>NW_026138053.1:20672500-21272500 GCF_025592945.1 Manacus candei
TCCACTACAACAAATGAATGAATGAAAACACTGCTGGGTAAAACAACTATCATTTTATAGCATTTCTCATTGATAAATCAGTGTAATTATCTTTATTTTTCAGGGCAAAAAGAAAGGCAAAGTGCAGAGATGTGATTTATCTAAAAGACTGACAGCAAAGGTAAAGAATTCGAGAGTCTAAGTCCACGGCTTGAAGGATTATTTCTGCAGTTTGGGACAATCTGTCAATCTGGTGAGAGGTATTTCATGTTTTACACACTGTGTTTTCTGGTAAAGATTTCATTCATGTTTATATTATTACTGAAAGTATTGCAGTATAAATTATCAGAATCCTCACAACATTTTCTGTGATACAAGTTTCCCTGAAAAATTCTGCCAGAAGATTGATTTTCCACAAAGCATATCAAATACTACCTCATTAGGAAGCTGTGAAGACAAAGCTATTCTGGAGCCCAGGTAGGAGTATTTGGTTCAAAACTGGCAGGGTACAAATCTTTCTATTCATGCTTTTTTCCTCTTGCTCTCTTGGATTGCTTTAACTTCACAACATGTACCTTTAATCAGTAATAAAGGAGTTAATGAAGGATAGTTGCTCATTTTACTACTGTATGTAGGATATATATTTCTGAATTAGGATTATGTTTCTGAAACATAATTTCTGGGCAGGTCATGGACACCTGATGTCTAACTCAGGTTTTTGGATAAACCACATGTATGCAGAAACGTTTCATGGTGTTTACATTTCTCAAAATCAATAATACAATTAAAACATTGGCTCTTCACACAATTATTTAATCATAAAATAATTGAAATGACTTGTGAAGTTATGCTTGCTCAACCAGGGATTCCCATCACTGTCACTCACTTCCCAACAATTATTTGTCTGTTTCAGAGAGCATGATTTCAATTCCAGGTATATCTAACTGTGATGACCCCAGTTTCTGTCCTTTAAGAAACTTGCCTTATTTTAGGGATTGCATGACTCTATTTGGTATTTACTTTTAGTACATATTATTATCCTTTTTGCAACGACTCAGAATCATGCTTGATTTACCTTTCTCCTGGCTTCTGAAGTGATTGCCTGGTGCATACATGTCAGATTGAGGGTGTTGAAGAAGGTCAAAGCAATGACAGCCTTCAGGGCTCTGTCAGGGAATGCTAAAATGCCTACTCATCACTCAGCACTGCCACAAGCTCATCCAGAAATACAGCCAGAGTGTAATGGAAGCAGTGCTTGAATAAGCTTCAGACCTTCTTTTCATCACTCACAGCTTTCCAAATTTTACACTTAGGGTCTGATTTTCTCAGCAGAGAGCATCCTCTCCTCACCTTGACTTTCAGAGAAATTGCTGTTTGAGAATACAGTTCCTGTAATTTCAATTTCTCTCCCCATAACAAGAAAGGCCTGTTGCTGGACAGCCTGAAGGCATGACAGTCAGCAGCACTGGCTGGGGAAGCAGAATGTTACTAGGGTGAAGAAAAGGAATATGTGGAAACCAGACTCCAAAACAGGTTCATTGTTTCAGTGGGATCCTGGCAGGAGCGATTAGGGACTTATTAGGGTTCCTTTACCAGCACAGAAGAGAATTCTCACAATAGTTTTCACTCTGGCTTAAGCTGCTGAAACAGAAGTCTGCAGGTGTTGTCTGAAGGGGTGCCATTGCTTGCTATACTTGTGTTTCCTTTGTCATGAAAACAAGCAACGCACTGCTTGTTCTCCACCTGTGTCCATGTCTGCCACAAAATAAACCATTCCATTATCAACCTTTTAGTTTCCAGTGTTGAGAGTGCCCCAAAGAGATGCTACAGAAACATAGATAAATTACTTTAAAAGGACCTTAATTTTATGTCCTTTAAATTGGAGCTTACACTCTTTTAAATGTAGTCTGTTGGAAATGAATACGTGAGATTATGTATGTACTGTGTAGCTCTGGATTCTATCACTTCTATCCACTTTGGGCCACGTTCTAACACTATATTTGCATTAAGAGGACCTTAACTCACTAAGGTGAGCAAGATACTGCCTAGCTGGAGTAAGTGCTTCAGAATCTGGCAACTTATAAACAATATTTTTCTTCAGCTACAACTACCACAAAAGTAACCAGACTCTGATCACTGAAATGAGTTCTTATAATCTAATGCATAATTGCCAGCTACAATGTTACCATGCAACTTTCATTCTACAGTGCAGCAGAGAAATCCCATCAGCTTCAGATGCTGCTCCTGGTGACAGCGACCTGCAGCATGGAAAGGCTGATGGATTGCACGGGTGCCACTACAGGCAAAATCTGTGACAGGTGAAGTTGTGCAAGTGTAGCTGAGAGCATAATTTAGCCCACGGAGTACTCATTTGGGGTGAGCTGTATAGGATGGAAAGAAGACAGTATGTCTGGAAGGATCTAAGCTCTGTTTGAAGTCCTGGCACTTGGGAAAAAAAACAATTTTCTACAGAACTTGCTGACATAAGGTGTGGAAATTCTTGAGACTCAGTGATCAACATCTTTCTGTGTCAATATGTCATGCCTTTTTGTGCCTCTTTTCATGGTTCAACTGTTTTTCAAACAATTGAAAAGGAGATTTGAAAGGTCAAACATGAAAATTTCACCAAAACCATAAACAGATTTCTTAAACTAAGAACTAATCAACAGTTTTCTTAATCTGTTCATATTTTTAACACAGTGCTGCTTCCATAATGGCATATATCAACTTTCACCATGTTTCTGGACACTTGTTGAAACTTTTCTGTCTATCCTATTTATTAAAATACATGTGTATATTCAACTTAAGTGTTAAAGATGTTCTTTTTCTGATCACTAGTTCACATGTTCTTTTCTACCATCAGTTAGTAACCCTAACTACAATATGATTATATGTTGCTATAATTACTTTATCACTGATGAAGATTCCAATAGTTGGATAAGAGCACTCAGATTTTCAGTCTGAAACATATTAGGGTAAGCATGTAAAGGATTTTATTGCATTAAAAGAGCCAAATGGCTGAGGTTTGCTCTTTTATGTCAGTACTATGAAACCAGGTTAGTGTTTAAGGATGAAGAAAACAGACATTGGACACGGCCTGTTCCTAAGCCTCAAAAACTAGAAAAAGTTAGAAGTAAAGCATCAATCTTCTCTCATTCATATTGTTTCTAACAAACTCCAGCTCTCCTTTCATTTCCAACTCCGTTAGGTAGCCAAAAGCCCTAAATATGCAAACCTCAGAGAACCTGAACCACAAAACCAAACCTCCATGGTTTCCTCCTGCACAGAATCATTGACTGTATCAAAAGAGCAGCACAAGCAGGGCCACACATCCTTTCCATGGGGCAGGTTGTCCTGCTGCAACACTGGGGGGATCCTGGAGGGCTTTATGCAAACCTACTGCACTCTGCTCTTCTGCCTCTTTCCTTCTAACCCAGCTTTAACTGTTGGGTTGGCACTGCAACATGCTGGTCATCAAACTATTTATGGGCTATTTTCCTTTGCAGACAAATGATAATAGGTGTTCTTCAATAGCAACCACTGTATAATTGATATTACAGGAAACAGCACTCACATGAAGCAGGAAAGAGAAATCCCAGAGATTTTCTTTTGAAAGGAATAGGGCAACCCCTCCTCCATCCAATAAACTAATAAAACATTCACCAAAATAAGTGGGTTTTTAAGCTCTTCATCTCATCTGTATCAATTAATTCGCACTAAATCTCATTAACATTTCACTTAGTGTTCAAAATTTCCTTTTTTTGGGGGGGGGGGAGTTGTCACTTCAATAAAGGTTTTTTTCAAAATGAAGGTTCAAAGCTGCTGCATACACTGAACACTTTAATGCAGGCATTTCACTTTAGCAAGTTGAAAGGAAATCTCATTAGGAGAGGATTCCAGGACAAAAAAAACACCATTGCTCTTAGTGCTAATTAGCAGCTTTTTCAAACTGAGTTCCAAAAACTGAATGAGTAGGTGGATTATATCATCCCAGTGGTATTCCTTCAGGTCAAGGGTGAGGCACCTTGTGAGGGTGCTGCTACTCCTTGTTCAGATCCAAGAGCTAAATAACCTGCCAATTTGCTAATCCAGCAACAGTCAGAAATTCAGGTCTGTATGTCTGTAATAACAATAGCATGAAACAAAAGAAATGTAATTTCTGTAAGAACTCATGGAACTCTTTCTTTCAAAATTGATAGAATAATAAGTCAAACGTGTGCAAAGTTGTCAGGACTTTAAATTCTGACATGTATTTTAAAACAGTCTGTGTGATATCCCAAGGCAGTAATCCATTTTAACCATACTATTAATGATTAATGTGGCAGGTACATAGGTAGAACATACATCTTCTAGCCATGGAATAACTGAAAGAATACTCCTACACACTGGATTCAGAAAACACAAGGAATGAAGGAACCAGTGAGTCACTGCAAAGGAAATTTTCATATGACTTGGGGGGAAAAAAAAGTAAGATTTCTGAAGCAGGCTACAACTTTAAAACACCATCAACTCTTCCTCTGATTCAATTCAGCTTGGATTACAGAAAGGCACAGACAAGTAATCAAATTCACAGCATATACAGAACCACCCACAAAAATCAGAAACTACATAATCCATCCAACCTGTCAGGATGTTTAATCACCTGTACCCTGACAGTACATTAAGAATTTATTCACCACATCTGTTGATTTATGTTTTCTTTAACCACACTCAAGAAAGCCCAAAATCATTCACAACTCCTGATTTCAAAATAATATACTAACAATAACCAATTCTTCATTCTTTCTTGGGCTCAGAACCTCAGAACCTGGAATCTCCCTAGACTCAGCACATTTAAGAAGCACACCAAGTGCATCCAGGTAATCATTCTACACAGCATCTGCAGACTTCCAAGTGCAAAACTACTACAAGAAAATATTTGTAGTTCTCAGAGAGATAAAACCAGTGTGTCAAAGCATCGTATTTAATCACGGTTGTTTGTTTAGAGGTAATTATATACTCAGTACTCTTGTGGTTCTCCAGTCAACAAAAAGGGATGCAGAAAGCCAAAAACATTTTAAATTCTAGTAAAGTCCTGTGAATATAAGTTCTTTTCAGCTTGACCTTAACTCTGTGGTTTTTAGGTTATGGGGTTTTTTAGGTTTTGCCAGCTGATATAGGTAATTCCCTGAAGGGAACTCTTACCTTAAACTTTCCTAGTAGGAGATGAGAAGACAGAAGAGCTGGTTAGGGTTGTTGTATTTTGTTGCCAAAGCCTTGAAAAGAATCTGTTGTTATATGGGAAAAAAAATGGATGTCCCTTTAAAACATAGACAGCCTATATTGTTTAGTGAAAATCTCTGATAATGGTATCTAAATGTTTCTTCAATATTTCCTTGGCTATCTTTCACCTTGACAGCAATGCACTTAAGCTGTCTGAGGCCTTTTAAGGGCAGCCACTCTAAATTAATTTTACTGGAACTTAATTATTGTCAATGTTTATTCAAAAGAAAACAAAATCTAGTGTTAGAAGTAAATGAATGTTCTAAGTTTCACTGAAGTTGATAGAAAAACTTCCACTGGGGTAGACAGAAAGCAGAGTGGATGATGAGTTCCCCACGGGGACTGGAAGGTAGAAGCATGTTTTGCTGTATGCAGTTCTCATTTCTTAAATGCTCCAAGCCGTTTTTAATAGGATTTCTCTCTATCAAGTTCTCTAATCTCTGTCTTTTTCATGTGTTTCACAAAGTGCGACACATTTACAGGCATATGTGGTTCTGAAATAATGAGTTCATTTAACTGTGCAGTTCATTACTGCCTTGTGATCGTTCCAGTAACTGGCACAGCCACGCTCATTCCCGAGTGCTGGGGCTGGAGCTGGGATAGGTGTAAACACTTGAACGACACAGGACATGAGCACATTGGTTTTAACAGAGATATAATCAGTAGGGGTGATAGAATGCCAGTTTTGATTAGGAGTCTGAAAGCCAAATAAAAGCCTGCTGAGGCAGGGTGGATATTTCTACCACTCATACTGCAGCACAGCACTTGTGCTTGGTGAGAGATGAGTGGGGAGGATTAGCATGACCTTTTCTTAATAAACAGGGCTATAAACCTTTAGGGACTGGATGGTAAACAAAGCAAAGAGCTTTGGAAAAGAACAGAAATCACATAACTTTTATTAAAGCTTGTATTATTTAGCTTTGGTTTTTAAATCTGTAAGATATTCTCCTGTCACTAACGTTTAGTATCAATTGTGTGTCCCAGAGCTGGGAAGCAAATTTATCATAGGACCTCATTCATACTGCTCAGATTGAACTTGCTTCATCTTTAGCTACTAAAAAAGTAAAAGCAGAAAACTCAATGCACATTGTCAATACAATATATGAAAATACATTAGAAAGTGACACCATTGGTTATGAAATCTGAGACAAAATTTTAGTGCTCCAGATACCTAAAGATGTAGAGAACTTGGTTCTGCCTGTGTCATTTGACTCACTACATTACCTTGGTGTGCCTCTTAGTCTCTGTAACTACTAAAACTTGAAAATCACAGTGGTATCTTCTGTCTTCTCTGATAGCCTTTGATCCTTCCACCCTTACTCCTCCTCTGTTCTCATAGGCAGCAGAGTGTCTGAGCCACTGCACTGGAGTTACGTATCAAATAGAAACCTTTTATGTTTCCAAGGGAAATTGGTTTCAGGGGTATTTAATAACAATATCCTCCACGTCTCCAATTTTCTGCAGTCTTCCTTCTTCCTTGTGGTGGTTTCACTCTAGGCCTTCCTGGAGACCAACTTGTAACCAGGAAGGAAACTAGAAAAGTGACCACGGAAGTATTCCATGCTATTCCTTTACGTAACTTGAGGTATAAATAAGGCCAGCGGGAGGCATCTCGCTCTCTTCCTTTCCGGCGAGGTTCGAGAACGGCGGGTCCCTGTTTTGGTCTGGTTTATCTGGAGCCGAGGCCTACAGTGACTACCGTTATCTGCCACGCGTGAGGGGAGAGCCTTGGGCCGTGTCTAGCCATCCTGCCTGTTCGAAGGGAAGTGGTGAGATTTTTTGCTAGTTTGCCTTCGGTCGGCTGGTTGGCTTGTTCGGTCCTTGCCCCTTTTTGTCCTTCTCCCTTCCCCTTCCCCCCCCCCCCCCCCCCTTCTGTGTGTGGTATTCTCCTTTTGTGTATCTGTCTCATATGTAATATATATATATATATATATATATATTTGCTATAGCTTTGGCTGCTTGGTTTTCTTTTCCCTCTCTTGGAGGCGGGTCCTTGTTGTCGAGTTTCGGGGACTTGGCGGGAAGCCAGCTCGAAACTTGCACAACATTTTTGGTGTCAGAAGTGGGATATTTTGGTTAAGTTTGGCTTGTTTTGATAAACGTTTTTCCAGGAAGACAGCCAAGCTCGGTGTTGTTTTGCAAAACCAATCTATTGTTTTGGGAACAGGTCTGGGAACACTGCCAGAGTCTGGGAAAGCAGCCAAGGAAACTTTGTTTATATAAACAAAGGTTTGTTTTGGGATCAAGAAGAAATAATAACAAAAAACAATGGCTATTTCATTAATTTGTCTTATAATTCTAGCCACCTTTACACCTGTGTTAGGCTACCGTATAGGGAGACGTCCAGACCTTGAGGATGGATGGAACGAATTGCTTCCATCCTTTAATTTTGACATCGAAGGTTTGGTAAAGGAAATCCCCATGGTTAAAATTGGCTCTAATTACTATATAAATCTTATTGCAACAGTACTGTCATTGATAAAGGTACTGGAAGTGCTACTTAAACTTGGAAGAATGGGGTTCCGTTGCCTTCCCTCTTGTAGGAAAGATCACACCTCAAAGGGACTCGCTGGAACTTTGGAAAGGGCTGCAGACAGGCCAGTCCCCGGGTGGCATGGAGCTTGGGAAGATTTCGGTAGATTAGTAGGACATGTGTCACCCCCCATTAATTGGGAGTTCACACCAGAACAAATGTTTGATTCTGGTGAGATGGCCCACTGTTTGGCAGAAGGGTGTTTTTCCTACAAAGATCCGAATATGCAATTCTCCGCTTTGTGCTGGGGCCTGGCTAATGCTTATCGAGCTGCCATAGACCACCTTCAAAGGGGTAAGGTCGACACAGAAACCCAAACCACGCCACTTGAAACCAGTGATGTCCCTATTAGGTCCACAGAAGTTGGGGTCCAAACACAACTTGAAGTCAATGCCATTTCTACTAAGCCCACTAGAACCGGGACTCAAGCTAAGAACCGGAAGGTCATCATTGCCCCTATGAAGAAGAAGAAGACGTGGGTAAGAGAGATCAAGGAACTTACAGACTCATCTCCCCAACCAGAACGCACAGAAGAAAGAGAAGAAGAAGAAGAAGAAGAAGGAACAGAAGAACCTATCCAATTCACTCAAGATGTAGTGGACGAAGGAGCGGCAGCAATGGGAGAAGGAGCAACAGCAAGTGATGAAGGCGCGACTGCGAGAGAGGAAGTAGTGGTTGTGACTGAGGAAGGAGCGATTGGAAGAGAAGAAGCAGGTACCAGAGAGGAAGAAACGGTTACACGGGAAGGAGCACGTCCAAGAGAACTAGGGGCACGCCCAAAGGAATACAGAACAGCATCAAGAGAAAAGAAAGCAACAGTACAAACGGCCGGTGGTATATTGTCGCTTGATGATTTATATCCTGACTACACATTCAGTGTTACAAAAGACGCAAAGAAGGAGCCAAAGCATTCCCCTCAATTGGAGGGGGAATTATCCCTACCCCTCCAGACCCAACCTTCTCTTGGAGGTGTGAATGATTGGAGGAAGAGGCCCTTATCTCACCACGTGAAAGATTACTCACTACCTCCACCAGCTGGGTATCGCGAACGACGCAGGAGTCCATCCCCACGGCATGAATGGCATAGAAGTCCATCTCCACGGCGTGAACGACGCAGAAGTCCATCTCCGCGGCGTGAACGGCGTAGGAGTCCATCCCCACGGTATGAACGACGTAGAAGTCCATCTCCGCGGCGTGAACGGCGTAGGAGTCCATCCCCACGGTATGAACGGCATAGGAAACCATCTCCGCGGCGTGAACAATATAGAAGCTTATCCCCACGGCATGCTCAGTCTCCACCTCCACATGAGAGATATAGGGAGGAAGTGGGAGCAGTCCCACGTAGGAGTGGAAGAGTAAAGAGAGAGGTGGAAAAGATTCTACGTGGGAGAGATGGACAAGAAATTATGCGAGAAAGCGAAATTACACAATCACTGACCACAAGAGAGCTTCGAGATTTACGGAGAGATTATATGCGCTTGCCTGGTGAAGAAGTCCTCACCTGGCTGGTGCGATGCTGGGACAAGGGAGCTGATAGTCATGTAATTGAAGGTGATGAAGCACGACAGTTGGGATCCATTGCTCGAGACCCTGTGATAGAGCAAGAAATGGGGAGGGAGAAAATGGCATCCAGTCTTTGGCTCCGAATACTCCACGCGGTGAGAGTGAAATACCCATTTAAGGAGTCCCTGAAGAGTTCTTCAAGAAGGTGGAGGACTGCGGAAGAAGGCATCCAATACCTACGGGAATTGGCCATGCTGGAGATCATCTATTCTGATCCAGATTATTATGATATCCAAGTTCCTGAGAATGTTCCCTGCACGCAACCAATGTGGAAAAAGGTAATTCAAGGTGCCCCTAAACCATATATTTCCTGCTTGATACCCGTATATAATCCAAAGATGGATGAACCAAGCGTGGACACTATGTGTGCTTGGATAAGAACCATCGAGGAAAATATGGAAGACTCCTTCAATCCCCTGTACCGACGCACCTACGATAGGGAAAGAACGGAGAGAGATTATGAATATTCCAGATATGAGGACGACCTTAGAGACAGAGAGGACAGAAGGTATAGAGATTACCAAGAAAGGCCAATGGGAAGATCACGGCGGGACCGACAAAGACGACCTCGGCCTAGACCTCGATCCTGGTCTCAATCTTGCTCACGGTCCCTGTCATTCACACGTCGAAGGAAAGAGAACTCTAAGCGTGGGTCACGTAACCAACTATGGGCATACCTTCGTAGTAAAGGAGAAAACATGAAGAAGTGGGATGGTGAACCCACTTCTAAGCTTGAAGCTAGAGTGAGGGAGCTGAAGCGAAAGAAGACTGACAAGAAAGTTGTCTATGTAGTAGACGGAGATTTCTTAGAAGAGAAACTGCGATCGCCGAAACACGAGAAGATGGAGGTCCACTTCGACAATGGCAAAAAGTCTAAGAAGTCAAAGTCAAACTCTGACGACGAATGCTCTGATCAAGACCAGTAGAGGGGCCCTGCCTTCTGCCAGGAGAAGGAGAGGGACCAAGAAGATAACCGGGTTTACTGGGCTGTGTGGGTCCGATGGCCTGGCACATCGGATCCTCAGAGATACCAGGCCTTGATAGATACTGGAGCCCAGTGTACTGTAATGCCTTCGGAGTATAAGAGTACCGAGACTGTTACTATTTCTGGAGTGACAGGAGGGTCTCAAGAATTGTCAGTAGTAGAGGCGGACATGAGCTTGACGGGAGACCAATGGGAAAAGCGTCCCATTGTGACGGGGCCAGAAGCCCCTTGCATCCTTGGTATGGACTACCTAAGAAGAGGATACTTCAAGGACCCGAAAGGGTACCGGTGGGCTTTTGGTGTAGCCACGGTGATTGAAGAGGGGTCCAAGCAATTGTCTGCCCTTCCTGGCCTTTCAGAAGACCCTTCCATTGTAGGATTACTACGAGTTAAAGATCAAGAAGTGCCAATGGCCACAACAACTGTACACAGACGACAGTATCGGACAAACCGAGATGCTGTGATCCCTATCCACAAAATGATCCGAAAGTTGGAGAGCCAAGGGGTGGTCAGCAGAACCCATTCAC
The DNA here is from genome assembly GCF_025592945.1 of Manacus candei. NCBI lineage: Eukaryota > Metazoa > Chordata > Aves > Passeriformes > Pipridae > Manacus > Manacus candei. The sequence continues at coordinate 20,683,350 of NW_026138053.1, forward strand.
CCTTCAACAGCCCCATCTGGCCTGTGCGTAAATCCGATGGAGAGTGGAGACTGACTGTGGACTATCGTGGCTTAAATGAAGTTACGCCACCGTTGAGTGCTGCCGTGCCAGATATGCTGGAGCTCCAATATGAGTTGGAGTCCAAGACAGCAAAGTGGTACGCCACCATCGACATAGCCAACGCGTTTTTCTCCATTCCTTTAGCGGCAGAGTGCAGGCCACAGTTTGCTTTCACCTGGAGGGGCGTTCAATACACCTGGAATCGACTGCCCCAGGGGTGGAAACACAGTCCAACCATCTGTCATGGACTGATCCAGGTCACACTAGAGAAGGGTAAGGCTCCCGAACACATCCAGTACATCGATGACATCATTGTATGGGGGGATACAGCAGAAGAAGTTTTCAAAAAAGGACAGACGATCATCCAGATTCTCCTCGAGGCCGGTTTCGCTATCAAGAAGAGCAAAGTCAAGGGACCTGCCCGAGAGATCCAATTCCTAGGGGTGAAATGGCAAGATGGACGACGCCAGATACCAACAGACATAATCAACAAGATTGTAGCAATGGCTCCCCCCACAAACAAGAAAGAAACCCAAGCTTTTCTGGGAGCCATAGGCTTCTGGAGGATGCATATCCCAGAATACAGTCAGATTGTGAGCCCTCTTTACTTTGTGACCCGTAAAAAGAACAATTTCCAGTGGGGTCCTGAGCAACAACAAGCTTTCAGGCAGATCAAGCAAGAAATTGCACATGCCGTGGCTCTTGGACCAGTTAGAATGGGACCAGATGTAAAGAATGTGCTCTACTCTGCAGCTGGAGATAAAGGTCCCTCCTGGAGCCTCTGGCAAAAGGTGCCTGGCGAGACGCGAGGGCGACCACTGGGTTTCTGGAGCCGAAGCTACAGAGGTTCTGAGGCCAATTACACCCCTGTGGAAAAGGAAATCTTAGCGGCGTATGAAGGTATACGAGCAGCTTCAGAGGTAATTGGTACCGAAGCACAGCTCTTCCTGGCACCCCGATTACCCGTCTTGAGCTGGATGTTCAAAGGGAAGGTGCCCCCTACACATCATGCCACGGATGCTACATGGAGCAAGTGGATAGCCTTGATTACGCAGCGTGTACGATTGGGAAGCTCAAATCGCCCTGGAATTCTGGAGGTTATCACAAATTGGCCTGAAGGTGGGAACTTCAGCCTGGCAGAAGAAGAGGAAGAACCAGTGAGCCGAGCTGAAGAAGCTCCGCCATTTGATCAGCTGCCAGATGAAGAAAGGCGTTATGCCCTTTTCACTGATGGTTCTTGCCGAATTGTAGGAAGGAACCGGAAGTGGAAAGCGGCCGTTTGGAGTCCCACCCGACGAGTGGCAGAAGCTGCTGAAGGTCAAGGCGAGTCAAGTCAATTTGCAGAGCTCAAAGCTGTCCAATTGGCCCTGGACATTGCTGAACGAGAAGGATGGCCAAGGCTCTACCTCTACACTGACTCGTGGATGATAGCCAATGCCTTATGGGGATGGTTGGATCGATGGAAGAAGATGAACTGGAGGCGTGGAGGAAAACCCATCTGGGCTGCTGACTTGTGGCAGGACATCGCTACCAGAGCGAAGAATCTGAATGTGAGAGTCCACCATGTAGATGCCCACATGCCCAAGAAGCGAGCTAATGAAGAACACAATAACAACAGAGAAGCAGACCGAGCTGCACAGATAGGAGTGTCACAAGTAGACCTAGACTGGCAGCAGAAAGGAGAATTGTTTCTAGCTCGATGGGCCCATGATGCTTCCGGTCATCAGGGCCGAGATGCCACCCACAGATGGGCACGAGACCGAGGGGTGGATTTAAGCATGGATGTAATTTCTGAAGTTATCCATGATTGTGAAACTTGTGCCGCTATTAAGCAGGCAAAAAGACTGAAGCCCCTGTGGTATGGTGGACGATGGGATAAGTATAAGTATGGAGAGGCATGGCAGGTTGATTATATCAAACTGCCACAGACCCGCCAAGGTAAGTGCTATGTACTTACCATGGTGGAAGCAACAACCGGATGGCTAGAGACTTTTTCAGTGCCCCACGCAACGGCCCGAAATACCATTCTAGGCCTTGAAAAGCAAGTTTTGTGGAGACATGGGACCCCAGAACGTATCGAGTCAGACAACGGGACTCATTTCAAAAATGAATTAGTCACCACTTGGGCGAGGGAACATGGTATCGAATGGGTATACCACATTCCATACCATGCACCAGCTGCTGGGAAGGTTGAGAGATATAACGGATTATTGAAGACCACTCTAAAGTTATTAGGTGAGGGGACTTATAAAAACTGGGACAAGAACTTAGCCAAGGCTACCTGGCTAGTTAACACCAGGGGTTCTGTCAATCGAGCTGGCCCTGCACAGGCAGAATCCCTTCACATTGTTGATGGAGATAAAGTTCCAGCAATCCATTTGAGGGGAATGCTAGGGAAAGCTGTTTGGGTTACCCCTGCCTCAGGCCAAGACAAACCCATTCGTGGGATTGTCTTTGCTCAAGGGCCAGGACATACGTGGTGGGTAATGAGGAAGGATGGAGTCATCCAGTGTGTGCCTCAAGGAAACTTAGCCTTGGGGAAAAACTAATTGTATGTCCTAAGTTGTGTTTTTACAGGAAGCCAGTCACCAGATGAGAGAGAGACCTGAACTAAGCTGTTGCTGGTATCCAGTGATGAGACAGTCCAGTGATGAAACAGCCATAAAATCAGAATTGTAATGGTGACTGAGGAGACCAAAGATCTGGACTGAACTGACATCTGTATTGATTTTCCAACGACGAGACAACTGTGCCGAGAGACCAACAAGAACTATATATATATATATATGCAAATGTGTATATATATGCGCGGGATGTAGACGAACGTGAGACATAGGTGTTGCGTAAAGAAATAGTATGGAATAAGGGGTGGAGAATGTGGTGGTTTCACTCTAGGCCTTCCTGGAGACCAACTTGTAACCAGGAAGGAAACTAGAAAAGTGACCACGGAAGTATTCCATGCTATTCCTTTACGTAACTTGAGGTATAAATAAGGCCAGCGGGAGGCATCTCGCTCTCTTCCTTTCCGGCGAGGTTCGAGAACGGCGGGTCCCTGTTTTGGTCTGGTTTATCTGGAGCCGAGGCCTACAGTGACTACCGTTATCTGCCACGCGTGAGGGGAGAGCCTTGGGCCGTGTCTAGCCATCCTGCCTGTTCGAAGGGAAGTGGTGAGATTTTTTGCTAGTTTGCCTTCGGTCGGCTGGTTGGCTTGTTCGGTCCTTGCCCCTTTTTGTCCTTCTCCCTTCCCCTTCCCCCCCCCCCCCCCCCCCCTTCTGTGTGTGGTATTCTCCTTTTGTGTATCTGTCTCATATGTAATATATATATATATATATATATATATTTGCTATAGCTTTGGCTGCTTGGTTTTCTTTTCCCTCTCTTGGAGGCGGGTCCTTGTTGTCGAGTTTCGGGGACTTGGCGGGAAGCCAGCTCGAAACTTGCACATTCCTGAGACAAAAAAAGAGTTTATATTTCCTGTCTCTATACTCCATATTTAACCCAGACACTGATGACACTCAAGGGAAATATTTGCACTTTCCCAGAATTGTGCTGTTTGGGCAGAGAAGGCCACTATTGCCAAAGTTATTGCAGAATGTGGTTGGCAAATTTGCTGGTGGAGAGACTTTTTATTGCAGTGTCTTTCAACGTAGTAGCAGTTTATTTGTCATTTTCATGACTAACTACAGAAACACTTTTAAAAGATGCTTCATTTTAATCATTCCATCTTTTCTATACTTTGTAAATATGCAATGTAACAAGCGGTTTCACAAGCTTTGGATTGAACGGAGAAAGATTTTTTCAGAGAATTTATGCTCCATGGTAAACTAAGGAAAGCATTGTGAAGTTATCTCTCCCTAACAAATATAGGATCCTAACGTGAGAGCAAAATTAACAAATTTACTGGATGTTCTGGGTTTGGGGTGTTTTTTTTAATACTGGAAAATTCATCAAGGGAATAACATTAAAATTAAAAAATAACAACATAAAAAAAGCTCCATCTAAATTTTGGGCATTCCTTAATTTTTCTTTAATGTGGATTCTGTGGTGCATAATATACAGAGAGTTCAAACTTCTCACGTTTGAGAAGGGGTTGTTTGCCAGGCTATTTCACAAAATTTATGGGAATTTAATATTACTCATACCTTTCATATTATAGTTTAAAGTCAACAGTAAGTTCAAATATAATTTCCTGTACCACCTGTGGAATGAGTGTCATACTTCTGGATCACAGCATCCAGGCAAGCATTCATTTCATTTTAAATTAATGTTTTCCAGTCAAATAACAGAAAAATTCCCCACAGAAAGAACAGTCAGCAGCTAGCATTTTTTTCTATAATGGAGCTGCCATTAAATCATTTTTATTCCCAAAGGATGGTGCATACATCTAATAGACTGATATTATACTGTGTGTAACAATGGATGGATGTCAAGCCAATGCTTCTGAAGGACTGCAGAGGACCCCGGGCAGTAAAGTTGCTTAGTGAGGAAGTCACAAATAAAATCTGGTGCAAGTAAGTGAAGATGATACAGCCAGGAGAAAAACTATCCCAACATTATCATGTCTTTCAACTGACAGTCATGTAGGAATGAGATTTTCATATTACAATAAATATCTCTGTGAATACATCAACTCAGTGCTCAGTGGTTAGAAAGCAAATTTAGTGCTAGAAATTATAGAGAAATAATAAAGACTAGAACAGACAATGTTATTATGCTACTGCAAAAATCAGTCTGCTTCCTCTCAAAATGCACAATGTGGAGATGGAAAGGCTATAGGTGGGTGGATCAGATGCATGGAACTGCTTTTGTAAAAGGAGCAACTGAGTACACTAGTATTTTTTGTTTGAAAAAGAGACAACTGAAGGCTGAGTAGAGGTCTATAATATTGTGAGTGGAAAGGAGACAGTGAATAGAGATTGATTGTTCACTTCTTCCAATACAAAGGGGAAAGGGAGAGAGAGGGAAAGAAATCAAATAAAACTACAGGGCTGGGATCAGATCAAACATCTTTGCACAGTATAGAATGGTGAGATATTTCTTTGTATTACACATATTTAAGTTATGTAGTAGTTAAGTTACAAACTACTTTCCAAAGAAGTCAGCAAATGCTAAAAGACTACATGGGTTGAAAAACAATGCACACAATGACTAAAGAAATTCCATGAGTCCCACTAAAAACAAAGTTCTCTGCTTCAGGACATATCTAAGTAAGAAATCACTCAAAGCTAGAAGAATATTCAGAGAACATACTGTCGTGTGCTTGCTCAGGCCTCTGTCTACCCTGTGCTCCTGCAGAGGTTGGCCAGCAACACCACAACCACAGAGTGCTGGACTAGACTGACCTTGGTCTGACTCTATCCTTGTTTCTAGCCAGAAATTCTTTCAAGAACCACAAGCATTATTCAGCTAGGAGCTATCTAGTTCTGTTTTTCTCACACTTCAGATTTCTGACAATCCTCTTACTCTTCCAACGTAAATTAGACGATAGAAAAATGTTCAGTAGAACAGCCTTCTCTATCATTGTTTGTGTATATGTGAGACAGAGAGGGAAACAGAGAGAAAGAAACAGAGGGAGACCAGTTGTTGACATTTTCAGTAGAATAAAAGTGTCTGTGATCCCTTCACCAGGAACAACTGCAAGTCAGATCATCAGCTGGGTACACTGGAATAGTCCCGTTGCGATCAATGAGCTGCACTATTTTAGCCTAGCAGAGGATTTAACTTGAGTTTCTTTAGCATCAGAATGGCTCTTAGATTTGCAAAAGTAAGTTGCTGACACACAGAACACTGTAAAATTTTTTTATTTGTTCAGCTAGTTATACATTTCACAAGTCAGATCTCAGATCCATCTATTCTTTGCCCATTAATTCTGCTCTAAACCTGACCTTGTTTGTCCCTTGACCCTGTTTTGCCAGAGTTCATAGTAATTCTTTTGTTTGTGCAGCTCCATCTATCTTACAATCTCTACCTCCTTTCTTACTTTGGTCCTATGTACTATAAAAATATCCACTAAATTTTCACGTGCTGCACAGTGTGCCAAATTACTTCATGAAGGACACTCCATAAAATGCTATTCTGACACCAGTATCAAATATACCACATAGTTTATATAAAACTAATTTTGTCCTTCAACACGTGAACATTAATCCCTACAAACAAGATTATTTTAATTATCATTTCAACTCAAGAAGAAATAATAAAAATTAAAAAAAAAAAAAGAGCAGGGGTTGTCAGTGTTGGTGCTGTACAGAAGTCCTGGGAATAATCAGATGCAGGATTCACTGTTCTAGTAGGCACCAACATTGCAACATGGCTAGAGCAGGAAAGACAGAAGTGGGAGAGCAAACTGCATATATGTACATCTCAAGAAAACGTAATCCCAGGTGTAAGAGGGCCCTTGAGTCCAGGGGCTATCACAGTTTCCAGGCCAATTGCATTGCTGTCTTTTCCAAGGCCCTGCCGTGTACCACCATGTCAGGTCTCCAGACCTCCTCCTCCTGTGAAAATTTAGTTATTCAGTCACTTGTGAATTTATTCCCAACAAAGTACAACGTGCAACATGCCTAAGCTGTGTCCCACAGGGAAGTATACACAGACCTGGGAGGACAGAAACAGTAGTTGTTCAGATAACACAAATAAGTGTAACTGCTTCAGCAGCGAAAAATGCCTGAGCTAATTAAACCTATTGCTTCTCAGTAGGATAAATTAGCTTTGCAGAGCTCTGGTAGCTCTACTGCACCTCGTTCCAGGATAGCTGGTGTATGGAAAGCCTGTTCAGCAGACCCAACAGAGCGTAGGCTCTGTAGCAGACTCATTGTGATTTCATTTCAGCCTTTCTGAAACACAAAGATTAATTTCTTTAAAATGAAAAGTCTGTTATAAAATCACAGAAACAGGTATAGCTTATTATTGTTCTAAGGGCTCACTAGCCCACCTAAACACAGTGCTAAAGCATCCCATGCTGCTTGTAGTCATTGTCCATTGGGGGTTGGGTAAAGCATCCTGCCTAATCCTTGTTGTCTTAGGTGGTCAGTATTTGATTTCCCATCTATGTTGCTGTTTTCCTCTTTTCTTTTATGTTCTATAACTGTGTTTTATAAGTTCCCTTTCATTTGAAATGCACACTACAGCACAGTGGGGTGTGTTACATATGCACTGAGGAGTGCACTGTCAGCTGACAATTTCTTAAATTTCCAGAAACCTTCCAGGCACTCAACACCCTGGACAAGTGGGCAGTTGCTGCTTCTTCCAAAAGCTTGTTGGAAAGGGCGATCATGTTCACAGAAATCCAATCATATGGTAACCAGTATCTGGCCATCTGACACTATTATCCTTTTCATACTTACTGGGAACATTTCCATCAGCAAAATAACCCAAACATTGGTCTCTCAGAGCTAGATTTTCACTAACTGGTGAGGAAGAGCAACAAACTAGCGAAGAAAATCGAGCAGTTCTCACTGACAGTAGCTGACCATCCAGACCTTGCATTTCAGAATCACTCTAAAGAATATTAAAGGTATTCTAAATATTCTAAATATAAGACTTTTGCTGATGCCTGCCACTATGAGTCTTTTCAAGATCACATTAGCAAATACTTTTTCTAGGCTTAGCACACTGCAAAACAACTTCTGCAAATTTCCAGCCCTGTGGTAGCTGAGATAATACCCAGGTAGCTGTACTAATGACCTCTGGTGTGTTTACTGTGTGTTATCATTTGCCCTGAAATTAGGTAACTGTTACAAGAGTTTCTGCAGATTGACAGTCTTTAGCGTTACTAAATGCAATGTATGCTTGGAACGAGGGATAACTTACATTTACAATTAAATTTACATCGCAAAAAGAGAGTTATTTTATAAGCACTTAATGATTATAGCTTAACAAAGTTTAACAAAAAATAACGACCATGTTGTTTCAATAGCCTTTTCTTCCCCTTTCACTATGTTATCCTAGTTTTATAGAGGAAAAAAACTACACACAGGAGTGGGGATTTTAGTTAGATTTTCCAGTGCTAACGTGGAAGAGATTTGTTTCTGCACCAGATCTCCTCTACAGAGGAGGGGATGGAAGAACAGAAAAAACTCCCAAAGTTTATCCCACTGGGGCTGGATGGCAAATTCAGGTCGAGGCGTGTGTTGTGATTTTAGTGAATCCTGTGTGAAGCATCGGTTTTATTACAGAATTGAATCCTGAGATAAAATGGGATTTAGGTTTGCTTGTTTTTTTTAATCACTGATGAAAACACCGGGAGCCAGGTAAATTTTAAAGCCAGTTTTGTCAGTAGTAAGAAGCTTCATACTCATTCAAACGTTCTGTGCCCCAGAGATCTGACTCACACCTGTTTTGTTTCATGTAAGTTGTCAAGAAGAAAAAGAGAAAAAAAAATACTGTACTTGAGAGTTTAACCCCTGGGTCAGATTATAGGAGAGAAGGAGAAAAAAAATCTACTTCAGCTGGTTTAAGCAGTACAATAAATCTGTTCTGACAGATATTTGACAGCCATGTTTTTACTGACCTCTTTCTGTTTGAGGAGATGGGAAGGACAGCAATGCTTATTGAAGGTCATTTTGGAACAAATAAGCAATAAAAACAATCAGAAAATTGATATGATTTTGCTGCAGCAGTAGGGGCCTGTCTGTGTGAGTTTAATAGGATACGACTGCAGCTCACTGTTTACCTTTCAAGGCTGGCAAACTACTGGCCTACATTTATTATAAATCAAGACACTTTAAAATATATATTTTAAAGAAAGTCCTTCACTACTAATTAATATGAATATTAAAATACTCCTGGAAATACAGTGCCTGGAAGCAATTCTATGATGTCTTTTCTATGTCAGGCAATTACCAACAGAAGTACATTTTTAGACTAATTCTAATTCAATATCATTCATGAACATTTCAACAAGATAGAAACAACCACAGTATTCAGAGCAGAAGAGACTCACCTCCTGTGAAGTTGTGCATCTCATTAAGCAAACATAAACAGAGTCTCCCTGTCAGAACTGTTGATGCATGTTCATTGAAAACTATGGAGCTCTAACAATTTACATCAGCTGATATAAATCCAGATCCTGATCCAGATCCGTAACAGTTCACTGTTATTTTATGTTTTTCTAGCTGCATAATTTAAGGTGGAAAAAAAAAACATTGTTACTGAAAAAGAAGTATGAAATCATTACAAGAGAGAGAAAATTCAAAAGTCACAGTGAATTGCTTCTTTTAGTACTTTGGGTAACACTATAGTCCTACATTGTCAATTACAAGGTTGGTGGATTAAACAGCCAGAAAGAAATGTTCTTTTTAAAAATTACTTGCATTTGTAGATGCAAGGAGAACATAAGGGAAGAAAACAATAATAGTCTTGCTGCGCCAAAACAAAGCTTCAATTAACATCAGAAACCATCTCCTTACAGTCACAAGAAAAATACCTGGAAGATAAAAGAATGGGATAACTATACTTGATGCATAAGTTCTCTCCAGCCTCCAACAATTTTCATCTCAATGGCTTCCTGGTTTGATTACTGCAGAAGGGCTGGGCTGTCCAGCTCCTCTACAGACTTTACCAGTTTCCCATTGCATCCACAGAAAGAGGAAAAGATGGTACACATCCTAGGACTTTATAGCCATTCAACCTTACAGAAAAATTGAGATTTAAAAATAAGGCAATCCTAACAGTGCTGCAACACTGACTTTTTCTTTGTAACAACAGGAAACAAGAAATACTTATCTAAGATACTGTATATGAAGTGACATCAAAGCTTTACAAGAGTCCAAGAAAATTAGATGTCCAGATCATTCTGGATTTCAGAGAGATTTAGGACATTTACCTCCTTTGAATATTTTGTAACAGTATTTCTAACACTTGTGATATTTCTTTAGGGCAAGAATATACACATCAGACTCTTCTGGTGATTTCCAAATTGTTTTGCTAGTGTAATGGAGGTTTCTGTAGAAATGTCAAAAGCTAAATGGACTTGGAAAAGTGGACAACTGTTTTTTCTTAGTAGTGGTCCTTCCTACTTCGGCTTGGAGCTCATTCCTGGGACAGTGTAGGTAAGTTTCCCCCACAGTGACCATCTGAGAATCTTTAAGCAAAAATTCAGTTTCTGATGTTATCAAGCCATCCCTTATCATAACCAGAAACCAATTACATTTTAAGTTCACAAGAGACCACAGAATTTACAGCACAGCACTCAGAGCAGCACGGTAGGAAGAAACCTCACAAGGTAAGATTCTGTTGTCAGTATTTTTCCTTAACTGTGATCATAGAAATGTTTAACTTGGAAAATACCTCCAAAATCATTGAGTCCAACCATTAACTCAGCACTGCCAAGTCCACAACTTAAACCACGTCCCCAGATGCCACATCCACATGTTTTTTTAACTCTTCCAGGGATGGAGACTCCACCATTTCCCTGGGCCACCTGTTCCAATGCCTTGCAACCCTTACACATATATATAATTTTATATATGTTATATATACACATATATATATGTCTGTATAATAGAGTTAGTTTTGTCTCCTAATTAAAGATGAACTGATATTACCATTTCTTTTCATCTTAACTCTGTTTATTTAATATTCGTATCTGAAGTTACTTTACAGCCTATCACTTTTGAGTAAGGAAAACTGAAAGAAAGACTTAAGAATAGCAAGTTATGCTGTAATTTGTATTGTTTGTTTGGAAGAGCAAAAATAATTAAGCTTTACAGGGTTAGAAAACTGATACCTAAAACTTATCAAATTTGGATAAAGAAAAGACATTAATTCATATTTGAAAAATTTTGTATTTTAAATTGCTATGTCAGTATCACAATGACATGTAGGACATCCATGAGCCATTTAACAATAGAAATATTTCCTGCTTTTTCAGAATTTTGTTTTCAAACTTACTGCATATGTTTCCTCAAAGACTCATTAGGGGATTTGTGACGGATACAATTTCATCTTGCTGTACTCCAAAGGCTGAAAATTTGATAGAAGTGCTCCTTATGCCATATTTCAAAGCAAGATGGAACACCTCAGGGGGCTATTCTGTATCAGACTACAGTTTATTGCATAATTGTTGCTTGTCAACTTTTTGTTATCACATTCAGTACTTAATTTTAAGCTTGCACATTTCATTATCAAAAGCTGACTGTAACCTTGATAACTCTATTTGCTTTCTGTTGAAGGCTCTTGAGCAGCTTACAGCATAACTAAAACCAGAGTGCCTGATAAATATTTTATAAAGGTATCCATTGTCACCTATTTAACATTCATAATGTACTGGGAATGCACCTTAAAAATTTTTATTAATATTCTACAGATGGCTTACTACTACTAACATATATTTATATACATTTTTAATCCTGTCTAACTCATACAACATTGTACCAGTATTAAAAGAACACATTCAGCAAGTTGGTGCATGTTCAAGTGATTGCACAACAAAGCCATTAGGCATTTGAAACTCCCCTCCTTTTATCACAGTTTGGTTGATAACTAAGTCACAGCGTAAGGAAACAGTAAATTTATACAAAGAGACTTACTGGAAATATTGACTATTTTATAATCTCCGGGCTAATATACTCCATGGGGCTCTGGCAGGCTCTGAAACTGCACTGAGCCCGTGAGACAGAAGACCTAAATCAAATCATCAGCTGTGTATGATTTTCATTCTTCTTTTTCTCCTGGTAAAGAAACTTTTTGTAAGTCTTGATTTAATTCAGATTCAAAGCTTTGTTTAAAGTCAGCCATACAGAATGTCCATACAGAATGGGGGAAAAAAATCAAATTATTGAATGATCTACAGAAATTTGGGAAACAAGAGCAGTCAACAGAGAAAAATTCAATATTATTAAGAATAAAAGAGAGTAAAAAGCACATATATGGAAAGAGTGAGAAAAGTTATAATACCAAAGTATATTTTTACTGTATGATCTTGCCTTTTTTTGTCCAAATAATGAGATTATTTTCACATGTACTATATGCAATTAGGACAAAGATATGAAAAAGTTAATCCTTGAGAAAATTTTTATCAAAAACTTTTGACTACTATTCACCTCTCCACTCAAAGTCATGGGATCTAAACTTGTATGAATAATTGATGCTTCAGTTCAGAGTTCTTACTTTCTCTGTTTTTCTTGTCCAATGAATAATTCATAATTTTTGCAAAGTGGAACACTTTAAATAGGAAAGATTAAGAGAAAGCCATCTTCAAATACTCCATGTCACTTGATTTGGAAAAGCAATACACCTCAGTTCCTGCCCTGTTCTTCTGAATTTGACAGTCAGCAGAGCTGAAGGCATCTTTCTCAGATGCTGGAAGGAACACCAGTACATCTACTGTAGTCCTAGTAATTGTACCTAAGCCTCTTGGACAACCAACTCTCAAAAAAAATCAAAATATTTCGTTTTGATTAATGCTGTTTCAGTGTTTTCTAGATGTATTGTTTTCCCTTGCCTTCTTTTTTTCCTTGAAGCTTGGTCAAGATGGCAAACAATTTGTACTGTGTTCAACTTTTTAATGCTGTAATATTTAATTATTATTCTAATAATGAATTTACATATGTGTTAGTATATAGCCTGTCTAATTTCTTATGTTTCTTACATTTTTGTCAGAATGACTAAATATTGCAGTCCTTAGACTTCAAGTATTCATTATTGTCTCAAATCTTAATAAATTCATAAGAAGAATTAATTTCTAGGGCATTCAGAAAGATAACACAGAAGATATTGCCTCTTAGATCAGACTGAATTGACTGAATCCTTCCCAAGCCCTTAAAAATAGTTTGTTTTAATTAGAAATTTTCATTTTTATTCTATTTTTGAAATACTTACTTGGATCTTCCAAGCCTCAGACCTCTATCACCTTTATGTATCTTCCTTCTGATAGTAAAGCTGAGATTTCCAGATAACTGAAAATTGAACCACTTAGCATAAGTCGTAATTATGTGCTTTATTTATACACAGAGAAGTAGTTTAAACAGGAAAAAGTAGAAAGACCTGTCTCAGAATACTCAGAGGGCACAGTCTGTACGTTATTTTTAATGAACAAGCAACAGTGGCTTCAATTAACCAATCTATATAAATTTAATGCTGGTTTAAAATCCCCATTGCATTCATTAGCTGATAAATGGTCAAACTGAATTCTATAAAATTGTCAGCATATTCCTTCTTTATGGTGACAGATACCATCCCTATTATCTCAGGCTTTTCATTCTGGTCATACTGAAGTTTAAGTGACTGTGTTGTCAGAATACAGCAGCTCATAATGTTTTTTTATTACTACTTTAAACCTTCCTCGATCTTATCTAAATGGGTAGCAAGGGAATATTTTTCCTCTACTTTTTTTCGTATTAACTACATGGCAAAGATTTGTGACTCTTCAAACTTCCTCTAGTAAATGCATATCTAAAATGTTCCATCTACTGAAGCAAATTTGTTATTTGGCTCCAAGTTTCACAGTCCACAACGAGCACTCGAACACCAATGACGGGCTGCATGCCATACCCAGAGAAATTCCAGGAACAGAGGCTGAGAAAGGAAAGCCAACGGCCTCCAGACACCATATTTCACTGCTCAGATGTCCAAAACAACATGCATTGCACTTGAATTAGCTTGTCCATTTAACATGTTCCTTTAATTATGCACCTGTGGCAAGTCATTGCAATAGCTCAGCTCGTGTCCTCCTCTGAGATGCATCACTGCAATATTGCTGTAATTAATATCCATCTCCTGAATGGCTCCTTAGGAAGATTCCCAGCAGCCAATCTGAACGAGGAACTCCCTCTGAGCTTTCAAGTACTATTTTATTGGGAAAAGTTTACACACTTCGTTCATATTGTGAAATTCTGATAGGAGGGAAAGGAGCAGAAAAGCTACAAAGTTTCTGAAACGTGACCACTTGTTAATTGAATGCTAAATGCAAATCCACTTGATGAAACCCTTTTTATTAAGTTCAGCAGACTGATTATAAAACAGATAATGCCCTACACATTCGTGTCTTTCCTGACATGACCCTCTTTCATTCTCTTTCACAGCAAATCCCTGTTAAACACAAGAAATTAGTAACTTGAAAGAATGGAGAGCACATGAAGAAAACAAAAAGTATTATTTTTTTTTCTCCTTTCCTCTCTCTTCCTGCTTTGGAGAACTCACTGAATAGGAAAGTGAATTTAATTTTCTTTCACTCCTTCCATAACATTGCAGAGTTCTTTGCCATTATGGTAGGTGCAGCTACGTTTCCAATAACAGGAAACCTTTCGAAGGCATAGATTACATGAACTACATTTATTGTACAGTACCCCTTATTTCACCTAAACTACTCTAAACATGTTATGTGAGTGTGTCACTGAAGTACCTCAGAATCTATATGACATTTATTTCCTTAGCACCCTGTGTTTTAGGGTTACTATTTTCTCCCTTTTACACAGAGGAACTGTTGTACATTCAAGTTAGTGCAGCATAAGGAAATCTGGGACAGAACAGGTTTCTGTTCTCAAACCTGCTTTAGAAGGTTACAGAAGACTCCAGATCCAGCAGACTTAGTAACTAACAACCATTTATTGGAAAGATTTTATTAGGAAATCAGAGCGTCACACTTCTAACTTTGTTGTGTACTTTACACATTACTGTCTGTTATTATCTAACACTCATTAAACACATTTTCTAAACATGACACCTGACAACCCCCAAAAATCCTCCTTTTCTTCCTCCTTATGTCCCTGGGAGAAAATATGAGCAACAAATGCTACTCTTTAAAAAATAACCAAACCAAACCAAAATAATCTCCTATTCACCTAACCTTGGCTACAAATGGTTCAGAGGAGGAGGACACTTCCTCTGTTTTAAAATTAACCTAGTGGTGATTAATGTGGATCCAAACTACATCTATGTGCAAGCTTCAGAACAGTAGTGTTTTCCATTTCTCACTAACTTTCTCAGTATGACTTGAGTATCTGAGCTGTTTTCTTTCCATAAAGAGTCTCATAAAAAAAATCTATCTATGAGTCTGCTGATTCCATCCATTAACCTGGGAGTCCTGTTTGAGGAAATCACCCCAAGGCATCGACCATTTGTGTTATCCACTCTCTAAACCATGTCCATCTTCTCATACACAAGTATAATTAATCCCTGGTATAATCCTTTTCACCCCCTCCACATACCCCACTGCAGATGGGGCTTTTTTCACTCTAGTCTAACACAAATTTTTGGTAAAAGTGACGAATGTGACCAGTTTCACAGTGCTGCTATGTCAGATTGTACATCTCCAAATTCTCCACATTCATTTATAAGGACTAAGATCCTGTTACTATAGTAACTGCAGTTTTACATGCCCTGACTGCTCTGTCTTTAAAAGCTTTGCCACAACGCTGCTGCAAAATTTTTTTCTCTCTCTTTAATGTTATAAATCATGAGCTCTTCACCAAGCAGTAACATATAAACATTTTCAAACATTTCACTCATAAAACCCCCTACTTTTTGTTCCTGTCTGTCCTGAAAGACTCAAAACAGTACGGGAGTGATTAGAATCAGTAATTTTAAATTGCTTGATTTAAAATTATGTGAGGTAGATCTGAGCTTTATAAAAATAATGTGAAAAAAAATTGCTTCCACAACTTGAAATTTTTATTTATAATGCAAAAAATTATAATTTTTAACATAGAAAAATTCATAAGATAACTTATTTGAATTTTATAAAACTGCCATAAGCAAGACCTATTATATTAAAAATAAGACCCAAATCTTTCACAACCTTAAGCTTGAATAACTGTATGCACATCTCTGAAGATAAGAATCCACATAAATCTTAGGAAAAAACTTCTTTTTATTAGTAAGTTTTTGAAGTCTAAAATAGGTGCCACCTCAAAGTGTTCCTTTTTAATATATGTATATTATACTGTAGGTAAGTAGCAGGACTCTGCTCTGTGGCAGGAGCTCACTAGTCATCAACATTAGATTAGCAAGGTATAGCACAAATGCCATTTGCCTGGGAATTCTCCAGGAATCCACTGGCTTCCTGATCCTGCTACGTAGTACTGACACACACTGTGCCATGGCCTTTGTCTCTGATGCTGCTGCTCAGCAATGAACAAACAGAGACGGTGCTTCACAAATGCAAAGAGACAAAATTACTAAAATCAAAATAATCACTTCAGAAAAGAACTTCAGGTTCTCAGTCATCTCATTTTCATCTCCTTGTTCTTCCTCAACAGTTTCTTTCTGCACTAACTCATCATTTGGTTTACTGACTAGGTAATCTGTGTATCTGACACTGGCTAAACATTTCAAGCTCTGGACACCTTCCTGTTATTTTTTCTTTTTCCGTCAGTTGCTAGATTCTTGATTTTGATAAGACCACTTTTCCATTTACTTTATCAGCATACCACAGAGGCTGGGCAGTAGCACAGTGCTTCATTGTTTGAACATGGAAACTCAGGAACATGGCAAGCTAAAACCACAAATGAACCCCCCATTTCCATATCTCACTTCTGATTGGTGAGAAACAATTGAGCATGACTTAAAAATCCCTGACATTAAGGAGGGGGGCTGCTGAGGAAAGGAATTTTTCCCATGATGGACCACTGTACACAAATCTCTCTGACTAGTGCCTGTTCTCAGGTACTTGTATCTAACCTGCAAATACAGCCCTTGTTTCATTGCAGAACACTCTGTCCTCAACAATGAGACATGCATCTGCTTCATGATTTCTGCTGAGGTTACTGCCTGGCCTGCTTTGAAGAAATCCTCATTTCTCACAAATCTCAGATTGTGTAAGTTAATTTAGTGCTGGTTTCACCTCGTGCTGTTGACAGGGGGTTTGTCTGTTTGCCTGGAACACAGAATTGAGCACCTGGAGTGGCTACTCAGACATCCAGAAATGACTGACTGGTAGATTCTACTTTCTCTCTGGAGAGTGAAAACTGAAAATGTCTTCCTTTAGTATGTGATTTTCCTCCCATCACAATGCAAAGGCCCCCAAAAAGTGCAGTGTGATCAGTGAGATTTACTCAGCAGAGGCTTCCTCAAGATGCTTTGGGTGAGGCTGCACAGCCACCACACCCTCAGAGCAGCTCCACTTGTCCCACTCCAGAGAGCACGGCCAGGCACTGCTGCTCCTTTCAGCACAGCTGCTTTCCTCAGCACAGATTACCTCTCAGGACCTCACTTGAAAAACGCCACGTTTGTCTCAGTGTTGTTTCCAGGCTGTCTCCTCAGGCACTGCTCTACTATCAGTTAAAAACTCGGTAAGTTTGAAATACTTTGTAACTGATAACTTGTACATTATTTCTTCACTCCTTTAATGTTAGACCTCAGGTCTGTATATTTGAATACTCCCTCCGGGGTTTCTTACTTATGCATGCAGAATTCAGACAAATGGTTGACCACCATTTTAAATTTCTGACCTTCTTTCATAACTGTAGTTTAGAATAATTATTATTTTATAGGCTCTTGGCATATGAATGAAGTCCCTCAAAAAGTATTAAATAAAGGATACATGTTCAATATTTCAGATGCTGTTCCCACACCAGGATATAATCACTGACCAACTGGGACAGATTTTTGATGCTGCCAGGTGGTTTTGGATCAGAAATTACTTTTGTGCTGCCTGGAAATTCTTTTCCTACCACAAAGCAATTGATTTGGCTAGCAGGTGTTGCAAAAGGTAAAAGACATTTAATGTCAGAAATATTCTATCTTTATTTGTTCTGGTACACAGTTGAATCATCTGGGGTTTAGGATACTTTAGGACCCCTGTCTCATCTTATTATGGCCTATAGAAATCTGTCTCCCCTTCAAGCAACATTATACCTTGTTAAAACTTTAGGATAAAGTCCAATAGAGATTCCTCTTCTTCCCTCTTGCTGAGATTGTTCTGAAGTCATGGTGTGATCTAGTGTTGTTTTGCACTATCCTGTGGCACAGAAATGGTTGATCCTTGTGTCTATGTCAACTACTGCAAATTCTCAGTGCAAATGCCTTGTGGTTTTTTGGGCTGTCTCTCCTCAGTTTCACAAAATAAACTGATTCACTGTGAAACAGATCTAGGCCAGATGGCACTTTTTGCATGGCACTGGATTTGCAAACACAGGGTCTAATTTTGAAGTTATGCTTTAAAGCTTAACAGATGCTGTGGCTGACGGGAGTTTTGTTCGCTTGCTCGCGCTGCTTAGCAATAGCAGTGGATAAATACACAATAGTCCATAAATTCTATTCATGATATCGTCATTGCTGTGGCAACTTTTCTGGCTAGAAGGCTACGACATCTTACTTCTGAGCCAGCTATCTCTGTCTCCCAGTCCAGCAGCAAGCCACCTCCAACTTTGCCCCCAGGATATCTGCAGAAGGGAGAGCCTTTGGTGCTTCCAGTTTCTCAGAGAAGTTTTGGGGAGCACAAGTGGAAGAAAGTGGAGTAGATGAAAGCCCTGGTACTGTCCCAAGTTGGGGGTGGGGTTTGCCTAATAACACAAACAACTGAAAGATGTGAAAAAATATAAGCACTCCTGAAGGCAGAAACTCTCTGTTCAGTATCCAAGCTGTGAGAGAGAGTGCACTCTCAACTTTATCAACTCTACCTTGATTTTTCACATGACTTTTTTTTTTGTACGGAACTAAGAGTTGTTCAGAGATCAGGAGAAGTACTTTGGTATTATGTTATCTTCTGGTTATAATTATTTCAAATGGGAAAGAGGCCTTCAGTACAAAAAAAAAGAAAGGCTAAGTTGCAGATGGTGGCATAGATAGCTGCAGCAGAATTAACCCAACATACAGTCTACAGACTGTACCTCTGTGCAGAATCCAGTAGCACACAGTGTACATCATTTCCAGACATCACCAACCTCTTCTAAAGCTCATATACCGGTGTTTACTGCGAATAAAATGTTCATAAAGTTGCAAGAAAGACTTTTCTTTCATATTTAGAAACACAAGCAGGAAACTTGAGTGAAGGAAGGACAAGGTGAATGAGTCATCAACACCTCCCTTTCTTCCTCCCATTTCCTCAGAAAAATCTTAAGATGTTGGAGCTCATTTTAGAAATAGAATTTGTGTTTTTCTTCTCATAATCTTTCCCACATGTCATTTAAGGACAATTGAGTGCACACAGCACTATCAGCTTGGTAACCTTTCATTTCAGTGCAGCATATACTAACTAAGGGGGAAAAAAACCAGTTTGCTTGAGTTAATGACTGTTTCTGAGATCCTTTCATCCAAATTTCTACTCAGAGTGTCCAATTAACTAGGAAGGAGAAAACTAGGTAAGATAAAAGAAAAAGTGGTATCAGTTTTCACTAATTCTTCACAGTGAATCCAGACCAAATCACTTCAGCAGGTCAAAAATCTAGTTCCTTTTTTTAGTATCCATGCTGTATTTCTACTTTTTGTTCTCAGACAATCATTTGCAAAAGCTGCTTCTTCTAGCAGTAATCATGGAAACCAAGCATGAGTAACAGTATATGTATGAGTCGTCCAGGTAGGGCATCTCAATGACAACTTAGACCTTAATGCAATTCAGGTGTAGAAAAATGTGTATGTCAAATTTCTACATGTAAATTTCTCATAATTTTACACAAAAATGTATAATCAAATACAAAGTAACATTGGTTTATGACTGCCCCCAGAAAGAAGTTAGCATTTATATTTAGAAAGACAAATCAAGGCCTGGAATTCAAAGCAAAACAGGTAGGTTTGACTTGATAGTAGGAAAGTTTGTGGTAAAGATTTTTTATCTTTCTTTTAATGAAGTGTCCTCCAATTAGCATGCGGAAAATAAAAGTGTGTGAAAATTTATCTGATACTCATGCACACTTCTCAAAATGTGATACTAGGAATTCACAAGGTTTTAGATGAGGGAAATTTCAAAGTTTTGAAGTTTTTCCTAATCAGTGCATATCTCTGGCTGTCTATCAAATTAGACTAGTGATTAAACAACATCAGCTTTCCCTAGAGCAGCTTAGGGTTTTCAGTATGTGTATTCTGGGACTCACAAGATGACTTTCACACCAGTTTACCTGCTTTGTAGACTCTTCTTCCAGTACTTCATAAAAGGGCAGAAAGATCACTTTCCAGTACACAGATTTTTTTGTACCCACTTTAATCATTCTTTGAAAGCTTCTGAGTCTTGCTCCTGAATTGAGCTAAATGGAAAACTGCCACTTCAGCAGCTCATTCAGAGAGATGAAATTCTGCCTACTACATGATTGAACACGTTCCTGATCAAAAAGTAGCAATCACTGAATACATCAGTGAACAGTGACATTGGGGAGGGCATTGTTCTTCATTCTGTCCAATAGACCATGGCAAAACACCTCTTTCACATCAGGGATTGCTATGGAATGAGGCAGCCTTAGTCTGGTCTTATACTCTTTTTTTCCTACTTTAAGAAAAATGATAGAAAAAAACAAACTTCAGCAAGGTTCTGCAATATAAGTAGCAAATTAGTTTAAAATCCCATTTCATTTTATATGGCATTAATGTTCTTTAAATGCTGACATTTATTATCCTGTAGCCATATCATTAGACCTCTTTTCAAGTGTGTCCATGGGAAGTTTGGTATGATACCCTAAACACTTTTACCAGGGAGGTGGCTCCTGTCACATGTATTTAGAGTCACAGAACTAATAAATAAATAAATTAATTAATTAATTAAAGTTTGTGTAGATGTTTTAGAGACGTCCTTAGAATTGTTCCCTGGTAAAAACATTTACCACAATTATTTCTGGATTCAGGGGTTTGAAAAAGCCAATTTGTGACATTTGGTAATTGTGGATGAAGGAGAATTGGACACAAGCAACACACAATCCTCACCTTGCTGTGGTCCTTCTTTGAGACATGGCAAATGCTGAGATGTCCAGGAGCTGGAATATGGGATGTGTGAGGAAAGGCTGAGAGAACTGGGTTTGTTCGGTCTAAAAGACAGAAGACTTCATGGGGACTCTTAAGGGTACAGCACAGATAGAGCCAAACTCCTCTCAGATGTGCACAGTGATGCTCCTCAGAGTGCAAAGGCACAAGAAAACAAACGCAAGTTGGTAGACATGGGAAATTTGAACTCAACACAAGAACTTCTTTTTTAAAAAAATATATGGGTGCTCAAAACCAGAATGGGTCCCCCAGAGAGGTTTTTGTATCTATATCCTTGGAGATACTAAAAATTTGACCGGACAAGGCACTGATCAACCCAGCTTCAGTTAGTCCTGCTTTGAGTGGGAGTCTAGAAGAGGAGACTTCTGAAGGTCTCTTCCATGGTGATTCCATGCCCAGCTTTCAAAATTGCTACATTTCACTCATGTTTGATGGCCCCTCAGTTTTATCACTGTCACAAATAAAGACTGATGGTATCAAGGTTACAGACAGAGAATGATTGGTACACAAACTGTGAAAATCTTGCATTTCTTAGTTCTGGATTTGCTGCATTTCAGGTACATTATAGGAACTGCATCTCACTCTGGAGTCTTGACAAGGATATGGGGTCATATTTGAAGTTAAAAACTCATCTAACTAGCTCTATTCAGTAACTTTCTGCTATAGTACATCCCACTGTGCAGGAGGCCAGAATAATAATGTCTCTTTTCCATTTCTCAAATAGCATTTCCTGCCTCTAAGGGATTCTTAACACAGTTACAGCACTGTCTGTCTCTTGGCATTCAAGACAGAGAAGACAATAAGCCCCAAATTGCAAAAAGTTATCTTGAATATCTAAGTTTTCTGTAACCACAAGTTAGGAATTCAAAAGTGTGGGGAAACACGATGTATCAACATTACAGCATTAGCAGGCCCCATATTTAGCATTGACTCAAAACCTAATGAAAAGATTAAATCTGGCTACTGAAATCTACTGCTTTTTTTGTCATTTTCCAGTCTGCTAAATTGGAAATGGAGGCAGTTTAGCTCCAATGCAATAATATCAACTTATAAAAAACATTTTAAAAAAATTTTTTCACTTTCTCTTCTGCCTACTTTTTCTTTGGCTGAATAACTTGCCACACATGAATTATGCAGCTCTCATTGGCATATGGAAGGAGACAACAGTTACCAAATGATTTAATACTTTTGGTGCTATGAGTAAAGTACAACTTTAAAGTATTTTTTTCTTGTTTTTTAAAGAGTGGAAGAAGAAGAAAAAGAAAGAGAAAACAATACCCACCATCTCAGTTTTGTTTAAAGCATGATAATTTAATTTTCTTAGGCATAGTTTGAAAACAGAGAAACTTGAAAAAAACACAAAAGATTTCCTCCAAGTAGCAGAGGGCAAATAAAAACAATGTAGGTGATAAATGAAAACTGGATGAAAACAAAAGCGCTTTGCAGCAGATTCCAGATTGCATCTTCACCTATATAATAATTGTCACTGCAGGGAAGTCAATGAAGCTACTGCAGTTGACTTTACCAAAGGATTCCAGTCTGTCCTTTCACTGCATTCTTTCCCCTCAGCTCGACTTTGGTCAAAGAATTGACAAGTCACATGTCTAGAGAGGCCTCAGCTACATAAAAAAGTCAGTGTCTGACCCACCAGCAAATTAGCTCGTGGTTATTGCTTTGCCTGACATTACATTTTAAAGTTACTTTTAATGAAAACATTAACTGCCTTATTGAATTAATATACACACTGCTGATGCATATTTCCCAGGTTGTATATGACATCTGTTAAATATATATGTGCAGATATTACCTCTACATTTTCTTATGAGACAATGTAATTGATCAAGTGGGAATATACTTGGGCATTTTCATGGCTTTTCTGGGCATCTTAATCCTCATAGGTATAAATTAGAGTGGCAGATATATTGGAGGTTTTCCAAGTTTGTCTCCTAAATTATGAGCTGCTCAGCAAAAGCTATGCTGCTACTGCTTTTGCACGGAATGTATAGAGGGGAAAAGACCCCCAAAAACCCAGAAGCTTGAAACTAAGCATATGCAAGTCCACCTTTTCTGCTCCTGCCCTCTCACTCACTCCCACACACTTATTACAGTCTAAATTTTAGAACCTTCATTTTTATCTACTTTTCACTAAGCAAAGCTCCAAAATTATCTTAGGTGCACAGTGAAAATCATTTGGCCACCCTTCCTGTGTTGCTTTTCCTTGTCATTTCTTTTCCCTTTTCCCATCTTCAGATCTCCTCCTCGTTAAGGCTCCCTTTTTGCCATGGTTGAGGTCTAAATGTTATACGTAAGGATGCAAGACTGCCCCGAAAAGTTCACATGTAACACAACATTTTTAAAGAAAGCTTTCAGAGTGCACCTCTTTCCATTAGCTGAATCCTATGTTCAAATTGCAATTCTCAACAGGGTATTAAAACAAGAAACACAAAAATATTAGCCCATATAGACAAACACACTTCCCACTGAAGTGTCCAATATTAAACTATTGCAATAACACTGCATTACAGCCATGGGGGTGACATATTTGAGCAGTTGCTTTCATTCCAGTGGCCCTACTTTTATCAGTGACTGCTCATTCTCATGAACAAAGGATTCACAGCTGAGTCATTTTACAGTTTGGGTAGCTCATGAAGCTCCTAAGCAATAGCATGGAGCCTCCCACTTTGGCTTACTGTGCTGGCCATGGAGTCCTTCCCTTTACATCATGGAGAAAGACCTCGCTGTCGCTGAAATGGAACTTCTTCACCTCCCCAACAGTTTGTCTGCCACGAGTATTAAGATGATTCCCAGCGTAAAAAGGATGTAAATAATCACTGATCACTCTTTGAACCCTTGGTTTGAAAAAGGAGAGAGAGAGACAGAAAAAGAAAAGAAAGGCAATACGAACCACAGGGAGTAAAACCCGGTCAGGGTACAATAAAAAGAGGCAAAAGAGAAACAACACTAATGAGAGAAAAGGACCTATGAAAGCCTGAGAACTGGTTTGCTATTCTATCTTCTATGTTCGTCTTGTAAATAAAGCCTCCCATGAAAATTAAAAAAAAAAAAAAAGCAAGAGGATTTGACTTAGAGAAGCTCTACTGTAAGTGAGGGCCCTGCTTCCACTGACCTTTCAAACTGCACATTAAATCCATAAGTGTAATATTAGCCTTAAAGGGAGAAAAGAGACACAGAGAAAATAGAAGAGCTGATAAATTGGGCAATGCCTCCACCACTATCTCATAGCCCCTTTTTGAAAATAGAAAGCTCCAGCTGCTGTAATGAAAGCCCTCAGTACAGAAAAAGCAGCTTTTAAAGCTCTGAGCTGATGAGTTATGCTGCACCCTGACTCACACACCTGTTCATATACTATTTACATATACGTCCAGTAATTTTGCCTGCTGCAGTATTGTTGTTTGCATTTGAAGCAATCCATCAAAAATACAAAAAAATATTTAATGAAAGGGTGAGAAATATCCTTTCATGACAACCTCTTGGTCATATATGATTTGTTTCCTGAAACTGAGGTCCTAAGTGGCAGTTCTGTTCTTGACCTTGTATTCATTCCAGCCTGTATGTCTGTTGTAATGAGCTGCCTTGCTGTTTCCTATTCCCTGGCTTGTCACTATCTTTTTCTGGATTTTTTTCTGTCCTCACCTTATGAGGCAGTAGGAATCATCCCTTTAAATCAGATTGTAGTTGTCAGTTGCCAGTGAGTTTGCAACTAATGAAAACATATTTGATATCCACTACTTCCTGCCAATAAACAGGAATAGGAATTGAGAAGAAGTGGAATTTCTTCTGGAAATGTATAGAATACACAGGCCATCTGAAAATAGCTCAGAAATTCAAGATACAAAAGCATTTCACATATTTTCTACCTGAAAAAGGTTCTCATGAAAGTGTTCTATAAAAATAAGCGCATCCCAGACTAATGATACTGTGTAAAATCTTACCTCGCTCATTTCCTGAATTCACTGAAATGCAGCTATGGTATGTACATCCAGCTTCTGCACTGGGCACTAGAAGGCAAAAAGGCAGTCCTCAGAAATAGTTATGAGAAAACCAACTTATAATTGTCTACTCAGGTACAGAAAATTTGGTATTTAACATTAGTCACTTAAGTATGTTTGTGTTGAAAGTATAATTCCCAAAGAACTTACAAAACTTCTGCAAAGGCATGGGACATGACATAACATTTTTTTAAAAGGTATCAAGCAGAAATACCACTCCTTAGAAACAGATGGACAAAAACACAGTCCTTTCTTAGCAAAAGAAGAAGGAGATGATAAAGAGCTTTAAAAATGCCAGCACATCTTGCCAATCATGCAGATGAGAAACTGCTGATGAAACAATTTGCAAAATGTTTTCTTTACAGTTGCAACTGGCTTTAACTGTCAAATTTTAAAACTTATATTTAGGGAAGAGCTGCTTAGAAAAGCTGAGACATAGAATTCAGTGGAAAGCACAAAGCCAAAGGCAAGCCCAGTTAGTTAGTATTCATTTATGCGGCTAAATTTCAACTTCTTCTCAGGCTCAGGAAGAGCTGCCAGACACATTGAGGGAATCTTGGCATATGAGATGTTTAAAATACTGCATTTCTTTTCCTTTATGCCCATCCTTAAAATTACAGCAAAGCTTTTCCAATGTAAACACTCCACACTGCACACATCCATCACGTACTCACAAAGCAATATGGGCACTGTTGGTATTTAGTCAGCCTTAAGCTCCCGTGGATTACACGTACCTAATGGAAAGCTGTAACAGCACAAGCGAGGCATGTTTGTATCTATAAAGCTCAAACTACCACTCAACTCTACACTCTGTTCCATGGAACTGAGTCACAGAGTACAGATGAAGTGCAGATGAAGTGCAGTGAGGTCATTTCACACACATGGGTGTGCTCTGCCCAAAGGCCTGTGCAATGCAGATCAGCAATTCTGAACACACCAACCCCTCCTCCTACCTGTAGACGAAGTCAAATCAAGAGAGAAGTCAGGACAGTTTGATTTCTTTAAAAAAATCCTTATTTGTCGCAAATTTTCCAATGTTTCAGTAAATACCTGAGCTATACTAAGTGTTTTTTAGTTAGGTTTGATTGTTAAAAACCCTCGCATAAAAGAGTAAAAAAAAAAAATCTTCATAATAAAGACTTGTAAGTTTGGATGTTGAGCACATAACTCTGTGTCCCCTGGGCCCTAGTCCATACCACACACTGCACACATACTGCCTTGGGGGCCCAAAACTACTGACAGAGCAGCTGCCTGTGGTGCTGGTAACTGGAGCTGATCCCCAGGAGGGACTGGAGCTCACACCTACAACCCCTGGAGGACAAACCCTGCACGCCAGGAACTGCAGGAACAAGTCACTTACTCGGCTTTTGTTTAGGTCCGATTGCTGTACCCAAATTTCTTAATTAATTTGGTGTTAGAGGATATTTATTTGCAAAAGGAAAATGCTGCAAAAGCCTCAGAAATAATAGTAAGCAGATCTACATTTTAACATATGCTACAAATATTTTTCTGGTGAAAACTAACTTAAGTGTAATTAATTTATACTGTAAGGAGATGTAGAGAGCAGTTGTTGATTTTGCAGAGCTCCTGCATGTAACCCAATTTTGAAGAAATTTCTAAAGTAGGGATTTCACCTGAATTACTGAGAGTTATTAGACTTAGCTATTGCTAAAATGTTAGCAACACGGCCAGACTAGGTTGCTGGGTTTCCTTCTTCTAGTGAAGCCTTTCAAATCATCATCTTAAATAGAGATTATAATGTCTCCAACTGTGTTAATTTAATGGTAAATTTAATCCTAAATATGCAGAGCAGTGCAGTTCTACGGGAAAAAAAATCCCTAGAGGTTTACCTCAGGTGGTTCTTGAAAAATATTATTATTTATCACGTTACAATTGCTAGAAAGTTAATTTAAATGGACCCACAGCTAAACAAATTAAGTCATAAATGCATGCCTGTATCAATATACTGCCCCAAACCCATGCATATTGTATGTTTTGGTGAATGCAAATAGATTAATTTTTTGAACAGTATCAGTTTTCACAATATTACTATTTCACGAGCTGGCTTTTTGACATACTGCTATTTTATATGCTGTTCCTATTGTCGTAGGAAAATCACTCTGAATACAAATAACGATAAAAACATGCAATCTCATTAGTCATTTCACCCATGAAATTGTAATGATAATCAGTCTTGCAAAGCTAAGCGAGTAAAATTTTAATTATTTTTGCATCCATTTTTGTGAACTGAAATACTGATATCTTATTAAACTAAACAGGCACATGAGCACAGGACCAAGATGTAAAATACCAATATCTGTATCTTCTTCATTATGTGCTCCTAGGAGCCAAAAATTCCCCTCAGCTGGTTTGATCAAGGCCTGTCAGGAGCTCCTGAGATTGTGAAGAAGGTAGAAGGTGGGAGGGGTGGGGAGGATGCACCACCACAATCATGAGAAAGCTGATAGCACTGGGGGAGAACTGGAAGAGCTTTCCATGGGTGTATTTTTTTTAGCACTGCTAACTTTGAGAATGTAAAAATCCTAAAAATATACAAAGCATAAAATATTTAGATATATGTTGTGTTCTTCGTAGTTACCTTTCTTGCCAGGGAGTTATTTCAGGTACTACAAGCTCAGGGCTTCTCCAATGTAGATTTAACTGTAGCTAATCCAGCTGCGTATTTGTTTAGAACATGCTGTGTTCAAATCCCACAGCAATAAATGCTTCTGAAAGACAGAAAACAATTTTGCTTGGAAGTTCTGTACTTAGCATTTCTTCCTCAGAAAAACTCTAAATAAAAATAAAAATCTTAATTTTTAAATAGGAAAAGTACTTAAAAAGCTTAAATTCAGACCAAATGCAAAATTCAAAATCGCACAACTTCATAGCTTTAGCAGTTTCTTCTAAACTGGCTTAAAACCCCAGCCTGTGCCAAAACTATGTATGCACTACTAGTATCAGAGGTATGTTCTGTATAGCATGGATTTCCAGGAAAGCAAACATTGCCATGAAAACTGCATCATGCACTCCCAAAACAATTCTGTCGGTTAGTGGATGAAAGGTATAGAGTACTTTAGGATGATAGATAGTACAGAAGGCTGGTAAATCAAAAAAACGTGTCAAATATTCTCCCTTAAAAGAAATCATTCAGATTGATTTGTTCATGAGCACAGACTGAAAACTGACCAAGGAACTATAAACAAAGAGAAAATGACAAATGACAGAGTATCAGTATTTAGGTACTCAGACACTTTTGGACTGGTTTTGTTGCTGGACTTCTTTATATCCTTTAGTCAAGGTAGAAAACCGGATGAAAAATATTATTAGATATAGATTACTCAGGTGGTTTTATTCTGCTTACCTGAAGAGCCCTGTAACACAAAACAAAATAAACAGTTCTTTTACAAAGCATATAAAGAAATTAGATATATTTGTGAACAGAGTTAAAAATTCAGAGGCAGTGTTTCTATAATGACATAATCTTTGGAGAACTGAAGATGTAAATATAACTCATTCTGATTTTACTACAGTTTTTCCACAATGAGTCAGCAGCACAGAGAAGTGAGAAATGAGAACTTGTAAGCTGTTGGTGGTTCTCGTGGACGAATTGAACACATACAACTTTGGAAACCATGAAACTCTTTCACAGGGTACTAGAAAGTAATGCTGTTATTAACTCTGTCTTGTACCTGTTGTGTGTCCTTGGGCAGTTATTTTCATAAGGCTCCATTTCACTATGGGGAAATGGATGGAAATACAGTGTTTCTGAATGAATGGGAACCCAGGACTTTTATGTCTAACTATCCCTAGCTGGGAGTGGGCAACATGAATAAGGGAATTCCCCCCAGCAGTTCATTTTAATTAGTGTCAGGGTAAGCACAATTCAGGTAAAATGAAGCACATTTATGGCCTCTAAAATGAAACTTGAAAAGTGCTGTACCTCAATTTGTGCTCTGTCGTTGGCACGCTGGGAAAGAAGTGTTAATCGTAGAGAAGGTGCATTGCTGAGCTACAAGCTGAACACAGAGAAATGAACATAGACAAACCTCTGGAATGTGTGATCCACTTGGATCTTGAGACAGACTCCATTAAGTTCCAATGAGATTTCCTTCATGCTCCTCTACCACCACTGTGACAAAATCTCAAGGCTGTCACAGAAGGATGTGTGTCCTAGTGTGTGACAGCCTGTTCTGCCTTCACACCACTTAATCTCTACAGGACAGTGTGACAGGAGCTAAATCTGCCACATGCAGTCACCTGAAGTATTGTGGTTGTTTGGACTTCAAAGCCAAAAGCAAATGTGAACTGTCAAGTCATCCAATGCTACAACATAGGTCCCATTCACAAGATGCACATTAATGCCTTCAGTAATAAAGTGCAGGACCATATTTTTAATTAATTGGTTAGCTAATTTCAATTAATCAATATAAAGTCCAACTGTACGTTTTCCAAGATTTCAGTGGATATACAACACTTGGCATTTTTGCAGTATCATCATCTTGAAAATTTCAATAAAATCTTCACAATTTTTTGAGTAAGTCTACCTCCTTGGCACCTACATGGCAACTGGGGACACAATTTTTAGGATATTCATAATAGTAAGATACTGGGATCCTCACCAGTAACTAACTGAAGTCAACAACTTTGCACCAACTCAACATGTGATTCTCTATCTTGACATGTTGTGCAATAAAAAAAAAAAAAAAGAAATAATTTATCTGAGATTTTTTTCCAAATACGCTATTGATAATTTTGGTTTCTTTTTTTTCCATCCTTTTAAATATTAATGTATTCAGTACTAAAACATTACATTTTAAACATGAAGTCAAACACCATAGACCTTTTTTGTTGTATTTGAGATTAATTTTTTCATTCCAATTTGCAATTAAAAAAGTGAGCAGCGGTTTAAAAATGCAAAATAAACATAATGATAGTTCACAGACTATGAGATACAAACATAATTAATTTTATTCTCAGTTGAAAGGAAAGAAGTACTGTTCAACTGGTTTTTGTCCTGAAAACTTTAGGTTTTAAAATGCATCAGAAAGAAAATCTGGTGGCCCCAGTTCCTGAATTGTTGCATTAAACTTCTTGAAACAAAAGCAACTTCTTAAAATCCACCATTTTGCTTCAGCTGAGTATAATCAGGGAAATGCAAATTGATGTGTAAAAATTGCCTACAGTGTTTGATATAAATTAAAATTACTGCTATAAATTCAGTGTTCAAATTATCTGACAACTGCTGTTGTATTAATTTTGCTGCTGAATACATTGCAAGACTGCAAATTCATTTTCTCACTCACGTCACAATTACTTTGGATTCTGGTCAGGAAAAACTACTAAATACACCAATATTTAAAACCTGTTTAAAAGTAGATTTATCCAAAGTGAATGATCTTCCTCACAATGGTATATCTCTTTGCAAATTTAAAAAAACCCTTAATGACAAAAGCTTTTGTGAAAAGTAAAGTGAACAAGTTTTATCTCTTTCCTTGAAAGCACACACTTCCACCAAAAGAACTCTTTGCTGCTCCTTCCAAGAGAGCCAGAGTATTTCCAAAGAGCAAGTTAGGGCAGTCTCACAGAGACACATGTACATGTGTGTCAAAACAGGTGCATGGTCACATGGACAAGACCTAGATCTATAAAACGAGCTATAGGTCACCGTGGAGGACAGGAACAGAATTAAAATTCAAGTCTCTCAACTCCTACACTAGTGGCCAGGCTTCTAGACCAACTATTTTTTTCAAGACAGCTGCAAGGACTCTTGCAAATGAAATCAAAATCTCTTCACTCTTTTTCTTACTTTTTACTCTGAAGCTTTGAGGAGATGCCAGAAGTCCACAGAGTGCATCTCGTACTTTTGATTTTGAGCATTTACCCTGATTTAGCACTAGTTCAGTCATGCTGTTGAAAATAAATATCCTTGAAACATTTATTACAACTTTATACATATGGAATCTCAGCAGAAAAGGTGTTTCTGCAGCTAAAGCCTTTGTCTCTGACTCTATATGCATGTGAGAAAAAGTGGGGTATGACACAGAAAGGAAGAGGTTATGCAGTTCTGCAGCTGGTTTAAATAAAACTTGATCCAATCTTGAGGCAGAAAATTGCAAAGTAATAAATGCTTATGATTCCCAGTGTAATTTCTTCTCTAGTTCATACTAATTCCATGGATTTTTGTTTCATGAGCAGCCTCTGTGTCAGGGTGCAGCATGGACAGGAGCTGCCCTGCATGGGAAGGAGGGCCAGGAGTCAAGGGTGAAAGCAAGGCGGGGAGGGCTGTGTCCCCACCAGGGGGGACACACAGACACAGTCCCACACCTCCTGGGCAGGGGGAGCAGAGCAGGACAAGAAGCAGGTCCAGGCACATTCCAGTGTTGGTCAGGTAAGTCCACAGTGATGAGGCACAGAGCTGGAGAGGTGCTAAGCTGAGGAAGAGACACTGACCAAGCAAAGACACCCATCTTATCACTACCTGGGATTGCCATCCCAGGTAAATTAGGCTTAATGTCAGGGTTCCAGAAAATATATCATGCACTCACATAAAAGCTGGAGGCCAGATAAAATTCTCTTTCATTTTCTTTTAGCCACAGGGCATTTGACGAAGAACTGTCAGTAGCAATGTGTTAACTTTTCACCAAAACTGTGTAAATAAAACATTTCTGTCAGTAAAAAAATATTTTACACATCCTTTTGATGTAAATTTAATTTTCCTACTTTTCCTTATTTCAATCTTTTGCTTACTTTCTTGAAAACTTCAGGACAAAGCATTTTCAGAAGGTCGCTCACTATCCGTGAAAGTTTTTACATGCACACAAGTAGGTGTAACAAAGATCATCGTTACTTTGCAATTTCCAGCCTTTAAACTGGATTAGGTTTTATTTAGGCCAACTCTAGAACTGCATAACCTCTTTCTTTCTGTATCACAGCCCTCTTTTCTCACAGGTATATAGGGGCAGAGACAGAGAAAGGCTTTAGCTGTAGAAACACCTTTGCAACTGAGATTACACAGAATGTCAAATCATTTCACAGAAACATTCAGTTTGCCAGTTTCAATTATGTTCAACAAGTACCAAATTACAAACGACTTTTTATGTGTAATATGTCAGTGTAACTTTAGGGTATAGGTCAAGCCTTCACTGCACTGGTTTCTCCAAACATTAACACCTTCCCTTACACGTCTACTTTCAGCTAAATAAAGAAGTTGCTGGAGGAATTTCACATCTACAGTCTTGCATCTCCTTCACAGTCTGGCTGAGAAAATCTTACCTATAATTAAAGAATTCATCCAGCTCACAAAAGATTTTAACACAAATTCTTCTGCCTTGACTGATTTCAGAAGCTTTATTGAAGCAGCAGAAAATTACAAAGTCAAGCCACATCCCTAATTCACCACACTTTCCACCTTACTTCATTTTAATGCCATAGTTTGTTTACAGCAATACAATCCCATTTAAAATGGAAAAAAATATTTCTATATTCACTGTAGGAAGGCAGTGATATGCCAAAAAATAGGTATTAAATTCTCTTTTCCCCAGGTTTTATCACTGAATATCACCTCTCCTTCTGGAAAGCAAGTATCTTTCCAAACCACAAGTCCTTTCCTCAGACTTTGGTAAATGTTTATAAGGGGATTTGGTTACACTTGCCTCT
Source organism: Manacus candei (assembly GCF_025592945.1). Lineage (NCBI taxonomy): Eukaryota > Metazoa > Chordata > Aves > Passeriformes > Pipridae > Manacus > Manacus candei. The sequence continues at coordinate 20,715,926 of NW_026138053.1, forward strand.
ACTCTCTTACCAATTTCTTATGCCACCTGAAGTCTTAAATGTCAGGGGAGACAAAAAAATCTGTTTCTGTCCTTCCACCAGCAAATCACTTTCATCCCTTTTCATTTCACAGTAATCAACTTCAAGGCACATTTGTTGCAACTTCCAGTATCGACTTTTCCTCCTTCTTTTGTCCCTGTTATCAACCCCCCCCTATTAATTTTAAAAAGTAGGAAGTACCTAGGACCATGTTTCCCAATTGTTGGAAGGAAAAAACCACTGTTATTCAAGCTTATTCTCATAAACCTTGGTAGAATGGGTTCTCAGTCTTTTAACTACTGCTAAGGTTTCTAAGACCTCTGTTCCCTGTGGTTGCAAACTTTTCAATTCCCACAGGACACGCTCTCTCTGCTGGCACAATTCCCTTGATTTCTCTGGGTTTATCTTGGCAGCAAATTTGCCCTCTCCCTGTCTTTGTACATTACTGAAATCATTCTAAAAGGCTAAAGTCAGGATTTCATAACTGGACATAATCCAGGGAGACATGATGTTATATGATGAAAGAATCTACATCTGAGGCAGCAGAAGCACTGCTGGCCTGGCAAAAGCTGGGAATGTCAAGTAGTCAGAGTTTGATGTTTAAAGGTTGTTTTCTTGCTTGGGATGACAGAAATGGCAGGGTGACACTTTGAACTAATATTGAGTTATTTTCCACAAAGAAGAGTTTACGTTCCTGTCACACTGAAACTTAAGTAGTGGTATGTCTTAAGTTTCTTTAAAGAAAGTGTGTTATTCTTTTTTCTTTCTAGGAATTTTTCAGCCTAATTTAACACCGTAAGCAAAACCAAACCAGAAATTAGCTAGTCATTAGTTACTGTAAATCAGCACAGACCCCCTGAAGACAGTGATGTCATGTAGGTAAGTAACACTGCTGACTTCTCTCTTACCTTTTTTTTTTTTAAACTTGAGATTTTTTGACAATTCTACCATGATATTGGGAAAAAAATATATATATTTAATTTCCCTTCTTTGACACCAACCTTCCGTTCCAATAGTGACGTTTGGAAAAAGATAATATACCTTCTAGTTTTTGTTGGTTTGAGGGGGTTTGGTTTTCTTTTTCATTTTTGTCAATAGCACACAAGCCATATTTATCTTACAAATATCAAGGTAGGTTTTAAATGTGTTGTAATCTAAATTTAATTTTTCAGGGAGGAATGAATTGGTAATTATCTTCCTTAATGAAACGTGCTGTAATTTCAGGTAGTTTTTAAATGGGGCATGACTTGTACTTAACAGGACCATTGCATAAATGCCTTTCAGTTGCAATTTAATGAGTTGATGCCCAACTCATTTTTCCTGACTCTTTCTACATGATTCTTCCAAACTTACTACAGGGGAGCAACTCACTTTCTTCAGATTAGGATGAACCACTACTGAATGAAATTATTGAGCCTTGTAAACAACAGTACATCCCTTGCTAGTCCCTGCCTGTAACTAAACGGCAAATAGAAAGAATAAGAACATTAAAGCAGCATAATCACATGGAATTTACCAGTTGCTACCCAAAAATAATTACTTTGTTATCATGGTAGTGGTAAAGTACTAGTTCTTCATTGCTAATAACTCTCCCAGGGCCCCTATCTTTACAGGGACCATTGCTCTGAGTCATTAATGTATAATAAATTTGCAATGGTGAGTGAGCAGGATCGATCCCACTCTGCCTCTTTCCTTACCCTTTCCAGTAAAGAGGCAAAACTGCCTGTGTTTAATGACTTGCCTCTTCAGCAGCAGAGAAAGAACTTTGCATCTCAGTTAATTACTGTGTGCCTTGGTTTACTGGATTTGCAAAGCATGAAGTCTCACTGAAGAAAATGAGGATTTGAATATATGTCCAAAGCACTTTGCTAATCAGAACTGGACTTCAGCACGTGTGTTTACTGGAGTTACATCTACAGCACTGCACCCCTGTAAGGCATTCACTCCACAATGCAATTTCACAAAGTTCATGTCCCAATTTTCACCCCTGTGAATCACAAACACATCTTACCTCAGACAGCACAGGAGGGATGTCACCCCTGTCCATACATGAGGATATGGACGGTGACTTAGCACTGAACGTGGAGTCCTCTCCAGCAGGGAAAACTCTGTGTTAGCTGAGAGAGCTGGTAAGGAAGAGGAGATAAAGTGGATCCCAAGTATGAATAAGCAATGTTTCTGAGATATGATACGTGTTCTTTCTAAACTTCTAATTTATTGCTGTTATTGTTTCTTATTCTTCACTGAATTTTAAAACTGTACAAAAGGAAATTGAAAAGTTCATGATAGGAAAATCAAGCCTTAAGTGTATTCATCACACAAACAACTCCATCCCTTGGTATTTTATGTTCCAATTCAAACAACACATCTGTTCATAATTGCATGCCTGACTCGGTAAGTTTACTACAGGCTACAAATTTATGAGTGGTGGAAACACTGTAGGAAGACAAGGATAAAGCATTTGAAATGCAAAGATCTTTAAAATAGTATATGTAAAACACAATTTCAGACTCTAAGATATATCATAACCTGTGATTTTTTCTAATTCAAAGCCAATACACTTCTGTACCTAAGTCTGGTTGTATTGATGGTCTGTCATACTCTAGAGAAAAAAACACTTCTTAAAAAAACTGGTATTTCAATCTCCAAGTAATCAGTACTTAGATAATCACCATAAATCCCAGTTTCCATAACAATATATGTCTAAATTCCTCTGGAATAATTTAGTCCTTTGTTGTTCCCTATTAAAAAAAACCACCTTTAACATATACATCTTGGGTCTAGTACTTCAAAGTTTATTCTATTGCATTTTAAAGCTGAGAGATATTTTTTTTATTCCATGATACTGAAATATTGTTGAATTTATAGCTCTTCTATCAGGGCTGTATAAAATCCTTCTTCCCCATAGAACTACATACTCCTCCCAACATTCAGTGGTATAAATATGTGAATGGCAGCAGTCCCACATTGTACACTTCCAGAATAGATTGAGTAGAATGGAATAAAACCAGTGGAAAGCAGCTTGTATTCTGAGCAGCATGAACATCCTGAAGAAAGAGTGAGATGGGAATTCTTTTCAGGCAACTGAGCCTGAAGATTTTGCCTCCCAGTAGAAAGGACAAATACCAGTGGCTTTTAGCAAGGACTCTGCCTTGACCCAAGAATTCAATATTGTGAAGCTTCGTGGCATTTATCATTCTCTTCTTTATTTCAAATCTACTGTTTATGTTAATGCACAAGGAGGAATTTACAGAGCTCGTGCACTCCTAAATGAAATGTAACGATTTGATGTCAGGGCAGTGCTATCAGTTAACAGCACTGAGCACAGCTGCCACTGTCTTGCCATGATGTGAATTTTTTTCGCTTTTTATAAACTTGCAGTGCATATTCTTCCACATTATACCTTTACTACCTCTTCTATCACAAGCAACTTTCTGGCTGTACTAATTGTAACTGGTTGTTACAATGAATCTGGGGGTATTCAAACACCTCTCCAATTTTACAGGACCAATTGAATTTGCTGACCCAAACAGAGACACCTACCACCTTCTAGCATTAGACTGACTTATAATGCACATCGACATGAAGCAACAGGTAAGACATCCCAATACTCATGGGAATAGGACTATTTCCCTTTTTACCTACCCCAGCAGGTTGGTAGGAAGTCAAAACAAGGGAAAATGGTCCTGCTAAATCTAAATTGAAAAATAAAAATTATCTTGGAAAAAAAGTGAGAAATGTTTTGGAAAAAAGAAAGCTCTTATCATCAAATTTCCAGAGCATCTGTTAGTGAATAACAACATTTGTAAAAGGATTTGTCATGAAAAACAGTGCTTTCTGAACCATTCTGTCAGGTCCTGTAAGAGCAGCTCCAAGTATAAGGCTGACTTGCTCAAAGAGGAATTAAAACCTCACTACTTTTATTCTGCCCATACCTTACACTGTTTCCTTGGAAGAGAATGGAATCACTGAAAATTAAAGCTAAAAATTAGCTAAAGAATCCTACAGGGATAAGAGGTTTTTTGTTTGTGGTTTTGTTTGTTTGTTTATTTGTTTTTCTTGAAAGAAGGCTAAAATTCAAAAATCTGCAGAAAACTTCAGAAGTTTGGCAGCTTAATAAAACATTTCCATTCAGGATGAAAGCTTTTACGTCCTTGAGAAAGCACCTGTAATGAGACAGATAGCTTTTCCAATTGAGTAACAGGACCTGCCCTTTCACTTAGCCTTGACAAGGATTTTTTTCCCCAAACACTGAACTAATCAATAGTTGTTCAATAATGTACATGATTAGTGCAGTACAACAGTGTTTTCACCCTTCTAACATAATAGAAAACAAACATAAGGAGAGATTTCTGAACCCTTTTAGGCACTATTACATGAAGAAGGTTTTTAAGCCTTCTAACTACTCTGTAGGTTTTAATTTATAAAGCTCAAATATCTAAACATGCAAATGACATTTTTCTAAATTCTTAAAATATCAACAGAGGTATATCACTGAGCTGTTGAAAACATCAAGGAGTCATTAATATTTTGTTTTAAATCATTTCTGTTCAACTTATTTATCATAAGAAATTATTGCTTTTATGTAGATAGAAAGGATTTCATAATTGTATGAGAATAATTTCCATAGCTAATAATAATGCTTCTCAGAAGATCAACTTCCTGATTCTGTAACTTGAAGAGCCCAGAACTCTTCATAAAATCATTCCTCAGCTTTGTAACTCTCCCAGATCAGTAATGCCATTCTTTTTATAGCAAAATGCTTAAACATTTGCACTCCCAGGCTTAAACTCAACCATTTGCTTGATCTCATTTGGATCCATTACCTCCATTTTAGCAACTGCAAGCAGAAATTAAAAAAAAGCTAAACAGTGTTTATAAAGTCTGTGTCACAGAAAGAAGCTGAATTCAAGATGTCTAGTTCCAAGACTTCTCCTGTAAATCCTTCACTTCTACTTATTAAAAAGGAAATAAAATGATTTAAACTCTTTCCTCCTCTTAGACCCTTTATGCACTGCTTTCCCTGGGTGCAGAGCCTGTATAGGACTGAAATACAAGGTATTCCAAATGGTTTATCTAAAATGAGTGCTAAATCAATGCTGCAGTTGTCACATAATCTTGTACACCTTCAGTCTAAAAGTTTAGGTTTCAATAACATCTCTAAAATGCCTGGAAATACAAATGGATACTATCTAGAAGTCAATGAAGCTGCTGAACTGAAAGGGCAACCTTCAAAATTGGATCAATGGATCATGCTGTGTTCTAAACATGACTGTTGTTGCCTTTCTGTCTGAGATAGGCCTGTATGAATCAGAAACAAGAATACAAATGAGCAAGTATTTAGCAGCACAGAGAAAAAAAATCCACTTTTGTTCAAATCCCTGGTTTTAAGAAGCAGTAATAGGTTTACAAAAAGTGGGTGATTCTACACATACTCCAGCAACTGTTTCAAAGGGTTTATCTGTCTTTAAAGAAATTAATAGGAAATCCAAAGATGGAGAATCTGAGTTATGGAAATAAAGCATTGTTTGAGAATACATTCTGCTCTTAATGTGAATATCTTACAACTCTAGGGTGTTGTGCATCCAAGGCCACATACCACAAAACCAAATTACAATACCTGTCAGAGTCAATGAGTCCATTTCTTCCACCATGGGTGAACTTTGGTTTAGGCTATGTTTTCAGTGCAGAGTGTGAGAATGGAGAAAAATACAAGAGACCATTCAGACAAGTAGTGTCTGTTCCCACTTTTGTCAGTACTGCATTGCATGGCCTTAGGCAACTCACACCTTCATTATGCTTTAGTTTCCCCAACATGTAAACATTTCTCCAGCTGGGGAATGTTGAAGGCAGAACAAAACCACAAATAAGTGCAGATGCTTGTGTGATAATTTCCCTTTGAACTGGATTATTTACAAATAACACCATCAAATAGAGTAGTCAAAGGATTATCATCTCCAATAAGAACAAGCTTGCAAATAAAATTCTTGTTATTCATTATGAATGTCTTGCAGACATAGCCAAGTTATGAGTTGTTGAGTCTAATTTCCACTCCAATATCTCCTTCTCAGACTCTCAAAATATATTTGACTCTTGGTCATGACATAAATAATCCACAAAACCACATTCATAACACTGATAACACTGATAATTATACATCACTTTCTAACTGAATAGAACACAACCAGTGGTAAGGATACAAGTAATGAAGCAGGACTCCTCATGTCAGTATTAAAGTGCTGTCATGAAAGTCATATACACATGTAAATATTTTTCATCTTGTTACATACAATGTGAGCAAATACAAAAGCAAGATTTTACACATTCACATTTTAGTAGTGTTCTTATTAATAACTACAAAAGCCTCTGCAACTGAAAGACTGCTTTCATGATTATATATATATTGTGAAAAATATTCAGCTTTTGCTAATGGATATAGGCAAATTTATCCTACGCAAGGAAGCTGGTGCCCTGGCTATTCCAGCTGGAGTCAGCTGAAGTATGGATACACTAGAGAACCATGCAAACATCTCCTGCTTCCTGCTGTGGCTGCCTCCCATTCTCACTGTCTTTGCAAAATGCACAGAAATGCAAAAAAAAAAAAAAAAATTAGTCAATTTTCCGAGTGGAAGTTTAAATGGATGCATTGACATGTGCAAATGGACAACTTGGAAATGGTGACTGATCTCTCCCGTGTGTCTCTGTGCCCTCACAGGACCACCACTAATGCACTGTTAACAAGTGTTCCATCATCTGATTTTAAGCTCACTGAGAAGCTGGATTAAAGATCCAGGCAAAAGTCCCAACTCTGTACATCTTTCTATGCAAATGTAACAAAGTTCTTTGGGATTTGAGCATTATAGGTGGCTAAATTCCTTAAATTATTTGTCTCATTATAAACCTGTAAGTTTTTCTTTTACAGTTGTTCCAAGGTGATTTTCTGACCTTTTTTTTTACTAGCCTTTAAAAGTAGAAAGACCTCTCCATCTTAGGAAAGAGACTGCTTGCATCCACAAAATGAACCCATGACAATGAATCAATGAGAACTTTTGTATTATTATTATTCTACTCTAAATAACAACTAAAAGCCTTGTGAATGACAATAGCTGAAAATAGCAGCAAGGTTTGAAACACAACAGCAGGTGCTCTATAAGAACCCTGTTCTTTTCAGCTGGTTTTCACATGTGCACACAGGCAGCACCATTTGCAGGCTTTGACATTAAAGAGCTGAGTAGACAAACACACACAACAGATGCCAGTGGAAATTTTACTGTCAAAGTAATATTTCACAAAAAAATATTAAGGTCTGTACTAAAGGCGTTCAAATTTATAATTGCCAATAGCAAAAGAACTCACAGCTACCAACCAGTTAATCAACTACAGAAACCAGCCTTGACACTTGTAGAGTCAATTCAATCAAAAATATCTGTCAGCACTGAAACATTTCTCCTGCTGCACAAATATGCATAACATGAGCAAATTTCAGAGTGGAGAAACATACTTAGCAAGATAGACACAGAACACAAGCTCCAAACCTATGGGTCATATTTTGACACAAAGAGCTGAAAAATTCCCAAAGTTAAAAGGAGCTAGAAAGGAACCCGATCTTGGATCATTTCCTGGGGTAACAATGCACAGTCCTTCTGACTAAGATGCTTTTGGCAGATTTCATTTGGAAGAACATCACTTCTGTATTTTTAATCTCTCCCTGTACACAAGAGCCAAATTATACACAGTCCTTTGGAACAAGCCTCTTCTGCTGCAAGAAAAGCTCTGTTGTGGCTGCCAATTTACTCTTAACTTACCTACCCATTCATCACAGCACAAGATGGTAGCTCCAAGTAGCCAGATCTCTCTCTTTTGTTGTCACCAAGAGAAAGCAGAACCTCTTCTGCAGCAGTGTACTGGCCTACAGCATTGCTTGGAGCCATCTAAGCAAATAATTTCAGCCAGAGAAACAAAGCTCACACATAGCAACAAACAACATTTCACAGAGAGAAAACTGGCTGAGAACAACAGTGTGAGCATTTGAGATGGTGCCAGCTTATGCAGCAGAGGAGAAAAGACACAAAATCTTCCAGCTGCCCTAGGAAAAGATGTGAGAATAAAAGACACAGTGCAGGAAAGGTGCCCTATAAGAGAGAAAACAGAGGCATAACTTCAATGTGAAAAAGCAACATGGTACAGTGGTTGGGTGTTCGTGCCAAAGTAAAAACACATCAAACAAAGCAAACTGAGCCAAGAGGGTTTTCCTCAAAATACTCTTTGCTGGACTGGTGTGACTCAGAAACTGACAGCCAGCCTTGCAGTAATGTCCCATTCTGAGCAGAGCAACTGCTTTCCTAAATAAAGCTACTGGCCTCTACAAGGCTCTGCTCACAGATATTCTTTACCTTTAAACTTCTTTTGATGTGTGTGTTTTCTCATGAGTCTACATGCAAGATCCAGAACTTCTATACTGTTCTAGAATCAGAAATACTGTTTTGAAATTAATTCTTGTTAAGTCACAGTAAAAATAAGAACACACATCCACTAATTTTACAGAGTCAATATCACAGGCAAAAAAAAAAAAGTCAGCAGACTAAAGCACCTCCTCTATCTTCCTTCTCTCAGAATATACTTGTTCCATGCAGAAAGGAGCTCAGAAATTCGTCTTGATTCTGATCTGGCATTTGAATCATATGTTTTTGCACTAATTAAATCTGCCTATGTATAAATGACTCCATCAAATTGCCCCTGTGCGCCGATCACGCTTTCTTATTCATGCCTTTTTAATCTCACTTAATCTGTTTTAATGATAGCCTCTTTGATCATATCATTAACAGACTACTACTGTTGAGGCTACTTTCAAGAATACTTGAACTGGCCAAAGTAGCATAATTTTGGTTCTTGGGTACTCATTACAATTATTACTGCAAAGCTACTTTCATTTAATTCACTCTCCCCTATAATACTGTTTGTGTTACAGACCCGCTCCAGTTGGGCAATACTTACAAACTAAACTGCACAAGATTAGTTTAGCCTATGCTCTTCTTTTCTACAGTCAAATTGCTCACTTTTATCAAGTGTAGACTTCACTGTTGATATCTCAAAAAGTCATAATGGGTGGAGGGTCTGGAGACAGAATCAGCTCATAGAAAGTCTCTTTACTGCCCTGATAATGTCAACATTATGATATGTTGTTCTTGCAACCTTTAAACTAAAAAAACAAACAAACAAATAACAGAAAACCAAACCAAAACAAAAGAAAAATAATATTAAAACCTTCAAGCAAAGTTGGATGGCTTTGGGCCCACTTTAAAAATCACAACTGAGAGTTTGTGATAAGGAATAACTTATATTTCACACACACCCCCACTCTTGATAGCCTAAGCAGAGAATCATGACTCTAATCTTATTTATATGCAAAAGAGCATTATGCAGTCAAGAAAGGCTTCATTCAAGTAGAATGAATCCAAACTACTGTACAGTTTCAAAGTATGTTGGTTTGGTTTATTGTCACCTATTCTGAGTGTTATATGCAACCTGAATAAGTAATGTAGATTTGTGTGTGTGTATGTTTAAATATATCACATCGATATAAAATTTATAATGGAGTGTCTGCACCATTTTTAAATGTATAGTTTTATGTATTTTTCTATGCTTACCTTTATCCCCCATTAGCAACCTTGTGTAGCATTACTGTTCATTGGTACCATCATGTGTCAGACCACACCGTGATCACGGGGCTGCAGAGTTGTCTCCTCCCTTCATCCAGGTCACAGACTTATTTGGTCCAGGCAGTAGCAGCCAGGTAGTTGTGTCTGAGAAGTCCTGCTTCATGATATTTTCCATTTAGGAAATATCTCTCTCTTTCTCACTTAGGAATTTCTGCACACGAGTAGCTTACAGGTCCAAACCAGAAATATTTCTAAATCCAACACAATTAATAAACATTTCTGCAATGTCCACAGGCTTATTTATTACATGAAGAGGTAACAAAATCTATGTTGCTTACAGAAAGGTTGACCTACAGAAATGTAAGTTGTCCTCGATGCTTTTAGCAAATGCAAGTTGTTCCCTGGACAACATTTTTTCATTGCATGAATGTGTCTTCCTTTCATTGTGAAGCCAGAGCAACTTAACTAAAAGATGTTCAGCTATGTTTTTAATCATTACCAGAAGCAAAAGAGAAGAATAGAAAATGCTTATTTAAGTCTGCATTGTCTCCCTTCCCTCTGGCTTACTTTCTTCTCCCTGGTTCTAATAGAGGGCAGGAAGGTGGCTGGCAAACTCTGAACATCTACAAACATCACACACTTATACACCTCTTTCAAATTTCCTGAGCCAGAAGTATTATGGAGAAAGTTGCAGGACTTTCTCACATCTCTCAAGCCCACAGAGAGAGAAGAAATATGAAATTGTATTGTTTGGAAGGTAGTACAGAGGATGAATTTAACAAATCAGAGCCTCTCAGGCATCAGAAGAAACTCAAAGAGCTGAAGTTCTAATATTCCCAAGGACATCCACACCTGCTGCTCTTAGACACAGATTAACATGGACACTGAAATCAAAACTAAATGGATTAAAAGAAAGAAAAAAAGAACCTTGCCAAATTTGCACAGCTAATATTAATGCAAAGGATTAGAGAGAAAATCTTAACTGCAATCTCAGTCTGTGCCTGGGAAAATCATTATTAATTACAAACCATGTCTCATAACATCCCTAACCAACACAGCCTCACTGGAGCACATCCATACACCAGGTGAATTCCCAAGGTGAACAGAAGCACTTTGGGTTGTAGTTGTTTTCTTCCCCTCCTTTAACAAAATACCCCAACTCACACTGGGTAATATCTTATTCAGTGCATAAAATTACCATCTCCAGTGGGCCTGGCTTCACACTACATGAGACATACTAATGAGGCAGGAAGAGTCACACAACACTTAAAAGTCACAGGAGAGATTTCCAACTGACGTGGAGTGTCACAGCTCCATTGACTTCAAATAGAGCTATGCCACTGTGTCCCAGCTGAGGATGTGGTCTGCAAGCCTTCAGCTCTGCTGCAGGACAACTTATCATTCAGACAAAGTTGTAATGCCATCCGTTAGGTTTGCTCTGAAGAGTATATGGAAATTTCAGCCTGCAAGCCAGCAGGAAAAACATGTTTTTACAAGCATGAATTCATAGAAGAACTGCTGAAATGAAGCGCCGAGTTCAGAACAGATGCCTCCAACAGAAATGCTGCCACTTGGAACACTGCACAAACCCAGCTGCTCCAGGGCTCCTCTCAGAAGGACAGACTGCAGTGTAAGAAACACGGGGTGGGGGAGGGAAAGAAGTGCATTTCCAGAGAGACCTTATTTCTCAAGAAGAATCAGACATAAAAAGGAAAACGGATTACATGTCAAAACAGCACTGTAAACATAAAAGGGTAAGAGATACAGCCTTATGAATAGGTAAGATAGAAAAGTATGTGCTGGGACTGCTTAAACAGCATTTTAAAAGCATAGTTGTCAATCAGAAAAAAAATCATATTCAAAGATAAAGTCTGATGTTCTTTGTGCCTGAAATTACCTAAGAGCAACTTCAGGCAAAGATTCAGGGAAGAAAAAAAATGTACCCATTTTCTGTTTATTTTATGCACTTTGTGGTACAACTTGCTTAACTGTTCCCCATGTGCAGTCAGTTTTGCACCAGCCCCATGAAACTTGGGAGATTTACTTAAAAGTAGGCTAAGACATCTAAGACATTAAGTCTACAAATGTATTAAGGTGTAGGCATCTTTGGAGAGAATATGCTATAACTAAGAGGCAATGCTGGGCCATGAAAAAGTTACTGCACACTGGCCATTACATTTAGAGCTGAAAAGATTGGTGGGTTTTCAATGACGCAGTGAGACATGTCCTAGAATCACCTTCCATTTGGAGTATCGGAAGGAAAACCTCGCCTGCTTTAAATATGTAATTATTTACATTTCCGAAAAGGGATATGTAACAAGGAGCCTTCAATGATATTAGATTTGACACTGTTTGACTGTTCTGTGTTTCAAGGGAAGAAATTGATGATCCGAAATCAACTCCTACTGTATAGGACTCAGAAGAAAGGCTAAGAGCTGAAAGTCAAATAAAATAAGTCTTACAATCCATATTTCAAAAGTTCATGAAGTGCAGGCTGTTACTTGGTCCATTCAATTCACTTCAGTACTTGCATTTACATGGTCAGATCCATGCCTTTACAAACAGCATAATGGTAGGAACTCTGCCCATCCCAGGCAAGCTGGAGCTGATCAAAACCTCAAATTTTCTTTTTTGTCCTTCAACACGCACTTTACTAAAAGATTTATTGTGCCTTGGAATGAAAGGGAAGGAACTTTAAAATATACATCTGTACAAAATGCACAAAATACATGACTGCGTCAATCCTCTATTTCCTAAAGCAAACAAAATATGCAGTACTTGATGACTGGACATTTGTCAGACTGCCCAGAGCCTGCTGCTGTTGAAGGAAATGGCTTCAGAAGAAGATTCAGAGCTGAAGTTCTCTGAAAGCCAAAGTTCCCCTCAGGATTCTTCCAAACGCTTCTCCTGCTTATGCAGAGGAGCTGGGAATAAAGTCGGAGTTACCAGGACTTTTAGGTTTCTGGAATTTCTCCACGATGAGGCTGCAAAAATGCAGAGTATCTGGCTCTTGCAGCCCAAACTGCAGTGCTCTTTCAGTACTGCAGCTCCAGAAAACCCAGCAGCTTGCCAGGTCTGTTAGAAATCATTTAGGTTGGAAAAGGCCTTTAAGAGCATCAAGTTCAACCATTAATCCAGCACTGCCAAGTTCTCCACTAAACAATGTCCCCAAGTGCCACATTTACACATACTTTGAACACCTCCAGGGCTGGTGACTCTGTCACTTCCCTGGGCAGCCTGTTCTATTAAAAAACAGACTGGTTTCCAGTGGATGCTTGCCTGGCAAATGCAATTTAGCTGGGACTAGAGAAACCAGAAAAAATGTTCCAGTTTCAGCTATAAAGCAATTTTGAAGAAACACTGCTCATTATTCAGTATCTGTATCTTATTTCAGCTGAACAGTAATCCCTCTAGGAATATTTTTGAATTTCATGGTCAATACAAAACAAATACTAAGCAGAATAAGAAGATTACAAAGAAGTGTCTGGAATAGAGACTAATAAATGTACCCTCATCTCTAACAACCTGATGCTTTGCTCACAATTTCTACAATCATAGAAATCCCAGCTTAGACATTTGTGTGTGTTGTAACTTATACAAGTTTGCTTAGCACTGTGCGCTCTTAAGTAAAACTATTACTAATTAAGAAAATTGAGTGGAATTAATGTGGAATTTGATACTTCTCTTAAGTATATTTGGTTTACTTGGCAATAAATTAGTCAAATATTTAAAACTAATAAATTTGGAATAATGTATTAGTAAGCAGAGATATATACAATTATTGGTTCAATTAAAGTACATGAATTAGGTCTAACAAAAGACTTATGAATGCTCATCTTTCACCTCATCTGATCCTTCTGTCCAAAACTATCATAACTTACTTCTATCCTCAACCATAAGTGTGTTTGGTTTTTATCAGTGACCAATATAATATGTCTATAATGTTACATGGCAAAAGCAAACACTTCCATGAAGATGCAGGGACTTAAAACATCTCTGACATCTTATCACAGTTAAAAACCCAAATTCTGAAAGAATGCTTAAAGGGAATTCTTCAGGTGATTCGGTACATGAAATCAGAAAAGATCCTCATAACATCACTTCTGGGATAAGTCTTATGGCAGATGTGTGTGCCCCCACAGAGACACTTCCTGGTACGTGGTCCATTCAAGAGCAAATAGTTCTCCCTAACAGTGCTAACAATTTGCCTGTCAGTCATCTCAGATTTTTAACTGATGTTGCTTAAAGCCATAAAAATGCTTATTTTCAGAAAGCTATTACCAAATTATCTATCTCAATCCCAAACGTAATGGAGTATGTGATAGCATATTAATATATGCAATTCTATGGTAAAACTAATAGAGTTTTACCTATTAGTAGTATTCTATGGTAAAACTAATAGCAGAGAAGACTCACAGCAACTGTGTATTGGATTGCATTCAAGTCAAAACCAACACACCACTCACTTCTCACAGGCCCTGTAAGGTGTCTGACCAAACATCCACAACCGAGAGCTTGAGCCTCACTCCAGACTTGTACTGAAGTTTCCCTCCAGACAATCCCAGGAGAAGAACATTAAACAAGGAAGAGACAGAAAGAAGGAAAGTCTCAACAAAACTCTATATAAAAACGTCAGAAAGGGATGAAACAGAATTTCAGACAAAATATCCACCAAAAGTTGGTGGATATCATATGGAGAAAATGGGCAGCTGAGGTTGTTGGAGTCCTCTATAGATTAATCTGTTCCCAGACTCCAGACTTGCCCCTGCTGGATACCTTTTAAATTATTGAATAAAACAAAAATTTACCCTGGAAGAAAATTCAATGTTTAACTTTTACAGCAGAGGGTTTTCCTCAATCACATTTCTGAGGTGTTTTGCTTGTAGAGGAGCCAGATCAATAACCTTAAGCTTAACAGTTTTATTTACTACAAAGCAGCAGGATAAGGCCATGGGAAAGAGGTAGTATTTATGGTACAAAATTAACCAAGCAGAGAAGTTCTCTGCAGCCATTTAACCTTAGGAAGAGCAAAAATCTGCATTTAAACTTTTCATTTTTCTTTTTCTCACATTTGAAAAGAGTAGAAGAATCACTTCTGTATCTGCAAAGTGTCAGCAATATTTGTCAATAGCAATTCTAAAGTTTGTGTGTCTGGAAAGCTCTTTAGTTACACACTGTTTCCTAATATTTTTACCACTCAATTCTAGTCAGAGACAGTACAGTCTATAACAGATACTGAGTGGGAAACAGCCTCATTCATTAAGTTGTATGAAAAATCACCCATTAGGTGAACAACCACCGCCTTAGCCATGATTTTTAAGGGATGTTACAAACACCATGTCCAAGGCAAAGGTGCTGGGCAGAATGGAAGCCAAACTGGTGATCTTACTGACTCCTGTCAGAGATTAATTGTTACCTGTTTATTCTACAGATGCTATCTTTTTCAAAGGTTAGCTCTTGAGAAGACATAAGATCTTTTGGGATTCTATACTATAATTATTCGATATACCTTAGAAATAACAAGATCAGTATTTTCATTTATGGTAATTTAAAATAAATGCCTAGAAGAATAATGTTATTTCTTGTGCTGACACATCAAAGTAAAGGTATATGAACAGCGAAATTTGTCCTGGTCTTAAGGGTTTTTTTACTGCAGTGTTATGGTGTAGACTCCTCATTATAAAGTAAGAGACCATTTACAAGCAAGTTTTAGGTTGAGAACGAGGCTTGGATTTTAAAATGACAGCATATTTTGGTCGTTTTCTTTAGAGAATGTTGTAAACTTTATATAAAAACTTAAACATATGCCAAAAAGAACATATCACATATTTCACTCCTACAGTATTTTAGTTTTGGAGATTTGTCAAATATTAATCACCCTTTTTTTTTCCCCCCTTTCTTTCTTTAGGCAAAGCAAGAGAATAATTGAATGACATATGAATGCAAATGTACAGACTTTTATGCAATCCAAAGCAAGAACGGGATCCTGAAAGGGTCATAAATAATTTTACCTGTTCCATATTCCATGAAGTTAAATCTGAGTGGCTCAGAACGAGCTGGCTGCAGCTGACTCCTATGCAACTGCAATATATTTGGTAATTCAGGTCAAAATATCTTCAGGCACAGATTAAATCCAAACACAGGGGCATATATCATTTAAGTTTGTCTTTAATCTTCCATATTGCTTCCATGCTTCCATATTATTGCACTGAAAGACTTTGGAGCCTGTCTGTATAATACCTGTGGAAGACCTTGAGAAAGCCACAATAATAGGAAATTTTATGCCTCAATATTAACTATAAATCAGTGCACAGAAGAGAGAGATATTTTCCAGTATTAAGAAGTGGGCACAGAAGCATGACTTAAGCAGGAACCAAATGAAGAGGATGAAAGTTATAATGGTGCTCCATAATCAACACAGCTGTGCCATAATTTGATTTTCATTATAATGACGCTATTTAGACATGCCTTGCATATTGAAGATTGAGCATAGTACATAATTATTGATTAGTTATAACCCATTTGTATTTTATGTTTATTTCATCTGACAATAATTATCATACATCTGCACTAATTAATTCATCATCTTTTACTACTGGAGCTGAAAGGTAACTAGCAGGAAAAGCAGGAAGGGCACTGAGAAGAAAAGCAGGAGGCCCTCTAAAGCAGTGATATTATTTGCAATATAATACTACAATGATGCAGTTTGCTTTTTTATTTTTATAACACAAAGAGGGGCAAATGACTTTCTAGCTTAAATGTGCTTGAAATGACCAGTAAATTGCTCTCTAAAGCACGCCGAAGTGAAATTTAGCAAATATGTTGATGAGAGGAATATCAACCTGTCATTCAGTGTTAATGTTAATGGCCTGCGAAATCACAGGCAATTTTGGAAAAAAATGTTTTAGAAACTGTGCAGAAGATTGCCTGGCTTTGGAAGTACAGGTTCTTACACTACACATCTTATACAGCAGAGTACTGAAAACTTTCTGAAGTGCAGCTGTATGTTTTGTGAACCGAAGTTTGTTCCCTAAGTAGAAATCAGAAAGCTTGCGTTTTTACTGATGGATGGTTTCATCAGCCAGTAACACAATTACTGGGCAGGACTGAGAGAAAAACTGTGCGTGGTGCAGACAGCCCTAAGCCAGAGCCAAATGAGACAGAGGCCAGAGGAGCAGATAGACATCGGCAGGGAATTGTTACTGAGACTTAGCAAGAGGGGAAATGTTCTAAGCAGAAATATTAATGTGTTTCCACCTGTAAAATCTGAGCTTGTAACTAAGTGGCACTGCTATATTGTATAGAAGTACCAACTAGCCCATAGGTGTGCCAAAGACACCTATGATGCTCCATTGCACCTCGGGAATGTACCTGAAAGGGATCAAATAAGGCAGTGATTAAAAAAAAGATCAAAGGTATAGAGAAGTATTCGAACTTTTCCTCCATGAATACATGTGTGATGTAAAGACATATGCAAAGAGCTGCCTTCTCTTCCAGAGGCCCATTCCTCAGGAGGCATCCACAGATGACAGTGAAATTCAACATTGCTCTGCTGAGCTCTGCATGATGTAGACAAGCCCAGGGTAGGCAATAACCTGGAAGTGTCATGCTGGAGGCATGGGGGATATGCTCTGGTGCAATCCAGAGCTCCTGCCTGGCATACTGACGGAGATGTGGGTAGCAGAGCCATGCACTTGCTGTTATTAGTCACATGCTCCATGCATATTTAGTCCACATCTTGCTTCTCTGGCAGGGATCAGATTGTTTTCAAAATGTGAAAATGTTCAAAGGTCCTATACATTACACTCATATTACTGGCTAATAATTTAAACAAGCTCCAAAATCATGTTTATTTTGCCAAATACGTTTTGTATACTTTACTAATTAAGTTAATGCCTTTTGAGAGACTACAGTAAATTGTACCTGTCTTGTTATGTAAGAGAGGTGCCTGCTGAACTTGAAGACCCTGCTCTACCAAAATGAGAGAAAGGCAACTTCACACCACTGACTCTGATGGCTTATGAGGGATCAGTAAGAACTTGGGGCGAGAAAAAATGGACAAATAAGTTTGATTTTATCAATCTCTCATGTTCCTAGCAAATATTTTCCTTCTTTCCTATCAATTTTATTCTCATCACATCTGTTAGGCAGATTGTCTTAAGCATAGGAAAGCAAACAAATTACAAGAATTTTTTATAAAACCATAACCCTCCAGAAACAGCAAGCAATTCTTTTCATGCTTAAATTTGATCTTTAGGGAGCAATAGGATAAACTCTTACAGAACAGCCTGATAACAACAAACAGAACTCTTGAATAAATGGAATTTTGAAGATAAGACTCACTGAAAAGCTGGAAATCATACAGCGAAGTGCTACTGAATAAATATAAAAACACTTGATATAGCCTCAGCAATATAAATCACAAAAATATGCACTTTTTTTTGGTCTTGTTTTTTTTGGGGGGGTAGCTTCACCAAATACAAATGTTTCAAAGATCAAGTCCCCAAGTTTGGTTCAATAGTTTTGTATTTAGGATATTCAAATGCATATTTATGGTACTTCATTTATTGTGGCTGATGATATACTAGTGTTTTCTTAAGCACACACAAACAAGGCAGTGATAAATAGCTTGCTTAGGTGAAACAAAAAATGTGACTCAGTCATTTGTTTCAGCCCTTGAGTTGTGAATGCTGCTGCATATCTTTTACATACATTCACCTCCCTTTTTGCCATTTTTCTGCCTATCAAATTATCCCTGACAAAGCTCCATCTAATACCTGACACCCACTTACATTGCACTGATTTCTCATTCTCCTCCCTGAGCAGCTTCCTCTTGTCTTTCTTTTCACTGTCTGCCCCCCCCCAATGATTCCTCCTGCGAATTTGCTGCCATCCCTGGGTTATATCTCAGCACCAGGACACTGATCACCTCCTAGAACACAGACAGAGCAGCTGTCCTACACAAATTTCTAAGTAAGCAGGATACCAAGTCTAGGATATATTATATGCCGTCTATACAGAGTGATTTAGGAGTTCACTGGTATCAAAGGCAGTAGCTGGCTTATCACCTGGCCCTTATTTGGTATGGCCTTTATCTTCATGTGCAGTACAAGGCTTAGATAATGTGGTAATGGCCCTGTAACCCAGACAAAGTGCCAAAATGGAAGAGATCACCTTCCAATAGAGTTAGAAGCTCTGGTTTAGAAAAAAAAAAAATAATTAAAAATTTGCATTTGAATTCTGCTTAAGATATTGAAGAAATAAAGTGCTGTTGTTTCCAGTGACTGTTTCTTTTCAATGGAATATAGCTACATTCTTTAATCCATTCGTTGTTGATTTTCCCACTGGGAACTATGGTAGCAACACATGAAATATCATTCACTTAAAGAGAAAGCAGAACCTCTGGGTACCTCAGCTCTTTGTTTAGGTGTGTAGATTTCCTTCTTGGTTATTTTTATATCCTGTGAAAAAGCTTGCTCCATCCCATCATAAGAACATAAACAGAACATCCAACGCACAACAACTGTGTTGTCATCATAATATTTCCTATATTTGCTGATATTCTAGTATTGTAGCCAGACTAGTTATCTAGTGTAATACTAAATATTTTCTTATAATGTACATTTGTGCCATATAATACCAACACAATTCAGCCAAGTGTCTCATAAAAGGGTTTTGCAAATTCTTCTGAATTTTTGTCAGTCCCCTCTGAGCTGACACTTTCTGCCTATCTTTCCACCCTGCTAGATAGAGCTAGTGAGTCACATCCCCTGCTACACAAATACAGTCACCCTGCTGTGGAGGGTTAATGACCATTAAAGCACATTTCAGACTGATAAATGCACTCAGCCTTCATGTGATTTTCATCAGGAACTTGATTATCAATAGCAGCAAGACCTCTGGAGAAGGCTTACCTGATATTAGCAGGGCAAAGTTAAAATACAGACAACCATTAATGATTATTTTTCATCAGATACCCTGACAATAGCTAAAAGGTAATTAAACTTATAGGTAATTCCTTTCAGCTTCAGAACTCTGCTGATATGAAACAGAACCATGCTGTGCTAGTGTGTGTTGTGCACATTTAAACACACTAGAAAACAACTCGAGATTTACAACAGGACAGAGCAGCACAGCAAAGGGAGACACATCATATTATCGCCTTCACTTTTACATCAGGACACAAAAGAAGAGAAGAGATTAATGGATTCATGCATAACAAGTTTCTGGCAGTCCTTCCCCAAAAGGGAACTCGAACTGAGCTGTAATTACAGGGCATTTCAGACACAACTGAGAGCCAACATTCATCACCCTCTAAATTAACAGTTGTGGCACTGTCCTGCCCTGTAAAAAAAAAAAACAGCTGAACTTGGCTGCCTGTTTTATATCTTCTGTTGACTCTCCTGCAACTTTGATTTCTCTCACTAGATTCCCTGACACAACAGTTTTGGTGTAAGTGCTGTATATACAAATTTAATATGTGAAATTGTTCAAACCAGTGATTTGTTTGTTTTCTAGTTTACTTAGGGAAAACCAAATGGGAAGCTGTCAACACATTGTAAATTGGGTTACAATTTCTAAAGCTATTACTAAATAATCAATAATAGTTAATAACTTGTTAGATGGTGAAATGTCAAGCGGAAAAGGCCAATGAGTTTAATGTTATAATAGATTGGCATTAATTACATGAACAAATATTTTTGCTGTTGAAAACTGTAACTCCCCAATAAAGTAAACAATAATCTGGTTTTGAAAGAAAAAATGCCCAGCTGATAAGAGGCAGGATGAGTCAGGGAATGTGTTCAGCCTCTTACTTAAATAAAAACCACTGTGATACAATACAGGTAAATTTTGCTGTCCTGCAGTAGAGAATTTCTCTCTATACCTACCATTTTAAAATTAAAACAAACGCAAACAAAAAACCACAACAAACAAACAACCTCACCAAAATAAATACAACTTTAAATTATCTTTTTGTCATCCTTCTATTGTTTGATAATATGCAATATATCATTGTTTCTAAGTGGTACAACTAACCTGGTACAAACTAACCCTTTCCATAGAAAATCCTCTAGGAGATGTTCTGCCACAAGGAATTTGCATTAAAAGTTTTTATGGAGTACATTTACCACCACTATAATTTGGGACAGTATTTAAACACAACAGAACCCTGTGAACCCTGGGCTTTGCCACTGTCTTCTGTGTCTTTCCACACCAAACAAAATATGCATATTAATGTGCACTGCAGAGATAACAAAGGCACTCCCGTCTTACCATTATTTCTTCTACCTTGTGCCAAGAATGACAAAATCAGTAATAAAAAAATGCATAAATCTAATGGCATTCAATTCACGAAAACAAATGAACAGATCATAGAAAATATTGACAATGATTTATCAAACCTTACTAGGTTTCTGAGTCAGTGATTGATTCCAGTTCCGGCCTCTTTCCACATACACAATTGATGGGAAACATGATAATGCAGCACATGTGGCATAAGGATGGGGCCAGCTCTAATGCTGCCTTTCATCTGCTTTCCTCACAGCAGTCAACTTCTTTCACTCCCTTTTTCTGCAGGTAACTACATGCAGGATCCTTTATGTTTGTGTCCTCAGAACTTGCCTGTAAATCCAAGCAATTCAGTAGGACATTAGGGAAAAGCACGTCTTCATCTCCTCACCCAGGGTCATGCAATAATTACTTTCCCTAGGGATTAAATGTAGAAGTGTTTCAGAGCAAACCAGTCACCCCTCTGTCCTGAGAAACAGGAACGTGCTGTCCAGCAAAAACCAATCTGGCCTTCTGCCTTCAATAAGGTGACTATGGATTTATTTTAATGCAACTGCAACCAGCCAGGCCCTCAGGTCCATTAATGATTAAGAAACAATCATGCAGTGTGCACCCAGCATAAAATTCTTTAAAAAGATGTAACAAGAATGTTGGTATTTTACTACAGTTGCAAAGGGGAGCTTGCTATAAATACCTCTATCAAGTTAATTGTTATTGGAAAAGTACTACATTCAAAGAGGAATTGAATACCAGTTATCCTGCTTGTAAGCCCGAATTTTTAAAATGTAATTTCATGAAACCTCAAGACATTTTACAAAGTGAGGCTTTATGGAATTCAATTTGACTCATACCTGAATTTGATCAGTCAGCAGACTTGTGGTGATTGCCTCCATTGTCATGCCACCTTCCCATCTGACAGTCTGCTGGGCTGAATGTAGTCTAAAACACATTAAATAGAAGGTTCATGTTTAATTGCACATCAATTTGATTATTCTATACCCCATGAGTGATTGTGAATAATCTTTTCCTTGGCCTCAGGGGGAAACAAGAAAGCCCACCAAGTTTGCCAGTTCCGTTTGCCACACGTGAGGAATGTTCTGACACACGTGGGACACCCTCGGATCTGCAGCAACTGCAGGGTGTGCACAGTGAGTTGCAGTATTTGGCTTCACAGAAAAAAAGAATTGCCAGCAGCTTTGCAACTGCCCTTTCTGGTCCAGTTCTGTGGTGAAAGATATATTTTAGGGGAAAATATAGCTTAACACTAACCATGTGTATATTATACATAATCAATAATGAATACTAGAACCTGGTTTAACTTGGTCAAAAGTACAAAAAGTAGTTCTTTAGTTTTCTGACTTCAATAAAATGCTCTTCAGATTAGCATACTCTGGGAATTAGAAATGGAGCTTCAGCTTCTGCAATGACATATATGGTTACAAAAATACAGGGTTTTTTAGTCTCATACAAAGGTTCTTTTGTTCTTCGACAAGGTCATTTTATAAAGTACAAATAGTATTGTAATATCATCTGATTGTGTATTTCAACTTAATACTCTGGTGAATGTATTTTATCTAGACATAAATAAAAAGTGAGTCTTAAATATATCTATTGTGGCAGGATAAAAGGAGGTTGTTATCCTTTTAGAAAACTATGCAATTAGAAAACTATGAAATTAGGTATTCGTTTAAGTAAAGATTTAACCAGATGGAAGTTAAAAATAACTTTTTTATTTAATACTACTTTTGTAGCAACTAGTAGGTTTTACTCTGAGATTTAGCTGGTCATTTAGGATTGATGGATAAAACCTCACTTTACACAACTTTTACTAACTGAAAAACATTCTTAAATCCCATAATGCATTACATACTACGTGAAAGTGCAGTTGTTGACTGTGCCATTACAAGTTTATTATCCTGTTACTGCTGTAATTGCTCCTGGGTCATTGCTTTTTTGAAAACTGATACAGGCCAATGGTGTAATTAACTGTGGGCAATGCAAAGAAGCCCAAGAGAATCCTTAGAGCTCCAGGATTATGGGCATATGTTTTTCAACACACTGGACTCGAGAGTATAGAGTTATGTAATCTAATAAACCTGGAAGCAAAAATATTTACATGCAGTAAGATAGCAGAGAAAGAGGATGGATTTTTCTCATAGGTAGCTTGTAGGTTAGGTAAAATCAAGAGTATACGAAGACGTCTTAAGGGCAAGATTATTTTTAAGATGTTACCACAGAAAAAGAAAAATATTAAAAATTAATAAAACTCCATTTTACCATCAGTCTCCAGCTGCCTTTGCCACAGCCTCATTTGGACCCAATACTCTGAGTGTTGGCACTAAAGGAGGGAATGTTCTCTTTCAGTAGGAACAGCGGGGACTGCCAGTAGTAGTTCTCTGGCAGTAGGAGAACCTCAGCCAGTTTGTCAGAATAGAAAATAGGCAGCACTATTCCTGAGAATGTTTGGGAAGGATCCTACGCATGTCTTCACATATAGATTGCATTTATTAGTCTCATCTCAGTTGCAAGACTACTCAAAATTACATAGTAAAAATGTCCAGCAAAAATTTACCTATTCAGATGCAATACACAAATACGTCACGAGAAGTAAGCATCAGCAGCAGGGATTTTGTCTCCCTTAGTAATGTGCCAGTTACTCAAGCAATTGTGTTATGTATTCAGCCTGATTTCTGGTCACACGAGCAGGATGTAATAATAAAATTGTCTAAACAAGGACAAAAAGCTTGACAAATATAAGTGAATTTCACTTGCCAGCACTAAAACATAAAGGCAGGCAAATGTTTTTTCCAGCAAAAATTCAGCTGCAGTCAAATGTCCTCTGCAGTTCAGATGGGTAACTTATGTGCAAAGTACAAACTATCGGGATTTTACTTTACTTCAGTTAATTTGGTTACCATCTTTTTTCCCCCACAGCTCAGACCCAGCAGAACATTTTATTCCACAGACAAGCAGTGCAGATTTCCTTCCCTCTGCCCCTGGTTACTCAAGTGACCAGACTGTTAAGCATCTAGGAAGGCAAAGACTTTCTGTCAGCTACATAGATAATGTCCACAATCTCATTTTATGATGCAGGACATCTTCCAGACTATGGGATTACTGAAAAGAATAAATACTTAGCAGTCTGAATAAGGTATGGACTAAATTTTATAAGAGCTCACTTAGAAAAAGTTCCCCTCAAAATTTACACATTTGTGATGTTTACTGTTGCCTTAGTTTAAATATTTTTTTAAAGTATGGCATCTGCAGGTGTTTTTACAACAGTGTAACAATTTCATGTCTTCCTTTGCCCCTCCAGGGCCAGGCTAAGCGAGAATGCATTAATCTCTTGAATAATTCTAAAACAGTAACACAGCTCCCTTTTGCACATCCCTAGCACTAAGAATTAAATTAGTTTTAACATCACTGACAATGGTTAAGTCTCTGTAGCAGGAGGAACTGTTTAAATAACACTGCACAGAAGAGATTTCCATTCAGAATCTTCAGCTACTCCACTTATAGAAAGAGTGGCTGGCACCAATGAATTCTATGAGTATGTACAGGCTTGTAATAAGTGCCAGTGACTTTGTCCTTGCATTGGAAGAGCATATTCCTGAGTGGAATGCTTCTTGGAGACTCTCACAAAGAGGTTAACCAAGCCCACTTACTATTCCAAAGCATGGCCTTACAAATACATTTACACTGGCAGGTTCAGCCTCCTTGGTTCATGCTTGAATCAAATGAAATCATTTCGAACATAGAAAGCCACTCTCAGGAGTGTGTCTCCTTTCTTCTCAGTCTAGCCCCACATTACAGCAGACAGCTATTGAGTGACTTTTTAGTCAAGGAATGCTTATTAAACTGCAGGTTTGTGCTGTTTCCAGGGAAAATATAAAAATAGAAACGTACTCCAGCTGTCAGTCAAGAAAATTATTTTAATGCTGTCAATCTTAATTTCAAAAAGTTGAGCAGCTGAGAATAAATACATACCCTCTCTGCACATTCACTATCCTTCTGCACCTTATGAATCTTTTGCTTTAGCCAAGTTCAGTCTAAACCTCTATCCTCTGCAATTTAATTACATTTTCCATTGGCAAACACCTACAGTGATCTCTGTCAGCTTGTCCATATAGTACCTCCCCCTACTGGTTGTTCTTGTCGGCAGAGAAAGGTCGAGGTGGTTTGTTTTTCCTTTTTTTCCTGAGTATTTCTTAACAGGAAGTGAACTCGGAGTGGGAATGTCATGGGTCTTATGTAGCAAGTCAGGGAACAGGAATAGCTGAGCCCTACACTTTGCTTTTCAACTTTGGAGAGAGGAAAGAGAATAATCATTATTAGAATTAACAAGCATGAGGTAATAGATTGGACTGAGGGGAAAAGTAGGAGAAGGTCTGGCATGGACAACCAGGAGACAGCCAACTGATGTGAATTACTTGCTTCCTTTCTTCTGCTTCCACCATAAAAAGGAACAAGAAAATAATCCTGACTGAGCCATAACTTGTTCTGTGGGTTGCACCTGAGTTACTGTAATTACCTGCTGTCACACCTCCCCAGCAGGCACATTGCAAGGCTGCAGATTAAGCCCCAGGGTGAGATGATCTGCACTTCAGTGGGTACAAACTCATTGTACCTGGATATTCCATAGGGCCAGCGGTGTGGAAGAACAACCACAAAATCACTGAACTTTCAAAAGGGAAGAAAGAAAATTTTTTAAAATTCCAATTTTTTAGATAATTAGGCAGGGAGGAATTTACATGGTATTCTTAACACCAAATGACATTTATGATATGCCAAAACTAATCTCCAAAGACAATAGTGAAGGTCAGCTATGTCTCAATTAAAAAATAATAGAAGAATTATTTAATTGATGAAGTTTTTATGACATTTTTACTGAAAATTGCTCCTTGAATCCAGAATGGAATGTCTGGTCAAACAAGGAAAAATACCAAATGCAAAACAGGAAGAAGATCCATTTTTAAGGGAGTCTTAACAGATGGAGAAGGCCCAGCATCAGGACCATATTCAGTTCTGTTTAACCTCAGGACTTGAACTCCAGTTTCTTATAGCAGAGCAGTGGAGCTGATTAGAGAGAGAAATGCTCTGTGGCACAATGGTCAGCCAACTATGAAATGGCTCTGGCAGGATCAATGCTACCCACCTCATACAATGAGTAACCTCCTGTTTATGGAAAATTTGAAACACAATCAAGTTCACTCTTGTATGGATCAGGAAATAATGTGCAAAGAATATGAAAATCATTCAGCTCTATCCCTAGTAAAAAACATATTCTATCACAAATGATTATTACATGATGCAAATGCAAAGATAAATTCCAGTTTTAATACAGGTAAAAAACTGTACCTGGTGTCTCAAGTCTGATTTTTCAGTTCTTTTTGTATTGGATAAAAATATCCTAAATTATAATCTGGAATATTCTGATAAAAAAAAATCCTTGAATTGATGAAGACTAGTTTAAATGAGATGTAAAATATTCTAGAGAAAATGAAGTTAAACTGCACTGGAAAAAAAGCATAATACAATTCACATTTGGTAAATTTCTTGTTTACTCTGATTGACATATCTAAAAATCACTCAAGACATCACTTTGAAAATATCCATATATTCAACATGTATCCATGCCAAAAAGAAAACAGAAGCATTGTAGTCGCAGTAATATAGAGATCTCTTTGAATACTTTGTTTGCTTACTTTTATCTGAGTTTCAATATATCAAATGCAAACGGTCAAGAGCCTAATAAAGGCCAAACAGCTGAAGTCACGTCAGCCAGCATAAAGAGGGTCAGACCTCAGTTTTCAATACAGAGAACTGAGAAGAAACAACAGGAGGGTACAACACTGTAATATTTACACATGCTCATGTGTAAATGTACTTCACTCAAATCCTCAAGTGCTGAATTACTGCACAGTTCAACACAAAGAATAAAAATATTTTTTGCTCTATTAAAAACAACAAAATAGTCTGCCATTCAACATCTTACTCCATCGTGAAAAACAGACAACCACTGTTGAGCATTTTGGCCTGTGCGTTCTGACAAGAACAGAAACCATCAGAGAGCAAGAACCACTAATTCAGAAACCACACCTTCTTTTGAAAATGAGAATTGCTGGTGACCAAAGAACTGAGATTAGAGACAAGTCCTAAAATAAATATCCTTTTCTCTTCATCAGTTAGAGTGCAGATTAAAATGATTTGCAGTTCTTCACAAAACCAGATGTTCACCAGTTACTTTGTCTTCTGTCACCGGAAAATCTGGTCTTGGTGTTCTGCTCTTGGCTTTTAGAGACATCACTACATCGCCATAATCTCATATCCACTAATTTCTTATCATGTATTCAGCATGTCCAGGTAGGGGCTGAAGATTGAACTGTCAGTTCACTATGTTCCAGCCAACTCTCTAAAATTAAGGATCAAACACAAAAGAAAAAAAATCAAAGTTTCTTTATCAGCAGAATTTCTGAGTCCTGATTTCTCATAGTTTTCCTCTTTGCAGATTCTCTAACCAACCATGTACTTGAGCTCTTGCTTTTACCTCTCCTTCCTGAGAAAATGAGGGTCAAACCCCAAAGCTCACTGATGACAGAAAGGACCTTGGGATCATCCAGTGGGATACCTGCAGCTGGAACATCTTTCAGGAGAACACAGGAGACACAGGGTTTCCCTGGATCTTGCACCAAAGGATATTTCCCAGATGGACAGTATCTCCATATAAAGCACAACGATTTTACTGTAGATATAATACTGTAATCCCTCCAGAAAAGATCTAAATTCTATTCCAGCTCTCAGTTGTCCCTCAGCACTTGTGTGGAGTGTCCCCACCACGACTAGAGAGATACACCTTGGAAGAAAATGAGCAAGACATGTGTGAGGAGAGGGATTAAGCAGGAAACAGCAATAAATGAAAAAGGAGGAAAAAAAAAAGACCCCTCAATACTAAGGAATCTGAGTCTGTATAACTGCAAAAGATTAAACAATCCACCCTCTCCTTTATGAAGGACTTTTCCCTCATGTTCCTGTTTCTAACTCATAGTCATTCCAGGTCTGCATTTATAACCCACTGGCTTTACAGATAGAATTACTTTTTTCCTTAGAATCATAAACTGTTTAACCGGGCATCCAAAAAGCTTTTTTGTTTTCCATTTCATTAAAAAGTAGTTGTGTTTACCAGAAACCTTAAAACAAAGGATGCCTAGTAGAGTACTAGGATCAATATATTTCTTAAACACTGTTTTCTCATAAAAGCATTTTCATTTGCTGCTCTTTCTTTTCAGTACAGATAAACTGTTTCTAAGCTATAGCAACTGAATTGGGATTAACACTTTTCACTCTAATAATTTGAACCATTCAGGCTTGACTACTTGCTGTTCAGAGTCAACACATACTAAATAGGATTATTTTTTTAAAATAAAGTATACAGGATAATTGCCTGAGTTTACACAAGGCATTCTTTTCATTATTGAAACTGTAAGCAGGGTAAATAGTGCTGTACTTCCCAATGTCAGGATTTCAATCCATTTCCAGTTAACCACTACAGGAAGAATATGCTCTAAAGACTTTTGACTAGCCTAGAAATGTATCACTGCTACATTACAGCCGACGGTGTGTCCATCAGAGTGGTTCAATAACCAAGCCACTAGCTGTGGAATTTGATTCTAGGCCAAGCCAGCTTTTATCTAAAAGCAATGCAAAATTTCTTACTCTATGGCTGTGGGAGGAAAACCTGAATCTGTAGCTCAGATGACAACCCAATATAAGAGTAGATTAAAGGATAATAGTTCTGGTTTCTTTTATTTCATGATGCTTGAGTGCTTGGATTGGCCGTGATGCACCCAGGAGGTTTAAGGTTTAAGAATGATGAAAGATCAGTGCTGAAATAACAGAAGCTAAATTCAAAATATGTGTGGATCAAGAAGCTGAGATTTACTGGTAAGGACACGTGCAAAATCACAAAATAGACAGAAAGAATAAAGCACCAAAGATGTGAGAGGCAATTTTATACTGTAAAGGTAGAGCAAACAATAAGATAAAGGTGCTGTTTTTCTCTACATTTCTCCAGTGTGAGCAAATGAATTCTGAGCTTAATTATATTCTGTATATCTCACTAGTGCAAAGAAATTGGTAAATCACAGAAGCCAGAGAACAGCAGCAAAAATTATAGATATGCAACTCAGACTTAACTATAAAGGTGACATACGTATAAGGACAACTGCGAAGAGAGAGAGGACACAGATTGTTTACTAATATTTTAAAGCACCAGGGAAGAAGAGTAGTAAGAATTTATAAGGAAAAAAGAAGAATGCAGTTGTGACGGATTTCATTAAACATTTGAACAGGAATTTTTTCAGCTTTTGAAAAGTTCCCCAATACACTTAATTGATGCCCTTTTAATAAAAAATACCCTGGATAAATGCTATGGAAATGTTTACTGGTAAACAACCTGTGGTGGGCTAGCAGGAGTGGCTGTGCAGGACTGCTTCACCTCTGACTCATACAAGGACTGGAGCTCCTGTGGATACAAGTTACCTGGAAAGAAGTGACTGATGATGATGTGAATGATGAGGGCAGTAGGAACAGCCAGATACACACTGGGAAGTGGGGAAGAGAAAAACAATCACCTTCATTCAACAGGAATGTCTGTTAGGGGAAACAAGCCATCTACTCCAAACAAACTTCAATGAATGAAAAAAGTCCTAAAGAAGCAAAAAACACTATCCCAACTTCTGGCCTTAACTAAAGGGGACTTTCTGTATTAATTTGAAATTTGGTACATTTTTCCTCTTATGAGCAAGAACAGCAGCAATTAGGTCTCGTATCAAAATACTACGAAGACATTATCAGCTTATAAAGAAAAACCCAAACCTCTCTTAATTTCAGTGAAGCCACCAGAACCCACACCAACTAAGAATCAAAAACCAGGTTGGAGGTTTTACTGCTTACTGCTACTGGGAGGTGAATCTTGCCACACTTTCTAGGGAAAGGGAAAAAAATAGATTTTGGAGAGGGAAAAAGGAAAAAAGGACCTTAGCTAACAGTGCAAGTGAGCTATTTATTGGATGCACTTTATTTCAGGATAAATCAAATATAACCCATAACAAACTTGCTTCAAGCAGGCTTAAGAGTTAAAAGTAAGCAGCTATGAAAATACTAAGGAGAGCTACTTCTCTCATCTCTGAACCATCACTCAAGTTCAAAAGATGCTAATGTTTTTACTTTGAATTAGTTGTCATTTTCATGTCAGCCTCTAGACGGGATGAAAGAGAATAGAGCATTGATGGGAGGATATGACAAAATCCAAGGCATCACCTCTCCTTCCAGACTCCCTAATCATCTTTGTTACTTTCAGAACAGTGGGTGAGATCCAAGAAAGTAACAAGCTCAAAAAATCCCAGGTCTGCCTCAGTACGAGACTTTTTCCCTCCTCCCAGCTGCAGCGAGGTTGTTCACTAAATAGTGATTCAGGCTCTAGGGAATAAGCACCACACTTAAGGCTTGCTTGGAAGGGAACACAAACTCCCTAAAGCATGCCCCTAGGCTCAGAGAAGAAACACAAGACTGTAAGCTGCCAGTGTTAATATTTGAGATTCTGATGGTTTTTTCCCCAGGAAATGAGGTAAGCCAAGGAGAAATAACATCTGTCTGAGGCAAGAACACACACACACATTTAAGTGCTTTTTGAGGGCGGAGAATGAAAGAAAGGGGTTCTTTCCTTTTGACTTATTTAAGCTCTCCGTGGGTTTGTATACGGTTCGGGCTTTTAAAAGAGAGACTGAGAAAAATAGCAATCAATAGTGTCAGCTAAAGGTGACAAAGAGAGCACAAGGTGCCTACTGCAGGGACACACTGTGAAGACAGTGCCTGGGCAGTGATCAATGGCGTTAGGGGATGAAGAAAGACAGAGGGAGCAAAAAGAGGAATCGATCCGGTCTCCTACATCTGCAGATACAGGCACGTGGAGCAGGTAGCATGTGACAGACAAGGCTTTAGTGTGTCAATAATTCATACTGCTTCACTGTATAACTTTTAGGAAGAGTCTGTCTTGAAAGAACAGTATTGACATGCGTCGTATGGCAGAGTTTTACTAAAAGCTGGTATCTCCAGTCAAGAGCGATTCAAAGCACGTTACCCGGGATCCAGTCACCTTAGTCCTTTCTGCTGAATGACTTTTAGGCCAAGCTAAAAAGGCATTTGAAATACTGGTTTTGACAGAAAAAATAATAGAGAAGCACTTTCAAAACTAGACAGAAAGGGGAAATCAAAGACAATCCTTCTCTTTTAAACGCATCACGCAGTCCAGCTCTACACTGTTGAAAATGCTATCATTGTATTTGGCCAGCATGCCTGATGGGATATACTAATGAATTCAGCCTGATGTGATGTACTAATGAATTCAGCCAATTATAAAGGTCTGGAATCTGAGTGGGAATAATGATCTAAGACATCTGAAAGCAGAGGCTGCAATTGCAAGATGCTTCCTGGGCCAAGGGAAAAGAAGGATGCTATTCACAGCCTGGGTTGTATGCAGCAGCTCAGAGAAGCATCCTGGATTACTGAAATGTCACCAGTGGGTTGGTATTTAGTGAAGAGGGCTCAGCCCAGTCTGAATTTTCCAAACTCTATGCATCCAACTATATCAAGAGTAAAAGTAAACACAAAAATAGAATTTTAATACTTATCCTTAGAAGATCACAGGAATAATTCACGCCTCCAAAAGTCTCCAAAAGTAATAAGCATTGAAAGAAAAAGTTGATTTTATTTGTAATTTAGCTAATTATTTTAATAAATGCTTTACTGTATTTACAAAAGTTCCTTGGTTTATTTACTAATTTCAGTATAGTCATTCTCAAGAGAAAAGGTAGGTCCCTCAAGCAGAATAATGTCACAATTGTCAACTAATATTCCCTAAATTAATTTCAAATCTTCTAAGTAACATTTAATTTAATTGGTATTTTATTTATTGTGATAGCCAATGTTATGCAAGGTCAAGCCTTTAATTAACTGCAGCTTCACTGATGGAGATAAAAACTGACAGTGGCTACTGTAAGAAAAATCCATATAGGTAACTGTAGTGTCTTAAGTGAATTATAGAAAAAGTAGAAGTAGTATTTACCAAAACACAGCCACTTATTAAATTGCTCCCAAAGGTTCCAAAGTACCCCTGCATGCAAACACTTACGTATTTAAAGATAACAGGCTGGTTCAAGGAGGCACACACGCTTTAGCCCCAGTGACATCCATTCGTGACTGCATTTTAAACAACATCAGTCATTTCTGCAGGAAGCTGTCATTGCAGTGTGAACTGTCTTTCAAACCATGTGACTGTTTTCCTCCTGGCTGCTGACAAAAGCTCTTGTAAATTTTGTGACCCTCAGCTGAGAAAACTACACGAGGCGCATCTAAATTTGGCCTCTCTAGGAAACTATTTCAAGCCGCCGTACTGAAGAGTTTCCGTATCATTCTTCCACTGCTTTTTCTCCTCCCTCTCTTCTCAGTCTGGACTGATGTATGGTTGTACATTTAGGACACAGTTATTAATTTAGAACATGTTTTGGTTCCCTGCATTTGCTTAGTCCATATTATACAGCTTCTCCCAGATGAACGTGCTGTACACAAGTCATTAATTTGGTGCAGAAAAGTTCATACAGTGCTGAGGCACAGGTCCCTTCTGTTATAAAATAGGCCACTTGGCTGCTCTAGTGAAGTGTCTAGCAATCACTCACAGAGAAAGCAGAAATGATTCAGCACTCAGCAGAGCCCTAAATGTTTCAGAAATCTGTTTTCCAAAGCAATTGCTGGTGCCCTGACAGCTATACTTAGGCTCTGTACAATGCCTACAGATAGCTACATTTCCAACCTCATTACGGTGCCATCAACAGGAGCCAAGCATTTAAAATGTTTTATGCATTGGCTGAACCATATTTTAGTTTAGAAAGAGCAGGTAAGATTTGTTTCATCGCAAATAGGCTAGACATTAAAGTAAACAAATCAACAACATTATTCCACGCTGTAAGATCAAAGCAAATATCGATTGCAACATTCCACTGCTGCCTACCAATGCTTAGTGAAATTAACTTGAATAGGTTGATTTTCTCACTTTCATTTTTAGTGATTATCCAGCATTTCATTAGTTCCAAATGTAAAAACTTGTTTAATTCATGATGCCTGTCAAAACAAGAGATGGTAATAATGAGTCATTGCCCGTAGATGAGCACAGCAGGTTTTCAGCTCCTCAAAAATAAAGGCAACTGCAGGAAAGACTGCTTGTGATGTTCATGCAGTATGGCACATAAATCTTAAAATGTTCCATGTCATAATCCAATCCATAATGAATTACACTGCTTTGTGGAGTTTCAGGTGCACAGTTACTCTGATCACTTTTGGGTGCTCGTCTGCAGTTTCCCTAAGGTCAACATAACTTGCTAATTATTTCCTTTCTCTGAGTTAGACCCACCCAAATCATCACCTTCTTACCATTCAGAAATTGAGTCTCTTGTCCAAAATCATTAGTCTTGAGAAGAAAGAAAAAGAGGACAAAAAAAGGTAAAATGAGAGAAAGGGAAGAAGAGACAATCAGCATAGAGTCCTTTCACTGGACCAAAGTTCCACAGTAGGAACTCCATGACTTAAACAAAGCTTACATTAAAAAAAAATGAACTGCATAAATTTCTAATGTTCTCATAAATGAAGAATAATTAACTATTAAATTCTTATCAGCTGTAGCATTGTCTCCACTAATATGTCTGCACTCTTTTTTTTTTTTAAGAATATACTTTTGTAGCCAGATTTTTAAACAAAATCTCTCTTGCAAAAATATTCTCTGAACAGAACAAGGTTGTTCCTAAAGTAATTTTGTGTCTGTGTGTGCAAAAATGGAAAAAAATGAAGATGAATCTTACCGGTTCAAATAATCACCCTTGAACACAGAAATCGGCCTGTCATGTACAGAATTAAATTGCTTAAAACCCATTTTTGCAAGTTGCATTCTGCTAAGGGAGGCAGGCTTTTAAAGGATGGAATTTGTTCTAATGATCCACCTGTAAAGTACTTTTTAATTCAAAATTAGAACTTCTATAAAGAAGTAATGGAGTATTTCTTTTTGATAAGCCACTTCACAGAACAGGGATCAGAATGCAAATTACAGTTATTTGGTCTAAGTGGTTTTCCATTAGAATGGCATTAATATGAAACATTTTCTTTTTCCATTTCATCAAGACATTTCACAGTGTTTCTGCTACCTTTAAGACACGGTGTATTAATTTAACAAAATTATATATAATCTTGGTTGTATTATGTATGCTTCATTTACTTTTTGCAACATCATTATCTTATTCTTCATGTTTGAACCTGTCAATTGATAACACAGCTACATCTTTCAGAATATCAGGTTTCAAATCAGAGAAGCAAACTCTAATTACAATAGTAATTTGTGAAAAATTGAGGGTTTTATTAAATAAAAGGATGACACGAGACCTTGTGTTTAATAGTCTAAAATCTTGTAGGTAAAAGCTTTCTTTTTCTCTCTACCTTCTTTTTTGTAGTTTAACCAGTAACACAATTGACTGATAAATATTTGGAGTTTTTTCACTCTAGTGTAAATGAAGGCTGCTGGCCCAAAGGTATGAATGACCTGCAGCACCAAGAGCACAGGTAGAGATTACTGAATATATAAAAGTAGGTAACTCTTATCCATGGCTATTTCACAATAGCTTTTCAAAGCTGCTTGCATACTACTTGTGGACAGTGGGGCACCATTCCACCAAAGGTAATCCAAAGGGCATATACAACCATCAGAGTTGCATCACCCTTTATTAATGCCTAAAAATTGCAGTTTTACCAATATTTGTTTCAGCTGCAGCACCTCTGAAAATTATTTCAATCCCCATCCCACAAAGTCCTTCCTTACTTCTTACTGCAAGAACAATTTGTGTGGTTGTGCAATGAAAACAGGTATGTAATAGATCTGGGATAGCCTTTTTCTCTAACTCTTTATCATTAACGCCAAATTTTTCCCATATCTGTTTTCAAATATTGCAAATACAAACAATTATACTAGCACAGCTCAGAAGGTCAAAACATGCAAGTGGATATAAATTCTGCTTAAGCTGACACTCCTCTAAAAAGATATGCTCTCTAAATGGCACAGCCTGGAGAAATGGGTCACATTAAGGACTCCTTTATAGGCTTGATGTTCCAGGCCACTGGAAAGGTCATTGGGTAAACCGTGTCAGGGAAGCATTGAGTCACCTCCTTCACACCAGGGCTCCAGAAAGCCTAAGTGTGTTCCTTACTCCTCTAATAGCTTCCAAGGATGTGAACCATTAGCAACTTATAACAAAGAAAACCTAAAGAAAAAAACCCAAAGCAGCCAGAACAACCTCCAAGACCCACCTGGTGCCAGCCCAGAGGTTGGACAAGACTTTTTGTCTTCTACAGTCACCATACACGTGGCTCCCTACATAGGCATAAAAAGCTAGGGGGAAGTCAGAAACACAAAATACAGAATCCATTATCTGTTTTGTTATTTATGAAAATATAAAGAGTTGGAAATTTTTTTGTCTTCCTCCACCCTGCCAAGTGCAATCACTTCCTCAGTAGTGTACAGTGGTTTGCACTTGTAAACACAGCACTGAGCTCTTATGGATTAAAGTAGTAAAAAGAACCTTTTCATTTTGCTGATCTGATTTTTATTCCCTTCTCTCAACCCTCTGGCTTTGCAGAGAAGGCTAAGAACAGACCAGTGAAAATTCCCAGCACACAGGCTGTGACTCACAGTCCTGGGGGTCTATCATAGGGTCCAGTGAAGTCCACAAATAAAGATTTTTATAATGCAGAACTCTTTGAAACACATAATGGTGAAAAAGGTGAAGAGTTATCCAGTGACATCGCTGGTAATTACCTGTCAGAAGAAGTTGTGGCCACTCTCAGTGAATACAAAGAAAAGTCAGCAACAGAAATTGTTCTGCCTGAAGAGGTGGACAAGCAAAGCACCACTGCACGGAGATAATGCTGAACAAAGTAAGAGACAAGAGAAAACTTGTGCTCTCTATTAAAAATGCAGAAAAATTAAGATGGCAAGTGGGATGCAGAAAAAGCAGGAAGGAAAACACAGTCAGGGTGATGAGAAAAGAGCATTCTATTAATAATTTCAGTGGAAATCCCTGCATTAGTGGCCACTATGGACAATTAACTACTGGTTTATTATTTATTTTAATTACCTGACCAGAAGGCAGACCACATTTTAAAAAATTATTATATATAGCAACATTAGATTTCAAGAAGATCAGCTTGTCTATAACCTTTGTTAACTAGTTTACAACAGCCACAACGTGCTTTTAACTATGTTGGTTCTGTGGCTGCTGAAAAATTGTTCTCTCTTCATCAGCTGACTATTGATTTCCTGTCAATCCAAATGCTACAGTGTTTCAGCATTTCTCTTACATGTTTTCCACTGTGTTTTAAGACAACCTCACACATACAGTATGCAAAAATGGCCTCTGTTTACTTGTGTGGGGTTTTTTATTTTTTCAAATGTAGGGATTAATATCTGAAAGGAAGTAGCCCAAATCATTCAGTCCCTGTTCCAGCTGTGGTTCTAGAACTTCAGTTGTGTGGTTCTGCTTCTGGGGCCACCCCACCAAAATTCTCCTTGGACAGCATTGAAAAGGACAGCATAAATGAAAGGAAAGATCAAGTTTCTTATTCAATATTCAAGAAGAATCAGAAAAAGCAATGTCAGGCAGAAGTCTCATGAGCCATTCTAGGTGTTACCATATTTGATTCTCAAATTATTTTGGAATAAAAGACAAAAATGCAGATGCAAGACCATATTTGGAAAGGATACATTGAAAAACAGAAATATGACAGGAAAAAAAGCATGGTTTTGCATTAAGATAGAAAAATATGCAGTTTCAAACAGGTAGAGCATTGGAAATTCGGAGAGAAGGAATGAGAGAAATTTATGCCATTTTATCTACCAGTCTTATGCTATTTCACAGGAATTCAGAACCAGGTCAAAGCAATTCAACTAGCTCAGAAAACAGTGTTTTCCTGCACTAAACCAGCCCTATCACTGGGAGGATCATAAGGAGGAATACACCTGAAACACACACAAGTGTTTCTTTTATCGGAGCAGAACTGACATGAATCAAAAATATCATAAAACTAAAGTTTATCTATCAGCTTCTCTTACATGTCTGGTTAAGGTCATAACCAAGCCTTTTTTAGATAATAATTGTTTATTTATATAAAATAGGGTCATGCTAACAGGAGATACTGCATGAAAGAGCAGATCGACAGATTTTCTCACATCTCACTTTTAACCCGACGATGCAAACCCACTTTCCCAATCCTCCCCGGCCTGAATCATCTCCTTTTCCCTTCCAACATCTCTGGACTTGCCTGGCTTCTCAGTGATCCCTTTCAGCTATTTCTTTTTTTTACATGTCTTTTTCCTCTAGCTTAGGAAGACTGGCAGGCTCTCCAAGGAGTCAGCTGAGCACCAGAGCCCACAGAACAGATTAGGTTCACAGCAGCAGGAGAGAAAAGAAGTCCAGCCCTATCCTCAGTCATGGACTATCAACCACCTCTTGAAACTTCAGCTTAGCTATAGTGCCCTGAGGAAAATGCAGTGCAGAGATTGACACTGAGGTCTCTATTCTCAATGAGACAGAACCAGGAAGGTTTTCTTCCTACTCAGTTCCCTTCCACAGGGAATTAGTCTGCCTTTGCATTACCTTCCTTCCTTCCCGACTTTAAGAAATGTCTCCAGTAAAACCTTTACTGAAATAGGGCATTTATGCAAAAAGCTCTGATCTTACTACATGAACAAGTTTCACCTCTCAAGCATACTATGCAACCAGTTGTCTACAGGATTTTTATTTCATACTGTGGAGTAATTTATGGGGAACACAGCAATTAGCTGGAGAATGTCATGCATTACAACTGAAATAGTATTTCTATAGAAAGACAGTAAATTTGACATTACTGTTAAACTCTGAACTCCTCCTAGTACCTGGCAGTAGCTCTTTAGAGGAAGAGTGAATTGCTGATTACACAGGGTGAAATTTCACCATCTTCTAGACATAAACTCCCATCAACATTATATCTTGCTAACTTTGTATGGCACCCAGGAATGGTGTTTTAGTACATCATCCTTTTTCTGTTTGTCTGTACTTCTTTCTGTGCTGCCTCTAGTAGCAATAACTGTACCATACACTCCTCTAACTCTGCACTGCTCCAAACAAATTGTCCCTTGTAATGACAGATAAGCAAAGAGGCTCCAATTATCCCTATTGTAACAGCCATGGGAAGATGCTTTTGTAAGTTGGGAGGCAGCCTAAGTTCAGGACTGTGTAATTGTCTGGACTGATCTGCTTGCAAAAGAGGTTCATGGATTTTAAAAGAGTTGAAAAAAACAACCAAAAAAAACCACAAACCAGCATTTTGTTGAAGATTCCTAGAGAGTGACTGACCATCTCATGTAGGCATTAAAAATACATCTCCTTGTAAGTCTTGTGACAGTGTTCAACATGCTAAAAAGGTGACTAAGGTTTAAGCTAACTGAGAGTTTTTTCTTTTCCTGGGTTTAAAAAGAAAAACAGGAACATCTATTTCTTAGTGTTTAAAAAGATATCATTGATAAACTTCCTGTAAGGTTTCCAGAAGGAACTACTCCATTCCAGTGCTGAGGCAATTATCAGCACTACCATATAATGTATGCTTTACTTCATAAATGTACAGAGTATTGGTTACCCGTTAATGTGCTCAAAATACTGCTGCGAGAGTCTGACTGTTCCTGCATTTGAGCAGCTGGATGCAGACCTTGAGCCCAAAAAAAGGAAAATCATGCTTTTAGATTCACTTGTTTTTATGGGTAACCCAAGCATCCATCCATCCATCAGGAATGATAATCCAAAGACTGATTCTCTCACAGATAATTCTACATGCCTCATAATGAGACTTTAATTATAAACGTGAGTCCAAGTCAGAACCCAAAAACTATTAATAAAGAAGAAAAAGCAGAAACATGAAAAAAAGCTGCTGAAACAATCAGCTTCACAATGGAAAATAATCCTTAGAGAAACTTTGTATACTGTTATCAAAAATGTAAGAAAATTTAAAATTAAAAAACTAGTGATCAGCTTAATTGCCAAGTTCTATGAGACAGAATTATAGAAAATAGTGGCCACCTCAAAAAATAATCTACACTAGAGTTTTTCAAATGGTTTGATGGATCACATAAAATTTTTTTGGGGAAGATAAAAGATCTACAGCCATAATGTATATATGTCTGAAGGCTGAGAAAGTGAGATGAAGAAATCAGGACTTTGCTCTGTTCTTAAAAACCTTCAAGGACAGAACAAACCACCCCTTCAAAATCCCAAGATTTCCTGTTGTACTACATTTCCCTTTCTGCAATTTGAGTCCATTCCTTCTTGTCACACACCTGGATGTTGGTGTTTTACTTCATATTTCTTTACTTTAAATTTATTGAGGAAGATTTTTCACTTTAAATACTCCTAGATTGTCCTCCCAGATTTACTGGTAAAATTCCAATTCTCTTTAGTAATGCAGTACCTGGACCCATGACAATAAAAAACACATTTTAATCTAATATTTCTTTCCTCCTCTGACAAGCTTTCCAACAGAAAACACATCTAGTAAGTTGTTTGAACCATATGAAATTCATCCAAGACATCTAAAGGAACTCAAAGATGAAATGTTTGAACAATTGACAATAACCTTTTCATTAAAACTGCCTCTGAGTCACAGCAAACGTAGTGCCAAATTTTGAGAAGGGTCTCAGATGGTTTACAGAGAATGGATTAGCCAGAAAGACTGGCAGCCTAACTGGGAAAAGGGGTAGAAAAAAAAAAAATACATATTTTGCCCATGGATATTTGGACACAGGTGATACACTGAGAGAAGTAACCCATTGACAAAATCGTGGCAGTTACTTCACTGAGTCTGTAGATATAAAAGGCAGATCAAGATAATAGAGTCATCCTGGATTTCTGAAAGACCTTAAAAGAAAGTAATACAACTTATGAGAGCTGATCTTTTCAGGTAAACAACTTGTTAAGAAATCATGAGAGTACACTGTGTTAAAGTTATTTGTCTATTCTAACAGGAAGCCCCATGTCTGAATGGTCAGAGGCTTCCTTACACATCCATTGGATCCCCAAAAGCATTGAAGTCAGAAACCAATGAATTTTCGTTCTTTAAATGAACTTAGTTCTACCAAAATCCTTAGGAAAACTGATTTTTGATGGATTCAGAGAAGACAGCAGCCCCTCTTTCTGAACAATGCCTGTTCTTTAGAGTTCGAACCATGAGAGAGGGAATTGCCATGAAACCCACTGATATAAATTAGTACACATTACAAACATCATCCATGTTAATTGCTAAGAAGTACAAGTTCCCAGTTTAAGAGGAATGCTTTGAGGATTAAAGGAACTCCTACCTTCTGAATTGCTGATACAAACTCACTGCATTTTAATTTTCCTCTGAGCACAGCCTTGCATTTCATGTTGGGCATCAACAGTCTGCATATAACTCCAGTGTTTACTCAGTTGCCAAAACATGAGCTTCCTTAAATAAAAGACAGTGAGGAGTTACTAATTTCATAACCTGCCTCATCTCATTGTAAACACTTTAAAACACAATTATTTTCACAGAGCATGAAAATTAAGACCTCTTGGGACTTCAAAACAACTTAATCAAAGTGCAATACAAACCTTAGAGCTATTGGGATGCATGGTAACTATTCCAAAGGACACATGCATGTGGACAGGCAGACATGTAACCTCCAGTTCACTTGCAAGGCACAAATTAACATCCTAAATTTGTAAAATGTAAAAATGTAAAAATACGTTTTTTAACATAGCATCATTATAATTTTTATTTTTCATCTGATTTTTATCCTATGCTTCTTTCAGTTGATAACTCTGCAAGAGCAATTCACCTATTATTATCTATTTATATTAATCCAATTCTATATAATGTGTAACAGCACATTATGAATTCATGTGGGAATATGCAAATCTTATGAAAAAATTACGGGGGGGGCAGGTTTGTGTTTGTTGTTTTTTTGGTTTTTTTGTTTTGTTTTTTTTTTAACTTGCCATTGGGAAAATTTATTTGGCTTTGTCAATAGCATTGTATATATATTCTTTCTGAAAAAGTAGGTATTTCTAAACAGTAATTTATGTTAGCCAGAATTTGTCTCCCCAATGCCAGGTCATTTGGACCTTTTGCAAGCGATCAGCAAATTTGGGAGGTAACAGAACTGACTGCACAGGAAAGAATGTCAGCTCTACTTCTTTCCTGATATTTTTAGGAAATAAAATAACTTACATTAAAAAAAAAAAAAGTTCATCTCCAAGTTTGGTTGTTTTTTTCTTTTCAGTTGTCACAGAAATACATTTTATATAAATAACTAACATAACAGTAGTGATAATTCTGAAAAGGTTATATGGAATTTGTGCTGACATCAAAAAACATATTTGGCAAACTTTATGATAGCTTTTGCTGTGTTGCTGGCTGATTCAAATTTTCTTGCAGAACACCAATCACATTCTACATTTGTAGACTAAAACATGAATAAAATATGCAAGTTTGACATTAATAAATATTAATTGACGAGTCTTTCTTGAGTTCTAGAACTCTGGCAAGTTCTGAGTGAAATGTTAGCAGGCTGACTTCACAAAGCTCTTTTGACCTCTAATGATCACAATGAAATTCACTTTTCATAATGTCCTTTCCTGGGCAGTCCATGGCACTTCTGTTGGATAAGGTTACTTTTAGCATGTGAA
Organism: Manacus candei; assembly: GCF_025592945.1. NCBI lineage: Eukaryota > Metazoa > Chordata > Aves > Passeriformes > Pipridae > Manacus > Manacus candei. Next base: position 20,757,717 of record NW_026138053.1, read on the forward strand.
CCACCTTTACAATAGCTACATAAAGCTGTAGCATAAGTTAACTTGGTAAGAAAAGAAAACATAAAAGATACAAGCAGTGTTTAGTAATAAGGTTTTAAACCAACTGTAAATTCAATTGGTGATAATGAAATTATTTCAATAGAACTTTAATATATTTTGTTTAAAACTAAGTGAGGGAAACAAGATAATGAGCATTGTTCCTATTTTAAATTCTGGTTATACTCTGAAAACTAATAGGCTAAAAATTATTTATCACATAATAGAAGTCCAGGCATTATATGAAGAGTAAGAATCAAACAGGATGGACAAAAATCTATGTCTAAAAACTGAATATTGATAGAATGCCCCACAGGGTGCAAAATATACAAAGAAAACATTAAGAAAACAGAATTACCATGTCCCTGTGCCTAGTGTTTCCCAAAACACACTTCTTTCCACACTATTGTTCCTATGCAATAACCAGACAGGATGTAGAAAAGGAATACCTCAGGTTATAAAAATGTAACCATATGGAAATATTCAAAATCTGCTAATATGCTTTAAATATAAATGTGATTTTTTTTTCCCCTATAGAAGTCACTCACTTGAACAAAACAAAAAGAAGCTTTACTTAGAATAAGGTTTTATCAAAACATTTGATGCCAACCAAAATGGTATATTTTTACACCTTTAGTTTCTAAATTTTGGTGTTTGTGTTACTAAACAAATTACACAATGTTCTGAATTTTAAAAATAGTTAGATTTACAATGTTGCAGTGTCCAATAAATGTGTATTCCATTTTTTCTGAAACTATTCCTAAACCCAGATAAAATCTTGGACTCTGCTGAATTCTGTCGGTTCCATAAGTCAGGATCTCAGCCCAGTGCTAGGAATCTGAAGGGAACTGCAATCCAATGAACACTCCTGCAGCAGAAATTCAGAATTTTTCTGGTTCAAAACAGAAATTAAGATGTAAGTGAAAGAGTTTTTTTTAATGTTAAACTTCAGTGAGGTATTAAATCAACATAATCAATACAAAAATCAGTTCCTTATGGAATCTTTCACAGGAACAAGGACAACTCTGGGAAAAAAAGGTTGACTTTAAAAATTAATTTTACTAAAATAAGCCACCATTGGCTAGAGGCTGATTTTTTTCATCAGCTCTGCGTGAAGGTCAGTCTGAGACTGAAAAATCCCAGGATAGTGGTCTTCAGAGGTCAGCTCAGGATAACATTACTATGCTAACAAACACATTTTACAATATCAAGGGAACAAAGATATCAAGGTGTCAGAAAAGGATATTTAAGATTGTTAACTCTCTTTTTGACAAAAAAACAGAAAATTCCACTGGAAAGTAAATAAATATTCATGAAAGTGTTTGAGCCACAAGATGAGTTTCTCTGATTATGACAAATTTCCCATCCACATTATGACAAGGCTGTCAGCATCCTGAGTATGAGAAGGGAGGACAAAAAATACAGATTGAGGTTTACTACCTCTCCAAGTCAAGGGAATATTTGTAAGCACCTTTCCTGCCTCTTGGTGTTTCTAAAACAGCAGTAATTCACTTTCTGCTGGACTATCAATAATGAAAGAGAAGCCTCTTCTTTTCCTTCTCTATCAAAACTGGTTTTAACAAAGAATAAGGGTTATTTTTATTCCTATCATGTATCCCTAGAAGGAATAAAATTGTGGCGTGGAATTACATAGACTCAGGAGAGTGTTATAAACTCAACAGAATTTCTGGATTTACTTGTACTCCGATATATTCTAAGTTTAAATACACACAGTTTCTGAAAGAAAATCCAATATGGGCATCCAATACAAATTCCTTTCACTGCTCACATTTCCTCACAGGGGATAGGCTGAAATTTCCTAACAGAACAAGACACAGAGTTTAGAATATTTTTAGTTGCAATTGCCTTCTTTGGTCTGTCACTTAAACCTAAGATTACTTCTCATGTGTCCCTGGCTTTTTCTGTGTAACAAAAACTGTGAAGAGGAGTGCCCAGGAAAGGTTCTGCCATGTTGTTATCACTATTAGTGACACAGGGATTTTTCTGCATTCACTTACAGGTACAGAACACCTCCAACAAACAGAAACAGTAAATCCAGAAGCATTAATATTTAATAGCAGAATTAACATCTGACAGAAAGACAAAAATAATTACTTGGTGTATAGGACTTTCGTCATGTTCCTTTCCACCTTATGGATACAAAATTTTCCCAACAGCATAAGACTACTGCAATTGTACATCAAGCTAAATTTGCAAGGGTTGCTTCATAAAACATCTACTTGCATGGACTTTGGAATCAATTTGAATTCAGGCACAAGGAGCAAAAATTTCCAGGAAGGCAAGGTATGAATGAAGAGAGAGTTCCATTTCACCTCTTTTTCTAACATTTTCTATATGGAATTTGTTACACCTCTCACTACATCCTGATACATCTTTGTCTCATTTGCATTCAGATGCTGTCAGTTGGAAACACATTTAATTACATAAACAGATATTGTCTACTTTTTTTTTGTTTCTATACTTGAGACATACTTGAATATTAAAGGGACTTCCAAATTAATCTTTCAGACACAGAAAGCTTGGAATTTCCTGGAGGACAAAGAAAACCTTTTCTTTTTTTTTTCCCAAATCACCAGGCCTACATAGCAAATTGTTTAATCCTAAAATTTCCAGCTTCTTTTCCAGCAGTTTGTGTCAGTTCATATCTCACTGAATGAGGTAACACAGCAAAACTCATGTGACCCAGCATGAATCCCCACAAAACACGCCATTTAGAAAGCCAGGCAAGAAACAGTTACTGTCATGGGTAATAAATGTATAAAGAAGTGTTATGGTATTTGCAGTGATGTGGCCACTGGTGAGATGATACAAAGCATTTCAGCAAAGTACCATCTTCATCATCTCCTTTCAGACAAGTTCCACTATCATTTCATAATGAAAGTCATTGTACTCCAACATCTAGTATTTTTTGACGACTTAAAACCTATACAATATTTTCTAACTCTTAAAATCAGTATTATTCCTATATCTAAGTAAATTCAGTCATGTCCAGCTTAATAGCATTAAGTATACATCCACTCCAAAAAGGAATGTCAGTTTTACAAAGGACTCAGGCACACAAGAATTTTTCACTAACACTTATCTCTGTTGATCTGAGGTCGATTTACACTACAGGACATTGGTATAAACAGACTGCTGGAAAGGCTGGAGTTTGAGTCCCCTGTGCACAAACTGCACTATCTGAGACATTTTTCAAGGCCAGACTGCAATGCCTGAAAAGCCCACTCTTAGGTGAACTGATATGATATAATGAAATTCCACCCAAAGAAAAAGAACCATGGAGTGCAGACTAACAAAAATGCTTCTACCAAACAAGTGTAGACCATGATCTGGGCTCACATATTTACTTTTTTCCTTTGGTTTGTTACTCATGCAGAAAAGCCTCACTTTTCTGGCTTGAAAATGGAGGAGAGGGGACCCAAAACAAACCCAAGAAACCAAACCAAACCAATCCAAGAAGAAAGTCCCAATATCAAATCAACTCACATAAACAAAACCAGAAGCAGCTCTGGAAGGGCAATCCTAAAACTTGAAAACTTACTGTGTAGCTCTGTAAAGACTGAAACCCTCAGATAATCAATAATAAAGGTAACACTAATAGGAATTAGCCTCCTCCATGTGCTTTAAATCCTAACCTGGATTAATGCACATAACAAGGCACTATCACAAAATATAGCATTTATAAGCAAGGTACAGTTCAGCCAAGTAAAAGCAGACTGCAGCAGCAGCCTTCAGTAGCAAACAGCAATCTGTTTTAATGGACCATAAAGCAATCTTAAATGAAACAAAATGAAAGAGCAGCTTAACTTTTTGTTTCCCCCAAAGCCTTGTGACAATGACAATATTTACAGCCCACACGCAGAAACACAGATGGGCAAAAATTAATCTGCCAAGATAACTTTCCCCAAAATTGTGGTGGACTTGCACGAATGAAGGTTTTATGATGATATGATTAATAAGGCTATTGAGAAGTACAGGGTCAAACTGTTGCACAGCGGTAAAGAGCTGGGTAAAATTACCTATTCAGTGTAAGGAAGTGGATCACTCATTTTTTACACAAATATGAGGTCTATACATCATTGCATGTTGTTTTTCAGCATCTATTCTTTTCACTGAAGCAGTGGACATATAAACTACATAAAAAATTATCTTGAAAAAAGACTCTACACGCTACAAATTCTTTGAGTTTACCAAAACTGCAACAGATTCTGTGTTAATTTCCACAACAGGAGAAGGGGAAATTGTTTTGGTTTTTTTTTTTTTTTTGCTGTTTCTAGTAAACCAGTTTTTATGCTTCGAAGGTCAGTTATTTCCAGCAAAAATAATTATCAAGTATAGTGATCTTTCCCTCCCCATCAACTTATTTACTTCTGTCATTCCGTATTAGACATGTCAAATTTTCAGAAGAAAGTACAAATTCCTTTTGCCATTCATTCCTGTTATGTGACTGAGACTCAATCTTACATCCATATGCAATTATGTTTACCAAAAGTTTATCCAAGCAAATTCCACTCAAAGTACAGATTAAAAACAGCTTTCTCTTTTCAGGTATCATATTGCCTTCTCTTACTCTCCTTTGTAGCTGTCCAGCAATCTGTTTTATGAACTCTTTCTCAAATGAGGCCACACTTATTAAAACACAAGGCAAAGTCTGTACTGCAGGGATTTTGGGCCATCCTCTTCAGCCCCCTCCAAAAAAATCTGTGATTAGCAAAGACAACCTTTTCATCTGCATGACATTCAAGGTCTGGGTTCCTGGGGGAAAAAATAAAATGCAACAGCATTTTTACTGCCTGTCTCAAAGGATGCAGCAATTAAATTTTTTTTCTCAGTACACTGATGCTCCTCATGGATGCTGTTACTGTTACAGTGGCTGATAAAGGATCGCTCTAATGTGGAAATGAAGGCAGCATGACTAGAAACTTCAGGGGAAGATTTCTCTACCGGGGTCAGTTAAATACAGGATTAAGTAGAGAGTGTTGTTATAGCCCAGAGATTTTCTTTTCTTTCCCTTTCCCTCTTTCTTTCTTTTTCTTTCTTCCTACAGTAATAATAAGCCCTTGAAAAAAACTGCCAGAGTTCAAACAAAACTCTAGTGCAAACTTCAACATACCAAACACCATTCAATGATTTAAGATTTCAAAGTAACCTTGAAATATTTACTACTACTTTGCTTCCATTTTCCCTACTTAGTTTTTTACTCAACACAGTGATTTGAAGCAGGTAAAAATAAAAAAGGAGAGGGAGGAAGATTTAGGATTGACTTTTGATCAAGAGACTATCTCTGCAGTGCAAATGAAGCAGCAATACAAATATCAGAAACAGAGCGAGGGACAAAATCATTATCATCTTAATTCTAAATAATGTGTCCAGTGTCTTTACTAAAATCAAATTTCAGGTTGAAATTATTCACACACTTAAAGTATACAAAGGGCCAGGGAATTTATTTGTAAATTAGATCTTGTCTATAACAAGACTGACTACAATAGTTTCTAACATTTCTTGTTCCACAGTCTGAAAATCACAAGTAACAGGATGCTCAGTTTTGGACTGTGGGCTGTGTGGACACAAATAATGTCCTGTGATTTAAAAGCAATGAGTTGCTCCCAGGCTGGGAAGCACCATCACTAGAATACAACAGATCCATATCCACTTGAAGTCATATCCTCCCCCCACATATAAAAAATGGCATAGTTTACATACTTTTTTCTTATTTAACAGAACTACAAAGGCTTGTACTTTCAGGCAATTCACTCTTTCATGTCAATAATCCAGTCAAACTCAAAGTCCAAATGCATGTAACTACTGTTTTGTAAGAACCTCTATACACCAATAACTATCAGTGTGTGCAAATATATACATCAGTATATCAATAATTATCAGTACATATATCTATATGAGACAGTCAATTATCAGTATTAGCAATACAGATTATTGTCATAAATGTATATAATTCTCTCTCTCATGTTCTTTTTCATACTTTTCCTGTTATATTCACCCAGCAATAGTTCCATTTCCTAATTTAGATTTTTAATTTATTCTTGGCACCAAATGTTTACATTAAGATCCGAGTTGGTTTCCTCTTAACCACGCAGATTAATATCCTCCTCCACATTTCTACTTTATAAAAGGAGAAAGCTCAGAAAACTGATCTTTCAGGCTTTCTGAATGTTGTTAGTATAATTATATAATCATTTTCTCTCACATTCTTGTACAAAGGAAGGAGATCCCTGTGGACAGCCAAGCATCAAGTGGTAATGTGTAATGTGTTATGTTGATCGTACTTAAAATATTACTTGCCTTGGGCCCTGTCAGCAGAATTTGCCTCTCTCGATGATTTCCTGACTTTTGGAGCTGTGAGGATTTACACACATTTTCACAGGGGAAAGCCAGTCTCTTCTTTCCCCTTAGAGATTTTTACTCCAAAGTGCCTGGGCTGAGGTTCTGCACAAACATAAAGGTCCCTCCAGATGAATTCAGGTGAGACTGAGCTGACACAGTAAACAACAATTTCTAGTTTTTCTCATACCTTCTTTAAGATAATAGGCACTATCACATGAAAATAAAACAACTACAAAGCCACTCCAAAACGTACCAAGTGACTTTGCAATGCTCTGAGTAGCTACACCTACTCCTAGAAAAGGTGCTTCATAACCCAGAGACAAAAAATGAGACTGCAAACAGAATTCATTCCCTGTATGGGGACAGGACACAAATAGGACATATAAATACAAGTATAAATGCATATCTTGGTTTAAGTAGCTGGCAAGAAACACAGTGTTCATCCATTCTAAAATTTCCCTAAGCTATCTTTCCCCTCATATGTTTAAAACCAATTTTTAGAGCTCTAGCCTGATTTCAGGCATTCAGTTGTACATGTCGTGATATCACAGTACTACAGAAGACAGCAGATTTCAGCAGCAGGTTTTATACTGTGCAGGTACTTGTGTAATTAAAGGTAGTTAATTATTAAACCCATAGTTTTCGTAGCACTTAGACAATAACAATCAAAGCAGTCCAACAATCTGGGCAAGGAAGTTGCTGGCAGAGATGAGACCAGAATAACACAGGGAGCACGTTTGCAGAAGTTTGTGCCAAGCCATAAAGAGTGGGAATCGGAGTTAGTTTCTGCCTCCTGCTAAAAGCAGACTGTTTGAACAACCTTCTACTGATGACTTAAAACCACAGGGCTGAAAGGTTCAGCTATGTGGTCAGATTCACCCAATTTTTTTTTTATTTTTTTTTTTTTTTAATAACAAAGACTTGTTTTCCTTCAAAAAATTATTTTTGGGGGGTTTTGCTTCTTCAAAACACAAAGAAAAAGTAATACAACAACTAAGGTCCTAACCTGGAATTTAGAAAGAACTAGATTAAAAGTATTGCAGTCTCAAATTCCCACTATGGTCTCAGGCATTCAGTTCCTAAGGGCTGGTATAAATTGAGTATTGTATCACTTCTCTGCCTCTCAGTGGGGGTATAACATTACAGCAGCCATAGCAAAGCCCTGACCCCTGCCTGGGACCACTGCACAAGCAGATGATTAACATGTTTCACTGCTGTATTTTGCCCATTTTCATCAGTCTCCTGTATTTATTTAATCTTCCTTTGAACCTGTATGGCAAGAAATGGTCAATAATCATTCTCTATTCCCTCTCTCCAGGCAACTCATAACATTGCATTATTTGCCCTCTGGTAGTTCTTTCCCCCCAAGCTAGAAATCCTGCAAATGTTCAGTCTCCTGTAGCAGTGAAGCAATTCCACACATTCCACTGCTTTATTGGTCTTCTCTCTGCACTTTACAGCTCTATGCTACATGTTGTCAATTCTGTCAACATTTTGAGCTGGTAAATTAAGCAGACATTCACAAATGTACACAATAACGTGACAACTATTTTCTGTTTTCTCCTTCATTATTTCCAAATAATTTCTAACATTGTATTGGCTTTGTTGATTGTATCAACAAAACATTCAAGTCACATTAAAAAAATTTGATTTTTATTAAATACATCCTCCAGTTTGCTATCAAATGCCCCTGCTGGCAGAGTGCATTACTATCCCTGTGCTGCATCCCGAACATTCCAGTATGCTGAGAGACCAGCATGATTTAATTCAAAAAAGAAACATATTTGTCTCTGCAAATTAGTCACTCAGATATCCTCGGGATAATTATGGTATTAAAAGTCAGGAATTAAATTAGTTAAGTGAAGGACTGGTTTGAGAGGTAGCAGCACTCAGCAATGCCAAGTGTCAGCTCAGGTCAGGAAATTAAAAACACTGTGGTCAGCTGAAACAGAACATGGCACGGATAAATGAAGTGGGCTCCTAAGTGACTCCTCTAAGGTGCAATCAGATGCTATTGACTGATTTCATCTAGTCAAAGCCTCATAATTTGAAAAGATATATGAGAATGGTACCTCTGGGAGCACAAGCCCTTCTGACATGAGAGGTGTTATGATTCCTGTTTTGTTTTAATGGCCTCAGAAAGAAAAACATTGTCTAATACCTTTTTATCACAGCCTTGACCTTACTGTTTATATAATTTTCATGCTTGATACACCTGCCATCTCCGACAGCTGAAGATGTCACAACCTAAAGTAAGAAGGCAACAGGTAACTTTGGCACTATCACCAAAGCTTTGCAGAGTTCTGTGTTAGAAATATTCTTAGTGTGTAACTAGTTACTCCCCATGGGCTGGTGAACTACTGATATTGCGGAAAGTATTAGCAAAAACACCAAAATATAGGGCAAACATTCAAGAATTTTTACTCTTTGCTGTATCCCAAATTGGAAACTGAAGAATATAAAACCACTTTGCTCATTCAGAAGGCATTCCCAGAAGACAGAGCTAGCAGGGCTGTGTAGACAGCGTGCCCCAGAGCAGAGAACCACACTCTTCCCTCCGGCACCACGTGCTCACAACTGTCATGAGGAATGAGAACCAGCTCATGTCATGAACTTCACCTACAAATCAATAAGAAACTGGCTCTATTCCTGGAAATGCAGGTCTAAGTGGTATTTTCTGGAGAGAATGCTCTAGGCAGACAGTAGCTTCAATCTGCAGTCACTGCAATTTCTGAATGGCTGTGTGGGGTAGGCACTGACAGCGTGAGCACAGATCCACTTAGGAGCAGACACTTTGGTCTGAGCCATGAGCAGCTGACATCCTGCTGGAGACACTTGTCTGCAGGATCACATGGAACCTGCCTGAGAGCAAACCAAACCCTCACATTTCTATTTTTACATGCAAGGATTTCCCTGGGCATTACCTAAGAATGTAAATTAACGGATAGCACATATATCAACATTGCTTTCCAGCTTCGGGGAGAAAAGCCTTACTGCCCTACGTTGCATAAAAATTTCTCTTCCATATAGGGATATAGAGGATTATTGTTCTCTTTCAAGTCTTTAATTGTCTCACTGATAAATAGTTATTTTCCTGTGAGAAAACAGTAATTAGGTTATTTTCTAAGCCAGAAAACTATGGATCATTACAATGAAGATAAAAAATTTCTTTAGTCAAGTAGCAGCTGTTAAACAAAGATAGCACAGATAAAGAAAGAAAACAGGGGATGTAGGTGCTGCTTAGTTCATACCCAGCTCATTGCTTGGGCTTCATCTGCAGGACTATTTTTCTTACAATACCCTACTCTTCTTTCCAATGGCCCTACCTGAAAAACTGCAGCAGTGAGATCTCTGACAAGGTCTCAGCTCATATTTAGGATCAGATTTCCAAGTATGAGTAGTGCAGCAGTAGTTGCCAGTTTCTCTGCAAGTACTAGTGACTCCTCGTTGCACTGGTTATGGCTACAGAGCACGTCTGGAAGCAGATAGAAGTCAAAACCAATCAGTCTAAAGTCTGCATGGCCACCTGCCATGAATAATGTTCCAAACTGATGCCAAGCTCAAGTCCTCAAACACTTTAGCAGCATCAGCCCAACACACTACCTAAACTGAAGAAAGCTGGCTCCCAACAGGGATCAAAAAGCTCCTATTTTCATGAAAATAGATCAAAACTTTCTATTTGCTTTTAAGAAAACAAACTTAATTCACATCGCTGGCAAATAGAGTCTATTAGAAGGAAATCTGTTCTTGAAAACATAAATGTTGTTTTCCAGAAGGTCTACAAATGATCTTCTACCTCTGTTTCTTCATGATTCTGGTGGAAAAATGGAGTTGAGGGAATGGCAGAAGTTACAAGTGAGCACAGGCACCAAGTAGATATTTATTGTGGAGTTAAGATGCTCTGTCATATAAGCTTGTGAGGGAAAAAAAAAATCAAAGAGGTGAAAACTATTTTTGTAAAAACCTACAGAATGAAAAGTATTTCCCCACGTTTCTTTAAAAATTCCTTTATTCACCTTTGTACTAGCTGTTTAAAAAGCAGCTTGAAAAGCACAACAATAGTGTGCACATAGCAGTAGCCTCTCTGAACTAAAACAAAAGCTCATAAATGTGGGGGAGCATCTTGAATATATTAAGATCACACTGACTACAATCAGAAGGGATGGAAACCAGTGGGAAAGTCAAGCCAAGACTACCCACCAGAGAACTCCCTTTATGGCAAGAGAAGACAACAGCATAAACATGCAATCGGGCAGTGCAGATTTTACTGCTTGGGGCATGATTGCTGGAAACTGCCTCTGGGACACTTGGGAACAAGGATGGCAATGAATGTTTGATAAGAACTTCTGCAGTACTTTGGATGTCTATATATGACTATACATGTAACATATAAATTAGTTCTTTTCTGTTTCTTTCTTGTTTGTCAGTTTAGTCAAAGAGAGAATACATTTTCAGAAACAAATGAAAATTTAAAATATTATGGACATATATATCTTCATTTTTCAATAAAAAAAAATCTCTTAAATATATTGTTTGCCTGGAATTATCTCCTTCCTGAAACTTAGTTATCTATCAGAGCTTTTTCTCTGAGATGACAGAAGAAACCACACACTCAACTTATAAGAGTTATTAAGCTGAGGTAATTAAAAGCTATACAGTCATCCTGGAATGTCATCTTCCTGCACTGACACAGACACGTTGTCCAGATGAAAAGTAGAATGATGAAGAGACTCTCAGACACTTGGTGTTACCCTTTGCCTCTAAGACCAGCATTAACCTTCTCCTAAGTGTCAGCAGATGTCCAGCCCTCGCAGGACAGAAATGCTGAAAACAAACGAGGGTATATTTTAGCATATTTTATTTTCAGGCTTAAATGGATTCTGAAGAAAAAAAAAAAAGATGACTACAGTAGCCTTTGGAGCATTCCTCCTTTTTAAAGAACTTAGGAATGGTGTCAGACTTTTGTGCCACACACAAGTCACATGCAGACATGAAGAAACAACTTAGTCTAAAATAACTATGTTTGGAACTTTAATTTAATTTGAAATATTTAACTATACAGTGTTTGAGCAGAGTGGTACCACGGAAAAGCCTTTAACAAGAGAAGCAACTTGTGTTTACCATGCTTTAGTTTTGAACTGTCATTTCCAATTTTGAGGACATTATCAGTTTTAAGACTTAATTTAGGACATATATGAGAACTTACTTGTAAGTCACAGGCATACAGGTGCATTTAAAAGCTACAATCTACTGTGTAATGTTGAGTTTGTAAAAATCACATTTCATGGAATTATTATTCATATTGTAATGATTCTTTTTTAGCTGGTGGATACTTCTCAGTTGCCCAGAGCTGCTCTGGCACATTTAAAAGGGCTGATCATCGATTTCTTTGAATCACATTGAGACAGAATATTATGAAAGATCAATTTCCTTTACAAGATGCTGTTGTATTTTTGAAATAAAAATATATAGCAATGAATGTCAGTGTCTGTGCCTAGGTACAAAGGTAGAAAATCCCCGAGGGGGTTGAGGGGAGGGCTACAGCTGCAATTACAGAGTGAGAGAGATACAGAGGTTCATTCATAATTGTGTCTAAATACAGAAAAATGTGATTTTTACATACTTTAACTTTTTTTTTTTTACATTTAAGATTGAAAGCAAATCTTTCTAAATGCTATTAATATAATTATATTTTAGAGCACAGAATTGTGTTTTCCCCCCGAAGACATCAGGCAATCTGTCATCACACATTTAGAGAGAGAGTACAACGTAGAGAGATCATTTTTGCCATTATGAATGCTTAATTTATGTCATAAAGTTAATTTTAGTTGAATTAACTTTCTAACTTTACATTTCAGTATTACAGTAAACCTTAGTATGCTGTCTTTAGAAGTTGAAGCAGACTAATTTGAAAGCAAAAAGAGCTATACAAAATTCATTAATTAAAAAACCTCACTAAAACCAGACTCCAGCCATCACCAAAGAGATTATAACCCTTTGTCTGACTTCAAGTGTCCTAATGTTTTTTTTCTTTTTTATTCACTGACCTTAAGAACTTTTGATACACAACAATGACTAAGTACAATCAGAACGAGTCCATTCATTTACAAGGTAATAAATTAATAGTTGATCTAATTAACCATTTGCCAAAATACCTGGCTGCTACAATGCTATTGCCTGGATACCATCACTTCAGTCTGTCCAGGCAGTTCATCTCCCAGACACTCGCACGCAGGGAGTTGTCACTTTGGCATTCTGGCCTCATTAACTCCACTGCCTTGCTTTTCCAACCCTATCTGCTTTCCAGGTCCAGGAGTGTCCTCCTATCCCTTGACACTGGTTTGTTCATGTTTAGTTCTGCTGCATGGTTTCAGGTTTTCAAAAGGAAAACTGCAGCTGAGGGAAGATGAATGTTTAAAGTGAGTTACGCCGGTAAAGTCACCAAGCATCTGGTAACCTTTCCAGGTGGGCAAGCACAGCTGGAACATCAATGTAGACAGCATTGACCCCCATTCAATCAAGATGCAGATAATGCTCATTTCAGAACTTTTCAAGAGCAAATAAAAAAAGAGTAGGAAAGTTTTGTAAAATCTGGTAAAGCTTTTATAGATTTATAGTAGCAAAACACTGAGTTTTTCTACTGAAAATGTTCGTTTAATCTAGTAGACAATATTCAGCATCATTGCAACAATCAGCATGCTCAGATATGTAGCATCAGCAAAATTAATGACAAGAAGGTCACACTTTCCCCTGAGGATACAACAGCTGCTGAAATGCCTTACCAAGGTAATTCAGACTTTATAAATCAAGTCTGGGTTTCTTTCTGAAAAATATGTTCCAGTTTATCCCCCAGATGATTTCAAGGGAAAGTCTATGACTTATGTTGCCTCACAGATTAGCTTTGATAATGATGACAGTCTTCATATGTCTTTAGTAGCAAAACCAAAACATCTTATTGTTACTAATGGTAACAATGTGGTAAAAATTCAAGGACGTGGAAGGAAGTTACCTACTTCTCAACTACATGCAGCCACACTGATATTTATGAAGTCAGTCCAATATGGATGGGTACACTGTGCTCATGAGTTTTTAAAATATTTTTGTATCTACAATTTGTTTGTGTACAAATTAATGAGAAAAAAATCCAAGTCTATGGATAGCAGGTTTTTTCTGCACATCTGATCTTAAAGCACAAGATGCAGTAAGACTGGAATGCCGATCTCTATTAGATTTTGATAGATTTTAAATGATATTTTAAGTTATTCAAAGCATGTTGTGATCTTGACATGTTTGAGAATACTTAGAAGCATGGATAAGAATTGGAAGTGACAAGCCATGCAAAGAATCTAAATGGACTGTCATTTTTATTTATAGTGCCAAAAAGGACCTCTTTTTATGTTACTGACATCATGATTAGGAAGCCTGCATGTCGCCACATCCTTTGTGCACTAAACAAGTTGCACTGTACTACTGAATGAGCTAAAATTATTGTTCCATACATTTTGGGAAGGGTGGAGTAATCCTAACAAAGGTAACAAGCCACTACTCCAAGAAGCTTCTAGTAACAGAAGTTAACATAAAGAGATTATAACACCAGCCAGTGTTGCTTCCAATGACTTACAGAAATATATTACTTTAGTAGTGACCTACTACTACAAAAAAGCACATGTTATTAGATAGGTGGTAATAATGCCTTTATTGTTCATATTAACTCAACACCCCAAACACAATTAGAAGCATTAGCCTTCTTTCCCATCATCTTCCGGTTCACAGACAAAAAGCTTTAGACAGTAATGCATCCAAATTTTTTGCTCTAAGTCTCAAAATAAGTCTTTGACAAAGCATAGGTCTTATATCTCTTGGATCCCCACACTGGAAAAGAAGCCCAAGATCCTCTTTCATTCCTCCAACTGGGATACTGGGGTACTTTTAACAAGTCCCTAGTTCTTCACGATATTTGAGTAACAAACACATCATGTAACATCTTCAGGTGAATTAAAGCAAATAAGGAGAGGAAATGCAATTAATGCAGTAGTTTTAGATCTGAGGTTTAGTGTGTTTTGCATGTGTATTTTGAAAAAGTTTGAGACCTTGGTTAAGAAAAAAGATTGCAAGAGGATCCTAACCAGGCAGAAGATTAATGGGTAATTTTGTCATAAAAAAAATGTTTGGCATTGCCAAGCTTTCACTGCTCTGATTCACCTGCCTTCCAAATCTACATATACTGTTTCTGTTGGTTTTGCTTTACACCCTCTTCCAGACTCCCGCATTTTTCCAACATTCTTCTCTCTCCTGTTGAGGAGACCTCCTCTCTCTGCTTATGCATTTCTCACCATAATACACCTGCTTCCTCAACTCACTTTTGGCAACTGCTAATTCATTCACTAGCTCCTATCGCCTCCAGCACACCCAGATGGTTCTGTCAGAGCATATCTAGGGACAGCACAGACTCCTGCCTGTGCCACGCTGTTGAGAGAGGAGGTCCAGAGGCAATCTGGCTCTAACAGGAGCTCTTTCAAGCTCCTTCTGACTAGTGGTAGAGACAGCAACAGCGAGAGATGAGTCTGTCTGTGGCTGCATGCCCCGAGGAGCTGAGCTGAGGCTAGTTTGTCACAACTGCGCACCCAGCTGCAAGAATTGAAGTTCCTGCAGGGGAGGGAGGGGAGCTATTTCTGTAACATGCCATGGCAATCACTACTGATGCATGCAGCACGCCGTCCAAGGAGACAGGAATTTACTGCAGAATGGTTATTCACATTTAATTCGCCCCTCCCTGCACACCGTGTGACATTTTCCCTACTGCGAAGGAGGGCTTGGGGATGAAGGGGAGGTCGCACCCAGCGCTGCTCCCAGCCCAGTCTCACACAGGTGGCTGATGCAGTTCCCCTTTGTGGGTCGGGCCAGTGTGAGGGCTGAGCAGGAACACCACGGGCACAGACACACACACGGGGTCAGCTGTGCCCCTACACACACACGGGGACAGCGCATTCGCACCGAACACAGTCAGGAGCAGAGCTTGGAGAGAAGGCAGGCTAAGCTGTGGTGACAGCACGCACTGCTCAGCCCGGCAGAGGTACTGACCTGCTTGCACATAACTGGCCCTTTTTATTCCCCCCACCACCACTTTTTACATGCTCATTCTTTCCCCACTCGTTCGGATCTACCCTTTTCTCCCCGAAGATGAACAACCCACTCCTACATACTTTTCCCATCGGTTCCAATTTTGCTACACCTACGCCCACGTTTGGTGTTTCTGCTCCCATTATCCAGGTCATCTCAGCTTTCCGCTGTCCACTGGCAAGGTTACCCAAGTTCTGTTGCTATTGCAAGATCTCACTCCCTCGAAGGTTCCCCCCAGTTATCTGTGAATCTCACTGTCTCTCACCTAACTCCCTGTTAATCACCTGTGAAATCCCGAGCTCAGAGCACGGGCTGTACCCAAAGCTGGTATTTCTGATGTCATCACCAAGGTCTTCTTAATCTTATGTGGTATTTCTGACATGGCTATCTAAGTACTGCTGGTTTGAAAGATTCCCTTTCCTGAAAGGTTCCCCTTGCAATTATCAGTGAAGTTCAGGTATTTCTCATGTAATTCCCCTTTAGTCATCTGTGAAATCTGAACGTTCCTCACTGTGGCACACACCTCCCCTCCACTCATTTCTGCTGTCACCTCTTTTCACACCTCTCTGTGACTTTAGTTTTCCCTTCCTCTAAATCTGTCTATCCTTCCAATTGCTTATCCCACTTATCCTTCTAATCTCTTTGCAAGTCTGAAGATGATGCTCAGAGAAAATTCATTAAATGTAAGCAGATCTGACTTTCCCTTGGATAGGGATGGAGCCATCAGGCTTTTTACATCCTCCAACAAAAGATAAAGAAATATCGCAATTTGTATTGTTAGTTTCCTCCCTTCAAGTCCAAGAAAAACAGCATCTTAATATAGTCTCCCTCCTCTTTTTCCCCCATCAGATTTTTGCCTCTGTTAACAGGAAAACAGTCATCCATAAGAACTCTCTCCAGCAGATGTCAGCTCCTACTTCTTATAATGAGAATTTCGCAAAGAAAACAAGCAGAGAAAAGGGGATGATGAAGCAGAGCTCTTCAACGTCAGGAAGATGAAAAGTTTCCCTTCCCATTTACTGGTGGTGTAACAGCTGAGCTCCCATTAGCTTAACTCATGCACTTGGGATTCATTTCTGTGCTACCATTAATCACTTTATCTCTCACTGAGAAAGCAGAACGGCACACAGGATTCTGCTGTCTGGGATCATGACAAGATTCCCCCGATGGAATAAACTACATAGAAAAGAGTGAATAAAGCATAATTTTTACCAGAAATTGTCAAAGACTCATTAATGTTGATAAAATAACTGTGCTTTTATGTTTTGGGATATTTGTGTGTGGCTAATGCAGTCACACAGGGCAGAGTCAGTTCCAGGAATTGCCAAATGAAACCCCTGTGGCCAATATTACCTATTGCTCTTATCTCAGATCACACACCAGTTGAGTCAGTCCTGTTTCCCAGCTACCCAATTTCCTGCAACACCAAAACACAATTGCGATCCATTTACTCTGCAGAACCACCTACCAGAGACAAGATTCATTAGCACTTGCTCTTACAGCAAGCAGAGATACACAGCACAGCTCTAGCAGGAGCACTGGAGCTCCCCCATAAAATGAGCATTCTTGAGTGAGTCCTTCAGCACTGTGCAGCTGTGCTTGGCCTTGACTTGATCAGGAAGCACGACTGTCTGCTCTCTGTCAAATGGTATCTTGGGTCCAACACAGCCTAGAATCGAGAAGGGACCACTCTGGTCACCAATAATTGTTGGCATCCATGCTGTGAGTACCTAAACTGACAAATCCCTTCTATTTGTTTCTTTACAGCTCTGCAAGTAAAGAAACAATAACTCAACAACAACAGAAAACGTATAGATTAAATCAGTGGAGCAAAAAAGCAATTTTGAATTCTTAAGAAGGAATTGGGGAAAATGGGCAAATAAATCACACCCTGCTGTCACTGTTATATTTAAGTTAACAGGAATTGAAGAGGATTCAATTCTGTAGGCCAGTAATTTGCAGAGAAATGTAATTTTGATAGCATTAGATTTTGGGCACTATGACCCTCAAAAGCTGCTTTCCAAAGGACGCAGAACATCTGACTTCTGACAATCAGGGCTCCTACTTCCCAATTAGGCATTAAAATCACTTTTTCAAAGTCACAGCATTCATTATTAAGGCACAGAATATTAGTGATCAATTCACTATGTCAACTCAAATTCTAAAGAATATTCATTTATTCAAATTATTTCTTCACAGTCAAAACTGACACTAAAGCACTTAGTATTTACATGTACCCTTAAGCAATTGCTCCCTAATTATTTTAAGTATAACCATAAAACTAATATTTAAGGGCCAGCACAGAGTGAGGACTCGCTGTTGGAAACATGGTCAAAGATTAGCCCATTACAGCAAAGAGCAAGAGCCTGAGCAGCCAAAACAGATCAAATGTGGAGAAAAGAATATAAAAACAAAGCAAAGCGATCAGGCATTTATCCTTATTTCTCTGGAAGAAATGAAAGATTAGTAAATCAGGAATAAGCCAAACAAAGAGAAGTGAAGGAAAGGAGGACACTGATGCTAAAAGACAGTGATATGGAAAGCAAGATGGGCAAGTGGGAGAAAAACACACATGGAAAGGAATCATAGACTGGGAAGTAGGAGAGACAGAAATGATTAGATCATATGATCAATTGCCACAGAGCAGAGGACATCTAAACTGAGCCCAGGAAAGATACTCCAACTCCAAAAGCTCCTGCTTTGCCTGATTTCACATAATCCAATCCACTCACATGATGCAAGAATATACAGAACTGAGCAAATATCTAACTTCACATGGAACACCTTTACCTCAGCTCAGAGGTGTCTGGTTTTCAAATCAATATTTAACACTGTACACTCCAAAGCTAAATTTCTTTCAGCCCAACTCCTCCATAGCACTCAGTTCAAGCCTTAGTTTTATAGGAGTGTCCAACTTTTATATTTTTCATATCTTAAAGGGTAACAGGTTCTTGTAATTATTAATTTAGTGATACAATACTTGAAAAATAAAAAAAATATAATTAACAATGTCATTTATTGTTGTATAACGTATGCCTAGGCCACTAATTATTTATTTTAAAAGCCACCTCAAGACTGGCTTTCTGTTTCTTTTCAAATTTCCCTCCTGATTTCCACAAGCAAATCTCTGTATGCTGGCCAATATCCTCCATTTTCATTGCTCTGCACATCTGCATTACAACTCAATTTACTACACATGTTGTATTGTACATCTGTTGAATAACTTCTCTCTATCACCCCTACAACTGGTTTTACACAGCTCCCAAGGCTGCATTCCTTTGTTGACTAGGATCTGCCCATGAGTTAAATTTGATTTTAGCCATAGGACCTTTGGTGTCCTCATGCAGCTGAACTTTCAAGGCTTCTGTCCATAAATAGTTCACTCTCCACACAGTAACTAGTTGCAATTACTTTGCATTAGTTTAAAAAGTATTCATAACATTAAGTGTTATGCTACACAACCATACAAAGCTAAGCAAAAGGTAAAATGAGGTAGGTCACAGTCCCCTGGTCACTGGACGATAATCTAGCAGGAGTGGGATAATTGCAGTTACAGCTAAACAGACTAAAAATGTCTCCAGGCTGGCTGAGACAAAGCCAGACAAAATCTGACAGGTGTTAAGACAACACTGTTGGTTTAACCCGAGGCTGTGCCCGGCCCCACAGTCACTGGGCTCTCAGGCTGTGCCACAGCTCTCACACACACAGCCCTGGCAGTGAAAATGCCCCCCAGCTCTGTGTCCCTGGGCAGCTGTGCAGAGCTGGAACAAGGCACTGGGACCTGCTGCAGTTTCTGTCAATGATAACAGCACTTTGCTTTCTCCAGTAAACTTGCTATCTTTCATTTCCTATGGCTTTACAGTTTAATACTAGGAGTTGAGGTAAGATTTCAGCTGTTATTTCTGCTCCATGTAGCAGGCTTAATCTAAAGAGCATCTGTGTATCTGGCTTAATTGGATTTTTTTTCCATTAATATCCACCTTTCCTTTCTTTTTATTAATCCATTGGGATACAAATTACACTTGTATGGCTTATGCTCCAAGCCCCCATGACAGGGGGGTCAGAACTAGATGATCTTTAAGGTCCCTTCCAACCCAACCCATTCTATGATTTTATGATTTCCAGAAATCCAGCTAAATAATATCTGAAGCAGACTCTCAGCATTCAAGGGCAAAAATGTTTTATACTTTCACAAATGGAAGATTAAACCCCAAAAGTATAGTTGATACAGAAATCCTGAGTAAATGTGTAAATATTCAAGCATATGCTCTTTAACTTCCAGCAATCAAAGTGTTTGTCACCTCCAAAGAGATCAAATGGGAGTCAGATGAAGAAAATACAAGATTATCTGAAAACTGGAACTGAGTAAGCTTGTTTTGATTTTCCTGCCTGTGTAGTCCCATAAATTATGCTTCAGTCATATCTGCCAGAGTATCCTCACAGCTATGGTAATTAAAAACACTCATGAATGTGCTCTGGGAATTTAAGAGTTATTAAAATACGAAGTGGCTCGCATCAAAATCCTTAGAAGTAACTTTCTAGGAACCACGAGTTTGTAGGACAATGAACAGGCACAGGAAGAGAGCAGGCAAGCATTCCATGAATTTGTTTCTCTCTAGAGCTCAGGCCATAACCTTAACCATTGAGTAGCACATGTCATACCAGTGCATTTCCTGCTGAAATCCCTTTGAAGATTTGAAGTTTCTCATGCTCTTTCCAGTGCCCTCAAAGCCGTTTTGTCATTTCCTTGTTTGATGTTTTAACTCAGAGATTTCTCTGCAACTGTTTAACAGAACAGTTCAATCATTCCATTTTTTCCCCTAAAAAATGTCTTATGGGAAATATTTTATAGTGTTTTCTTTTTTTAAAAAAATAGTTATGAATACATTTCTGTAGCCACTTTCTAGATCTTGGAGTGAAGAGTAAGAGAAGTATGGAAGAAATACCATGTAATTTGTTTATTTAACATAAATAGGAAGTTGAGCTGAAGCTTAGACCATTTTATATTTTGAGAATTGATAAAGAACAATTTTGCTTTAAAAGATGAAGGTAGAGACAGAAATCGTAAGGTTTTGTTGTAAGAATTTTCCACCACTGTTGGAGTGGGAGGAGGGAAACCAGTCTTAAACTGACTGAAGTTAAACATGGAAAGAAGGGGTGAGAAGAACTCAGGGTAAAAACCAAACAAAACAAAACCCAAACAACTGTTTCTTTTTGTTTCTACTACACCACATTTCTTTCAAATTAAAGTTCTTCTGTCTAAGCCTCAAAAAAGCTGGTTTCTCAGTTACCCAAATTCCCTGCCTGATTTCTGATGGAGGCTCAGACAAAACCAAAGCATTCCTAGGGAGCATTACAATTTCAAGGATACAGTGGTTTTCCAACAGATTTCCAGAAATTATGAACACTTTAAATATCAACACCAGTGTTGGTTCAACTATTTAGATTAACATTTCAGTCAACATTTCTGAATGTTGTTATATAAATTCATTTTCCTGCTATTCCCATAGCTTTGAGGATTTGAACTTAAAAATTAATTTCTGCTCATATTAAAAAGTGTTTCAGAATTCCATTTAAAAACCTCAAAGGAGAAAGCAAATAAAGAAACTTCCCTGCTAAACTTATTGCATATTTAAAATCTTGTGGGTTGTTGTTTCTTTATACCTTAGTGCTGGAAAATGGAAATGGCAACTCATTTTAAGGTCCAGCAGAGAAGCACTGGCTATATGTACACTGGCATGTACCTGTAATAGTGAAGGTTTTATACAGAATATCTAAAAATAACTAGGAAAATCTCTCCACCTCCAGTGAGCTTAGTGCCTATGCCTCATTTTATTAAGATAACAGTTTTGCCCTCTTTCCTCTCAGCTTTCTTTTTATGTACTGCCTCTTTCTTTATGTTTCCTTAGGTTTTAGATGATATTCTTCTGTTCACTCCTGTCTGAATACTGGGAGTTTTATTATGCCTTAAAGGAGTATAAATAAAGCTATTAAAAACCCATGCATTTTTCTCTTCCTAAGTCTCAAGGTGAGATTTACTTTCAAACAAGGTTTGTCCTTCATTTCTCCTATTGTTTGCATATGCAGATTTCTATGCAGATCAAAAGTTTGACACATTCTAGAGCTTCGAGTTCGTAATCACAAGACAAAACATATGTGACTGAAGGTGGTGTGCTCAGTTTTCACTCCACATGAAAAAGCTTTTTTCACATGGAAAAAGCCACAGCTCCAATACACTTGGCTGGAGACAAGTGAAGGGAAGGCAAAATTTTGGTTCGTGATTGCTGAATAGAAACTGGATGAGAAAATAGGCTTTTTTTTTCCCCTCTCCAGAGACCACCTGAGAACTTCAGCTTATGAAAACAAACCATTCAAATAACCTATTTCCCACTGTTCTGAAGCAGTCATGCTTCTTTGATAAGAAACAACTGCTTAACTTCCACAGAAATTAGTGGTTTGAAACACAGGTGTAATCAATAAAAGTACAGCAAAACACCATATTGTGCCAAACAGAAAATGACCTCAGCTTACAAGGATAAGGCAACAAAAAGCTGCCCTTCTGTATTGCTTTGTCAGAACCCTCTTGCTATTCCCAGAAGCCCCACATCTGCAAACCAACACAGTGGGTCTTAGTTCAGCTTGCCTATTACAGATCTTGAAATCTTTAGAATTATCTTGTGTTAGATTGGCCAACAAATATGAGAAGTGGCATTGCTTACTCACTGTCAGTAATTTAGTATAAGTTCCAGGCCCCCTGTGAAATTGTTTCTGTATTTGCCCTTGCTTCTGCCTTTTTACTCCCTAGATTTCTTCTTTGTCCACTTTCCTTAACTCCTGATGTTCTGCTTGTGCTGTATTGTTGTACACCAAAAATCAGTGCCCTTACAAGTCACCTGTTAGGAATATTCCTACATATTTTTTTTTTCAGACATAGAAAAACACAGATACAAGAGCTGTTCAAAGAGTGATTTTTATTTGCCATCATATGAAGTAGAAGCTAATGAGTTTGAAAATCATTTGTTCTAATTCTTTTGGGGATGCAGGGAGACATAACCAAATTAAGAATGGTCTATGAAAAGGTTCATTCTTCTTTCTTCTAAACAGAATTTTTCCATGAGCCTGCCTGTGAGCTGAATCCTTCAGAAATCAACCAGCACCTCAACATGAATTCTTTTATGTAAAAGACTGTGTATTAATTCAAGGCACACAATGTCTACTTTGAGGAAAGACAGTGGTCAGATGAAGGTGAAGACTTGATATTTAAAGCTTGCTAAAGCTGGAAAAGAGAGAAACTCCTTACAGTATAGAAACAGCTCACAAATATAGACAAAAAAACTTCTGCGTATTTGCAAGTTCTGCAAAGGCTTCTAAAGCTGAGGTGTGAACTGGGACACAGACTGAACCTCAAAGTTGTGGGTTTGGAGATTTTAATGTTTGGGGTTTGTTTGTTTGCTTGTTTTTTAATGTACTCAGACTGCAGGGACAGCAAAGCTTTGCCAACCTTTAATTCCACAGAGAAATGCACGTGATAAACAGCTGTCATTTTAAAAGGTGTTTTCTGCTGTCTGCATGCCCCTTCTTTGGCCCTCCCCTGAGAATACAGTGCCAGAGGTAAAGCATTACAGTCCTGGATTGACAACCCTAGGGATCAAGAGACTGAAGTTTTCCCAAACAGGGAAAAACCTGTGCAGACACAGCAGGGTACAGCCCCCTCTCCACTCCCCCTCTTCAACTCGAGCCCAGCCCGAGATCTCAGTAGAGATGTTTCCAGCTATCAGGGTAGCAAAATATTTATAAAGTTAATTTTGGGCGCTCATGTTAGGATATCATACAGAGTCTGACACTTCTTGAGAAAACTGAGTCACATCAAATCACTGATCTCTAGCAGAAACTATATTTAAAACATATGTTCCTACCATAAAGTGCCAGTTTTTATTTCAGTAAGAGATGAATCTGGAGCTGTCTGCATTGCATAAAGAACTACCAATATTGCCATATGCATACTCTAAAGATTTGGTTCTGAAAGCTGCCTTTAACTTCTGAAGGAAACACTGCTTTCCGTCTCCTAACTGAAGTACAATAGCACCAACTGCTGCTGTCTCAACCAATGACTGTGAGATCTTATTGCTACAAAAGCATGAACTACTTCCCAGCACAAAAGCTCATTTACCTCATGAATCAGCTGCAACCCATCTTTGGCCTGAGCTGCCAATGAACCCCTTTCATCTCTATTCAGCTGCAAACCTCCCCTGATCTGAGTAATAAGACAGAAACCACGCTGGGGAGGGGGAGACCCAGATAAAACATCTTCCTGGTTATAAAACAACAACAGAAAACATCTCCCCCAGAAAAGTCACCACAGAAGTATTTCCTTCTTGCAATTAGATATTATTAAAGAACTCCTGTGTCACTCTCCAGCTCTGAAATGGCCTTTCCAGATGCTCTGTATCTCCAGCTCATATTTCTGTGTCTGTCCTGCCTCCTTTGACTTGCTCAGTGATCATGTGCAATGCAGAGATGCACAGAAGAACCAAAAGCAGGCTTCAGGGTCTAACAAAAGAAGTGTTGGAGCTGAGTGCTTTTAGCAGCTGTATTTATCAAATGTTTTGAAGAGTTTGACTTGCACTCCTTTCCTGAAGTCTCTAACAGAGTATTTGGGAAAGGAGGAAATTTTTACAGAGAAAAAAACATTACATTCAGATGTCTATTCTTATTCATAGACATCTTCCTTCACATGTGATGTTATTGCATCAATAAAATACAGCAGATTGCGTGGGCATATCCTTTTATGATTTGAAGATAAAAGTAATGGAGCAATTACAAGGTAACATACACCTGTAAAGAACCCTGATGCTCAATACTAATGGCTAATAATAGTCAACACTGGTAAGAGCTTAAATGTTATTCATAATTTCTGGTTGCCTCTGAAGTATAGCACACATGAGGAACCTTACCACTTTACAAAATCTTTACTCTGGTCAGAGGTAATTGGCAGTTTTGCAAGCATGATTATGTCCTCTAATCTGTGCTACAATTTGATAATTGCAGATTGGCTGTTTATCTGCATTAGGATAGCTACAGAATTCCAGAGCACTGAAACTCTCAACTGCTGCTTTTGAACAATTAGAAATATGTAACAAAATACTTGTGCAAAGCGCAGGGAGGAAATTTTAAAATATTATATAGGAAGGCATCAGACTGTTAATAAATGCAAATATATTGATGACATCTGCTAACACCTTTTGGAAAGACAACACACCTGATTTTCACTTCTAACACTTCTAACTTTAAAAACTAAGCAAACCATAGTCAGGTACCAGCTCTAACCCACAAGTTAATGCTTGGAATCAAAACCACTGTCCCAAGATAAAGGGCTCTTTAGCTGATAATGTGCTCTGGAAAGCCAAATAATGGCCCTTCCATTTGCAATGTATGCATACCTTATGCCACCTTCCCACAGGGAATTCACTTCATTTTGATCCACTGCATTTCCCTATCGAGATTGTCTTAATCAAGTGAGCAAACTCTGGACCTGGTTCAACATCTTTCAGGGGCAAGACATTTTCAACAACTGTTATTTTTAGCATGTGTAAACCTGCTCTACTAAATTTCCTTCCAGCATTGTCCAAATAAACCCGCCTGATTATGCACATGGTTCATATGTTCTGCTTTTTCTTTTTTTGAGCTACTTTGATAGCAAATGACATTCTTGTGACAGTTACAGCAGATTGTATTTTCTGGTACAGAAAGGCAAATCTCTCAGTCTCTCTGGTACAGCAAAGAAAACCATTCTAAATACGATTGCTTTTTAAGGCTAGAAGAGGCTATGATAATCACCCGGCTTCCCACAGAATAAATCAGAGAATTTCATCCTGTAATTCCTGTATCTAACTCATCTCCAAAACTCATCATTCGCTGTACATCTTGAAGAGTCTTTTTTAAGTAACTTTCTTTTGACTTTGAGCAACAGTTTACATATCAATTTTTACACTGTAAGCAAGAATCCTGCAACCTCATATTTATCAGACAGGGCATGTTGCTGTAGCTCATACAAGCAAGAGTTGAAGGACTGCTCTAACAGCATTGAAACAGTCCTTGGTGCCTCAACAGTAGCAAAAAGCCTCATGAAAGCCTTGAGTTTACCCTGAATAGTTCCTTTTATGGCAGGAAAGGGGATGCTTCTCAGGAGGTTCATGGCTTTGCCTGAGTTCTGATGGAACGTGCCACAAAGACAAGAGGGGGTTCTATTGAGCAGCGGTGCTGCAGGCTGGCAGAATCTGCTGTGTGCTTCAAAAAGGCTTGTGACATGGCCACAACTTTGGACTAATCAACCAGGAACACAGACAGTAGTCTAAAGTACCTATTTCTGTAAGAGAGAGCCTTCCTGACCCCACCTTGTATGAAGAACTGTGTATCAAAGACATAATCTGTGGAAAAGGCGGCAAATTAAATTTCTTTTGAGTAATCTGGAAAACCAGAGGGATACCAAAGCACAAAAACAACCCCATGAAGATATTTCATAAGAAGGGATTAAATTGCCTGCAATGCCCTGCTAGAGGTGACAGTAATGGGGAAAGAGAACATTATAGAAAAGTGCAATAGCAAGGGAAGCAAGTAAGTTACCAGTGGTGAAAAGTACAGTCATACTGAGTTCCCTTGAAAGACAGCCCTGGTAGAGGTATCTTTACTATCAATCTTCTTGAGGATTGTGAAACAGGGTGAAAAACAGATGCTTCCTGAAATTGGTAAGCTGATAGGTAACAGAGCTCTATTAAATTTCACTTGGCATACAACGGAGAAATTTGAGCTTGCGAAACTTAATTAATCCAGAACATTCAGTACTTGGTTCCAGTAATGAGAAAGCTGAAAACTTGGTTCAGTTGGTGAGGTAAATGCATCTCAGGGGGCTTTTTACTGTTAGTGAAAAGAACCTTTACTGATGAGGAGCAATAACACTGAGAAAAAGATTGATTCTGTGAGACAAACCACAGTGAGACTAGATCAATGAAACTTCAAAAAAAATCTGAGATTCTGGAGCAGAAAATAAGATCTCAGAAGGTTCATAAGATGCATAAAACTATCTGGATAACAGAATTCTGCCCTGTGTCTCACCCTAACCATCAAAGCCACTTTTGGTCCTGCCTCAGTCAATATCCTCCATGTGAGGGGAAGAAGGAAAATACCCTAAATTAAACTATGAAGATAACAGGCAGAGGCTACTGACTACCAAGCCTCAGACTTAAAAAAATCAGATTACTCTGTTAACCTGCCAAAGAGAAGCTTCCCAGAATAACTTGAAACAGGAAAAAAAAACATTTTAAACTGATTTAATTCATTCACCACTGGTCAGAGGATCTAGCAAGGAAACTGATAGGCAGATAGGTTGTTTTGATAACGGCAGGGAAAAACCACAGCTAACACTTGAAGAAAGGCAGTAATACATTTTTCCACAAAAAAACCCAAACAATAACAAAACAACCAGAACAAAAAAACCAAACCAAAACAAACAAACAAAAAAACTAAACCAAACCAAAACAACAACAAAACCCCAAAGCAAAACAACAACAACAACAAAACCCCAAAGCAAAACAACAACAACAACAAAACCCCAAAGCAAAACAACAACAAAAAACCCCAAAGCAAAACAAAAACAACAAGAAAAAAATCCCAAAGCAAAACAAAAACAACAAGAAAAAAATCCCAAAGCAAAACAACAACAACAACAAAAAACCCCAAAGCAAAACAAAAAAACCCCAACAAACCACAGAAACCCCCAAACCACTGTTATGGGTACAGGTTTTTCTTTAAGGTACATTACAAAAACTAACTTTACCCATCTGGACCTGAAAAAGATACAAAGCCAGTCTTGTGCTTTTCTGCACAAGCTCAGATAGGTGTGAATTAAGCAATGCTGCTAATTGGTAGGGGAAACAATCAGCAAATAAACTTGATTGTTAATATTTACACAGGAAAATCATCCTGGCCATTATTAGAAGATTACTCAGAACAACATTTAAATACCACCATCTTCTGCTGATTATAAACTGACTGATTAAACTGAGGAGACAAGCAAAACCTACCTCTTTCCTCTGCCTCCCAGTGCCTCCTGCTCCCCGGCCAGGTCCCTCACCCTCATGGAACAGGGCATGGAGGGCAAAAATAACCTTGTTCTTGCTAAAACTGCTGGGGGGGCTTCCAGAGTCAGTGGGTTGGGGGGGAAGAGCCAAGGCTGGGCTGCAGCTCCTGGGGAAGGGTCTTGAAGCAGAGGGGTGGGGAGAGGGACGTCCTGAGGCACCTGAGGGGTGGGGAGGGGAGCTCCTGAGGCACCTGAGGGAGGCGGGGTCAGGCACCTGAGGCACCTGTGTCGGGCCTTGCCCAGTCCATTGGCACGGAAGCCCTCGACACAGCAAGGAACATCGCCCTGTGACCAACTTCAGACACTTTTATTTAAAGGCAGGTATATTATTGACGGGGTTCTGATATTGGACGACACTTTGTACACATCTAGATAAAGGAACGATCAGTGGCCTTGCAACACCGTGGGATAGCAAGGAGATGACTCAGGAGATTTGTGGGCTCATGGAAAAGTCCAGGTCCTTGGAGACCCCGAGGTCCAACCTCCTCTTAAAATCAGGGCCACAGACCAGGTCATCCAGAGCCCATTAAGCCAAATCTGGTGTACTTCCAGTGAGGAAAGAAGGTTCTACCACTTTGTGGGCAAACAGTTCCTGTGCTGAATTATTCTAATGAAGACTTTTTCCCCCTTTCTTTAGTCCAGAGAGAGATGCCCCTGAAGAAGCTTGCCCCTGTTGGCTCTTGTTCTGTCACCAAGCATCCCTGTGAAGAAAGAACAAGTCTCCTCTTCAGCTACCTTTTAGGTACTGGAAAACACAGTAGGATCTCCCCTGAGCTTTTAAAAAATCTGTTTTAATTTGTCTCCCAGTTATGAAATAAAAACCGCTGAAATCAGATAGAGGGTCAACGCAGGAGAAACATACTCCATAAACAAATGAAAACAAACCAACCCAAACAAATTGCATTCTTCCCGAGAAAAAACTTAGACAAAACATACCTGTACCCCTGAAAAGTGAAAACAAAGCAATCTGTTTACACTGAACCATCTAAATATACAACCTCCATTTTTAAAATAGTTTTATACAACAGAGAAATTCCCAAAAGGATTAGTAAGCAGGGCTTACATTAGCCACAGAGCGACCCTCCAAAACTCAGGAGGAGGGCTACTAGGTAGTAATAGAAGTAATAAAAGCTTTAGGCTAAGACTACAACCCTTTCACTTATCCTGAAGGCTTAGGATCCTTCCAGAGCAACTGAATTAGCAGCAGCAAGAACCTACATTTCCCGGATATTTTTTCAGAAATGTATGTTGCTTATTTGTGACCATTTTATGCAGAATCCAGAGTGAACATCAAAGGGTGCACCTACATTGGTGCTGCAGTTTGGATGAAGAACATGTTCCCACAGAAAACCTGAATGTCCTCTGCTTAGTTTGCTTGCACTCTCTGTTGCATGCTATGTAGACTTTCCACATCTAATTTAAGATAAACTTACTTTAATACTGGAAATACTTGATCTAGAATCATTAATTTTCTTTCCCCTTGCTCTTTTTCAAGCATAATAGTCAAAAAGACATCTGTGGAAAATTACAGGAAAATCATATTAGCTCTGCATGACACAAATAATTATATTAGAGTTTGCACTTTACCCTGTACATTTGGTAAATCAGGTATATCATTCCGTTGAAAGATGCACATTTTACTACAAATAATTGGAGTTAAAAGGGGTGTAACAGGAAGGTAGAAATTAATGGCACAGAATTTCTTTGAAAAGGGTACAAGGCATGCCATTTAGAAGTGTAAGTCAACAGCAATCATTCATACTCTGCAGCAGACAGCAGGCAGAATTTTTGCCTTCCAGGCACATATGATATGATGTTTGGACTTACTGCCTTCACAGGAAAGCAAAGAAGCTATCAAACACCAGTGTCATTGGGCAAAAGCAATGAATTTCTAGAAAATGTAAAGATTCCAAGTAATCCATCTCAAAATGAGTGCTTTACAATATCATTTATATCAATCATGCTATGGCATTGCTGATGCAGAACGAATGCAGCCCCATTCAAGCAGCTGCTTTCTGACACAGATGTGGACTTACAGCTTTTTCCTAACTTCAAAATATTTAATTAAACTTGTTACATTGTGATCAATTTGCAATAGTAGAAAAGCTGCTGTCTTTTGCAGTTATTAGCTCCATACTCAGCTAATGTAAGAGCCACGCCAATTTACCTCATGACCTAAATTAGGTTTTGCAGGGTCAGCTAGCTTACCCAGGGAGAAAGATGCCATAATTAGCTGAGTCAGGAGACTACTTCATTTAGATTAAGTTGCACATTCTAATAAAGGAAATGGCATGATGGAAAAAAAAAAAGGTATCATTTTTTTAGCACGTAAATCTGAACCTAAAAGTTCCCATACAGACTTTTTTTCTGACAGATTATAGAGAATCTACTTATCACTTCATCTAACCTCCAGAGCATAACACCACAGCAAAATAAAGTTAAGCTATGATAAATCATGACTGCCTGTGGGCACTGTAGAAATACGACTCCTTTGATGGTCCTGAACCTCCTCACCTTATCATCATTTTATGACAGAGCAGAACCCCCGTTTCTCTGTCTTGATGCTAAAAGCTTCAAGGTTATTGCTGGTTTTTAAGGAGTCTCTTAGTCTGCAGACAATGCCATACACTGCATTGCTAAGTGTGGTATGGAACATTAAGAGCTGCATTAAAGAAAAATAGACACTTATCGTTGCATTTCAGATATAAACTTTATCCCATGTTTTATTACTACAGAAAAATTATTGACGTGGATATGATATGGTCAATGACTGTTTGCAAGGTTACCAATATAGTTCTGGTCAGCTGAGTTATTTTTACAGAAATGGAAAGCAGGCAGGAACTGCAATATGATGCAAAGGTGGGAGACTGAGAGAACAGCAGGACGCAAATGCTGCGAAAGAACAACGGACAGGGGGTAAGAAAACCTGACCGAGGGGCTGAGGCAGTGTAGGAATGAGGACTTCCTAAGCATTTGTGTTGCTGTGCCCTCTAAATGCCATTACTTATCTTCCTATTTTCCAATCATGCAACTCTTCCCAGATACATTACCATCTGCACTGGACCTAATGCCTGTTTCAAGAGATACTGTTCATTTAAAGGAGCTAAAAATTAGAAAATACTTACACCTGCCCCCTCCCCTGATGTGACTGGTAACGTCTGAAGGTATTAATCCCAGAAATAAAGTACAAATCATGATTCTAGAGGAGAAACATTAAAAAATATGTTGTACAAAGAATTGTTGGGCCAGTGATGGCAAATTTATCACCATTTTGACTTGCAGACTGCAACAGATGAGAATGTTTTGAGAATACCCTATGACATTTCAGGAGTGTCTAATACTAAATGGGCAAATCCCTGATATATTCCATGCATTTCAAAGATTTTGGGCAGATTTTATTCTCCTGAAGTTCTCAAAGGCTATTTATTGCTTTTGGGAATGGTTGGAGAACATATCTGCCTTCAGTCTGCATCAGTGTAAAAATAAGCCTCCTGAGAGGCAAATTACTTAATGCAGAGTTCTCCTTGCCCATAATTTCTGATGTAGCTTAGTTACTGTATTGATTATTGTCTCATGTCGTATGGCCAAGTGTCAAATGGGTTCTGAAAAGACTTTCAACATATGGAGAACTCCAGATTTTAATTTTGATACATTACAGAAGTAATGATGTAAAAAATGACAATGTGCCTCATGATGGATGCACATTTCTCACTGGAACAGTAACCTGAATGTATATGCATATAAACACAAAATTAACTGCAATTTTGTACTTAATTTTGTGCTTACATGATCATCCAGCTGCCTTGATACCTGGGAGAAAGAAAAGGCTAAATGAACAGACCAACAGGTACTGACCAAAGCCAGAAAAAAACAAGACTGGAAGTGAAAATCGATCAAATTCAAGAGGGATTTTACACCAAGTGAGTTTGTGGATCACTCAATCTGATAAAGGTAAAACAAGATTATTGGGAATGCAATTTATAGTGTTAATCCACTGAACACAGAATAAATTTGTTCTATATGTACTTCACAACAAGTTGTTGTAAATGTACTTCAGTTTAGTAATTTCACTTTAGTAAGCTTTTCCATGTTGTTTAGGTTTGTTGGGAGTTTTTTGTTTTGGTTTTGTTGTTTATTTGTTTGTTTGGGGCTGTTGAGGGGTTTTTGGTGGGGTTTTTCTTCATCTTTAATCCCTTTATTCCCTTTTTAGCAACTTCTCAGCAACCAGACTAATTGCTTCCATTGTGCATGAAACAAAGGTTCTTTCATACACACTTTATTACAGAATAAAAAGATGTCCTTTCTCCAGCAGAACTTGCAGCCTAAGTTTCACACAAGATGCAACAAGTGAATTTAAACAAAGTCAGGTCAATGAGTGGCTGAAAACACCTACCATACAAAGTGTAGTACAAAGACATGGCAGTCTGAAAAAATTCAGTGTTCCACTCCAACACCAGTGTTATTCACAGATCCTCAGCAGTGATACTTCTCGTAAAAACTGCTAAATAATTTCATTCCCTGCATTTGGGTTGTATCTTTTGAAAGCCCACATACCTTCAGCAGCATGTTAGCATCAAAAAAATTATGACAGCTGTTCTCAAGAAATACATAGTGAAGAATTCTGTGTAGATAACCCATAGAAGCTCCACAGTAGGGGACTTGTACATATCAAAGATCATCTCCTTCCTCACACAGGCATTGTGACTATGAACAATTCAGCTGAGGAAGGGTTCAGCTGAGATGTCCCACTACAAAGAACAGCTGGCAAGGTGCTGTTCAGCAACACTGACTTCCTGTGACCATCTGAATTAAGGGCATGCTGCAAACTATTGATAATTCACAGCCCTGGAAAACAATCACATCCACAGTTTCTGCTCTTTGGATTAGTATCAGTTGCTGTGGTCACCTCACAATTCTTACTAAATGGTAAATAGCTCTGGAAAACAAGTATCATTTTTTTTATTTTCTCCACTGCTCAAATTTTCTTAATTTGGTCTCTCACAAAATCAATAACAAAGAAAACTAGTGTGGTGCTCCTCAAATCATCTGCCAGCTGTGAACAAAGCTGTCAGGTAATTAAGTGTTTAAATTCCACTCAGTCTCAGGTTAAGAATGACTCAATTCAGATCTTGGAATAATCATGCTGCACCTCCTTACCTGTGATAACAGGGAGAATTCTACAGTTAAAGATCCTTGGAGAATAACTAGAGACATACTAGTATTTAAGGAAATACTAACAACTAGTATGTCTTCAGTATTTTTATGTTCAAGACCTCAAAGCTTCATTACTATAGGTCAAAACTAAACTAGAAAAAAAGTATGATGAAGCATTGAGTAGGTCATATTTGCATTTTTTTTTTTTAAGTTTGTAATCAACTCCAAGACATAACAGGGAGAAGCTTGAGCTTCTTTTGCTTCCACTGCACTGATGGGGCAGAGGAATAATTCATAGCTGTGTGCTCATACAGAAAGATTGTGGGTTAGGGAACAGTCCCAGTTTGGGAGAAACAAGCAGAAAGAATAAGTCAGGGAAGAAGGTAAGGGGTTGGATGGATCTCTGCAAAGGATTTCAAGAGGGCAGGAACAAGTGAAAAATTAGAAACTGTTTCTTTGAGGTATTTTTTTACATCCCATTTCAGTGTTATGAAACTACATGGTTGGTCTTCATTGACAGGAACAGGAGAAATACGCTTTTTTTTTGCTTCTTCTTGACTGTTGTATTTCAAAAGACATCCCCCCTTAGGAAAAATATCTTGAGGACTTTCAAAGAATTTTCAAAAGTTGTACTTGAGCTTAATCTAACCTATAACTCTCTAAAAAACATCAATAATACAGTCTAGATCTTAAATAATAAGTCATGTGACAAGATATATACAAAAAACTTAAGATTTATCCAAACAGTCATTTAACACAAGTTCATGACAGTTATGTGAGAGTTTAAAAGGTTTAACCCCACGTAAAGTTTGTCTTCTCCTTCATTCAATAGTGTCTGTCCCCCTTAGGATCTTCTGAGATGTCATTTGAACTGGAACCTTCAAACCCACTATTAAAGTGTGGGCCCACTGACTGTTAGGCCATAAATAATCTATAATCTCATATAATCTCCAAACTTTCAAGCAACTGCAGTTAAAGATTTACCTCTGACAGTTTTCAGTGATACACGCAGGAACCTCGTGAAGCAAGTAAACAGTTTTTCTGAATTTGAAATACACCAAAGGAATTTACAGATGCAAATAAAAACCATAAACCAAGGTATTTCTTACAGATTTTATGTACCACCTTATATCTTTCATTTTACATGTGAACTCGTCTCTGCAATAAAGTTTAAAACATTTGAGATTGTTCTTTGCATTTCCATTCTCATTAAAAAATTACAAAATTTTTGTTTAAAGAAAAAGTATCACAGTAAAGCAGTCTGGATGCAGGGCCTGCCACAGTGGACCACCTACCAACAGATTTTGCTGGATTAAATCTCATTATTCTCAAACCTGCCCTCCATGATACCATCACCACTGAGAGTGATGATCTACAGCAAAGTCACTGAAAGCTGTACAATCACTGCATACTCTGAGCTGGAAGGGACCTACAAAGATCATCCAGTGTTATCCTCTGGATCACAGTTCCATTAAGAAGCCATTTGTATTCTTACAAAGTGCCTGAGCTCTGCTTAAACAACGTCATACTCAGTGATCTGTTTTCTGTCACTGCCTCAGAATCCTCGGACCGTGTAAACAGTCCCAGGGTAAAACCAAAGATGGAAACCTGCACAACTGTGACTGAAGCATGGAACTGTTCAGAAGGGAAAGCAGAACTACCACCTATCTTCACAACACCAGCTGAGTTACAAACGAGCAACTCAGACTGTGACATTCGGAGATTCCAGTTTGTGGCACATTTTTCCACAGATTAGCTCAACTGTAACCTACTTGGCCAACAGTTTCTTCAGGCAGGGATTTTAATTTTTCATGAACACATTGCTCTAATAAAGTACTTGGCATTAGTTATGGCCTTTGAATTAAAATGCATTCATGACATTAAATTTTAAAACCACCAAGCCATTAATTTTGATCAGCTTTCCTTTTTTTTTGTATAGTGTTCGCAAGAATTAGTAACTAAGTGCATATTTCACCAGCAAAAGAATAAAAGCTGTACTAATAAAACTTACTTTTGCACGTCCCTGCAGAGAATGGCAATATTTTGCCAACTGCATAGCAAATGAAAACCAAAACCAAATTTGCTGTTCCAATAAAGGCTGATCTGTCAAATATAACATAATAGTTTAACTTATGATCAAGGGCAACTTGGTACACAATTTGCTATCTACATTTTCTTCCGTATTCAGAAATGAAGAGGTTTACAGCATTGCAGAACAGTTCCATAAATTGTCTCTCTCAAGCACTGACTTTAGTACCTATTTGTGAAACCATCTCCCTACAAAAATTTCCAGGTAATAGCTAAATAAGCTGAGCCTCCTCAGCTGAGGATGCTGATCTGCAATTTCTTCAGGTATGCAAGTCCCTGCAGTTGCCCTACTTTACCTTATAAAAAATTCCCCTTTTGTCTGCTTTGTTCAAGGCTAACATTCAAAAGCTCAGATAGTATAAATCACAGGTATTTTAGTTTTTAATATAAAATCATTACTTCAGATACGTCTGCTGGCCCCACTAACCTTGTTACTAAAAGAAATAATCACCTGCTGACAGTATGGGAGCCCAACAGCAGGCTTCAAACCAAGTTTTCAGCTTGTTTTATCTCGTTTCATCTCATTCATCTTACACTTAGGAAACAGTGTAGACGTATGACACTTAAGATGTTTAATAGAAACAGACAATGTGATACCCAATTCCTATGCTAGTATCATCCTACTGTTCAATAAACTACAGTCAGTGCAGTTATAGTTATACATTTTAATTGAGTACAATTTACACACTTTATACACCTCTAAGTAGTGCATCCAATTTGCTCAGCAATAAGCATGCAGCTCGCTAAAACAGATGTCTGATCCTCCAGCTTCCCCAGCTCTTAGAACCCATTTTCTTTATTACTCTACATTAACTTGTAGATAAATTAAGCATAACATAAGTGTCTGAAATTCCAGCTGTGTTGCAAAATGCTGCTGTAAGGCTAAATTTTTAAGTCCAAGTAGTTTCATAATCTATGTGCAGTTATTTATGAAGGCAGCAGGAATGCTATTCTGACAGCCTAATTAAACTTCCAATAATGTCAGCAGGAATCTGATTGCAAAATGGCTCATTTTATAAACATCACTACTTTTATGACTGACAAAAATATACATGCTCAGGTGCCAACTCCTTCACAAATACATATTTTAGAACTTGTGTCGCAGCAAACTGCTTGCAAGTACAAAATCCTAAGATGTTAAAGGTCTGTGCCCAACCCATAAAAAACAGCAGAGTTCATACAAGGATTTCATGGCTGTTGCTCTTCTGCCAGTTTCACACCCATGGAACTTCACTGGATTCGGAGCCATAACTCCCAATATATACAGAAATTTACATCTAAATCAAGCCATCTCCTGTATACAGTACTGGATCTGGGGTTACACGTGCACTGAAAACACAAGTGAAGTACAGGACAAAGACAACTGAACCTTGCAAGCCCCCCCCATGGTCTGTATGTCACAGTGCATGTGAAGCGCACACATTGCTTCAGAATTTGCTTTTCAAGTTTGCTGCCCACTGCAGAAGTCTCTTTAAAAACTGCATGGGCCATGATGCACTGATGAAGTTTGAAAAAAATCACACTTCTAATTGGAAATGTTCAAGTTAAGAACTGCATACGTGATATCCCACTATTAAATGCAGTAATGAGCCCTAAACTGAACCACTTGCTAATGGCAGCAACTGCTGTGTTGGTGGCCATCACAGCTTTGCTGGTTATAGCACAGGTTACAGCCAAGTACTCAGTGTTTTAGTCCACTCTAGCATGACACTGATACATTTATAAGCTCAAGTACAGGGAAAATACAGTAACTGCCTACACAAATAGCAGACATTCCAGTAGTTCTGTAGTGCCTCCTCTTCTCAGTCGCTACGCAGAATCCATTAAAAAATCCAGTGTCAGCTGCTTCTGATCTTGGGAGTCACTGGGGTTTTTGTTCGGCAGTTCTGAGTTTTCACATTTCCATTAAGACCATTTAAAATATAGCAGACCACCAATATAGCAGGGATGGAAACATACAATTAAAAGTCAGACCTCACAGTCCTCATAAATTTACAGCATAGTTTTAAAAACCTCTTAAGGAGATGTCTGGGTTTTATTAAAAATGAAGGTAACATCAAATAAAAGCAAAACTAAAACAGAATAGGTAGAACATTTTATTTTTGTCAAACCTTAAATGTAAAGTATATTAAAAAAACATGGTTTGGAATTTCAAGAACAGGAATATAAACATGTATTTTCTATCCCAGAAAAAAAATCATGCAGGTGTTACAGTATTTGATCATTCTCTACATTCACTGGTATGCAACATCAACTTAATGTTATTAATAGATACAGAGATGCTGTAAATTGGTACAAAAACCAGGGTCTTCTGGCCTCACACTGTAGATGAAGCAAATCTGTTCTTTGGTAATTGGAGAAGGCTCATTTTCCATTCCAATGCAGGACTGTTAGGAGGCCATATTAGCCACTCAGCTCAGAAAATTACAACTCCTGTAGACAGTCTGGGCTACTTTTGTCACAAGAAAATAGTATTAGAGGTGGTATTAGAGGTATAAACGTAAAGAAGTTAAAATTATTCGTTCCTTGTGGTGGCTTTTTCAGGGGGAAAAAAATCCAAACTCTCTCCTCCTCTATTCATTGTTTAATCTAGGTAACATTTAGACTCATATGGAAAGGTATTTGTTAGATGGGAATGTACACATGCATACTTTCAATTTAAATAAAGAGACGTGTGTGGAGAATGGTAATTTGAAGTTAACATGACTTGAAGGTACTCCTATAATAAAGTTTAAAGATTTAGTAAACTGGGACATTACAAATCCAAAAAAAGTGTTTCTAGATTTTTCATCTTCCCTTTTTCAACAAAGACTGACAGAATATACATATACAGGTTGACATTTTGATTTATCCAAAACAACTTTCACTTTGCTCAGTTTGCAAGTCCTACTGACTAAAATGTAGTATCATTCACAACGAAATATTTTCAGTAAGTGAAACAATAAGCAAAGAAAACCAAAACTAAGCTCAGAAGCTAAGTGGTTTAGAAAGCCTGGTAACACCTACGTGTGCGTCAGTGTGCCTATAATTTCTTTTTGTACATTATATCTCTAGACACACACACATATATAATATACACACCCCGTGCGCCCACGCGCACACACACACACCTTTGTAACCTGCAGTGGAGACCAACCTATGTTCTAATAAGGAACCAAACACATCATTTAAAAATGTGGCTAATTTAACAAAACAGAGAAGAAACTGCTGCTATCAAAATATACAATTTGGATTGCAGACTAGAAGGCTAACAATATTAAAAAAATAGTTTTAAGCAAAACCCCTTTGCTTCTGAATAACAACAGGTTATCAACCTGCCATAGCATGAATCATCCAAACAAGATTCTATAAAAAGTTTAAACTGTGACCCTTCCTCATTTGTAAAGTTCTTGACAACTCCTATAGTGCGAGCTCTGGTCTCCAAACTGGAGCCCCTTCCATTTTTCTCAATCCATACTTCAGGAAACAAATGGCAGCTGAAGGATTCAGAATCTCAAGTGTGATTTGTGCTTTACCATATACCTGAAAAAAATTATCAGAACACAATATTACTACCCTTGTGGCATTTATAGGAGTTTTACTCTCAGGAATAAAATGCACAGACATTGTTAAAACAGAATTCTTACAGAATTAGAAAGTTGCCAAAGAGATGCAAAGCCTTATGCATCATTTAGCTCTGTATTATGCACAGTATTTTTCCCACTAAATGACGGTCAGCTAAAACCTTACCTTGAAGAAAATTCATGCTTTCCAAGACATCACATGACTTCTAACATTGAAAGACTATTGTTAAAGATAACTAGGTCATTCTGGGAGTTGACATATACTGTTTATCTGAGACCTTTAAATAGGGAGCCATAGAAAGTTTGATGATTGGAATTATTTTGACAATTCCCAGAGGATTTTTCTTTTGCACTCCATCATTCAAGCAGTTTGCTGTGCACTTAACATGAAAAGATTAAACATCCATAAAATGCATGGGCTTCTCCCCTTCCTCGATATTTCTTCAACTGCTTCATGATAATAAAGTTTCTTCTCTACAATGTGAAAAAGGTATTGCAGTGAAATTCTGATTCAGGAGGGCTCTGAGCCACAGAGAAGCAGAGTCAGAAGCAAAGCAGCTCTTCACAGAGCTGCTGCTGTTCCCCCACCCCTCACTTCCAACAAAAGGCAGGGCTAAATACTCAGAAGGCCCCTAATATACAGAGGA
The DNA here is from genome assembly GCF_025592945.1 of Manacus candei. NCBI lineage: Eukaryota > Metazoa > Chordata > Aves > Passeriformes > Pipridae > Manacus > Manacus candei. Next base: position 20,796,824 of record NW_026138053.1, read on the forward strand.
ATAACCAGTCCAGAACTTATTACATGCCCTGTTTTTTGGAGTTGTTCTTCTACCCAGTGCTGTGGACTCAGAGGCATCAGAGTAAGACAAGGCTTTGTGGCTCTTCATCTTAAGGTAGTTTATCACCTTTTCTAGACTGTCACCTCGTGAGGTGGAGAGAGAGAAGGAGAGCACCTGGACTGTCCTCCATTCCTTGCCTGCTGCCTGAAGGGAGGTGGGCAATCATGGCACTGATCGGTGATTAATGGTAACTGCCCTTCCTTTCAGTACACACTTATTACACTTTGGAGATGGTTATTTACAGTCTCTAAACATATACCAGTATGTTCATCAGGGAAAATCAAAACAAGCAATATCTTCAAGCTAAAACACTCTTCAGATGTCTAAGTTGTATACAATCCCCTTGATGCCAGAACTTTAAAGTCTCTCCAAACATCATAAAAGCACAAGCATCAAGGATTTTCACCAGCAAACATACCTGTCCAAAGTTTCCCAGAAGCGTAGAAATACTGGCCTGTCCAAGTGTCTTTTGTGGTAGCTGAGTTCTAACACTGTAACATCCCATTTCTGTACATTTGGATCCAGACGTACTTCGTCATATTTGAGATGAAAAGCTTTAACTGCAGGAAAAAGGAAAGCATTTAGAGTACAAACATGAAGACTTTACAGTGGTTTGTTATCAGTCGAAGAAAATTCCCACCACATCACTCTTTTTTTCAGAATGAAGCCTGAGAGCAAAATTAATGAGCCCATAACCCAAGGAAGTCAACTAGTTCCTAAATGGCACTGACCTAAATATAGCGGTCGGTGGCTCTCGTGCTATTACAGGTTTAAGTGAAAGGGTAGCCCCTATTTTTAGATGCACAGATTCCAGGAGAAAAGCAGAAACCCTTTGCCAATTCAAGTGCATTTTCTTTGAGAAAGATGTTACTTCCTAAAATCTTCCAACTGTCAAAGAATTAAAAATAATTTAAACAAGGCTTTTCTGAGACCGCTGAGAAGGAAGCCTGGCTACTTCCTGAAAGTCTGAGTAGCAGATTGATAGCAGAATGCCAGTGTAACCCCCCAAAGGCTACGTGAACCATTCTGAGAAATTTAGTAACTGCCAATGTTCCCTGATCTAGGACTCAGTTAAAAATGGTAAAATATTAACTGTTGCTTTTCTCTTGGCAAGTACTGTCATACATGAATTATGTAAAGCCCAAGCATTTACACAGTTAGCATTAAAAGCAAAGTACCTAAGTCTTGTACAATTCCTGTCTGGTAACCAATCTGATGATTTGAGTAGTATTGGAAAAGTAAAACAGAAGCATTTGACAAGGCTTGTGGAAACTAGTTATTTTTAATGCCATGGTTGTATCATTTTCTAATACCACACTCAGAATCCACCTACGGTTTCAGTTAAATGGCTAAAATATATAAAAATAATTTTAAAAATTGGTTCTTTTTTCCAGATCTATCTAGGAACTTCCTAGAAGATTGCTATGTGAAATTAGCTTTTTTTTTTTTTCAGCTGACAAACTAAAGATCATCTCGCTTGTATCTCTGCCAAATACATTTCCAAGCTTTGTGAATGAAAACCAAGAATACACATACATTATCTTTGCTATACAACATTGCATGTATTCAAATAACTCCAGAGAAAACAAATGAAGATATACTGGGGCCATGCATTTACAGAAAACTTAACACCTGAGACAGCCTCTGCATTAAGGTTAAATGTTATTGAGCAGAAGACAACCCACTTCTGAATCTGAATCAAATCACTATTAAAGCACACTAATGTGCTCCTGGAGTAAGACCTTTAAAAGGGTATTCAAAATTAAGTATTTGTTCATTAAAGTGACATCATTCAAAATTTCATCTTAAACATTTACCTGCAGTTACAAAATTGAGTTCATTTGCTACATGAACATTAAATACTCAGACTACCTGTAAAGAAAACTAGGGAGAACAATTTTAGAGACTCAATTAATGAAATGATATGTGACATAGCAATTGAACAAATAAGAGCCAGTTTGACAGGCTCTGACCCAATACAAATTTTATTGAGGGATTCTTTATGGTAAGCTACTTGCTTGTTTTCTAACATGACAGTGATAAGCTTTGAGTATTTGTTAATCAGTAGAAATCCAGAAGAAGAAGAAATGCAAACTGCAAGTGAAACAATGAATGGCTGCAAATCTCAGAAACCACATTTATGAAGACTATTAAACACTATAAAAACAGCAAAGCAATATCTTCAGGAAAAATTAAACACATACAGCTGGACTGACATGGTGCTGCCTTCATTTACCTGTTTGAATTTGAGGGGTAAGTCATTAGGAAAAGTCAGAGATGGTCTTTGTCAGGAAAATATTTTAAAAATACCTTGCTTTGAAGCAACGTCATGCATTTCTAAAATTAAAATTTCAAGGTATGCATTGAGTAAGACCAGATATACTTTCACTTGAAAAGCATAAGAATTTGCACACCTTCAGACTGAACTGTGCAGGCTGTGACTGAACTTCTGGCAGAGCAAAGACCAGAAACGTCAATGCATGTCAGAAAAATTCCTACGGCCCTCTATACATTTATACATACAAAATGTTAGAATTAATAGGGAGCACCATGTGACTGCTGGCTAGACCTTAAATATTTCACTGCATTTCTCTTGGTTTTGCTTCTCACAATTTCTGCTTTCTCTGTATTACTTTGAAGTGTTGTTTTCTTCTTTTATTAGTCTCTTTTGTGAAGTTCTCTCCTGTGGTGTACATTTACTTTTACAATGACTTTCAGGTTCTTTCACTCTTCCTTCTCAGTCTCATTCCCTCCTTAAGTGACTTATCCTATTTTCTTGTTCACAGACCCAATCTTAGCCTTCTGCCCAACTGTTGGGTTTTTCCCTTGCTGCTTAGCAAACAACCTCTTTCCAGACTCTGCTTCACATACCAAATAGGTGCAGCACACATAAAACCTGGTAAAACTTGTTTCCTCATCACACTGACAGGAAGATGACAGACTGAACTGAGGTGGGTTTTGGTTTGTTGGGTTTGTTTTTTCTTTTCTGTGAGTGCGTTGGTTTTTTTGTGTTGTTTTTCTGTGGCTCAGGAACCACTGGACACTATCAAAAGGTCTATTTTCTAAGGCAGTTCCACACTGAAGCAACAGAGAAGAGAAGAGAAACTGGCAGTTTCCTGAGATATTATCGTCCAGCTCACTGTCAGGAGTGAACTGTGCAGGGAAGTGCAGTGTGCCTCAAAGCACACCAGGTACAGTTGTGAGAACTCAAAACTGTTCAGATCTAACAGTGGTAACATCTAGCTCACTTTAAACTTTAAACTTGAGCTTTTTAAAACTTTAAAGGTTTTATCAGACACCAGATCATATTTTTAACGCCTCCTTAGTGGAATACTAGGTGATTAATCCTCTGTTCAAAGTAGCAATGAAATGTGAAGGTATCCTGTAAACCTGTTCTCTACTGATTGTTAGAGTATGCATTGTCTGTTCACCTTTTATTTTAGAAGCTTGCAAAGTAAATTTGTACACTAGCTATTCCTGCCTCTTAAAGATGACAGCTCTGAGAAGATTTCTGTGAGCTTCCACAGGTCAGAACAAAAGAACTGCAGAGGGCACATTAATATTCACTGTCTGTGAGCAGACCAAAGCCACTGCCAGCTCAACCACCCACATCCAACAGCACTTGGGAAGTACTTTGCCATAAGCATAAGAACCTTTGCCCTCAGGAAACCCCAAGCACAAGACAAAAACCCCCAAGACATCTAAACCCAAGATAAATCCCTTACTTTTTGCAAAGATATCGACAGGAGATCCATCAGGCAGGAGCCAAGGCCAGCCTTTGAACTGCCAAGCAGGACCCTGTACAAACACGGCCACCACGCGATCCCTGCGAACACAGAAAGGCACGGACACGTTGACGGCCTCCAACATTTCAATTACATGCTTTCCTAGACAGGCAATGTGCCTTAGCATGGCTTCTTATTTTAGTAACAGCAGTATAGCACATCTAACAACCACAACTCCAGCACAACAACTGCTTTTCCTTTGTTAAGCAAAAAAAAAAAAAAGTGGTTTTTCTGGACTTTCTGTTCAACTTCGCAGCTCAGTTTCTCATGTTACAATTTTAAGAAGTCAAACACTGTTTATCTGTGGTCATTATTACTTTGCTTTTAAAATGTGCTCCAACATTTTTAGAGACAATCTTCTGTGAACAGCATTGTAAACACAGATGTGTCTGTTTAAAAGCCTTTATTCTCAATACTGCCCACTTCTAGTTAAAATTCCTGCAAAGTGCATCATCTATTCTAAGAGAACATAACCACTACCTGTGGTCTAAGAAAATAAATCTGCAATTAATATGAAGCTTTTACACTATTAAAATTTAACCCCCCACCACTTTTGAGAACAAATAACTTCCCAAATACGGTCTGTCTTTCTGTTGAGTGTTTACATCATCCAACCACGGTTCCTATCTCCCACAACAAATAACTATCTCTCTAATCTAATCCCAAATTAATTCATTATAAACTCCACCAAATGCCAAATGGAAAATAATCAAGGTGGAGTTTTGATATGGCTCCCTTGGATAAAAGCAATATAAAAAATCCCCACACCACTTCACATCTTGGGGCAGAAGTACTTTAGATCTAGTTGAGATGGTTCTTACAGGTTTGATCATTAAACATTTTAAGTGCTATTTGATAGTCAGAATTTCAAACCCATAGATTTCTGATTAGTTCAAGCTCTAATGGTAGAGAACAATTAATTTAGGAACAGGACTTTTTCAAAGTATTTCCCTCCATTAAAATCTAATGTGGAAGTTACAAAACCACCAAATATGTCATCATCCACGTCTAAACTCTCCACACTTGTGAGAAAGAAATAAAAATGCTCCATAATGTACTTCATTAAATAACAAAAAGATCTAAAACAATAAAAATATGCTTCTCCAGAATTTTTCTCCTCACTGAGAATTATTTTTCATAGCACTGAGAAATGTGCTACAGACCAAATCATCCGTTTCCAGCTTTTTCGTAAAAGTAAAAACTATCCATGATTCCCTTTCCCCAGCTAGGGCTCTGCCTTCAGAAGTAAACTTCCATCAATTCAATGAATTCTACCCAGTACTGGAATCACTGTTCAGTCTTTACTGTCTGACATATTTTCTTTCTTTAACTATTAAAAAAGTTGGAATGTCAGATGCTGAAGGCCTGCAAACATGTCTTCCCAACAGATTTTCCTTCAGAAAGCAGATACGAAAGAAAGGTTTTTCTCCCAGATCATGGTTCAGTGACTTGCACATTTACAGTGTCACAGACCAGAAAAATAATATGATCATTTCTATTTGAATTTCTGGAACATTTCAGGCAAACCTTATAAAATTAGTTGTGCTGCTCACACTGTTAAAATGTACAGTGCTGTGAGTTTTTAAGACCTTTCAGATGAGTTCAGTTTCATATGATTTTCACCTAAAGACTCCCAAACACTTAATCAAATCTGCTCTTATATCTGTATCTTTGCTTTTTAGTGCATTTCATAGTGTTTTATTGGCCCCCTCCAAGTTCTGCATTGTCCTGGTTAAGAAATTTTGCAAAGGAGAAATGTCCTTACCAGTCTTGTGGCATAAGTTTCAGAGGCTGGTCTACTACTCGATAAGGAACAGTAACACTGACTGTGGTTCCCCCCGGCTGCATCTGGTCCTTCCTTCTCTGTATTAGAGTTTCATTCTCTCGTTGACAGCCTTGTTTCTTCTTTTCATCTGATGGTACAAACCTCAGGGAATAACAAAACACTCAGTAGACAAGGGCAATTTACTTGATGGACTCAGCAGAAAAAGTAACAACTTGATGAGAACTTGGCATTATTGACAGCAGTCACTGGAGCCATCTCATCCTCACTGCGCTAACTCTCTGTTGCTACTCACTTAAAACAGCAAAAAAAATTTAGGAATACTATTTCATAAGCCTTTATCATCAAAACAGTCATACTAAAACGTCCTCAGCCCTCCAAAAATACAGCCAGAGCTGTTCTTATGCATTCATGGCTCTCCTTGTCGAGCTTACCCAATACATTTGGAGATGAGGAGCCAGATCACAACCTGCTAAGTGACTATAACTCATTCTTTTTAGTGACCAAGGGTAACCTGGGCACTAAAACAGTTGCTTCCTGGAACAAATTTCAAGAGCTCTTGAAGTCATCCAAATTATGTTTTCTGAAGAAAGCTGGGATTTTTGGTCAAAAACGTTTTTTTTGAGTAAGATTTTCTTTTGAGGATGGTGATTTTACATTATCAATTATTCATCTGATATATAATACTATAATTTTTTGTTTGTTTTCTAAATAGCCTCTGATAGAATAAGTGCTCAGAAAATACAGATGTGATCCCCACGTCATACGTAATCTATGACAAAAATAATTGCTTAAGATATGACACACCATCTCCAATTAATTACCAGTTTTGAATCTTTCAGCCCTCTCACCTAAAAAAACAAATGCAATCCCATTTCAAGGCCCTCTTCTTTATGGTGACAATCAAATACACAGAACAGGCCTCAAAATTGGCAACATAAACATGAGAGCAATGTAAGCCTTTTCACATATAAATCTCAGTGGATTTTGTCATAAGAAAGATAATAGTCATGTATTTTAGAGAACTAAAACTATGTCGCAGAAAGTGAAGTTGATGTGTCCAGTGTCACCCACCAGGCCAGCAAAAGAGTGGAATTCAGACCCCCTTTCTCCTAACTCTCCACTCAGAACCACCCTGCTGCACTGTAACGCTGCTGACATTTCATTTCCAAAGCTTCTGATAAAAATAAAACAGTGTTTCACTTAACTGCAGTAGTTATCATCAGTACTGGTGCTACATTTTAAAAAGCACAGTACCTAATTAGTAATATTTCCTCTTCATTACAGCACACATGGTGCTTTTGAGCAGTTTACAACATTTTTGGTTGTTTGCACCAGATTTCTATTTGTTCTCTTCCATCTATTTCTCTTTGAATACTAAAACCCAAATGGAATGTGCTTTAACAGGCAGACTGTACTTCCTATTGCTGGAGAAACAGGAAAAAGAATGCAAAATTAAATATGAAGATAAGTTCATTATTCAGTCAGCCTGAAAATACTAGTTTTCTTTACATATCCAATGACAAAACAGCATTTTAGGGAGAAAACCCCAACCAAACAATCACGTTTTAAGGCAGCAGGTGAAAACTGCCAATAAACCTTCAGGCAAAACTGTTTTACTTTTCTAATCTAAGTGAACAGATGAAGCCCCCTTACACTCTTCCTGATTTAACAGTGTCTCACAAACAAAGTCACAAGGAATTTCCAAAGTGCGTGTCCAAATGCCTGCAACTGATACAACTGCAGGAGGAAAGTAAAAATAAACCCAGCTGACTGTGAACGGTGCACTAAAGCTGACTAGTATTGCAACTGCAGAAAAAGCATTACAGGTGTTAAATGATGTGCTGTAAATTAAATTATGCTTATCTGTCTAGTACATGTGTGACACCATCATTGTAATGGAAATAGAAACCAAAAAGCTATTCAGGACACTGGGGAAAAGTACACTTCGGCTACCCAGAATATTACTTCCAAAAAGTTAAGATAATAATTCCCCCAATAATTGAAGTAATTTGAAAAGAGTTAATATTTACATATACTTTTATCTATCACATTTGACTGACATGTACAATTGCACACTACACAGAAGCATTCAATACAGTTCTGCTTTGGAAAAAGCTACCAAATGTGACACCAAAGTTGAAGTGTTTCTAATGAATTTGTTAATTTAAAAACTCAAAAGCAAGGTGCACCTTTAATCAGGAGCAAACCTACTGGCCTGTCCTGCCAACACATTGCAGGCTTTGCTTTGCCAGTACTAATAGGAAACTATTTTATAACTTAAAATGAGGATTTGCTTGGTGGTCTTCAGCTTTTAAGTAAACCATTAATGAGCTGCTCATTGCCCATTAGAACTAAAGGAATCTGCGCGGAAAGGAATGGAAATAAAATGGTTTTTTTTAAATAATTAAAAAAAATTAGAAAAGCAACCCCTCAAAAACCTTTTATCCAAGTGGCAGGGTTTATGGGAAAAAACAGGATCACCTAAAATGGTGGACATACTGCGAAGAATTTTGTTATTCTGTGTCACATGCACTGAACAAGAACAAACTCTTATAGAATATGTAAATAAAAACCAAACAGCCCTACTTACATTACAGTGATAATCAAATATTCATATGAACAGGGATCTAAAAGGTCACATTTTAAATTTAATTTGTAAATATGAGGAAGCAAAAACATTTTAAATGGAAACAGGAAAGCTAGGCACCCCTGCCAAATTAGACAAGAAGCAATACTGCTTTTTCACCACTATATCTGAGACCTCTTCAATTTGGCTGAAACAGGCATTCTCAATTCTACTTCTAGCTTCAAATGTTTCTGTGTTTAAGAATTCATTTCAACAGTAGTTTATTGGCAGTTTCTCTCTCTTTCAGCTAGAACTTGTGTTAGAGTCATTAAGGTGCCATTCGGTTGTGCCTCAGTTATTTACCTTCTAGATACCTGCTACAGTTTTATTTCCTGTAAAATACCGAATGTTTCTGAATCCACTTCTCCAGGACACAACATAAAATATCTTGTTATCCGAAAATCCTGAAGGAAAAACTATCAATAAGCTGATTCACATGGAACAGTAGAGAAGATGACTGTCACAAAGAAAGCATTGAATCAAGAGCTTACATCTATGTAAACACACAGAGAACAGGAATAAAGGACAGCTCTCAGAAACTTTACAAAATATCTGCTTGCATTTCTGGGAACCATCGATTCAATAAGTAAAAAATCACGTGCTTAAGAGCCAAGAATCAATAGAAATTACTGTAGGATTATAAACTTAATCATGGCCTATGCCATCACTACCTGGACATAAAACACAAGCTTAACAAGTGTGAGTATTAAACACCCAAAAAAAAGTCTTCCCTTGTAAATTATTTATAGGATTATTATGTAGTACTATAGCCAATGGCTTAACTACACATTTGTACTTGACACGTTTTTAATCATTCAATACACTAGAAATGTATTCTGAAACCTGACTGTGCAGGACAGTTTCTTGTGGCTTCTCTGGATTACTATTACCTAGTGGGAAAAAAAAAAAAAGAGAAAAAAGAAAAAAATTCCCTATCTACTCAGAAGCACTTTTATACTCCTATTAGGAAATTAAAGCACTCCCATCTCTTGCTGTTAACTGCCAAAATCATTACCCACATAAAAAATGGTGCACTCTCACTTTCCAAAGACAGGAGATCCCTTTCCTAAGGTAACAGGCAAGTGATTGAACAAAATCAAATTATAGCAGGTAACTGGCAAGATATAATCCCCTGAACTGCCTGAACTGCTCATGCCTTGGCTCTAAACTCACATCCATTGCCAACATTAACTTTAAAACACTTTCACTTTCTGGTCCCCAACTCGGGCACACTGAAAATTGCATGAACAGAGAATAAGGCAACTCCAATGTTCCACAGTAACCAAGATCATCATAAGACCCATTCGGTTGTGTTCAGAACTGGAGACCTATTTTTACTACCCTCTCAGTATTTCTGTTATGTTACAGTATCAAAAGCTTTATGCACCTATTTTTGCGAGAGAACAAAGCTCATTTTTTTGTAACACATCATCCCTGAATCTATCCCAGATACTCTGCTCACTATCAAAGCTGGGTAAAGCTCTGTGAGTTGCCTGGCCACATATGGTGAGAGGCATCACAAGTAAGAGCATCATCATAATAAAAATACATAATCATCATCTAATCATTCACATCTCCCTGATGTCATTCCTGCTTCGCCTTTGTTCCATGTAAAGCCGAAGCCTTGCCTCTGAAAAGCCTGGCTTCAGATATTCTCAAATACTTACTCTGGAAAGCCAGATTTTACACAATAACTGTGATATCCAGTGTTGCATTTAGCTAGTGAATAAGAATAAAGCATATTATATAAAATATTTTTAAGAAGTTTCACAATATATTAGAATGTACTGCAGTGCTGATTTTAAGTTAAATTATATCTTCTTCCTATTTTAGACACTTCTCATTTTATGTTGTACTTGGTTCCTTAGAAAAATAACCTTTCAAAAGTTATCAAAAATATTTGCTTATTACACAGCACATGAATTGTATATATAACAATTATATACAGAAATATCCTCCTTAAAGATCTAAGTTGCAACAAATATATTGAACAGAAAAATTAGATATCTTAAAAAAAAAAAAAAAAAAAATCTTAAACCAGTACCATGCTTTGGGTTTGTCATTATACACATTTCATTCTACACATGATAATTTTCCTGCTTTCCATATTCTCTGCCTTAAAAGAGCATAACATTAGTGATAAACTGAAGATGCTACGCATACAAATGTCAGCCAAATCTGGCATGGAAAAACTCTAATATGCTATAGAGCTATGAAAAGGCTTAGTAAAAACATTGGTATAACTAACAGGTTTCTTTCAGTCCTTAGCAATTGAATTTAAGGCCTACCATAGTACTGGATGAAGACTCTCCTGTTTATTTTATAACCATGAAGCTAAAATATCTGTCAGTGATACCACAGTTAGTTTTTCTCATATCCAAAGTGACAATGCATTGCAGTCCAGTTACTTATAAAAAAAATCCAGCACTGCAGACAAACACTACCCTAAAAGACAGAGATTCCCAGCTATGACTAAGTTTTGATTTTAAGTGGTTTGGTCTCTAACTATAATTTCAGGTAATTATTTTTCTTATTTTGTTTTAAGAAACATTTAAATGGATGGAATCACAAAAGCTGCTTCATTTATGAAACCCAAGTGCTCATTCTTTATGATCACACACTTCACAGAAGTCTGTTGCCTCAGGGATCAGACATGGAAGAGAAGCCCATCCTATAAACAGCTTCCATACCCTAACCATCCTGGGGGCATCATTCTCCCAGGCTTCTCCTGCTTTTCTTCACAGTCTCCCCTGCAATGGCTCTTCCCTTCCAGCTCCAAAAATCTCTTCTCCTTCTGCTATATCGCCGATCTCCTCTGATGGCAGCTACAAGAAGGTTGACTATCTCTAGAAATACATGAAATGCAAATCTCCCTTCATCTTCCTCAGCAGGGGTAAGGGAGTGAGTAATAACTTGGGTGTGTCCTTTCTATCTGGACAATATTTCTTTATTCCTTGTGGCAATGACAGGAGTCTTTGGAATCTCTGCTCTTCTGTTAGATTTAGCCATATGTGGGGAATGAGCTAAATAAGGTGGTGACATAAGAGGCAGAAATTAGTTGAGTCTTTTTTCTTAGGAAAACCATCATATATCTATCAATCACTCTCTACATCAAGACTAGTTCTACACTCTGCATACCTGAACAGTAAAATAAACCCTGAAGCCTTTCCTAAACTAAGCACTTCAATAAATCTGAATGCAACAAAATACAGCCCGGGAGGTGTATTTCCTAGAAGAGCACTAGAACTGTCATGGCTAAATTAATATTTTGCTCTTCTGAATTCTGCTATTGCCCTTCTGATTCATTAACATACCTTGCTTCTTTGCTTTCTCTTTCATACTGGTTAACTACATCAGTGTCCTCCTCTGAACCCTTAAACTTCATTTCCTTTTTTTTCTGGATCATGTTCACTGCATTCTGAATATCAGCATCCTCACGGGACAGGTCTTCAGAACTTAACTGCAACTGCCCTGGTGGAGCTGAAAACAACTGAAAACTGTGTCTCCTGGCACAGATATACTTACACATGACATAGAGGTGCCTTATTCCTTTCTAAGTATTCCCATACCAGGCATATGCATGGATGTAAAATCCAAGGCTTGTTGGGAATTTTTTTCCTAAATGTAAAAACCCACATAAACAAACAACGTCTCTGTCAACCCAATTATATCAGTCCAGTGACTGCTTGCACATTATTAAACTGTAATGTTAAAAGCCACCCTTCTCTCCAATTAAATATTTCAGAGCAGACATCAACAGTCCAGTACTTCCTGGATCTTCGATGGTATGTGGCAGTAAGCTGGGAACCACAATTAGATCAGAAGAAGGTGCCTCATATCTCCCAGTATAGTTTTATAAAATCCTAGGGCAACTCCAGTGGAAGGCAAGGCACCACAACAGGACAGGCTGGTTTTGAAGAAGAGCAGTTTTACAGTCCCATAAAAGATGAGAGCATAAAAAGACAACCCCTCCATTTTTTGAACCTACCATTGTGGACAATCTGCAACAGTGTATTTCTCTGTGAAAATGACTGTTTCAAAAAAATCAACTGATATTTACAGATAGGCAAGTCTAAATGCCATGATCTGTTGGACAAGCAGAAAGATTCATTGAGTCATAATGAATTAAATCTTAGAATCAGATGTGTGATGCGATAATCAAATTTTAGCAACTCGCTGATATTTCCCTGGATGAATTTGCATCAATACCTCATGACAATATGTGAACTTGAAAAAAAAAAATAAGTCTGTCTTTACACAACCAGCTGAGCTGCTTGGCTGATACAGCCTGATACAGACCCTCCAGTCACTGTCCTCTTTACCCTAACTGTGGTCATTTCCCAAAATCTTTTCTGAGCTCCAGGAGCACACTGCTCCTCTTCTCTAACCCTTCTTCCATTGTAAGGGGTCATGGATTGGTGCCTTTATGTTACATAAAACAAAACCACTGCAGATACTGGAACTGGTATTGCAAGACTCTCTCCTCAGTCTGCCCCTTGAGCCCAGAGGTCACAAATGAGCCAAAACTCTGAAAATAAGTTTTCGCTTTTTTCCTGCTAGTCAAAAGGAATTAATTTCTTTTATACTCTGGTCTGTAAAACTAGCTTGTCACAAGAGAGTAGATGAACCCTCTTGCTTAATTACTAATTAGGTACTAGTATAACTTGGTATCTGAAAACAATTTGTTGTACAGTATGTTCTAATCAGCTACTTACTTCAGATCTTGCAGAAGGTCCTTTGCATTAAGCATTGTTATTAAAGAGGTCGTGGCTGCTGGAATAATGATTATGGGAGTTCGAGACCCTGTAGAGATAATAAAGTTAGACTTGCCTGGGGGTTTTTTTGGTGTGTTTTGGTTATTTGTTTTTTCTCCCCCTTTTTCATTAAAGGAGCTGGACATAAAAACAGATTCTTGCTTAACAGGTCACAGTCTTGGAAATATATTCAAGGAATATTGTAGCAAAACTTTTTCTAGACTAAAGGTTTTCATTCACAAAAGAAGCATATCATTGTATCATGAGTCTCTAAGTAAGGGTAGGACCCATATTTAGCAAACAGAATGCTGTCTGCATTCCACTACTTGTTTATGTTGTTGCTTGTGGTTCCAGGAAAAAAAAAAAAAAAAGAGCAGACACAATTCACACAAAAATGAAAAGGTTCATGTAACTAAAACTGACTCACCTTTTTTCTGGTTTGGAGGTGGTCTTGCTTGCGAAACTGAAAAAAAACCCAGAAAATATGGCAGGATGACTAAGACATAGATACAAATGTGATTGTAAGGCAACACTTCAATGTGTTTAATTGCAGGAGGGAACAAGAGTCACACTACAGTCATTAGATCATTTCCACAGATGCAATACACTAAGTTGAAGCAGGGATTTATAACTTTGGTCTGAGTATTCAGCAAACAAACAGCTTCTGACCATCTGAAACAGATGTTAGGAGAGTTGAGTCAATCTCTCCTGGTTTTTCTGAAGGCAGTCATCCCTCTCCATCCTCCATAAAAGGTCAGGGCACAACACCACTGACAAGAATTGCCACAATCTCAAAAAAAGCTGCTTGTAGATCTGAAGTTCAACAGTGCTGAACCAACAGGAAAACTGTTTCACAACAACCTGATCTTTACAGAGTCTCACCTTTTCATTAGCAGTTATTATTGTACATGACATGCACAGGATTTAGCTATCCTTAACACATAGAGAACGTTCAACAATCAAAATCTGAATTTCAGGCTTCCCCAGGTTAATTCTGGATTGCATTTTGAGTTACATGAGCTCTTTGGGTGCCAGAAACAGTTAAACTTGACAGATAAGGTGGCACTCAAGAAGGGGAAAAAACCCAACCAAACAAAAACACACACCCCCACCCCCTCCCGAAACCCAATAAAAATAACCCTCAACCATCAAACAAAACCACACAAACAAACTCTATGGGACAGACAGAAACTGAAGAGTTCTCTCCCCATTTCTGCAATAAAACATTTCCACCTCAGCCTTCAAGTTGTGACTGCCTCACTACAGGGCAGACAATGCATTCCAAAGTTGGAAAAGCATCTGTGTTTCTTCACTTTGGTGCCACTACTGAATTACCTGACTTCCCCCAAATAAAAACATATTATAGTCCAGTTTTCAGGAGTCCTAATTTCAGGAGAGAACTGTTGTGCCTGATAATTACCATCATACATGTTTATCCTAATTAAAAAAAATCAGAAAATGGTGAGCAGTAGAAGGACTGATGCAGACTAACTCAAGTCTCAGTTGCTACTATGCATGACAAATTTCATTAATTGACTTCCAATTGCATAGCACCAACTTGCTCATGTTTATTTATGACCAACTGTTTCAGAAACTACCTAGAAGAGTATAAATATTCAGAACACATAGTTGCCATTGTTGAAATATTGAGACCATATCCTTAATTATCTTTTCCTGACACTGTCAAATGCACAGATATAATCGGCAACACTATATTGAACTACATGAACTTTACCTACCCAATGATTTTATTTTTTTTTTTAAATCTAGGTATCTCCTTAATGTAAAAATGTCCCTGAAATATATGGGCAGTAACAGTTGCCCTAAGGAAAAAAAGAGGAAGAAAAAAGGAAAGGGAGGGAGAATAAATATCTGTAAGAAATTTGACAGTGGTACCAAGACAGGTTAGTAGAAAAGTTGGTACTGTAAAATATTGCCCCCCCCCCCAAAAATCTTACATCAAAAGCACATCTCAGACATATTTTCCAAATCACTACTGCACAACTGTTTAGCCCAATTTAACTAACACTGCTTATATGCAAAGCAGCATCCTCCTGGAAACAGCATGTTTTAGTTACTTTGACTGCTAAGAATAGAACAGCTGAGTGTTTTAAAATATCCTAGAACGGGCAGAAAAATAAACCTCTTCTGACTACAGCTCTCTTCTTTATTCCCCCTTCAACTTACAATATAGAGACAAAAAAATGGACTGGATTGGCCCTAGAGAAGGGCAGTACCAGTATAACCTGTATAATGCACAAAAACCACACTTCTGCCAGTAACTGCCCAGGAAGTCACAGCCAGCAGCAGGGACTGTGACAACTCAGTCAGATTTCTGTTCTTGCCACTGCTACCCTTTTCATACTGCTGTCAACTCCATCTGCATTATGATGCTTAACGGGGCTAGCGAGATAAGTCTGACAGGCAGCATGACCTTCCCAGTACCAAAATAACCAAACAGAAGAATCTGTGCACAACAGCATTTAGGTATGCTGAAAGCATTCAATATTAGAATAGATTTTTGGGGAAGAATCAGCTTTACAGTATTAAGTCTTAGCATTAAATCCTGCTAATAAATCTCAAGGAATTAGCAAGGCACACACTGAAAGCATTTAGAGTCTCAACAGGAATATACAGTATTCCACCAGTACTTCTAGAAAAAGCATATTCATTTTAACTGGTAGCTTTGTTTCCAAAACCCCCCAAAAATGTCCCCACTACCTTCATAACATTGTCTTGTTCTGAAATAACACCTTTCAATTGAGACCTTCTTCCAGCAAACCAGAAATTCTCACAGTACGTAAACCAGGTGCAGACCTGCCCATCGCTGTTTGGAATCACTGTTTGTCTCATGTGCTGTCTGTGCTCTTACACTCTTCTAAAAACTCTTCCTAAGGGTTTCTTTTTAAAACAAAGTACTTTCATAATTCTATCACTGAATCACAACTTGAGATTCAATCTGACAGACAAATGGACTTGGTAGCCAAAAGCTACTAACTGGAAATTAAAAAGCCAGTTGAGGATTCAGGTCTCATTACAAATACCTTTTGTGCTAAGAAGTGTGAAGAAGTAATGATAACACATGCAGAGAATTACTTATTTCTGATCTATTAATCACAGAAGTAATAATATATCTCTCTTTGAGATTAGCTATTCTGTTTAGGTTGTTTCTCCTTGGAGTAGTAACCAGCTCTTATTAGATATTTGAGCTGAAATTTCTGAAATACCAAGCCCACAAGCAAGAAGTTTGTGACTTTTAATTTCACTAGTGCATCCTTTCAACAGGCTGATGGGGCAATACACTGAAAAGAATGAACCCAAGTCCCATAGTGTCGCATTAAACAAAAGGATATGCACTTTTTCCAATACATGCAGTGTTAAAGACCACAAATAAATGACCCCCACTTCATTCTCCAGCTATGGCTTTCAACAGCATTTCTTTGACACTCAAACCCCTCTGGAACAGAAGCACAAAGGACAGGAGCCACCTTACCTGGGCGTGGCACAGGCTGTGCTGCAGGAGTTTGTGTTTTTCGAGCAGATGCACCTTCCTTTTAAAAGACAGAAGAGGTAACATTAACAGCTGACCTCCTTGTCAGGTACATGGGTTTTTCAAATGAACACAGAGCTATAAAGGGTATCATGAAAAGGAGGGCAATATATTTCCATTAAAGGGAAGAAAGAAAATAATTATTCTAAACTCTTTATAGATTCTGAGACTTGAGGAGGACAGACAACCTCATAAGCTCTTACAGGTTTACATTTTATATATAAAGTGCAAATCATAAGCTTTTTTTTCCTCTGTACTCAAAGAAACCTCTCCCATTTATAGTATTGGGGTTTTTTACCTACAATCACCAAGGGTTAGTAACATAAATGCAAGCAATTGGCTGTAGAAATTTCAAAACAAGATCTGCTTATGCTCTGGATGGAAAACCAGGACCAAGAAACTGCAATGCATTCCTGCCTCGAGGAGTTTTAGTGCCCAGAAATAGCACTCCATGATAATTAGTTCTGCTCGGGCCTCATCCAATTACCTTAATGTAACACACAAAAGACCTGCACTATTGTTTGTTCTTGTCAACTCCGCAGAGTCAACACACCAACAAAGAAAACAGTGAAGTCACACATGTCTGGTTCCAAAGCAACACTGAATTCCTGCAAGAACAAATTCTGTTCTCAGTTACTGCTGTAAAACCTCACTGAACAAAACACATATCACTAACAGTGGAAAAAGCTGCTATATAATCCAGCCACTTCTATTTGCAAAGCTGACAGAAAACCTTTTAACATGAAACCACGAATTTTATCTGAAAATTACTTAAACACTATGTGAAGTGTATCCTAGAACCACGAGACACTCAGAAAGGTCAGAGATCCCACTCAGGGAAAAACCTGTTGGAAAGGTCTCCAGTATGGCACTATCCCATTTCTATGTCCAGGCATAACAAACAGCATGCTTCGGAATCCAAAATAAAAAAAGCTGATGAGTGGGATCAGGTTCTGTGATTTAAATAACACTTAGCAGAATTGCTTTTAAGTTTCCATCATGAAAGTTGAAACTCTTTTTATCTCAAGATCCGTGAAGTACGAATAGAAATCCCTTGACAAGCTCTTAGAAAACAAATTTACTCAAAACCTCTCTTCCCTGAGCTTTAGTGAAAGCCACCCATGATTAGTTACAATAGGCTGGAGCTGATATTTGGTACAGTGCACAGCTTTTGTAACTTTTACAGGCAGCAACCTCTCATTAATCTTTAGTATAAGGATTTAACCCTACACTGCAAGAAATGGATTAATCCCAAATTTTTCTGTACTCTTTTCCGATTATTAAAATACCAACACTTATGTAGGGCAGTTGAGTCAGTACCTGTTATTTTAAGACTTACTTTTTTAGCAGCAGAGAAAAGGTATTTTTGCCGATGTCCTTTCAGCATAATTACTCAGAAAATGATAAAAATGAAAATAACACCACACTCTACAGGAAGAGCAGCAGGACAGGCTGACTACCTTTGAGAGAAGCCTTGCAACTGAGAAACAGTACCTTTATTTCAACTTCCACTTTCCAAAAAAAATTGAAGTAAAACATTTTGCACCTCTTTCTATAGAAAAAAAAAATGCCATTTTCTGTGTCAAAAGGCTGATTCTGTGCTGGACTAGTTACACATTTTGAAGAAATCAAGAATTCCCCCAAAACACTTTCTAAATTCACAGCACTTTATAAAATGTAAAGAAAATCATCAAGCTAAAGAAACTTCATTTCCTGTAACGTTAAATTTCAAGTTTTTAAATTCAATTCAGTTTGCATGGATGCATAACTATTACTGCCTGCAGTCCACATGTCCATTCCTCCTTCCATCACTACAGAATCATCAGGAAAACTTTTCTGCCTCCTCTTCCACTTATCCATGTCTCAAAGAGACCCTGCAAGTCCTGTAACAAAGGGAGAGAACAAGGAGCTGCTTCAGAGATGATAAGAGTTTTTGAAAACTCTTGTAAACAATTTTAACCTACTCAGAGCCAAAGTCTTGCTTTGGTTTCTCTATCACTTGAGCCTAACAAAATAACTGGCAAATTATCTACTAGGGAGTTTTTCATACTCTCCCCTGAATTGCCTTCTCTACAGTGATTAACTGGAAACTTAGTGCAGAAGCCTAAAACAAAAAAGCGAAGCTTTGAGAAGATGGCAACTGAAGTGAACAAAAATATCACTCCCGAAACAACAGTCAAGTACATTAAAAAAAAAAATCACATAAAAATATCTGATTAATTGTAGGAAATAAATTCATTTAAATGAGTAGATACCACTTCCATGCCTATGACTATTCTATTTCTAAGAACAAATTCTGAAAAAATCAATAAATTATGGAGATCACAGCTTTTAGCTGGATAAATTGGTGCCTCAGATGATGATAATTTCAGGAATGAACCTTGCTCAGCTCACAACTGCTGCTATTCCGGCATCTTGGCACAGAAGCTCAGCTGTCACCTACTGAAGGTGTAACATCTATCCTGTGTAGCTGATTTACATCCCTTCTCTCTTTATGATTTTCAGTGACCTAACAACCACCTCCTATTTTGTAAAAATTGCAGACAACACAGCAAAAGAAACTTTGAGCAGTATTTCACCCCCACATTTCTTAAAAGGTTTGTAAGGAGAAATGTACACTCTTAACATAAGGAAAAAATAGAAGTACAGAGCTGTGATGGTTAACAACATAAACCAAGTGGAGAGGAAAACTTGCTGTCGATAAGGAAGTCACAATCAGGATATCTTTGTTAATACTTTCCTCTAACCTGCTAAGTCTGAATAAAAAATTAATGGGTTTTCCAAAGCATTCAGATAGAGGTATAGGTTTTTCCTATGACAACACACTGGCACAAGGCAGGTATAACCAGAGAAATACACACTAGGGTTTCTGCCAAAGAAAAAGAGTATTAATTTGACAGAATAAACTTCATACTGGGTTCATTTAAATACTCAAAGTAGGTGCTGCTGATCATTTGTGGCCTTTGTCAGCTACTCAGAAGCAACTTATGTTTGATTGCTTCAACTCCCTGTAAAGGCAGCAGCTTATTTCTCACTGAGTGCACAGTAAGATATTTAAAATCTTCTAATGTCAAGTTTTTAATCTAAAAGTTACTCTTAAGTAACCAGCTCACAGCAAATCCAAACTCCAGCTAGGGGAGCTTTTGTTTGTGCAGCTGTACCCTAAGCATCACAAGCAGCAGAAATCACTGTTTAGCTATTTAAAGAACATTCATTTCCTCAAAATTTCTGAATACTTAACAGTTTTGCTCGAAAATGACATACCTAATTCTTATGCATAAGCTGTTTGAGACTCTTAAGGAGTATATTATGAATATTCATAAGTCAAAACTAATTTAGGAACAAAACCATGTAATTTGAAAAATACAAATCTTCTTTAAGACAACCACTTAACATCGTATTTTAATCAAAAACGTATTACTTGGTTTACTTGAGCTAATTTACCATAGAAGGTTATATATATATAGTTTACTTATGATTTACACTAAATACAGAAGTATTTAACCATTCAGAAGCAACAACCTGACACGGAATGTAATCAGGAAAACAGACACCGAAGGCTTCACACTTTCCTGAACTTCACTGCATCCCTTCCCTACCTTGCTGTGCCTGCTGTTCTCTGGGATTCATCCCATCCCAGGGCTCCTGTTTCCTCTCCTATCACACACCTACAAGATGACTACTCAGGAATTGGTTTTGCCTCAGTTTTTGCCTTCTGCTATTTAGCACTGGCCTTCCTGAACACCGAAAAATATTGGGTTCACCAACCAGTGCATGAATGGAAAACAGCTCAGACCATGGGGTTAGTACATCTACAGCTGGATTTAAGTTACCCAAGAGTGGGTGTTGGTTTGGTTTGGGGTTTTTTCTCTCTTAAACACCTTTTAAAACCTTCAGGAGTGTTTTTTGACCCTTCTAAAAATAATATTAATTTTTAAAAAACTAATTGTTTGTATTAATTTGCAAAAATCCATCTGATACCAGGACTCAACTAGTATTTTCCTATATTTTAGGGAAAAAAAAAAATCTGTATTTTAGATACCCAGTACTTTTCTTCTTTAGTACCCAGTACTACTTCAAATGTACATTAACATCCACAGTTAGGTTCCTTTGACTTCCCAACTGGAATCAGAAATTGCCATAACTCATGCTACATTTTAGAAAATAAACCCTTATGTTTTAAGCCAAACTATTACAAATATCGTAGTGAGGCTTCACAAGTTGAAATAGTGGAAGAAAAAAACTATTTCATTGCACATTCCCTCTCCCAACTGGTTTTTATAAAGAGATCCAAAGAGTCTGTAGTATTTTGACCTGTAAAAAATGTTAGGAGCAACAGATAGAGTTGACAATTTGATGCCATCTTGTGGCTTTTTTAATTTAGTAAAATTTAATTTCTACCTTGTTCCTTTATAACATTGAAGTTAGTACAAGAACTTTACCCAAAAATCTAAAAAGTATTAGGTAACTTCCATGTTCCTGCACAGAAATAGTACAAGTAAAAAGTAACATTTGATTCTGCAAGAAGTATTAGCAACTGCTTGCATGTAAAACATAGAGCAGCTTCAGCTTCACCATCCATCATGGAAGACAATTCACCCAAAGATGATTCTGTTTGTAAAGATGAATGTAGTAAAATTTGGGTCTCAAAAGAGAAAGAAAATAAGTACCTATGGATGGTAAGCTTGTAACATTATCTTTAAGAACAGGTTTCAATTTATCTATTCAATTTAGGGTTCAAGAGACTGTAAGAACTCATTTTAATTACCAGTATATATATTATTATTTCCTGAGTGATTTAAAGTATTGAACCTTTGAAAATTCTAGTGAAGCCAGCCTAAAGAATAGTAACAAAATTTAAATCATCTGCGTAGTTTAAAAGACTATTATATTTCTATCAATGAAATATTGTATATATCAGTGTATGTATGAGAAAGAGCCCAAACAAAGGACTGACTTCAAAACCATGTATGTAAAAACTGGTACACAAGCTTGATAGAAACATCTATTTCATATAAATAGCTTGGATTCTGAAAACATAGAGCTTTCTTCTAAAAATTTAAAGCCCCTAAAAGCCTTAGAAAAAACCACAGACCTTTCAAAGAATCAAACAAAACAATCCAGCTCAGTGGCTCTGCCTCTGCAGCCCTCCCAATAATTCTCTGACTTCTGTTCAAGAAAATTTTAATAATATTTTAACTAGCGTTTCCCATCACAATTTTATTTATACATGAAACTGGTATAGCTTATTTTCCTACTGCTACGCACACAAATCTGCATGCAGTCCCCCAAGACATATTTAAATAATAAATTGCAAGCTTTTAACTGCCTTCCTAATTTTAAACTATGCTGTAAAAAATAGAATTTGATAACAAGACCTTAACTATTGTGCAAATACTACTAATCTTACAGTAATTTTCTCTTCCTTGCTTGCAATATCAATAAAAAGGTCATTTCTGCTGTTTACATTGTTTCAACTTCTTTATATCCTAAAAGAGAGAGTGGGAGTTAAAGCAGAATTAAAGATACTTTTACAGAATTAATTTTAAAAGATGAAAAGTTTATCATTATTTATTAAAGGATTCCAATACCAACTGCCTAAAGAAAATAACATCATAGATTCACTATCTCCCACTTTGACAACTAAAAACCTGACGTGACAAGACAAAAAGGGCTGCTAAAAATACATAAATAATGTTTATTTCAAAATACAAAACCGTTTACAGAATCATAGGATCATTATGGTTGGAAATGACCTTCAAGATGAAGTCCAATCTTTAATATATTATATTAATATATATTATACTGAAGATCATGTCTTATCCAGCATAATTGGATGAAAAAATATGAGTAGAAGACTGCCAATCCTCAAATCCAGCTGCAGGACAGAAAACTTGATGCCCATTTTAAAAGGATAAGGCAAGATTCATTCTAGTTTTCAAAATATCGTTGAAGTAAGTCCATATAACATATTTTGCCAAGTGTAAGGAAATCAGACACAGCCAATGCCCTCGGAACAAGCACAGCATCACAGCCATGGAGAGGGAGAAAGGAGGACCAGGGAAGGGTGGCAGGAACAAAACTATGCTGATGCCATCAAGGGACTAACTGAAACTTAAATCCTAGCACCTGTTCTTCCACAGCATTCAAAGTAAACTTCCACTTACAAATCTGGTCCTTTATTAATCTATTATAGAATTAAAACTGACAAGTTCATGCAAATTCTGAAATACTGACACTGCAAAACATAATAAAAACCAGAACTGATGGATGTTTTCAGTAACAGGTCCAGCCTGGTGATGAGTGTCATTGAAAGACATGAAAAATACTCACTGAAATTTCTTGTTCATTACAACCAGGTTAAAAGAAATTTGGTTTAAACTTGGAAAATGTGACTGAATTAATTTGACTGCTTACAGATAGCTTAGGCAATATTTTGGTTCTGCAAAGAAAATTGTTCTAAGCAAACCAAATCACAGCTGAATCTAAAAGAAAACTGTAGTTAATAGTGAGTAACTAGTGACAAGAGTATGTAAATACGCTGAAATAAGAATAATGGAAATTAATGGAGATGTTTTTGATAAGAGTTAATGAAAGCCACAATTACTGAGATATAAACACTAAGTATTACCACCAAAGCTAAGAGACCAAAACCCTCTGAACAGTTTTCACAGAAGTGTGCTAGAGCTCCTCCCATCTTTATCCTTGCACAGAATGTCTGTAAAATTAAGATAGTTGTCTTGAATTTACAAGAGTCACGTAATTTCAAACTGTTGCTATTGAAGTAGCAATTTTGAGCTGAAGAGGAATGTTGGTGAAGGAGCAAGATAAACATGTAAGCACTTCCATTTTCCTGGGGATAAAGCTGTTTTCATCAAAAAACAACAACTCTTAATCCTGAGAAGAGAACTCCAGAGGGCTTGTTTGTTTGTTTGCTTTAAAAATAAAGGCCTGCCTATAATATACCTACCTACGTTTATTTAAATGACTCATTCCCTTGAACTGAGTGAAAAGACAAAAGCAGATTATCACTAAAACAATTATTTTTGCTTAGAATTCTTTCCCTTTGGGTTAGTTATCTGAGCCAGCCTCACACACATAACCTGGCAAACCAGTGAGGGTTTTGAGAAACACAGTTTGAGCACGAAAGGATTGTTTCATCTTTCTCAAAAAGAAGGTGCAAAGGGTTTATACACTACTGGTTTTCTGTATGCCAGGATCAGAACATGTCACATCCATGTCACAGAACTGGAATTTGTATAACTGTGAATTTACTACAATTGGCTACTGTTTTAGTCTCCATCTTTCAACTTCACCCATTCAGATCTAGTTTCAATACTAAGTTTAACGGCCAGAATTAGTCACTCATAGGAAGTGTTTTTTCACCAGAAATACCACAGAATATGGGACCCAAGCAATTGATTTCCATAACAGAACAACTGCCATGGACACTCCCAACACATATAGAGAAGCATTGTTATTTTTCTGCTCAGATCCTGCTTTGGAAATGGTATTCAAAGGAACAGTCACATGTACATTACAGAAAATGTTCAGTACAGAGCAACAGGAAGACCCCACTTACACTTGCATTCAGAGAGCAATAAATGTACAGAGGAAAAGGCTTAAGTGACCTCAGAAAGGCTCCTTTGCAGCTTCTGGAAAGATTCATGAAATGCTGTGTGTGAGAAGAATATTTTTAAAAGTTCTGCAGGTGCCTAATGAATAGAGATGAATTCTTAACTTCTGTGGAAATTTCTCCACAAAAACAAACAAACAAACAAACAAAATGAACCAAGGTCCAAGCAACTGATTAACTTTGAGTGATGCTGTCCAACATCTCAGTGCAACAGAAACTGGTGAGGCTCTGTCCAGACTCCTCTTGGGTATCCTGACTTCTGCTGCTAGAACAGGGGATGCTGGATTAGCATTCAAATACTAAGGCAGCTATTAAAGACCTTGGGTTATTTCACGATTGCTTGTTCAACAAATTATCCAGCTCCACTTGTTCCCAGTTGTACTTCAACCTGATGTGATCTTCTCCTTTCTATTCACCGAGAAGTAGTTTTAATACTATTCTTCTGTACCTCAACACCTTTAGCAATCCCAGTACTACAGTTATTATATTATGCTACAAAAGAACATAAATATCATGGGTGATCATGGGCAGAGAGATGAAAGCAATTTTTCAAGTAATCACCCTGGAAGACTTAAAATATCTGAGAAAATCCTGAAGCTGTATTCCTTGAGGAGCCAGTGCAACACCCTGAAGAGTGGAGCGATGAACTCTTAGTTGTTTGTACTGCCTAGAAAAGGAACTGCCGAGTTCAAAAATGTGTTTTTCAGGATCAGAAGGTTTAGCTGCAGCTGTAACAAACTGTAACACACAAGCCAAGAGATGAGGGCTTGAGAGATGACAGTGATGGCTGTAAGCATACAAGGGACTTGGATATGGAAGGGGCTATTTTGAACTGCCACAAGTCAGGGAGAAGGCTAGAAAAATGTTCTAATTGCAGAATGCCTTGTACTGAAGACTTCCTCCTTGATGAATAACAGCTCATCTCCCATGCAAGTTCAGCTGCAAAAGAGGAGGTACTTTTTAAAACCCCAAAAGGTGACCATTCAGAGGTCTGTTGTAACTGGAACAGGGGGCTGCTAATAATTAACTACAGATCTGTGCAGTCCATGGATTAATATCAGAGACAAGAATTTATCCTATCTCAAATTTTCTTCTCAACTCTTTTTTTATTTCTTTACTTTGGGAGTTTTACACAAGCACATTCCAAGAGATTCTTGTCAGATACCCGTAGCTTCACTGGCTACACCAAAGTTAAGTGACAGAAACTGCACATGGAGGGAAAAAAGGAAAAAATATACAAGTTATCTGTGCCATTTGCAAAGAGGAGTGAGTCTCCAGCCTAACACTGGTTAAAGCCTTTGTGTGAACAAACTGTCTGTTGAACCAGAGCAGATTCATTATCTTGGGTGCTGATGATAAAATTACTGACAAGATATTGAGACACAGGAGACATCTGTACAGCGTAAGACAAGCAAGTCAGGAACAGAAAAGTCATTCACTGCAAAAGTCTCTGAGTTTAAGTCCATCACCAAAGTGTTCAGATTTCTGGACTTGCATATGCTGCAGTTATCCACACCCTGTAATTCCCCCAGATTGGAAGATTGGACATTTTAAACTGCTTACAAGATAACTAGAATACTGTTCCTAAGCATTTGTCCTGCCCCAGCTGCCTCAGTTCACAAGCTCGTTTTCAGCTGCCATACGGGGAAAAAGATAAAAATCAAAGAATCAAAACTAACCATATACACAACCCCCCTAGATTGTCTCCTGCTCTTACTCTACAGATTTTATTGCTTTAACTCATTTAAAAAAATCCAACACAGAATGAAAGGAAGAAAATATGTTGTGTACCATGAAGACAGGAAGTTAATTAAATCAGGAGGGGTTTTTTTGAGGATGGTTGTGGGAGGACAATGAACAGACTTTTTTTGCTTTTTAACAGTGTGGCTAAGCACCCTTGTTCATAATGGCAGCAAAAGGTATCACTTCTCTTTGGCAAGAGCACAAATTCAGTCATTTACCCCCTCTCTCAGATGCCTAATGTAAGCCTTACATTTACAATCAGAAAAGCCTCTGTGAAATGTTTGCCAAGCACTACCCATAGACACAGCATGTGCAAGGGTAAAACACAGGGGAACAGCAACAAAGACTTCAGACGAAGCTCTCTGCACTAAAACCACCAGTGATGGGGGTGGCACTACTCCCATCAGTGCCAGCACAGATCCTGTTCTCTCAGCTCCTGCCCTCATGTGCAGAATGGTCTTTGTCAACAGGCTGACAATGTGTTCAGAGGAACTGATCCACGCTCAGGTTTTATCACAAGAAGCTGAAAAATCTGCCCCCAAACACAGAGTTATTGGTCATCTTGAGAATAAACTTTTATTTCATTAAAAACACTTAATCAGAGAAACCAACTGTTGTGAACAGACACATAATGCCTTACATTTTCCATATACAGGCTTGCTACACGGTGCATTACGAGAAAAAAGCTATCAGGAGCAGAGCTGACATTTGATTGCAATGTTTCTTTCTGCCTCATGATTTCACACACACCAAGCAAAACAAAAGATGTCAGTAGGTTTAACTTCAAAGAAAACACATCTATTGCTGGACTGAAACACTTATATTCAGATTTCAGCAAAATAAATAGACCCATGGAAACATTTTCCCACATTTTAAAACAGGGCAAAGAGGTAATTTGGGATTCAAGGGAATATACATGCTAACTTCAAACCTACAAAGTTATAAAGAGTGTGTGAATAGTATCTCAATCTTAATATTACACTTTGGGAGGTACCTAGCCTCTAGCTGCCCATGTTTTACATACTTAACACAGTAAAACACCTAGAAAAACCTGTGCTCTTCAGTATCCTCAGATGGCTGCTCCCACCACTAGTCAACATCATTAACCTATTTTTCTCAGCACTGTATTCTGAAGTCAGCATTTCCCAAATTTGCAGTAATAGCATTCTTCTTACTCCAGTCACAGCAGCTCTGACAAAGTGCCTTCTAGCCTGCCTAGATCTGCTCCTTGGACTGCAGGATGCAAAAGTTTCACACACACCATCATAATCACACACCCAGAATAAAAATGCAGTGGGTTTGGTACTGCCATGTGCCACTTATCAACCTGTTCTCCAACTCTGCCTCCAGCTCTCCCAGTGAGATCCATTCCGCTACAAACTTTTCATTGCAGAACTCTCATATCAAAATTCTCTTTCAATTAAAATATTATTTTACTTACAATTAAGATGAAGTACTCAAATTAGACCAAAATATTTATTATTCCCCCTTCTTCAAGAAATCATCACTTAGTGCAACTGGGTAACTACAGAAGGCCTGAAGTTTCCCTCCCTAGGTACAAATGCAAACAGATTAAAACGTTAAAATATTTTGCAGTGATGGTTACTGTGCAGCACTAAATCATACTACTGTACATGTCAGCAGAAAAAGCCAGGAAGCCACCTGAGCCCAAAATTCTGTATTTCCTAGATAAGGTCTTTATACTTATCCAACAGATTCCAAGATTAATAATCCACCAAACACTAAAACAAATTAAAACTTTCTGGTTTGTACCCAAAGAGCAAACTGACAACATACTGTTAAACTTTCAGTTGCCTTCATTTCAGCATGTTCTAAAAGCCTGGCTCTTTGGTAAAGGTAATACTGCCTTTGGACAGGGCTGTTTACTTCAAAAAGAAATCACATATGGGGATCAAGCAACAGAATGACAATATTAATCATCACATAACAAAGTCACCTGGGGCACAAAAGCATTTTAGTCACACATCATAGATTCATATATTGAGGACAAACAACAGTAGAATAGAATACATACTGTATTTTCATAACAGCAATGATGCTTTCTACTTGTGTGCTTCTTGACAAATATGTAAAGAATTGCCTCCAAAGTCTTTAGTACTAGCATGCATGCAACAGAATTTGTGTATTATTGCTACAATACTATATACTAAATAGATCATGCAAACTGCTACTGCTTCGGTATCCTGAAGAAACCTGTCATTCATGCTACCCTACTGCAGAATATAAGAGCTGGTGATGTTACATGCCTACATCAAAAACTAACTGTAGTGGCAATAAATCATGCATTGAGTTAAAATACAGAAAGGATTCTGGCTGTATCACACAAGAGGAATTTTTCCATTTGGCCTTCTGCCTCTACTTTCAGCTTCCTTTGGCATTACATCTAAATTCCCCATTATTCTTCTCTCTTTAGTAGAGAAGATTAAATTAAGCCCTTCTCAAAGCACTAAGATGACAGCATTCAACTCTTATTTTTTCATTTTATACACAATCCATATACTAGATAGACTATCTCCAAGCTTCTATCATTGCATTATGAGATCTGGTTTATCTGTTCTTTGAAATGGCCTGGGCACAGCTGTGTTTTTGGTGGTGCAGCAATGCAGTCCTCTCAAATGAAGGTCAACTGACAATGTCTCAGAGTCTGGGGCCACCCTATTCAAGGATAAGGGAAATACAAAAACTTTACAAACTTTAGGATCTTCCTGTTAGCTATGAGTTTTATACAGTTTTCATCCATCACTGCAAAACAGTAACCCCCAGACTAAATGAGCAGACTCAAAAGCATATCTCAAAACAGGTTCTGAAAGTTTTGAAAAGGCTGTGCCCTCCCACTCTTTCTGCACACACATACACACACTAATTCATCTCTAAGAACCTCCCACTGTGAATAACTGCCCAAGATGACAGACTGTGCCAGTCAGCACAGACACAGGTGAGGTTCACTGCAACTATTATTTCTGCTACTCACACGTTAGCAACTATCAGTCATCCATAATGATCCTGTGGATTTCACAGTTTATCTGAGGGAAATCTGCTGTAAGCAGCAAGACCTCCTCAGCTCTCCTTCAGCCCTCACATCTGGCCCGGTACTGTTTTGCCTTTGAAAATTCTAATGTCACTGATAAAAAATAAACAAGATTTTTTTTCTACAGCAATCTGTTGCAAAGTAAAATCCCCTCACTGGAAAACTGAGCACTTAAGTGGCAGGAAATAAAAATGAGTAAACCACTAAGAGCAGACAATGTTTTGGAACGGAGTTAGGCTTTCAATGCCAAGATTTCAATGAGACAAAAAAATCCTCAACACAAAGTGTAACAAGATCCCTCTGTTATGACACCCTGGAACTTTCTGTACGTGCTTAGGAGGGCTTTACCAGTCACAAACAGATTCAATTTCATAGAGACTCACCCAATAACTTCCTTGTCTTAATCGGGTCATGCTCGACTTTTATGAGAAAAACACCAAAATAAAACAGCAGCATCACCTTTTGAGAAAGGTCAGCATAGTAATTTTATGTGTAGCTCAATGGACTGATAATAAGTACACAGACCAGAGACCTCATACTTTTCTATTTATTCCTGTTCTTCTTAAAAGATATTTTGAAAATGTTGGAAAAAAACAACTATTCAAGAGTTAATGCCAGACTACATATTTCTTCCTTATTTCCCAGCTTCTACACTGGCATATTCTTGGGGAAATGAATATATGCCTATTCCGAAGGAAGAGCAAAAATCCTTATCTCCTCAAACAGACATTTTTGTACTGACTAGTGCCTAGTTTGAAGAAACACATCTGAAGGCACTACCACTACGAAAGCTGCTCTAAAAAAAACCCATCTCATTACTGCCATCAGATCTCAATCAGCTGGGATCAGATATTTCCACGTAGTGCTTTCCATTCGAGATGGGAGAGCTGCTTCAGATTTCGCGATTTCCTTCGCTCGCGGCATCCTCACAGAACCACAGCTCTCTTCCTTCCCAGGCCAGTGGGACTTCAGCCACAGCCCTGCCACACAGCATGGAGCTGCTATTTATAACCCTTGCAAGCATCTCATGTCTGCCTCAGCATTGTTTCAAGAACAAGCAATTCTACACAGTGTCATCAGAGCTTATTAGCTGCAGCCACACGGGACCAAACCGACT
This sequence comes from Manacus candei, assembly GCF_025592945.1. Classification (NCBI taxonomy): domain Eukaryota; kingdom Metazoa; phylum Chordata; class Aves; order Passeriformes; family Pipridae; genus Manacus; species Manacus candei. Next base: position 20,826,930 of record NW_026138053.1, read on the forward strand.
CCACCAGACCATTCCGAGCCGGCTGATGCATCCATTCCCTAATGGCTGACATTCCACAAGGCTTATTAGATTGTGGGCATTATCATGTGAATACACAGATCCAATTTTAATCTGGCATTGGTCCCAACCAACCTGCTAGAGAGAGAAGAAGAGAGATTCAAGAGACCTGCTTCTAGCTTTCCCCGCTGCATCCAGCATTTCCTGCATTACTGACACATCTCCTTGCACCTCAGATAAGTGACATTTAATTACATGTAACAGCAAAAACCCTCCTCTTGTCATTAGGTAAAGCCAGCATAAAAGTACAGACACTGGTACATTGTTTAAGAAAAAAAAAAGGAAAAAGAAGAAAAAAGAAAAACAAAGAAAATGGCAAAAATAGAAGACTTTTCACAGTAGGGAATTCTTTTCCTTATGAGGTGACCTAGATTCTCACAAGAAGGGATTCCCTTTCTGTATTGTATCCAGGCCTCATTAAACTAAGAAGGAATTTTTATTTTATTGTTTTGTTTGCTTACCTAGAAATGCAATAGCAGGGCATTTCAAATCTGGCAAAATAAGTAACACCAAGACAAAGAGTAACATGGAGATCCAAAGGTGCGAAGAGGAAAAAAACCAACCAACCAAACAAAGGTCAGGTTTGGTCTCCCCAACAGTTCGGTTTTTTCTCCTGCAATGTAAACCATAATACTTGCACTTCAACAAAGCACAAGCGTGCATTAACCAAAACTTACAGAAAAAAACATTTGTAGAAGTCCAAACGCTTAGTTACACAAATCCTCAAGAGAAGACTTAAAAGAATCTGCAATATGTAACCCATCACCCAAGGTCATGAGATTTGTGGGGTTTTTAAGAGGATAGGAGGTTACTGCATATTTTTAAGAGGCGGGTTTGTGTTTTTTTTGATGACAGATGCTCCCTATAAATTTACTTTAGTAAAACAGATTAGTGATAGAAAGCTTTCAGATGCTGAATAAGAGTTACAAAATTATATACATAACAGAAAAATATAATTTTAATTTTAGGCCAAATTTTACGTATTCAACATTATTACATTAAATATATCTGGTATTTTTCTCTTATACACACATCTCCCTACAGGATGCATTAGTGATTTAGTGATTCTTAATATTATGTCTTAAGGTGGACAAGATGCAAGAGAGCTGCCTCTGATTTCTTCTGTTAGAAGCCACTAAATTACAGAAAATAAAACCCCTGGAATTTCAGTTTTAAATATAGTTTGAGATAGTAGAAAAGAATAAAAGTTCTCTAGTTCCAACCAATATTCTGTGTCATTTAACATAATACAAACCAAGCTCTAAGGATTTCCTCTAAATCACATATTTGAGGACTAGGAATCCTGATGACTCTGACTCTAGTAATTTATGTAGAAAAAATCCTCAGGCTTACGAAATTTAATCTAGAGTTTTACACAGATTAGAGAAGGAATTATGAACACAGTTATTCAGACAAAAAGCATGATTTCCACAGCAGAGCTTCCTTTTCCTTGACAGTCACTAAAGGAACGCTATCATTTAAGTGTAATGTGAATTTCAAAAGTGGAAAGTCTGCAGGACAGACTGGCAACAAGAGGAGTGCAAAGTCATTTTGTATGGTAACTGGTCAGAAGCGTATCCAGACGAAGACCAATTTCCAAATGGTTTTTGCCACAAAACAGAACTAACCAGAAATCAGTTCAGTGATGTTAAGTACATTACACGATCTAACTCTTCATACTGAAATCAGCTTTTCATTAATATACACTGACTGGAAACTGCATCAAGTTGAGGGAAACATGAACATGGAATATTAGGTAAAACCAGGTATACATCCCTGGCTGGCCAAGCTGAAGCAGTTTTACCAGACTGAGTGGCAAGCACAGTGTTTGGAGTTATTTCAATTCCTCCAACACATCTAGGAAAGGGCAGCAGGGAATTGCTCTTAAAACGGGATTTATTTTCCATTTTATGATCCAGGTTTTCTGTTGGCTATGAACAAATATTGCTTAAATTTATTACAGAGATAGGACCTCTTGAATCATTGGAGAAAGGATTTTTTCCACAGATTTTGTTGTTTTTCCTAGTTTAAGCATCTGTGCTTGAAGAAAAGGATTCAGGCATTTAAGCCACTTGCTAAATCTTTGTTATTTCTGCTGTAAACCCTTCAGGTCCCCCAGAATTAGCTGTAAATGAGGATACCTACAGGATGGAGCTGTAGGAATTAATGTACTAAAGCTATTGAGGAAATGTGACAGATGGAAGGAGCCAGTACAGGTCTCAACCCCAAGTCACAGGAATTTCTGACAGCTCTGAAAGTCCAGCTCTTCAATTCCACATTATTTAACATTCTCTAAACAACTGCATCACCAATTTCATTACCAAGAATTTCCGAGGCTGACAAAATGCCTCCATATTCATGTACAAACCAGACACATGGGGAAAAAAATATAGTGAGCAGATGAACAGTTGGAGCTGCTGATCTCTTAATTGGTCTGACATAAAAGAGAAAAATAAATAAATAAATAAATAAATCTATCTATGTAGCTCATCCAGCAGCCCATGGAAGAGTACTGGGCAGGATGTCTGCATCCTGGTGATCAATGTGATGGGCCAAGTCTTGAAAAATCATTAGGAGAGAAGTGCTGGATACCTTAAGAGCCTGAAGGCAGACTAAGGGAGAGGGGTCTTCCCATGCTTGTTGCAGGAAGAAATCAGGCAGAGAGAAGGGATGGACAGGTGGAAGCAGCTGGAACAACACAACTTCCTTCCTAGGCATAAGAGCTGGTAGCCTATTAACTCCCACAGGATACCATCTTCCTGCTTTGAGATTTGATACGTAGTACCAGTTCTTTCCCAAGAGTCTCACTTTCTGTAAGAATTTATTTTCTAATTCTCATGTTGGGAAGGTGAGGGTGGCTGTTAGGGGTAACTTGATCATACAGTGGAGGCATGTGGATGAGACAGGCCATAAGGCAAGGGCAAAACACAAGCCTGCTTCCCAGAGTTAGTCATTTAAACTGCCTATGAACGTTTGGTGCTTCTGCTGGTTGGCCTCCTCTCCCCTGCTGTGCTGAATCAAAGCTTCATAAAGTCCCTGCTCCTCTCAGAATGCAAAAGTAACACTTTTGACAGGCAGAAAATATTACTGCTGGCACTGGGTTGTCAGTTTGTCAGGGGAGAACTGCACAACCAAAAATCCTGCACAATACAAATGAAATTATGTTGTCCGTGCCCTGGAAAAATAAAATCTGCATTTAGCACTTGAGAGCAGCAATAATTGCACGCAAAGCCTGGGGGAAGATATGAAAAATCAGAATAGAGAAGAGAAAGAAGATATGATAAAGCAAACAACAGAGTCTTGAAGAAAGAAATCTGTCTGGACAGTAGTTCAATATACAAAATTTGCATAACACATAAAACCAGAACTGAACCGAAGCAGACCAAAGCCACTTCAGATTGTGAATTTTTGAGTGATTTTTGAAACAATCCAAACCCATGTTCCTCAAAGGAAGCTGTGACAGGAGAATGGACCGAATTCCAGATGGAGACCTAGAACATCAGTTTAGTTATGAAAAAAATACAAGCTTTAGATTTATAAAACATCCCATTGAAATGTTTCCTAAGAAGAACCCTCCTGGCTTGAAAACATCACTTGGACTTTTTCCTCTCTCACAACTTCGTGAAGTCAGGGGATGTGTTTATATTCCCTACTGAATGATACATAACAATGATCAACTTCTCATCAGCATAACTGTTTCAGAACACCCGGGAACCTTTTCTACTTCTAAGATTGATCTACATTGCTGCATTTAGGTTCTAAATTTATGACACTCAAAGATGAATAAAATCACTAAGTTTATGGCTTGGATGTGATTAGAATAGATTGCAAAATCTTGACCATTGGTAAAAACAATGTATAAGCAAGCATAAAGCTGGGCTTCAAAACCAGCTAAACAACAGTGAAAACCTAATAAGGAAATAAGGCAGGCAATACTGACACTTGTGGTCAATCCTAGATTGCTGGTTTTGATTCAGTTACAAACATGCATGTGATAGCTAAGGCATATGTTGGGATCACAAAGTAGCCAAGTAAATTATAAGTACTTTACAACCCTGTTTCCACTTCAACTGAACTTATTGGAGAAGTATTCTTTTTGAAGCAAAGAGAGGAACAGCCATTGGTCATATACATAATAGTTCTTAACACAAAAAATTAAAACCAAGCATTTATGACACTGCATTAACACATTTCCAGAAGGTAAAAATAAAGCTTAAAAGCAAAAATAACCAACCTTGAAAATGTTGCCATTAATCATTCTGAACTGTCACTTGAAAGGTTTCCAATGCATTACAGTTGAAATAATACTTCATTTTACTATGAAAAAATGGAATAAACTTTTCAAAATATTCATGGAGTATCCAGAAACCATGGTCCACATGGGAACACTGATTGGTCAGCTATGGTATAAGTATTTATTTTAACTCTCATGGGCTTAGTGGCCACCAGGCAGGAGGTTACCAAGCAGTACACGCTTGACTATTGCGACTACTCAGGACGGGTCTGAGAAATTCCTGCTAATGTTGTCGAGATGGAACTTTACTTAATGGCTCAATCTAAGAGTTTATTACAAAATCAGTTAGACACGATTCTGATGACACCCTCTGAAAAAGACATGCAGAGAGTTTTCAAAGTTTTTTTGAAGAAAATATTCCAAACCTACACACCTTTGTTTTGTCTAAGTGCATTTTGCTCAGCTCACAGTTGCCACGTGCACAGGTTATTGTAAATCACCATCTTCTCTTACTCCTTGAGTCTGGTTCCAGCCTTGCAGGGCTCACTGAACAGTCCAGTGTCCACCGGCCACGGTAACTCTGCCATGTTCCCAACACAGCCTGTACATCTTCACATCACTTACTCCTTGTAGTCTTAATAGGTGGCAGCATTTCAAACCCTAACATTGCAGCTTCTAATTTAAGATGTAACCATAGTAACATTACAGAACATACTACTCCCTGGATCAAGAACAAGCAGTCCACTGACCCTTCATGGTGAGATTTAGCTGAAATAAAGCTCATTCCAACCTCCAGCCCAGCAAGATTAACAAAACCTCCAGGTCCTATTTCCTGTACAAAGCAAGATCTGCCCTCCTGAAACACCCAGAAACATAGAGGATCATATAAAAGTGGCTAAGAACAAAGTGCTATAAGAGAAAAGGAATTTCTTCCTGAAACTTTGACTCTAAAGTTACATCAGTCACTCCCAGACAGAAAGTAGCAGAAAAATCAAAGGTTTTTCCTTACTTTTCTGTAAGATGAGCAGACTTGCTCATCCTTTATTTGAAAAAAAAAAGAGAATGAACAAACTGGTCATTAATATTTAAGAATTCAATATTCAATTTGTTCACAAGGCAAGATGACAAATTTTACACAGATCAACAGACAACAGCTCTGCCTGAACTTTACAGGCTACACACAAGGGATATATGGTCATTTAATTAAAAGCCAAAGCTTATGTCTGTTCCTTTATAAATTTACTTTGAAAAAGATTCTACTTAGAAAAAACAGCCCTAGAGATTTTTGTACCTTTAATATTTACCAATGAGTATTTACAGAAAAATAAGAACAGCTCTGCCCACTCTAATATGTAAACATACTACGTACAGCTCACAAGGAGGGACACTAGGTACAGTGCAGCAGTAGTAAATAAATTAAGTTGAAACAGTATGGGTTTTAATAACCATTCTGTTGAGATTTAGACTTGCTTCCCAAATACAATGTTACATGTCTTACCTGAAAATTCAAAAGTCAGAGGCAGATTTACATGCTTGTATTTGACAAAAACATTACATCTTCTATGCAAATCAACATGGGTAGATTGACTACATGAATAACCCACTTGATTTCCTATTCGTAGCCTGGAATGCAGCAAAGTGACAGGACTCCTGAGCACACTGTCACATGTTTGTATATGTACAGCAACAGAATGTACAAAGTTCTGGATATTACGTAGGGCAGGGATAAGACAGCTTTGGGTGTTTAAGTAGAAAATTGAGTAGACTGGGCACACATGAAACCTGTCAAAGTACTGATTCACAATTGTTCATGAAGGTCCCAGATCAGTAAGGAGTACTGGACACAGACCCTACTCTCTCGCCCCACTGTCGTCCCCTCCCTTCATTTTTTAAACACAAAATTTCTCCGAGTGGAGGAGGTACAAAGTCTTTACTGATACGCACTTTATATTGAGGAAATATGCTCATGATCCTTGACCCCGTAGCTAAGGAAGTATCATCCCTTCCCGTAACACAACATATAAAAAGGTGCAGATAAGAGGACTTGCCCTCTTTTCTCTTCAGGTGGCTGAAGGTGACAGGTCTCTCCGCAGAGGGTCTTTGCTTGTATAGGCCAGGGCCTGCTGCTCAGACCTGCTTTCATCTCCGGTCCCTCCGGGAGGCGTGGGGAGTTGGCTGGTGCCTCACACAGTTCTGCTGGCCCGTTCAGGGAAGTATTTAATCCATTGTTTTGTATTTATTCTTTAGCTCTCTATTAATGGGGTATATTTGGAGGATATTTGTTTTTCGCTCTTTATCCCTGTTTCCCCTTCCCTTTTCCCTTTTTTCCTTCTCGGGAGCTCCCTATCGTGTCTACAATATCAACGCTGCCTCCGTACAATCCTAAACATCCACTGGTCAGATTATGTGACTAATAAGTCTGTTCTAGAACAAGCAGCAGTCACAAGTATAGAGGCCATGTTGCTGAGAACACAGCTGCGTTGGGCAGGGCACATCTCTGGGATGAAGGACCTTGACACCACCTCCCTAAGATCTTGCTTTATGGTGAACTTGCCACCGGCTGCCGCAAGAGAGGAGCCCCGAAGAGAAGATACAAGGACTCCTTGAAACAACACCTCAGCCTTGGCCATATTGATCAACATAACTGGTCTACTCTGGCCTCCAGTCGGGAGGTCTGGAGACACACCATCTATAACGCTGCTGATGCTTTTGAGAAAGCACGCAGGATCACCCTTGAGGAGAAAAGACAACGCAGAAAGAATCGTGCCCTGCAGAATATACCACCTAAGGAGTCTTTCTGCTGTGCCTTTTGCAACTGGACGTGTCTATCTCGTATTGGCCTCTTCAGCCACCAGCGTGCTTGTAACAAACGCGGGTAGAGCCCTTTCCAAATCTTCGTTGGCAAAGCCCAGCCATGATGATGATATATTTTTGCTGTAGCTTTGGCTGTTCGGGTTTTTTCCTTCCCTCTTTGGGGAGTTGGTTTTTTTGCTGGGTCTCGGCAATTTGGCAGAGAGCCAGCTCGAAACTTACACAATCCTAAACTGCCCTCACATAGGATCATAGGATTTGTGGAAATTGTCGTTAGGTGAGGAAATGCATGCATTACAAACAAGACTGAATTAATAGAGAAAGTTAGTGTACATAGATTATTTAGTTAGGAGGATCTAAATCTGATTATGTTTCTAGTAAATTAGCATAATATGCATCTAGAATAATAAAACACCTTGACTGCCTGGGGAAGCCTTATTTGCCAGTAAGGGACATACTTACCCCCAATCCTACAAATCAGACACATGACATGATAGAGCAATTATAGTTTCTTCATCCCTTGGCTAAACAAAAGTCTAAAGAGCTAGTCATTAGCTTTTCAAAACAGAGTGGATAAACACAGTGACTAATAAATACCTGGCTAAGTATGCTACTAGCTTTCTATTGTCTGAGCTATCTATTGTGGTATTTTACTTATACAGTAAATATAGTAAGATGCTTCAGCATAGAAGGGTCATCACTGAAAGGAGAGAAATGAAAGGAACACAAGTTTCCTTAGGACCAGAAAGGCAAATTCTATGATATAGGTATGTCTGTAACAGACAAAAGACATTTTAGATTCATCAATAATTGAAATTAAGTGCCCCCGACTCTGCAATGCCAGACTTCAGGCTTTACCACAGCAGAAAGCCATTAACAGCAGAGAGGCAGCTTAACAGTGTGTCCTTATACATCAGTGTTGTTCAGCTTAATTGAACAACCTAAGATAACAAAAAGCAGCTTTTATAGAGTAAGCATGTGCTAAGGAAATCCGAGCAAAGAAATACCTTTTTATTTTTATTTTGGCATGAAGGCACAACTGATTTACACTCCAAGAGAGCCGAATGGGTTAAATCAATCTTCAGCATCTAAACGCTTATAATTCCCTTGCACTGCAGAACGGCTTTTGGAATACGGGAATAGAACGTCTAGCATTAAAAATCCCCTAGAGAATCATAAGTTACAGTGTCAGGGAAAAGTGAAAACAATCTGTAAAAACCCTCAATTGTTCACTTAATAATCATACAATTTTTATACTCTTCACCTACCACTGTGCGTGAACTGAGTATGTATCATTTATCAAATAAGAGCAAGAGCCTGTAAAGCTTCCTGTCTGCCTTTGGATTTAGTCAAAATGAATGCAAACAATCACGTGGGATTCAGCCAAGCAGTGACGTTAAATTCTGCTCTGTCAGAAGACAGCATCTGTCAAAGCCCACATTTAAACTGCTGCCTGCCTGTGCAGCAGCCGAAGAACTACGGAATGGATTTTATACACCAGAATTCTGGGTTAAAACAGCTCCAAACCATTTCTATTACTGCCTAGCAACAATGAAGGAAGGAACAGAGGGAAATCCTATTACTGAAGACAACTGAAGCACTACGCGCTAGCACTCCCTGCTAACACTACCATTAGAAATATGGATACTGGGAAGAGGAGAACACAGCACTGCATTGTCCGACACGGGAAACACCAGATGTAAAAAGCTCCGATGCATCGGCTGTGAGCGCCAGACAGCCCCGCTCCGAACAGAAACGAGAACTACTGTCCTTTTGTTTGCAGGATGAACAAAAAGCCCCAAGACAAGGACGACACTTATAAGCAAGGAAGGTAACACGGCAACGGGCAGACAGATGGACAGAGTGGATGCCGAGGGGAGCGATCGCAGGAAGCAGGGCTGTGGGGGGATGTGCGCATGTTCGAGAGCATCTTTTCTGCTGAAGTGATGGCGTGCCAAAACTATTTTCTGTGGGTATAATCCTCGCACCCTAAATGGCCTGACCAAGGAAGGTATGTCAAACCCTCGTGTGTGATATCCATTCGGTTGTCTGTTAGCTTTTCAGCCATTACAGATAATGATCGTTCCTAATTTGCAGAGCCCTGAGATAACAGTCTGTGAACAGGGAGAAGGAATTCTAGCAGGTTTTCCTCTCCCCCTGCACAATGTCACTACCTTACACTCACTAAATGCACTGCTTACAGTCTGCCAAGGTTGGTGCGGCTGGAGAGGAGGGATTAGAGGGATAATGTAGCTACTGTAATGATTGCTTTTAACTGAGAAATTAAAAACTCAAACCCCTCCAAAATAGAAAAACCAGTTAGAAATCCTCTCAAACTAGGTCAAAATTAATCCTTATCTGAAGTAATCTTAAAGCACTGGTAAAATGGCCATAATATGACATACTGAGAGCACTGAACCATCAAAACAGACCATGCAGTCAAAAGACATTATCTTAACAGCCCCTCCAGACCTTTTTACACTTGCTTTTCTTCCCCCCAAACACAAACAAAATGTCATCAGGTCAGTATCAGCCAAGCATAAACTGGGAGCGTGCAAAAGATTGGGCATGATTTAAACCATCAGCAGTGCAAACAGGCACCACAATTTACAAGAAACGTCAGGCTCCCCTGACATCCCAAAAGGAAACCTTCAAACACTACACACTCAAAATGGTAAGCACGTAACTTATCTCCTGCCATCACTGCAATTTCTGTTTAATATGAAAACACTGACTGTTTAACTTGGATTGTAAAATGACATTCCATCTAATTGCCATTCATTTCTATTTATTGTTGAAATTTAAATACTTTGCCACTGGTGGCAAACAAACAAGATGAACATTTGCAGAAATTTAAGACCTAAATCTATAGCAATTCAATACACCACAGAAAGAAAGTGCTTATCTGCAGAATCTACCAATATGCTATAATAAATCATTAAAAGTCAATATAAATGTGGTTTCTTTGCCCAAGGCAATGCTAACATGCAATAAAACAACTGCAGTCAGAGAGAGTTCACAAATCTAAGGATGCAGCATATAACAGACACTGGTTTCAAATCAGTTTTAACACATCCAGAATATAAAGTCACTTCATAGAACTTTTAAAGCAACAACAAAAAAATGTACCCTCAGGCAATACTCCAGGAGAAGCACACTTAGCTCATGGTGAGACTTTCATATCTTGACATTTAAAAACCTGCACATCAAACCTTATCCCAAGTACTGTTTCGTGCAAAAGATTAATGGAGTTTGTAAGGAAACTCGGGCACATTTTCTGAGGCCCAATATGCAACTGCTGCTGTTGTTCATCAGAATACCAACTCAGGCTGCCTTTTAAACTCTTCCCTCTAATTTAAGAGTTTGCCCACACAGCTAATCAAAATATGAAAATCCAAGACGTGTGAATAGGAAGTCGAATGCTTCAATTTGCAAAGCTGTAATTATAGAGCAGAACTGCAAGTACCAGGAACCAAAACACCAGCAGAGCACAGACCACAAATAAAAATTCAAGAGGCATTCACAGTTTATATATTTGGCATTTGATAATGCATCAGTGACTGCACTGTCAAGTGCCAAAAATGAAGCAGCATTATCATAAATAATATCTTCAAATCGCAGTTACATGCAACGACACTCGCAGAGGACAAGGTGAGTGTTACAGAGACCTTTTGCTATACTTAGGTTTTCTTATCTACTGTCAATAGTTGGTGCCTGTTCATAAGCTTTCTGTGAAATAGAATTTTAAATATTTGGACAAAAGCAGGAATGCTCTAACCCTAACTAAGTGAAAGAAAATAATATTTTTATTTTACTATTTGATGGTGAGTTTAATGTCTACTGATAGTTTTTTTACATTATTTTTAAACAATGCATCCTAGCACGTAGTATTTTTTTCAAAGGTGCAATTGTTGCTGTATTTCAAATGCTTGATACCCCATTGTATATTTTCAAATGTTTTACATACAAATTGCAAAGAAAAGGAGCCCCAGTTATTTGAGTTTTGTTTCAGTCAATAGTTTTATGAAGCTGAAAAATACATGTGGGTCCTTCCCCTATTCATACAATGCTTTTTTAAAGGGCAAACAGAGACAGATTTTTGAAAGAAACTTCTACCTCGAAAAATCAAGGAAATATGACTCTTGAAATTTCTTATGGTTCTAGTTCCATCCCTCAGTGTAAAACTTAAATCAAAAAAGGTTTCAGCCATTACAACTGCCCTTCCTGGGACACTTCCTCAGTGCATCATGGAAAGACAGCACCTGAAAACAGTTTTTTGTTTAGACAAATATTTATGTAACTTAAGAGTCTCACTTGTGCCTATTGCCATATCAAAGTAGGTGCACAACAAAATACTACCTAAATTAAATATTTAACACAGATTAGCAGTGCAGCTCATATTTGCTGAAATAATTCCATCTAATGGCTGTAGTTTTGTAAGTGGAACAATTCAGTGTGACAAAATTGATCTGAATTCTAGCTGCTACTCCACATTCATGAAATTCTGGGTTTGACTTTCTTCCTAAACTGTGTAAGCGTACAATGGAATGATAATTAATCAAATATTCCCACTGCTGCCTTCCAGCCTGGTATCAAACAATTAACTTCCCTGAGATCTAGAGTATCCCTTGAAATGGTATTTATGTTTGCTGATGCAGAGATATTCTTCCCAAACAGCCGAGTGCTCATAGAGAACTCACTGCACACTGCAAAGAAACTAAAAATTATGAATTTTGAGGGGAGGTTTCTGTTTTTTCAGCAGGCAAAAGCAGGTTCAAGTGGTCAGATAAACACGAGCCTTTCACATTCGGGGCTTTTCTTTGCATAAGGACAACGTCCGAGTTAAAGCAGCATAAACGCAGGTTAATTCTGAATGTACATAGTTTAGACACAGATGTTTACGATTTTTAGGGAGGCAGCCAAGTCTCAGGCGAGTGGCATCAGCCCCACGCGGTTAAATTAAAAAATAATTAAAAAAAAAATCGGAAATACTTTCAGCAAGCCTGAAAGCCCAAAGGCATGAACGCTGGGCACCAGCAGCGGGGCGGGATCCCCGGGCCGGTGTCCGGCTGTTCCCGAAGGACCCGCGGCCCTTCCCGATCCCGATCCCCTCCCGGGTCACAATTCCCGCGCGCTGGCGCCCCCTGGCGGAGGTCACCGGGGCGGCTCCCGCTTCCCGGCGAGCCCTGTCCGGGAGCAGCTCCCGCTGCCAGCGGAGCGTGGCCGCTCACACACGGGCAGTGAGTAAAATAAACCCTCTGCTGCACTCCTCTCCCCGCCCTTCTGAAATGCAAACAGTCCCCTACGTGAACCGGGCAGGTTGAATGTTACACCGCACACATGCAATTTAATATTATTCGACTGACAGCTCAAGCTACTTCCTTACAATCTTAAATCCTGTGATTTCCCATGTAACGTGTCACTTAGTTTTTAAATGCGTAAATTAATCCAAATATTGGTTTTAGAAGATAGGGAAGCAATTAATAAATTACACATTTCTATTAGAAATAGCATTTTTCTATGGACTCTTGTTCAGCTGTCATCCTTTTTTCCTATACAAAACCCTGGGGCCCAGAAATAAATTAGAGCAAATTGAAAATCACAAACGAATTGCTTCTGTGCAGTGAAAGGTTCATTTACGAGATGATGTGATCAGCTTTTAATATGCAGCATCATGAAGCTGCCATATTGACTCTGCTCCTGAATATGAACAAAAATTTAAGAGAAAATGAAGCACAGACTACTTTGGCACTTTTTCTTACAGCTACAGCTGCTGGTCACAATACTTGAAATTTCTGACTAGTACAAGAGGTACAGTATTTACATACACATTTACAGTGAAAAAACCAGAATCACGATCATCAGATAGTTTGCCAGAAACTTAGTGCTGTGCAATTTTACTTCCAGTTAATACGACACTACCCAAGATCTCTGCCTACTAAAAAATCAACAGCTTAATTTTAATTCAGCTTCCTGTGAGCCTGTCACCACAGCCAAGCGTTCCATTCAGTATTTTCCTTGATGGTGGAGTAGAAGGTTAAAGGTGCCTGAAAGGTGACTGAAAATGTTATCCTGCATTACCATCCGAGGGCTGTGCACGGAGGTTACTGGACCCTGAAAATTAATTTTGACAGGTGCATCTTCTCATTGACTTTCCGAACACAGCCGGGGCCGGTGGAAGCGCGCCAGGCAGTGTACTGTGACTAACACAGCTCTGCCATAATCAACCTTGCGCCGTCTGTCCCAACACCAACACATGACCATTTTGCAAAAAGGGTTTTAAACTGAGAGCCGTCCTGGCCTCTGCATGTCAAATCAATTTTAATTAATGCCAATAAACCTTCCATCTGGTATCAAGGCTTTTTCATTCAGTCCTCCTTTCACACCGTACAAGGATTTCACAGTTAGTGTATATGAAGCTATTTACATGTACTTCACACTTCTCCCTCCTAACATGATCAATTATGGGGTTTTTTTTCCTTTTTATCTTTGGCATCCAGGAGGTTTGACAAAACTTTTACTATAAAAAAAGGCATTTCTAAAAGTTAAATCATAAAACAAGGTTGGCTTTTAGCATAAATCAATCTTGTTTCTATTGACATGGACTTTTTAAAAAAAATTAACTCAATTTTCTGTTAATATCTAGTTTCTATTTGTAACCTTTCATATTATCAGTGTGTAAAATGAAAGATTTCTGATTTTCTTTTTTTTTTTTACTCTTTGCAGAGCGAGCCATTTGCAGACAATTGCTCAACATGAACGAAAGAAAATGAATACCAAAGAATAGCAGTGGATTGAAAACCAATCGGAAAAGCATTTTGCTTGACCACTGTCTCATTTCCCATCATTGGATCCTTACAACATGCTTCAGTGGAGGAGACGACACTGCTGCTTTGCAAAGATGACCTGGAATACCAAAAGGTCTCTGTTTCGCACCCACCTCATGGGCCTGATCTCCCTGGTGTTTCTGTTTGCTATGTTTCTGTTCTTTAATCATCACGACTGGCTGCCAGGCAGGGCTGGATTCAGAGAAAATCCCATGGCTTACACTATACGAGGATTTAGGTCTACAAAAATCGAGACAAACCACAGCTCGCTAAGAAACATGTGGAGAGATGCTGTACCTCAGACACTCAGGCCTCCAACAGTCACCAACCCCAACAACACAGATCTGGCTCCACAGGGAGTAACTGGTTTGGAAAACACCCTCAGCGCCAATGGAAGTATTTACAACGAGAAGGGTACTGGGCATCCGACTTTGTATCATTTCAAATACATCATCAACGAGCCTGAGAAGTGCCAGGAAAAGACCCCTTTTCTAATACTGCTCATAGCTGCAGAGCCAGGCCAGGTAGAAGCCAGACAAGCTATTCGGCAAACTTGGGGTAACGAAAGCCTGGCACCTGGCATCCAAATTGTTCGTATTTTTTTGTTGGGGTTAAGCATCAAGATAAATGGATACCTCCAGCGCACCATCCTTGAGGAAAGCAGACAGTACCACGACATCATTCAACAAGAATACTTAGACACTTACTATAATTTAACCATTAAAACTCTGATGGGAATGAACTGGGTTGCAACTTACTGTCCACATGTTCCATACGTTATGAAAACTGATAGTGATATGTTTGTCAATACTGATTATTTAATACACAAGCTTCTGAAACCAGAACTTCCTCCAAGGCACAAGTATTTTACAGGTTATTTAATGAGAGGTTATGCACCTAATAGGAACAAGGATAGCAAGTGGTATATGCCACCTGATTTGTATCCAAGTGAACGTTATCCTGTATTCTGCTCTGGAACTGGTTATGTTTTTTCTGGAGATTTAGCAGAAAAAATCTTTAAAGTCTCCTTAAGCATCAGACGTTTACATTTGGAGGACGTGTACGTGGGGATCTGTCTGGCCAAGCTGCGGATTGACCCCATGCCTCCACCCAACGAGTTTGTCTTCAATCACTGGCGAGTTTCTTACTCCAGCTGTAAATATAGCCACCTTATTACCTCCCATCAGTTCCAACCTAGTGAACTGATCAAATACTGGAACCACTTACAACAGAATAAGCACAACGCCTGTGCCAACGCAGCGAAAGACAAAGCAGGCAGGTACCGCCACCGCAAACTGCACTAGAAGGATGAGGCTCCCTCTGCCCACGTGCAACCTGTAAATACTGCTGAGTGCATGTACAGTGAACATGGATGAGCTTCATGGGACAGCCTTCAGTTGATCCCCATCACATAGTGGAGTCTGGAAATTATTTTTTTAAGTTGAAAAAAAAAAAAAAGTATAGTTCTTGATAACAGTAATATTATGAAATGATAACCAAAAGGTTTTCCCAGCAAATTTGAGGAAAAAAAAAGATGGTATTAAGGATTTTTGTGTTAATGTGCAATAATAAGCATGCACACTTTGGTGGTACAATTGCTGATTTATGTGCCAATAAAATATAATGGAGCATATTTTCCACACTAAAATTTTATTTTAAAAAATGCATTCATAGCTCTAGTTCTCTTCCATGTAATGATCTCTTGTTATCTAGAATTGCTATAAAATGAAAAATTAAAAACTAAGTAAATTGCACAAAGGGCAGATCAGTTTTACTTACAATTATTATACACTACTTTAATGTACATTTAGCAATATCACAATTTAGCAAGACACTACCCGTGGACTCTAAAGCACTAAGAAAGTACTCCTTGGAAGTAGGTCCAGTTTTGGGAGGTTTGCTTATTTGGTTAGGAAGGAGGGATAAATGAAATCAAAGTTCATAAGACTTGCTTTGTACATCACCTTCAGAAATGCAAGTGGTGTTCTGGATGCAACTAAATTCTCTTCAAAGAGCTGACTAAAAGTCACTTCATTCTCTAGAAGTCACAGGGTGAGTTCCTAAAGTAACCTTCATGGAAATTCATTCAATCTGCTATTAATTTCCCTACATAACTTCAAGGTAACTGAAAGGCTGATCAGAAATGTAACATGTAAGTTCAAGTCTTGTATCATTCTTGACGAAATCCCATTTTGTCCAAAAAGGGAGAAAACCAATGAAACATTTGTTGATTTTGCTCTTTCCTCCCTGTCAAAAAACAAGGATCAGTCAAGTGAAAATACATCTGCTAGAGAAAATTAAGCCACACACCTTACTTTATAGGTGGGAAAGACTAGGTCATAATAAGATTGAGAGTTCCAGATAGCAGTATGGGCAAGAACAAAATCCAGGCAATTTCAAACTCACAACATGTACCACTGAAAATAAATTGTGAGAAGTAGGTTAAATCTATTTACAGGTTTCCAGTTTTCTAACAAACAGAAGTTTTAAACCTTATTTTCCAACAGTATCAAATTCAGGTTATTACTGCTTGTCACAGTGCCAGGGTAAGCAATACCCACCTCTTACTTAGCAGCAAATGATAGCACTGCAATCAGTTTTCTGTTTGACTGGGACTTTTTAATTGGATAAAATACAAATATTTGATGTACTTTTATTATTTAATAAAATTGATTATATTTATGGTCTTAAGACTTCACTTTTTATGGGAAAGCTGCTCAGGAAGAAATAAATTTCTAGCTTTAGCATTACTTGGCTATTAGACTACGTTCCTTAGTCCTTAAAGCCTAGTTTTCATACCATGCACAGTACAGATCACAGCAGGTTTTTTTTCTTTGTAATGAAAAGACAAATCATATTACTGAGCACTCTCAGCAGCTTCAGGGCTGTCTGTCTGCAGGAACTTACACGTGTGAACAGACTGCAATGCACTGGACTAGACCTCTGAAGCAATTCTAGGAGCTCCTATAGATGATGGGTATTGGAATTTGCTCATCACCAATTTTTTTGGTGAACCTCCATTAAATTTTGTCCTCTGCAGTATGTGAGGTATGCTAATTACCCATTTGTACATTTCCAAGACAATTCAAATTGCAGAAATGTCTGTTTCTAGGGAAAGTAAATACATGTAAAACTACTAACTCTCTCCTGCAGAGATTTCTCCAACTAGGTTGAAAGTACATACGCTTAGTTTATGTGATGACTATTGGCATTTGTGTAAGACAGAGGTGCGAGCTGCATTAGAAAAAGTCTTTGGGAGTGTTTTCAACAGCCATTAGTAGTTCTTCCCCACTCAGTCTGCCTGCTTCCTTCCAGCTGACACAGGCCCCAGCAAACAGCCCAGCTGAAAGCCACCCGCCTGAAGTTCACTGTATGCAAGCTTTACACTACAGCACCAATTTTAGACCACCAGAGTGAGAGTCTAAAGCCAGCTACTACTCCAGGGTATTCAGTTTTGGAAGATGTACAATCCCATAAGTGGCCTCTCCCCAGTAATGCTGCCAAGAGCACAGTCCATCCTCCTGGAGAGGACTTCAGCACTGTTCCCTGCCTTCAAGCCATACTGTAATTTGCTCTGCTTGGGTCTTACCAACTCTGGCTAGTTCAAAACGCTGTTACTGGCTTCTGGGTATAGTCCAAGAGGTTAATACCGAAACCTTAAACAGTTTGGCACTTGAATCATCAAGTTTGGCAGCCAAACAGCCTCTCGGGTGCTCCACTTTGGAGCACATAAACAACATGGATCTGCCCGAGCTTGGCAGAACCACAGCACGATGCCTACGAGTTCAGCCTACCAAACTTCTTGAGAGCTAAAATACGAGTGAGGAGTATAAGAAGCTAAATAAAAAGCCATTTTTAATGTCCTCCTAAGGGTCCAACATAATTTTTAACATTTGTATTACTGTTTGGGTATTAATTGAAGCTACTGTATTAATATAGTTGAATCCTTACCAAGATAGCCAAAGGCTACTTAAATCGTTTGCATCCAAGTACTGTTTTCTTGCACAGTTTGTTGCAAAGCTTGCAGAAACAAAAGGGAAAGCCTGTATGATAAAATATGCAATTACAGAATGAAAGCTCTACATTCTATTCTCTGAATGTTTTACTGTTTTCTAGCTTGTGTTTAAGCTATTTGCTCACTCTACTAGAATATAAAAGCAGTTCATGTTAAAAATAGTGCAATAATTATTTATATCATTAAAATCTTGGACAAGTTCTCTCACTTCCTTTCCCCACAAAGCAAGACAAAAAAATGCATTTTCATTAGCAATAGGATACAAACTTGTAGCTAAAATTCTAACAGGTCTGCAATGCAGTTAAAAAAAAAAGGGAAAAAAGGATATAACTATTCACTGAATATAGAAATTTGTATAATATTTGCTTTGAATGTTTTTACTTCTCTGTATTTCTGCTTCAGGTTGAAAACAAATATAAAAAGTCATAATGGTTCAAAACTTATGATGGAAGAAAAAAATTAGGACATCATCAGTACAATTATTATGGTAAAGGAAAACCTTAGAAGACTTATCATGGTAACAAAAATCAGAAATTGGAATTCCATAATTTCCCCCTATTTATTTAACTAAATAAAGATTTACAAGTTGATACCATAGGACCAAAATGAAGTGCCACAAAAAACCGTTATTCAACAACAGAACTGTTCCTTTCACATCTCCAGTTAAATCAGTGATGTGGGTTATTTGCAGCTCACACATCAACAGATTTAAGAATGGAAAAAGAACAACTACAGGCTTTAATTTTGTAGAACTGATCCTATCCCCAGTTACTGACAAATCTTTCGTGGGGAAAGTTCACATTCTGTTCTAATCTGAAGAAATTATAGGTAAAGATACTTCCAAGTTTCAGTGGTTGGCGTGAGAGAAAATTCTGTGTCCACAAAGATCTTCACTTAAATTTATAAACTTGAAATTATGGGATGGCAGTGATCTAGAAGAGGTGAGATAGACTGGCTTTCAGGTTAACCTTACTAGAATTGCAATTTAAAATCTGCTTTTCTTTGCAATGCAGTAATATAAAATGTGTCAGTCCTTATTTACAAAATATTTTCAGAATATATTAACATGTTAATATATTAGACATGCATAACTGTCTCCAAACCCATGCTAAATCAGACACTGAAGGGGAGGGAAGCACCCAGAGGCCATTACTTTAGATTGCCTCCCCCTTCCCACTAATTTTCCCAATATGTTAACACAATCCCCAATCATACTTCAATCTAAAATACCTACATAATCCCACAGTGCAAGAACATCTTATCTCTTGAATGAATGCTCATTGCAATGTGTGAAAACATGAGAGAAAGGAGATGAAAGGGAGAGGGAAGATGCTAATATAGAAGATACTACTTCTTACATTTGTGCTGTGAGCAAGAACAGCCTGGTAACTCATTTGCAAAAACACCACTAGTTGTTTACGTATCTTTGCAATTTTAAATACCATTTCTCAACCCCTATTTTATGCTGCTGAATAGCACAAACGAATAAATATTGCACAAGTGCTTAATTACACCACGATAACGGCACCTATTAATCAGTTCAGATCACCCTCCCAGAGCAGCCCTGGGTCGGTGCCGCACAGTCTCACCCCCCTTGCTGCCCACGGTCCCTCAGATGGCTGATCACACCTATGGCACATGGCACTGCCTGTATTACTACAAATTACTACTCCCTTCTGCAGCTCTGCTTTCCAAGGCCCAGTCACTCCGTTTGGGAGCCCTGGGGAAGGAGGGAGGCAGGGAAGCTGCACTGTGGAAATGTAGGTCAGGAGGGAGAGAATGTGGTCCCTGCTTTGTACCCACGGCGGGAGTGAAGTCAAAGGCTTTCCAGAGCAGGAGACTGGGGGAGGGCTGTGGAAAACAACCTCTTGCAGCAGATCAGTTAAAAAGGTGCTTGAATGTCAGGAAACAGAGTGACACTAAAAATGCAGCAGCTGATCAACACCACGAGGGTTAAAAACATAGGGCAGGCTCAGCTATAGGGGAAAGCATTACAAAACTGAGGCCAAATTAGAAAGCAGGATCTGGAATTCTAGTGGTAAGTGTTCACACTTGTCTAATTAGAGAGAAAATAATCTATGAGGTAAATCCATTCTTCTAACAAAATTTTCAGTTTGTGGTTGCAGTCCATGTGTTCTTTTATGGCCTGAACCAAATGACAGGATGTGACACAATGGCATGAACAGCAGGTCAGTAACTCCACAAGAAGTATTTTACATATAGGACTGTCAGTGCACAGGCAGACCAAAAGCAAAGCAAACTAGATCACTGGTGCCTAGATTTACATTTCATTTTCAAAGAATGAGTTCATTTCAGTCTTCATTTGTTCCAGGTTAACTCAAAAGAAATCAAGCCTGGTACAGTATGGCACCTTCCTTTCACAGTTAAAAGACTGCAAAGGAATTTAGCTGAACATGGGATATGGATGAAAACCACCACGTTGCTGTTCTGATATTGCCATGGCAACAGTTACAAGAGCTCTCTTAAGCATTTAAATCTGACAGCTTTCACGATAACCCTAACTGAATGATAGTAATGATGCATTTTGGTTCATGAGCTAACTGCTGTATAACCACAGTGTATGAACTGTTCCCCTCACTTTTCTCAACTCTATGCTTTTTGGTCAAAACTTTCTGACCGAGACAATAACCTTGAATTACCACTCCAAAAAAAAAAAAATAGTCACTCCAGCACAGGGAGTACTCATGGCTTAAAGCTTTATGTACTCCCAAAGGTTTCCATGTGACTGCTTAAGTTGTGCACAGTCAGTGTACAGGGTGGAGAAGTCAAGACTGCTAAAATCTTTGACAGGATTTTTCTCAAAGGGCTTTCGTTCGCCTGGGAAGGCTGCAGAGAAGAAAATGCCTTCTGAAGTGTGGACTGAATTGTTGCTGACCTTCAAGGTATCATTTGGTCAAGAAAAGAGAAGGAGGAAGAAAAATCAGTGGTTTTTTTACAATCTTTATCAGTTTGTAACCAATATACACTTTTTGAAATAACAAAACACTGCAAGCTGCTTTACCTCACTGGAGGCCAAAGTGCATTGAAGAATACACAATGTGCCTCTTAGAACCAGGGCATCAGAACAAGGCATCCTTTCCTTTTAGTCTATGTAGTTTTATCTAATATTAATTGGCATTTCAGCTGTTTAATATGAATATTCTGTAAACCACTTGCTCTCATCTCCCAGATGCTCCGTGTGGGCATAATGGAGAAGTCTCTTTTTCTTTACCTCATTAAAAAGTGAAGTGTGTGAAACATATTTCTCATCCTAACATTTTAAGGATACCAGCTTTGATACTGTCTTGCAGTATATTCAGCTGAAAAAGATGAAGAAACTGAAAACAGTGTGAGATCCTTAAAAATTTCCCAAGATGAAAAAAATTGAGATTAGAAGAAACAGTCATGCTTGCAAGGATCTAAGAGATGAATCTTTTCAACATAAAAAAGTCCTCAGAAAGTAAAGTACTCTCAGTTCTTTCCCTGTTAACACTTTTTAAAGTTTTATATTAAATTAAAAATTAAAAACAACTATGCCATCCTAAAACCACTAAATCCCTCCACTCTTGAAAAACCACAACCTCACCCCATCTTTTCTAGTGGAAAGGCCAAGTGTTCCCACATCTCCAGAAGCTCAAAGTTTAAAACAAGAAAAACCAACTGCCACAAGAAATCCTTTGTAAATAAAATACCAGAGAAGTCACCAAGGAAAAAAAAAACCTTGTTCACTCCCTTTTCTAAATATTTAACATATTCTGCATTTGAACAAGCTGAGGTCTAAGCACTGTTTTGAAAACAAGAATAACCTCCAGTCTTGTGGGTTTCATTCCGGATTTGTGTGTCACTGTCATCACTTTCAAAAGAAGCATCAATTTAGTATTAGAAAAAAAACAACAACAAACTAACCACATCATACTATGAACGTGATTTGCCATAACCTATAGGTTGATGCAAGATGATAAAACAAAAAATGAAACACTGGAAAACACCATCTGTGACTCAGTAAAAAATGTAGTGCTGCTACTTAATGCAAATGCCAGCCTTTTTATAGGCATCCCTCCAAAGTCCACCTAGACATTGATTTTTGTAGCCATAAAAATTCAACTCAATTATCCAGCCTTCTGAATCAAGAGAATAACCAATTTCCCCACTGTATCATCTTTGAATAATTTAAAATATTGGATTTTGACTGTTTTTAAATGTAGAAAAAGGTAACATTTTTATGTCCCAAAAACTGAAAGAAATAAGATAATTCAGAGGTACTCTTAACGTTACTTAAGACTCTAAAATAAGAGTAAACATCATAGACATACCTGAGGGAACAACTAAAACATCTTTTCCTCAAAAAGCAAATTACAAAGCTTATGCTGTAGCCACAGTAAGACATACCAAAGGTGGGAAAAAAAAAAAAACAAACCACAAAACCAAACCCAACAAACCCACAGAAATCACACAGTTCATAAATAAATGTATCTTCAACAGAGAAGTATTGTCATTAACGCCTCTATTAAATGTCATAAGAACAGTCTGCCTTTCAAATCCAAGGTGATTTTTGAATGCTGATGTAGCAGTTTACTTCTACTATTTCACCAAATTTGAGATGTTTTGACTACTTTGGAAGTTATCCACATTACTTAAATATGCTAATCTTTTCCTTGAATTCTCAAAATGGTAAAAAAATTATAATTAGAGGAAGAATTATAGATGAAAACCACAATTCTTTTACTTTACAAAAATTAAAATTTATTCAGATTTAAAAGCCATAGTTACTACTTCATACTATCCTGCTGTGAATTATCCCCTTTTTAAAATGCATGCAAGTTTGCTTGCTATACCCAGAAACAGTATGATTTTCTTTCTAACAAAAATTCAGTTGAGAAATGGATGCTGCAAACAACTTGAGATATCCAACTTTCATTAAAGTTAATAAAGGAATGACAGCCTTCTGACAATAATTTGGAGGCTTTAAACCAGAATGAAATGTAATGCTGTTCTATTAATTAAGAAGTGCACTGTCTGGGTCCCTCGACCATTTTAAAAACTCTTTTCCCTTCCACAATTTCCACATTTTCTACTAGCAGAAGTTAAACCGTTTGAATGACTTATTGTCCAAATTTCATGCTAGCAGAGTGGAATGGAAAAACCAAAATAAAGTACACAATTACATTTCTTCCCTACCCATCCTCCTATTCATTAAAAAACTTCACACACATGAACACACCTTTGCTAACTAATATCTTCTGCACACATTCCATTATCGAGACTTTTTCAGAAACACTACTTTTTATTTTTGCCTCTAAGACTCCTTATGACAATCAGTCAAGTATTAATATTTTACCTCTTCCAATTCTGTAAAAAAACCCCAACAAACTATGAATCTTGATTAAAAATTTTTCACTGTATAATACTTTACATGGAATAAAGAGGCATTTCTTATCACAATATTCTTTTGGACTTATAAGGATTAGCACGTGCAGCACTAATATAGTACTTGGATTCATAAGACCTTGATTTACTCATAGAACAGGTAAATCCTAGAATGTTCATGACAAAACTGATGATCATGATCTTCCACATCTTCTCTGGGCAGCCTGTTCCAGTGCCTCCCCACCCTCACAGTAAAGAATTTCTTCCTAACATCTAAGCTAAATCTAAATATCCCCTCTTAGTTTAAAACCATTCCCCCTTGTTCTATCACTATCTACCATTGTAAAAAGTCACTCACCCTCATTTTTATAAGTGCCTCTTAAGTATTGCAAGGCTGCAGTGAGGTTTCCCTGGAGCCACCTCTTCTCCAGGCTGGAGAGAACCTGCTCTTCAGCTCCAGCTCTCTCAGCCTGCCCTCCCAGCAGAGGTGCTCC
Organism: Manacus candei; assembly: GCF_025592945.1. Lineage (NCBI taxonomy): Eukaryota > Metazoa > Chordata > Aves > Passeriformes > Pipridae > Manacus > Manacus candei. The sequence goes on from NW_026138053.1 coordinate 20,850,735, forward strand.
AGCCCTCTGAGCATCCTCGTGGCCTCCTCTGGACCTGCTCTAACGGGTCCATGTGTTTCCTGTGCTGAGGACCCCAGAGCTGGACACAGTGCTCCGGGTGGGCTCTCACAAGGGCAGAGTAGAAGAGGACAATCCCTCCCTCTCCCTGCTGCCCACTGCTCTGTGCATGCAGCCCAGGACACCAGTGGCTGTCTGGGCTGGGAGCACACACTGCACCTCTGGCTCCTTTGAGCCAACACTGAGCTCTCACCAGAACCCCCAAGTGCTCCTCTAAGCTTTCTATGAGCTCTTGTCCCAGTCTGTGCTCATGTCTGAGATTGTCCTGACCCAGGTGCAGCACCTTGCACTTGGATTTGCTGGACTTCATTAGGTTCACGTGGGCCTTCACACTCCTCAGCACACCCAGATGTACCATGCAAGGCGCTGGGCAACTTCCATTTGTTTTTTTCTGTGACACTTCCAGACTCTCGGGCAAAAATAGCTCTACATATTTGCTGAACATATTTTACACTGGTTTTGTCAGTTACTTGAAGTGAAAAATGATGACAATGAGATGTGTTGCCATAGAATCAAAAGGCTGCCTCCCAACACAGTCAACTAAACCATTGGGCATTTCATTTGTTTCAGTGGCCAATACAGACAAGAATGTGTTTGTCCCTGGCTTTTGGGAGGTCAACAAAAATGGAATTATTTTTCTGTTAATAAAGCTTTCTTTCCTTGCTGTCCTCTTTCCCTTTTATAACTACCTCTTCACAGCTAAAGTTTTTCTCAAGTTATCAAAAAGATAATGTTGTAATCCACCGAAGTAAGTCTCTGCAAAATGCAGTACAAAAAACTAAGCATTTTTCTAAACAAACCCTGTAACAATCTCCCTCCTCACCCAAACACCTCAAAAACACGTTAAACATTCACTATCACAGAAATTTTTAACTAGAATTGTTTCAAACAAGTGAACACTCACTAAACATCATCTTTTTAAGATTCCTTTCAGAAGAGATGGCAAACCTGCCTGCTTCTGAAAAATACCCCTCTCACTGAATTTTCTATAAAATATTTTCAAAACTGACTGACAAGCTTTAGTCTTTTAGATATCACAAGAAATGGTGAACACCAACTCTTTGCTTAACAGGGGCATCAGATATAAGACCAAATCAAATTGACTTGTTTCAATGGTTACCCAATGTACCAAGACAGATTTTTAAAAAAAACCAAGAAGTATAAATAAATGTTGACTAGGACCTGTTATTACCAATACTCCTTCCCTAAACAGTTGATAAAATTTAGCCAACAATTCGCAGAAATATTACCTGAGCTTCCCCATTTACACAAAAATGTAAGGAGAGAACACAGAAATTCACCTACACAGATTCAACTGTAGGGATGTTTTAACCCGGGACTATTATCATCCTCCACATATGCAGTATGGGAGCAGAAAATATCAGTGCTTTACTGTGCTGCTGCTAGCTACATTAAATGAAAAATATTTTAAAACCCAGCAAAAATAATTTAGAATAATGGGCAGTAATTACAAACTTTTAAAATGGAGGCACTTCTGTAAATGTTAATACATCTCTGTCTATTAAACAGAGAGATAAAAGATGCAAAACCCACAAAATTCATACTTTGGAGAAAATAAATAGGCAGGACAAGCACTTGTAAGAGAAAATATTCTGCCCTAAGCAGATTAAGTAAATGAGAGGACAAATTTTAAGTGGTAGGTTTCAATTCATCAGTTTAAGTACTGAAAATTAGTGGTTTTCCTTGTGTAATGACAATTGGAGTAAAGTGTGACAGCACTGACTATGCCCTAAAATAAACAGTCTCTCTGTTAAGCAACTACAGCAATTTAATTCCTTTCTCAACTTAAACACCTCAAACATCCTGCATAAAACTGAAAGCAAAACCAATTAGCAAAACCAACCCAACCAAAATAAAACCAGAAGTTAAAAAGACCTCTACAATTTTTAACCTTTTTTTTCCTTCTTTTAATACACACAGAACAAGTGCATTATGAAAAATGTAAAAGGTACTGAATTTGCTGCTGAATATACATGCAATCCAGATGATCCTGAACTGTGCATTCTGAAAAACACTAAGTCTTTAGAGGCTAGTTAATAAATACCACTGTGGCTCTGTATAATCTAGCCATTACTACCTGGAGTGAAGAGCAGTAATTTCATTTTATTTGTGGCTCTGGTGCAGATCAAATCTCTAATCCTATGCAAGCCAGCAGTGAACTACACACAGCACTAAGAAATGGGGCCTCAGCAACAAGAGAAGCAGGAATCACATCTGACAGTCCGGAGAAGCTGCTCCAAACTTAACGGGCTAACAACGACCTAAAGGGTTATCAAGATTCAAGTAAAGGTGAGAAGTCAAAGCATATTAATTTAAATGCACTGAATTCCCACATGAATTTTCTGATGCAGGAGTAAATTGGCCTTCACTCACTGTAAACCAAGGAAATTAAACTACATACAGCTCACCAAAGTAATTTTATTCCTAAAGACATCACCAGCCAATGGCAATTTAATGCAGTGTAACTTATGAATGTTGATGTTGTACACTTTGGTAATTTGCTTTAATTTGCTTGAGTGCCTTGATCTAGATATAGCCTTAAGGAAAACTTGTATATTGCCATATTAGATTGCATCATCCATTGTATTAAGGAGAAAAGGTTATTTGTGAATGGCAGAACTGTGAAGCACTTGCTTTAACTGGAAAATGCAGAAAATTATCAAAGACTCTTAACTCCCTAATGACTCCTAGCCACGCTCAGGTGGCAACAGCATCACCCTGGAAAGACCTGAGGTGTTTAATTACAAATGAAAAATAAATTAAGATTTTAACCCTTTAAAATAAATCTTGTTTTGGGGAGCTCAGCAGCTCCAAGAGAGCTGTGAGGAAGTTCCACAAGATCCTCGAGTCCTGAAGAGCACTGACTGACAGAGACTCAAAGGCTACCAGGAAGAACAAAGGTTGTGTTTAAGACACGGGAGGGCTTTTCTCCCCCCAAAATGATACACAGTTACTGTTCTCTGATTACCATTGTGTGAGCACAAAGGCATTTCCAGAAATCCATTTATTTTTCATAAAATCCCTAAACAAGATTGGCACCTGGGAAGATCTGCTGCTGAGAAAGGCAGGGAACTTGTGAACTTCAGCTATTAAAGAGCTCCCAGGTCAGCACCAGGCTGGAGGCTACAACAGCTGGACGACAGGCTGGGGGGGGTTAAAAAGCAGCATATTCCAGAAAGAGAATGCCTGTGGATTCTGCTAGAAAGCACACAGGGTCCACCATGGGTTTCTCCTACAGCAGCTTGGCAATAAGGAATAAGCAAGACTGCAGCCAGGGCTTTCTCTGCCAGAGCAGAGAAATATTAAAATATTAAGCAAAAGAATTGAAAACTAACTGAACCACAATGTAGGCAAGTATATACCTTTATACATGGAAAAGTTCAGAGTGAAAAACAAAGAACTGAAAGCAAAATAAAATTCACAGTAACACTAAAATTCACACTGAAGTATAACAGATTCACTACAAGACTGTTAAAATTAATCAACTACCAGTAAATAAACCCAGAATACATCTTTTTTTTTCCCTCATCAGGATAATGTCAAACAGCACACCAAACATATTACAGAAAGGTATAAATGCCTTTCTGCCATTTAACTAGAAGCAAAACACTCCCCCCCCAACCATTATCTTCAGACGTGCCAGAGAACCTCATGCTACTTCCCTGACCCTTGAGAAAATAAAACATCTGCCCACTGCATCAGCTTTTAATCTTCTTATGGACAGAATTAATTTAGCTTCCTTCTGGGCAATGTAGTAGGAAAGGAAACTGGCCAAGCCTACTTGAGCTAAAGTCAGTCTTTTGTTTAAAGAACTAAAAAAAAGGAGGAAGCCCCAAAAAAATCATAGCATACTTCTCAAAGCTGTGAACACTCTTTAGTTATGAAGTATCAATATATTTCTATGTATTTTAGCATAGTTTATAGATGACTTCATTAAAGAAACACTACTTTACTGAACATAAGCAGAAACTCCCTGAAGCATGCCAAACATTAAATGTCAGGTTTATCAATCACTTTCATTCCACTTATGAGAGGCATCAGAAAAAGTTACATTATTTCCTTAAAGGTATGATTCTTATTCATAACTAAGAACTTTCACAAATATTAGTATACTTGTAACTGGTATTTAAATTTAATCCATTCTGGATCTTAACCCGGAGGGTGTTGAGTACTTATTACCTTTTATATTCTATTCCTCTCAGCTCCATATAGAGGAGTAATAAAATCATAGTTGAAAATATTTTCTGTGTATTGCAAATTTCCGTCTCTAAAACGTTCCCTGCATATGGATTATTGTTGTGGTACTCGTTCTTTAAAATTATCTAATACCCACATTCGTATCTGAAAGGATTACAATTCACAGTGTTTGGTAGTACAAGCCAACTACAGGCAGCTTTCCAGAGAAGAAAATAAAAGGACATTAAGAGTCTTGCTGAGAACTGCCAGGGGAAGGAATGTAAGAGACATATTGAATCTGTGTTTTTGTTGTACAGTACAATAACATGCGTATGCAAGTTACCCTTATTAAATATTTAGCTCACCTTGGGTGAGCAAACTGCCTGATTAGGCAATTCTTTCATTATTCTGAATGGGAATTGTAACAAACAAGTAAACACCATTTTCAAAAGATTTCAATTATGAACAAGGAAGTTGATTTACATGTTAAAACTCAACCTACAGAATTTGAACCAACTGTAAACCTACTCTTTAAAACCAGATGTAGCATTATACCAGGTAGTTCAGAGTCCCTTTAGACTTTAATTTCTAAGACAGCATTATGATCCATTTAGTATTCTAATATGTATTTTATTACTTTAATCAGCATTTCACCTGCTGTTCATGTCCACACATTTTTAGAAGCTTTTTCCTGACATTATTTCCCAGATCTAATTAGACATATGAAATCTACTATAAAAATCATTGGTTTGTTACAGTTCATGATGTCACCCAAAACCAGAATGGATTTTATAATGTACATTATAATATATTGTACATATTATTAGCTCCAAAACATTTGGCTTAAGGCATTATAAATCCCTCTCCATCCACAAGTCTTTTGTTTTACTTAGTAATCATGATGAAACACAATTAGGCAGGTTATCTGTTTTGATGACAACTGTATTCCATTTTCATTTCAGTTATTCTGAAATCTGTTTGCCTGATTTACATCAACTGCTCCAAAGATAAGTAGGAAGTAGGGCTGATGAGGGTGCATCATGCAGCACTGCTTAAGTCTCCATATTCCAAAGGAAAAGGAGAGTGGTTTTCCCACCCACCCGCCAGGAAACAGCTTTGTTAGCAGTCTACTTCAGCAGCATTTCCTCTCTTCTGCCACACTGTGTTTTGAAACTACTTTCCAATTTCAATAAAACCTGTGGAAAAGTTATTGCCTTTGTCAAATTTTTATGAAAATTGCTGGCCAGGGAAATTAAACCCTCAAATTACTGCTCCCAGGGAGTGAAAGGCAGGCAGTGCTTTTTCTTTGTCTCCTCACAATGGCAGCACCAAGCCACCCAAAAGCAAACATCTATAATTTATCAGCTGCACTTCTTTCCAAGTGAAGGGAGGGTATGAGGAGACACCCACCTCCCTTCGTGGAAGAGAGGTTTAGGTGATTAAAGAGACAAAAGACAATATTTATAGTCCCTATGAAGAAAAACCTAGAGTTTAAAAAATATTCTAAATTAAAAGTATTATGAATTTACAGCAACTAGGCTGACAGCCAACTACCAGCAATCTTATCACATCACTGCATCACTTTGCTTAGTCACACAAAGTTTTGCTTTGCACTTTCACTGAATTTTAAAAGCATATCTATTGCTTATGCACAAAATCTACTCACATACCTTTATGGAGAGCCAAAAAAGGAAGATACTTTAATTCCAAAAATACATCCAGAGTCTCCTAAAGCAGCAAAGAGTTTGACTTCCTAAACCTTAATGTGCCAAATGCAATATTCGTGTTGTATGAATTCTAACCAACAGTTTTATAGGCCAGCTAATCGAATTATGTATTTGTAAAAAATAGTTGTTCTCAAAGTTATTTATAAATTTATTTCAATTTACCAACTGCTTTAGGTAAACTTCTTTCAATTTACCAATTGCTTTAGATAAACTTGACATTTTAAGTACATTGGACAAACCCTCATTATTTAAAATAGTTAAGTACTGAAGATGCAAAAATCCAAGATTAGCTTTTTACATTTTATAAGAACACAGGAATGTTTGGATCTTAAAGAAATTTACATTCACACAATGCATCTATTGACTCACAAAGATAAGAAACCAGATTTATTTTTAACGGATTGTTATCTTCAGTGATAAGTCTCAAAGTCCTATATGTATGAGGTTTGTTTACTTAGAAAAATCCCAAACTAAAAATCTCCAGAAAATCCCACAAGGTTTTTGGGAATGAAGAGGGGCAACACAGAAAGGGTGAATGGAAATTAAAAGAGACAATACATCACTGAATGCCTACCTACATGCACTTTCATACATACACAGGTCTCCCCTCAACTCAGCTGAACGTGTCTTTAAGAGAGTTTTAGATGAATAAAGCCCAAAGAACCACCCTTCCAGCAGCAGCAATGCAAGGAGTTTCTGCAATAGCATATTGCTCAGGGAAAACATAAATATAGCTCCAGATGGCAGCTCAGCAGATCACAATTCCAGGTATATTCTGGAAGGTCTGATCAGTGCTGCCTAAATGCCAGTTGAGCGAGCCATAACTAATGCAGAGTTCATTATTTGGTCTTTCCAGTCATTTACCTAAGGAGAAAGCCTGTGCTGAAACAGATTGTTATCTAGGACCACCAGTAGCAGACCTGAATAAACCAGGACTTTGCCTACAGATTTTCCTAACAAAGATAAATAAAACACATTTAAACAACCTGAAAGTGAGGATGATGATTCCAGAGCAACAGTATGTGGCTGCATAAAAGACACAGGCAGATTAACACCTGGATTTAGATGGAACAATAAAATCACAAAGTTGGAGGCCAAAATATAGTCAGCCTTATCAATTACCTTCTTAAATGGTGCAAGAAGGAACTGCTAAAAAAAGCTTAAAAATATGTCCTATTTTGCTATTCTAACTGCCCCTTCCCATTAGTAACGTTGCACTACATGAAAAACAGTGTTGAATGACATCACCTAAAATCTGTCCCCCAAAAGACTAAGAACCAGGGTTCTTACCTTAGCATTTCATTAACATTTGCCTCCAAAGATCTGGCTCAGTTCTGAGCTCTGCAGGTTTAATGTGCTTTGAAAATACTGTCTGTACCTTACATATTCTGATGTAAGAACTTAAGAACACCTGCCCATAACACACTTGTAATAACTGTACACCTGTGAAGACAGTCTGCCACACTGAGACACCCTCTGGTTGGATTCACACACTACCAGTCACATACTGAAAGAGTTCAATCAAAGGAAAAATCCCAACAGAACAACAAAACAAACCCACAACTGCAAAAAGAAAAGGAATGGAGGAGGATCTTTAAAATAGCAACACCAGAACAAAGTCCACAAATTGAAACAACAGTCCTTAAGTATGTCCAAAGAGGGCAACAGTAAGGACAAAGTACAGAACTTATAAAAATAATTTAAAACATCATAAAGGAGAGTTTACTCTGGTTTAACTAAGTAGTAGTAGATAGCATGAGTGAGATGGGATTTGAGGCATGTTCCTATGGTTACAATCAAGCTATCCTAATTTCCAAGCTCAGAAGATGGTATGACTATGATGCTAAGTTACATATATGTAAGTACTCCAAGCAGAAAACTTGTTTCCACAAATAATGAATTCTACCCTACTTTATTAAGAGCAAACAAGTAAGTAGTAAAGAGTCACGTGGCCTAATGACAATGGCAATATGAAAAACTGAACAGAGAAGGAATTCTTGACTCAGTCATCTCAGATTAGCTACATAAATTACTCAGATGATCATTCAATATTTGAATTGTAACTTTGATTTAGTGACTGTATCATGAATTGCCAAGTGTTAGAAACCTTCAAAACTTTGCTAAAACTCTTACTCAAAGACAAGGGGATGGCTACCCATGTGACTATTTTGAAAACTAGAAGGGATGTTAAAGTGAACTGTTTTCTGATTCTTCATTTGACACACGCTCATTTCTACTGGGTCTGCAACACCCTTACACCGCCTTCAATAGCTGTGAATAAATTCCAACCCCACATAATAGCTGAGCTGTTCATTTCCCAGTAGAAGAAATTTGATGACAAACTGTCAGGTGAAGATGCAGTTGTTATATATTCATTAGCTGTTTGGAGATAACTTATGGGGGGAAATATGCTAATACCATTATTTAATGCTTGTGCAACACACAATGCTTGATTGTTCAGAACAATTAGGACAAAGTATAAAATTGTGTCACTCAGGCTCAGTTGGAATTTTCTGAGCAACACCCTACAAAACTTTCATGCACAGATATTCCACACAAATCTTAAGATACAAGAAACACAAATGAATCTAAGCAGAATCCTATACAAGATTCAAGTAGAAAGTGAACATCCAATTCAAAGAGTACAAATGAAGTTTCCCAGGCAGTTTTATTTTGGCTCATGTTTCCAAATGAGAGTGACTCCTCCAACATTCATAAAGGATCCAAGTCCTAGTGCACAGTGTACATGGCAGATGAGTTTGTCAAGGGATACTCCCAGGGCTAGCAAATACACTCATGTCATTCAGCTTTAGATCAAGACAGGTCTAGCAAGTCATCTTACAACTCATATGAAACATGTTTGAGGCTTTCAAGCTTTTGTAAGTAAAGCTTCCTGGATGTCTAAAGTCACTCAAGGACTTGACAGACATGCCACAAGCACACTTAGCACGCTGACACAATCAAGTTCCACACACAGCAGTGACTCCAGACACGTTCATTCAGGAACAAAGCCACGTGGCTCCAGGTCTTGCTCCCTCTTTTGTTCAGTAGTGTGCAGGGCAACAGAGCAATGCCTAACTTTCAGAGGCATAACTGGTTATACAACATCCCCTTCTTTTCTTGAATTTGCAGTTCTTAGTCTCAAAATAAAAGAGAACCTATTATGAGGGACAAAACAGGCAGTTCTATTGTATAATGCAGCACAACAGCAAGATGTCTTGGCACAGATGTACACGATTTACAACCACAAAGAAAACGAGTGCACACCATTGTTCAACCTAACACATTTTCTTGAAAGCAGTATTTGTATGTGATTTTCCTTGGTCTCTATCAGCTTGACTATTTACACTAAAACTCTTTAAAGGAAAGTAATTTAATATTTGAAACATGACTGAGGCAATGAAATGCCAACCACTGAAATTGTTGTGTGAGCCTTAACTATAAAATACAGTAATAGTCCTTAGGAAACTTGGTTGCATTTCATCCACTCTCATTAGAGTAATACAGACAGAGAAAACCCTCTTGTCTGTTACCCAAGAGCAGCATAAGGTTGCTGGCAGATGTTCTGGAGAAGCATCCATTTCTCCAGCTCAAAGATTTTTTGAGTTCCTGGGCATGTCCTAGTCCTTAAACCTCATGGACCAAGAACCTCACGGGTATGTCTAAATTACAGTTACAGATAAGTATATTTAATGTGGAAAAAAATTTACAAATTCAATGAAAACAAGTCTCTACCTCCAGCATCATCTATGGAAAACTCTTCTAAAAAATATGCCCTCCATGCAAATCTATTTAACAGCTTTCTTCACCTCCTCTTGATGGTTAATAACTGAATAGGATGCACACAGAGAATTCTGCTCAGCCCGCGGAGAGAAGCGGGGGCTGTTGTTACACTCACATTGAGAATAATGACCAGCTTATGCACAGGCTGCATCAAAATTATGCTCCACTTCAGAGCCTGTTTCAAACACTTTCAAAGAGTCCATTGTTCTGTTGACCTCCCTCAATACCACTTTCCTCAAACATTTTAATGAGACTAGGACATGACACAGAAAACTGGTAACATGTGGATAAGTAGGTATCTCTCCCCTATCTCTAATATTAAATTTTTATTTGTGTTTTAAAGATAAGGGTCATTTATCTGTACATTGAGAGACGACGTCCAATTCCACCATATGCTTCTGAAAGGTCATTTCAATTTTTGGCCCTGAATCACAACCTTAATTCCTCATGATCAGATATAGAGATCTTGTGGATTTACCAATTCACACAGAAGCATATCAATTATCTTAATTCTTTCATATAAAATACATGCATCCACCATGTTGATTGCTTCTGCCCCAACATGCTTCCTCTCCAAGGACCCAGTCCGTGAAGTGACACAAACTTAGCAATTCCATTTGTTGTTCTACACACTATTTCTTTGAAAATACAAAGGTTAAACAATCTCTCAGTTAAAAAAATAAATAAAATTACAGAGGTCATACCAACTCAAAAGATTTTGAGTGCAACAACAGCACAATCCTTAGATTAATTAATGCCCAAAATCTGATACTGACCACAAACTGATGAAAAACACTGTTGACCTTAGAGGTGCTGAATCAGTCTTCAATTCTCAAAATAAGCCTGCCTGTACTGTGGCTTACATGGGGACTCCCTTTTTAGTTAGTTGTTTTCTGGTGGGACTATCAAATGTATTTAATTATTGACAATCTCATATGTTTACTCAGGGTACTTTTACCTAGAGATTGTTGTAAAGCCTGGCAGTGTACACTGGAAAGAGGGATGTTACATCTGTCAGTTTTCAGGAAGAACATTATCACTGAACTCAGAAGCACTGAAAACTTAGGTGGAATTTCTTACCAGAGATAAAACTTACTAAGTTTGGATACACCCCAGAAATTTGCCTTTGAGTTTGCTACAAGTGAAGTCCCTCAGTGAAAGCCTCCCTAACTATACTGATCAATGAGGTGTAACCCCAAACTATCTGGGAAGGCTATCAGCTCAATACCTGCAAGAGCTGATGTATCCACCTGTTTAGTAAGAGAAAGAAATACCAACACTAGTTCTGGCTGCTTATGAGTGCAGGTGATCAATGACAAATTCCATTACTAGCAGCAAAAACAAAAGATAAAAGAAGCTTCTGAGCTTCAGCAGTCCTGAATGCTAAAAGAAAGCACAAGTTTAAACCAGGAGAGCTTTCCAGCAATTAGGAAAAACAACAAAATCATTTCTACAAGGGCCTGCTGCAGTGCTGTGCAGATCTGGTTCACATGCACACAAGTTTACAGCCTCCCTGAATCACAGCTCACGACCACTCGGGGCTCTCAGAACTCAGAGGAAATCACCCCAACAACTCCACAGGCTATCATGCTATTACTTTTTTTCATACTCAAGTCATGAAAACTTGAGTAAAACCAGCACCACCATCGCTATTATTGCAATGGATAAACCAATCCCATTTGCAAGTGCACACAGTCAATACAGGGCATGCCTTCACTTGGAAGAGGATACAGGTCAGTTCCCCCATATAACAGCCAGGTTTATCAGACACTTGTGAAAAAGCAACTTCTCCCTCTCCTGACACAAGTGCAGATAACTAGATTCCCTGCTATACAGGGGATTATGCTCGGAAGTGAAGGTTGCAGAAAGTCATGCTGCACAGTTCGCAACATAAAGCCCTGGGTAACTCGATAGTAGCAAGAGCTACCACCACTAAGTCAGTTGTTTCCAAAACATCATCAAGCCAGGCAAATAGAAAGTGCCACAGGTATTAAAAAAAAAAAAAAAATCTTTCTGAGGAAGATGCCCTGTTATAAACAATTCCAGGTCCAGAATAATGAAATCATGCCTTCATAATAAAAACTCAATAAATAAGTCCGTTCTTCCTACGAGAAAGTAAGTCTGCCAATTAAGCAAAAACCCTGTTACAGAGAAGAACTGCCAGCAGCACAAGTTATTTTAGCTGACATTACTTCAGAAAAAGCCCACCATTCACCATCTGTTCTGGCACAAATTCTGAATGCTAAGAAAGTTTCCAACATCACTGATGAAAAGAAAGCAGTCAAGATGAAGTTTTTGTTTTGCTGTTAAAAAGAACAAGCATCTAGGACAACTCACATTGCAGGAAGAACAAACACAAAACAGAAGTTTTGCACATTTCATAAAAATCATGATGGAGAATTCCAATAAGGCAGAGTGCAACTGAAAGACATGTATGGAATGTAACAGGAAACAAATAAAGGTTCTTACAAATTTTACATGAGAAGCAGGTGGGCAACTCCAAATTTAGCTCAGGTAACAAGCATAAATTTTAAGGGAATATGACTGCTCTCCAGAAAGACAATGGAAGCAAGCACCACAGAAGAAACAGAGGACCTACCTATGTCAAGGAGAACAATGGCTTTAAAAATGAACCTTTCAAATTTCACCATTCCTCTGGAAATCAGAGGGCTAAAGTTTAAAGACAGACTCTAACCAATAGCTACCCAATGTTTCAATTCCTTTGGAAAGTTTGATGAGCTCATACAAGGATTATACCAATACTATGAGATAGCAGATGACATCTTATAGTTAGAATGAATTCCAGTGTTATCCTCCATACTCCTATAATTTAGCCACTGAGTATAATGTACTTTTCCATTAAACACCTAGGGGAAGAAACTACTTTCCCATTTCCTCTCTAGTTTGTCTAGCATAAAAAAATATGTACAAACCAAAAAAAAAACCCCTGAGTAAAAGCAAAATATGAAGCTTGTTATCTGGCAGGAGATTAACTATTCTACATAAAAATGTGATCTCAGATTATAGGTTAGAACTATGTGGTCCAATACCATGACAAAGTTTGGACAAAAACAGATGAACATAATTAACAGACTTATTTCTCCCCTATCTGAAACAAAAAACCAGTATGTCACTGCAATTTATGAATGAGCTAAACGTTAAGGGCACCTTTTTAACAGTCTGTAAAATAAGGCTCCAAAAATCCCTTACAATTCCTTTCTTAAACAAAAGCTTAATGACAGATGGAGTTTTAATATTTCTCATGACACCAGATGATGCCTTATGTGCAATCATGCAATACCTCTTAAACAGTTATTTCAAAAAATTCCAGTTTATGTTAAAAAAAGGTTTACTAGTTATTTAATATCCATTTTATTTTCTTTCTAAATGAAGAAACCAACAAGGACAGCTTAATAACAACCTTAAAACTCTAGGTAGTAGGCTCAATGCATGAGGTAGTATTCCTAGAACAAAAAACCTTAACTATGTTTTATGACCTTAAAAAACCCATATAATTTTTAGAGTTACTGTGCATCCCTTCACTTTTACAGATTTTACACAGATAAGCTTAAAACATTTCTATTTTACTATAATCCTGCTTTTTTCTTCTTTCTTTCTTTTTCCTCCCCACAGGACAATTTAAACAGAACCTACTTAATAAGCCACTTCAAGTCACTACCACTTGAAACAGGTATCTTATACTGCAGAAACCTGGGTTCGGTGTAACAGCACTGTTTGATCCCTCATAAAGCAGCCCAAAATTCATGCAAAGTTCAAGAGCAAATCTTCAGACACAAGAGATTAATAGGTAATATTTTTTCTTCACCCAATCAATTTCTGAATTCATTTAGAAAGAACCCAGTTTATAACTAAGTAGATTCCTTCCTTCGATACTCCCTCCCTTTTTTTTTTTAAGTATGCTAGAGTCTAGAGGAAGTTGGGAATGAAATATCTGGGAAAGAACTTTTATCAAACAAGAAAAAACTCTGAATGTTTTTAAGAAATTTACACACAAGATACTATTTGATGTTCAAATTAGGAGTGCAAACTAGAAGTAGTGCATGGATTTAGGAGAGTGTTTAGTGCTGTCTATTCATCAGATTTATGTAGGTATGCAGATGGCAAAAACCTTAATGAGGGCACTACATCAGTTTTGTAGCATCTGTCCTACTTACCAGCAGATCAAAACAGGATTTATTTGAGAGCATTCAACTCACTTCCACAAAAGCAGACAAATAAAGGGAGCCAAAAAAAGGGAGAATCTGAGGGTCTTTCTTTCTCATCTGTGTCTGTTGCAATTCCCACCAACAGCATTGTACAGTCATACAAAAGAAATCCACCTCACTAGACTACAAAGCTTCAACAGTAATGCCAAGGTCAAATTCTTCCACCACCAAACAAATTTATTTTATTAAATACAGAATAGGAAACAGAGCAATGTTCCAAAACCTAGTTTTATTACTTCAGTTTTGTGAGTGTAGTTTTATCACTACGAACTATGTCCTTCCCAGACACACCTAAGGTGAGCAAAACTCTGGGTATGTCAAGTAGAGCAGAAAAAGGCTGCACCTCCACAAGAAGAATCTGCCAGCCAAGCCATCCCAGCACACCTTTACTGCAAACAAATCCCTAAGTCCTCTAAAACACGTAGATCACATAAAACATTTTACCTTTTCATGGAGAATAGCTTCCACCAATTCTGTTACTCAACCTAAGTGACCTTCTAGAGACTAGGCCAGGCTGACAAGATATCTGTATCTCTAAACATATATCAATAGGTACACTATCACTTTATAAAACAAAGTAAAGACTTCCAGCTTACCGTTACAGACTTCAGAGTCATTCCGTGGTAGGTGCCCATAGTGTCAATCTTGAAGCCTTCCGTTTCTGCAAAGGAAAAAAAGTCTTCTGTAAGTCATTGTGAACACAGGAGTGTCATGTCTAAATGGACAACACTGGAAATACCTCTGAAATTGGTTTTTCAAAGAAAGCATTTGCTGTTGGTAGTGGTTTAGGTTCTGATCACAATACAAAACCTGCTTAGTCATTAAGAAATATGCTTTCTTTAGAGAGAGGTCCATTTGATATTTCTGCTTTCTGTAACCAGAATAAGCTTTTCCTGCTGCACAGAATAATTTAAACCACTTCAGAGAAAGGATATAGACTTAAATCTTTGTGAGAATGTTACAACTTGCATGTGGTCATATGATACAGAGGATAGAATCTGCATGAATTCACACTACCAGACTAAAGGTTATTAAAAAGGTTCTTTGTTTGGTGGGAGTCTGTGTTTGTTTTGGGGTTTTTTTAGGAGTTTTAATTAGATTGAATTTTTGCTAAGTGCCAGAAGCCTACAAGTGCTCAGTGACTAAACCTGCTGCCATTAGCCTGTTTGCTTTTGAATACTCCTTCTCTGACCCCCTATTCTCAGCACTCTAAGACCCAAGTATAAGCTCCTGAATACTGCCACCAGAACTTGTAAGAAAACCTTTTCCCTTTTGTAAATTCCCTAGCCTCATGCATCTACTGTCAACTGATCCCATCAACCAACCACCCAACTAATTCCTCCTTAAAATGGCATGATAATCACTGATCAAATCATGGTAAGCAGGCATTTGTCTATAACTAATTTTGAGCTATTTCAACTAGACTTGGGTAAAAGGTACTGTGTAGAAACAGCTATTTGGAACTGGTACATTTTTGTTATAAAACCTTCATAAAATGTATCAGCACAAAAATATACGAGACAAAAAAAATAATGAAGAATCAAAGCAATGCTTCTATCTGAACCTACAAAAAGTCCAAGAAAAATATTTGATTTTCAAAACTGTTAGAGCTTCTTGCTCTCATCATGAGTAAATTAACTTGAATTGAAACCCAGACAACCTTGAAAACAATGCAGATGCTCTGGGAAGCATCTGTGGTTGCTCATCCTTTCTTCCTTAGATGAGGAAGATTATCAGAGACTAGTAGGAAATGAGGCAGAAAAGATTCCCAGATTTAATAACTCTCCAGTGTCTAGAAAAAGACACTTAAGAGTTGAAAATTGATCATACTCCTCTCACCACAGGGATAGTCATCTACTTTCTGAACATTGGTTTGGGTTTTACTTTTTCCACTCATTCCCTCAATTGTGCTACCAGACCTGCCACCAACTACCAAGTGGAGATGCCCAGTGTTAGTGACAGTGTTTTGTTTTATATCGTCACCTCAGCTCCAGCCCTGCTTCATCTGCCCCTTCTGCCAGATTTTACATTTCTGAACTACAGAGTTGATTCTGAGATGGTAAAAATGCAGGTACAGTCACACAAAAATCCAGCCTTTCCTACTAAAACAAAGGGGAAAAAAAGAAGGAAAAAAAGCAGCCTAGCCTCCCCATATAAATTGATACTGCCTTACCACCTTTCCCCTCAACCCCAGGCTGTAACTATGCCTTGAGTCCTAACTCAAAGGTCACACAGCTGAACTTGAGCTTAAGGTGGTCAGATGCAACTGCACTAACACTTCCATGGGTAACAGTGTTTAACAGTTTTCTCTTTGACTATATGAGTCACTGTTTCTGGGCAAGGAGCATATTAATATTTCAGGTAATGCCTGGAACCTTGTAGAACACTTGGTAGAACACTCCCTAGGTTTAAGAAATGCTTTTGCTGACCTGGAATGACATAAATCAAAGGTGTATCATGTGGGCTGACAGTTGTTTCTGAATTTCAGAAGGTCACCAACAGAGGAACCTTTCCAGTTTCCAGATTGACCTATTATGGGTTCCTCGTGCCTGTGACATGCAGAATTTCCAACCATTTCAGTGAGATGTTCTTTCCAAAGAATAGACACAACCGTTAACAAGGCCAGCACAGCATCCCCCATTGTGCCTGGCCTGCCATGGCTTCTTTCCTCTCAGTACAAATCCTGGCTCTATAATTATTTCTACATGTTTGTTCCCTGTCTCCATCAGCATTGCAAAGGGAATAAAGGCCCACAGAGCCAGCAGCACAGTCAGAAAGTAAATCAAAGGGGAGAGAGGCACCTGGCAGAGAACAAGCCTCTGCTCTATTGCCACTGGTTTCATCTTTTGCAAAAATCTTTCCAAGTCTCTCATAAAATCTGTCCTAGTTTATTTAATGAGCCACAAGAGCCACAAACCACAGCTCTGGATCTCACCAGCTTCCTGCTCCCGGCCTTGTGCTGACCCTTCCTCCTAGCAGGAGAAGTAAACAGCTAGGATGAAGAGCCCCTTGTTGCCTCAAGCATCTGAGTGGGCTCTCCAGCCTGCTGGATGTTTCCAGCATCTACACAGGGCCTCCAGTGCTATATAGCAGCTACTCAGGTAGTAAATAAAATAGTTCTGACAATTTGCAAATAATGGTATAGCAGTTTTCCTTATTAATGCAAATCTAAGAGATGTTAAATGCTCAAAGCAGAATGCAGGTACCCACTTTACATTCCTGCAAACAGTAACTGCAGCCACTACCAGACCTACTGCAGAGCTCAAGGTCTGCTCTCGGCAGTAGGGTGGGACCAGTAGAAGAAGCCACCTCCCAAACTGCCCACTGACTCTCAAATGTCCTGCCTCTAACTATCAAGCAACTGGTGAATCAGAGTTAAGCATTGCCAGCTTCCAGGTAGCCACAGCAGCCCTCCCTGAAGTGGCAGCAGCACGGACACTTTTCTCAGAATGGAGCTTTTTCAACCCGATCCTCTCACATACACCATGTGATATTCTGTCAGCCACTCACTTCTCTTACACAAATAAACACTGCTACAAGTGACAGCCCTGCCACTTGCACTTTTGTGCCATTTTGTACACTTGGCCACAACCAGCAGCACCTTCAGCTCCACTCACTGTGCACGCTCTGTGAAACAAATGCTTCCAAGTCAGGGACTCCACAGCTACAGCTTCATTTCCACTTCAAAAATTGCTAAAGGTGTTAGCTAGGTTAATGTTGTAAAAGATATTCAAGAACCAGGCTAGAAAGCAGAGAGGCACTTCTTCCAGAGCATTCTCCAAGGACAGTGGCTGACCCTGATGCAGCTGCTCAAAGGCAGAGCTGGGATACAAGAGGAACCACAGGCCACAGCAGAGAGGAGCAGAATAGAGAGCGACCTGGAGCACCAGGGGATGTGACCCAGCATACATCAGCATAAATGATCTACCATAACCTCTGACTAAGAACACAAAAGCAATACTTCTCCTCCTCTCCCTCCCAAACCAGCTCCAACCTGTGCTGCTGAGTCATGCACCAGCACTGAGATGAAATGCTCGTGCTTGGCCAAGAATTAGCTTATAACTCCAGCTTCAAAATCCCAGCTTCACTGGTGGTAGTAGAAGCAGCAGTTAAAATGATAAGCCATCTATTAAGAAAAGGGTATTTAAGAAGAAAAGAGTCTTTTAAATAAAAGTAGTGTGATGGCAAGACTTTGGACCCTTATTTTTAAACTTGGAATTAGATGCAGAACAACTGTTAAAAAACTCACTTGAGAGTCTTCAATACATTGGAATTTTTCAATAAAATTGCTACAAAGTTAACATCCACATTTCCCTTAGGCGAAAAGCAGGACATAATAAAGACTTTAACTGCAGGTCTAACACTAAGGAGAAAAGAACGCAAGCAAAGCCCAACAATAATTTCATCATGAAAATCACTGTACTGCAACTTCATCACTCTACTGCAACTTTTTCAGTTTGCCAAATATAATCAGTTTTAGAAACATGCATTGTTGAAAACACCAACATCAACAGATGCCTTAAAAACTACATTGAGAGACTAAACATAATAACTAGTACTGAATAAACAACCCTAAGGCTTCAAAAACATTAACTATCACTAGGGTTTTCTTTTCTTCTCCAGTCATTGCATGTATTATGGTCACAGTCCCACAGTTCAATGACCCAAAGACTGGTAAAAGAACCACACACATTTCTACTGTGGTTCCTCACTAGTTACCTTTCTAGCATCACTACGTATCAATCTGAGTGACTCTTCTTATTTAAAATAATTAGACCTGGAAATGAAGATATGTACCCTAATGTATCAGCTTTTTGGACTGATTATATTCTCCATCACCATTTGGGCACATGTTCCATTTCCTTGCATATAAGCATTAATGGTCAGAGTGTCTTCTATTTGCTTAAAGCTCACTGCTCTACATCCATCCAGGTCACTCTGCACTTGGATTCTGCACCTGCTGCAGCCCTAGTCATCCAATCCGGGCATGAACTTGAGCTCTGATGCATTACCAAAACAATAATAGCTTTAAAAAGACACATTAGCCTGAATTTCTGGAAGGAAGTCAAGGTAAACAGAAACAGAACAAAGCAGCATGTCTCTTAAAACACTTAAGAGCTCAAGTTAAAGACTTGGTTTGAATTGTGGATGAATAAGATTGAATAACCACTTCTTTTTTCAGCTGTATACTCTTCAAACCCCAGATAGCAACAGCTCTGCAACAGCTCTGCAGACTGCCTGGAAATGATTCACTACCCCACTTCACAGCCCCGGTAATTTAATCCTTGACACCAAATTTAATTCTGCGTAAGAGTTTACCAAGCACTCCTTTACAGAACTGTATCCTAACAAGTAAAAGTTTCACATCTGAATTTCCAAGCTACATTAATTACTTTACGAATTCTCTGTACAGTTCATATATAACACCTCTGTAATAATCTTACAAGTAATTAACACCAACATCTTACATTTCTCACGGTACTGTTAAAAGCAATTACAGTATGAATCCACGAGTGTTTTCCATCACCGAATGTACAGGACTGAAAGTTATCAAACTACTTGGTCACACCAAGCCAGAAAATAGAGATAGACCACAGTCTTTTTCCAAATGGGAATCTCCTGCACATATTCTCTGCTAGGAAAGAAAAAGCAGAATTCTATAATCTTAAAAGAGAATGCAATAAATAAAAGTCTAACAAGGCAGTCAAGCTTTAGAACTCTGTCTCTCCTGCTACTAGTTCTGTTCTCCTTGTGTAAATGGAAATCACATAATTTAAAAGAAAATAACTTATAATGAGAAATACTTTATAAAGAAACTTTCTTAACAATGCACAGGAAAGAGAAAGAAAATGTTACAGTCCAGAGTCACTGCAAATTTAATAACTTGACAATCCTCTGTTGCCTCGGCCTAACACTTAGGACTGATTGAAAGCCAGGCAAACTTCTGAAAACGACAGCTATGTCTGAAAATCCAACAGTGAAAAGAATAATTCAAACATAAAATGACAATAGCAAGAAGTCAACAGCAGCTTTCCTGAAGGAAACACTTGGATGCGGTCAACAATATTCTTTTCACCATTATGGACTGGAATCACACGGCTGCACAGCCAGACTCTCACATTTACACTAAGTAGGACTGAATGTTGGTGGAGGTTTTTGTGGTTTTGGATTTTTTGGTTTGTTTGTTTTGAAGGAGTAGTAACAATTGGCTTCTGCTGTGTTGAAACCTTGAGAACAGCAGTATCAGGCAAATAAGAAGAACGCTCCTGGAACACAACTTAAAGGTCTAAACTTGGAGCAGCACAGAGAAACTTGACTTTGCACCTATACTGAGAGATGCACGCAATGGGTCACAAAAATGTTAAACCTTCAGAATTAGCATCTATTGCACACTTTGAAATTACAGGACAAACAAGCACGGGAAAAGGATCATCTCACGTAAAGCCACCAAAAAAAATGGGGGAAAAACAAGGTCTAACATCCAAAACAGTTTAGTACCTACAACACCCTATAGAACAATCACATCAGCTCAAGGTTTCTGTGGACCCCTAGTGAGTTGCAAGCCATATACATCAATAAACATGTATTTAAATATCCAACACTGGCATAAGGAGAGGACACGAGATACCTTCCTAAGCATCAAATGACATTTGGGCACAGGATTTTTGAATCCTGAAAAATCATTTAAAAATTAGGTTGCTCAAGATGGTATGACAGACTGTACTTGGAACAAGATGGTCTGTTGCATGAATAAGATACCACTAGCAAAGGCACACATTAATAAATGACATTATTAAAGTGTAAAAAAAAAAGCTCAAGGGAGTAATGTGAAGGAAATGAATAAAACTACGAAGGTAAAAGTAGAGAAGTTTTAGCAGAGGACAGAGCTCTGCATTGCTGAAGAGAAGATACCATCTCTAACTGCCATCATGAAAGGCGCAAAACCAACAGGAAGGAAACAGCAGTCAAGGACAGTAATTGCAAGGAGTTCATCTCCTCACCTCAAAACCACTTGAGCAGTTGGGCATGATGGATGCACTGCCAAGTAACATGTTCTTCCACTGTGGAAGTATCTGGGACGTACAAGTCCTACTGCAAATGACATTCTAACGCATTTCCTGTGCACATCACAGAGCTTGAGGAATGTCAAAGATTTCTCTGTCCTGCCGAATCAAAGCTGCAGTAACAAGACACCCATTTGAGAGGGGACTAACAACTCCTGACTCAGGGCTGCCTAAGCAGTTCCACTGACTGCACGTGGAACTGATTGTGTGCTCTTCAAGAACAGCACAATTACCTCCCTCCTCACATTTACTATTAAAGCAATCTAAACCATTCTGGCAGCAAAGCCTGTCCCATCTGGCATGAAAATTTTAACTAAGTCAACGAGAGAGGCATCCTGATACACCCCATCAGAAATAATGATCCATCACAAGAAGCAGAGAAATTTGGCTGCAACTCAGCAGTTTACTTAATACATGTTAAAATTTCTAAATTTACTCTCTTAGCTCTACAAGCTTTGAATTGCTTATGCTAAGAACAAGACTGATAATGGAAAAGTTCTGTATGAAACCAAGCACATAGTCAAACAAAAAGCAGTTCACCTCTTTGCTGCCTAAACTAAATTCTCATGAATACTGTAGATAGACAATAAGCCACAATCCTGATGCAACCAGAGGAGGAGTCCTGCGAAGCCTTTCTATGGTTTCAGTACCTCTGAGGAAAGAGTAAACAGGTAAGACACAAAGACAGAAGCTTAGAGACATTGCCTCTTTTGGCTTTGTTTCAGTTTTTAGCCAAAACCACCACTATGCCCATTGTTACATGCATCATACAATCCTGCCTTCCAAAATTCCTAGCCAACCACATGTACAGTCATAGAGGGCAAGACATGGAAACCCTACAGAAGGACAGAAATCTGTCAGGTTCGACTTCATGTTAGGTGTTACCCATCATTACTAACAAATGTGGATACGATGACATAAAGACTGCAAGTTATTACACCTTCAACTTAAATAATCACCTTTCTTTTCCTTCAGACTTCTTTCCCAAAAGCCCCAATACTGCAACCTTTCCATAAACATGTGTAATTCCAAGTTCTTACTAGAATTACTGTAAAAAAAAAGTGTGTAAGAAACAAAAAATGCCTTACTTTATTTTTATTGATCACTATTTCTGGTTGTAATCTCCTTTCTGCACTGAAAACTTGGGAGCCACAACTTCATTTTGAGGGGAATTAAATTAAAAATCCCTTAAGGAACAAATTCATCATGCAAGTGATGTGCATCGTTCAGTTTTAAGCAAATGACAGTACCCTGTTGAACAGCATAAGAAAACATTAATGCCTAATTATGGCTTTTGAAAACCACCTGCACTCTGAGTTCCAGTTAGACTAAAATTTTAAAGTTACAGTTCTACAAGAGAATACCCTAGAAGTAAGTCAGATCTTTGCTATTTCTAAAGTTAAGTTGTAGCTGAGGAAGATACCTCCAATAACTCTAGGTCCTTTCCTAAGAAATCCAGATGTTAATGACTAATTCTACATAAACTTCCATAAATGATGTATCAATACCTTCCCTAAGTTAATCTCATGATTGAAATACATTCTTTCCACCACCCACTTGTATTTCCAGTGCTAGGCTACACTAGCTAACTTGGTATTACTCCACTATTTTTAAACTACAGATTTCTTTAAATACACCCAGAAAACTGAAATACAAAATTAACTCCATATGTGACTAAACCAAATACAACAAACCAGGAAGTTAAGGCACATAAACCTGTCCTAGAATGAAGAGCATGATAATGACAATTACCCAGGTAGAATATGACCATTTCAGGCATTTCATAACCACATCACAAAAGAACCTTTCAAATGGAACAAGACCCTTTCAACTGACCTGAACTGCAGTCCAGTCAAGTCCATTTCAGCACTGACAGAATCCCCACCACCACATTCTCAGAATCACATGACATCGAAATGGATTTTTCAACATGATTAATTACAGATAGAAACATTTTTTCTCTGTCAATCATCTAATGTCTTCTTTGATTTCTGCTCAGAAATTTCTACTCTAAACTCATACCAGTGAGCTGCTTGACAAACTCTTCCTGCCATACAAAACCTGTTATTTTCTGTTCCCTCTTGAACTGCACACATGCAGTAAAAGCAAAAAATACACCCACCTGTTTAGTACAGATGTTGTCTGCATGGGTTGTTTACTAGAACCATGTAATTTGTCATCTAGGACACAGACCATTCCTTTACCTAAGCTTCTTTTTGTAAAAGAGTCCACAATTTTGGTACATTTGAACTGTTACACTTGCACATTAATTTCTTTCTCTACCTTTTATTTCATACTGTCCAGTTTAGATATATACTATTTTTAACTCTTAATAGGAAATGTTAATAAAAGGGAAACTACTTGGCAAATACATGAGTTTTGAAGACTTAAATTATTAACAGAAGCAAACTGAATAAATACTAGTAAAATTATTCATGGAAGGGTTGGTTTGGTTTTATATTTTTTGTTCCTTTCTTTCCCAAATTCCCTTGGCTTTTGTTATAACAATTAACTCCTCATGGAAGTTAGTTTAGATTATTTTTCAATGTTGAAAAAGCTAGCAAACATCCTGCTTTGGCTTTTTTTCTCCATCCTGCCATGCAATTGTCAATGAGCAGTAAGTAGTAAGTAAAATCACTGCATTGAAATATAAGTACACCGAGGCCACAACAGGGCCAAGGACTTCAAAAGGATATAACAGAATATATGACCAAGTTTTCCATAGTAGTTTCATACACAAAAAACCACCCCCATAAACATAGATGCATTCACATGTAGAAATAATTTCTAATAAACAATACTTATAGACTTTATTACTTGAAAAAACAACCTTTAGGTCTAGTTAAAGCTGGTTTTTTTCTTTTCTGAGGTTTGCAAAGCAGAGGAAATCCCCTAGTCTGAACTTCATGACTCGTCATTTTTGGTTCTCTTTTTTTTTTTTCTGAAAGAAGTATTGCAATCAACTTACCCTCTTTGCCTTTAAATCTTTCCTGATCATATCTGTTGTAGGCAGCCGGAATAGGTTGCTTATTTCGTAAAGTGGGATCCTAAAATAGATTAAATAAGATTTGTAAAACACACTAAAAGCTATTTGATGGTTTGTGAACTTCATAAAGTACTACTTAGAACTACTCAATTGTATGAAATCAGTTCACTTTTGTAGGTGTTTCAATGCATTTGAAAACTTCTGATGTTTCCCTTCAGCATCCACTTACAATCTTACAGAAACAGAGTTTAGAAGCACGTACTGAACGCAATGAGAACAACGTGAAGCCAAACTAAAGTAGCAGTAACCAACTACATTAGCTAAAATCTGTAAGTTTAATGAAATCACTGAGGTTTTGTTATACTTAAAAAATTAGCAGGGCGGGATGGGGAATAAACCAACAATTCATGATTAAGGCTTCAGCCACACAAAATTTTCCATTTCAGCTTGATTAAGCTAAAATTTTGCTAAATAAAACAAATAAAAACAAATTTTGAGGAAAAAAGGCATTCTGTGGAAAAAAGTTTTAAAAAGCGCCAATCTGGAGGCACACTCAATACCAATTCAGTCTTTTTTGTGGATAGCTTAGTTACATATTCACAACTATTCTGAATGGAACATTTGAATAATGCCATGCACAACTTAAGAAATTCAACACAAAGCAAATATTTAAATGTTGGAATTTAGTTCTTTGTTAAATGCAGTAGCAGCAAAAACAAAACCAAGTATGATTAAACAGCTTTTCGAACAGCCACTGAGTTCAAGAATATATTAGGTTTAACAGAACACAATAGTAAACACCACAATACTAAACAAATCCTGTCTAATACCTAGATAGACTTAAACAACAAAGCTCTAAGTCTGTCCTCCTGATTTATTACAGGCAAAAGAAAGCTGGTTCGAGCTGTTCCCACTCATGAGTCATGCTCCAGATTCTTAAACATTTGCTACCCTATCTGTCAGAAAAGTAGCAAAACATTTCGTTTGAAATGGCAGTGCTCTCATCTAATACATTTTTTGCACATCATGCAGGATGTCGCTAGTGTTTGATAGCTGCAGAAGCTGGCACTAGCACTGTAGTCTCTCAGTAACAAGAGCATATTGAAGAAGTTAAACTCATAGATTCAACTCTTCAAATACCAATAAATGCGACTTAAATCAAAGAATAACTATGAAGTCATGCTTGAAAAATGCGCATTCACTGGAAATAAACCCAAACAAATTGCGTATCTAGTAATGAGAAGACACTGTACTCTCACTTTTGGTGTCACAGCCCCCACGTTCATCAAAGCACTGCTCTTACCGTTGGGGCTGTGTTGGGTGCAGGTCTTTGCTCAGGTGCTCGGCCTTCTTCTCTGGCTTTAACTGATTGAAGAATCGCAAAAATGTTCTTGGCAAAGTTCTGAAAAACATTTTACATACTCATGAACCTTCCTGACCATCCACATTCCACAGAATAGCAACACCAGTAGAACACATCATTATGTTTCACAAAAAAACCAAAACTAGTCCACCAATTTTCTAAATAGATGTTTTCTGATTAGTCCTGTGTGAGAAACACAGTTTTAAAGCATCATTGCTATCCCCTATTCTTTAAGGTCCAAACCTGCTAAATCTAACCAGCCTTATTACATCACAAGGTAAACCAAATTCTTCACAAAGCACTTGACATCTCCTTCTCCCCTCTTCCCTACTGTGCCCTTACACTCCCTTTGGAAATCTTCATGCTGAAGCAAGAAGGAAGAATGTTCACTCAAGATTTCCAGGACAAGTCTCATCTCTGAAGCCCAGGCATGAATCCACTAATGAGAGCCTTGGTCTCCCGACAGAGTGCCTTGGGCACAGCCCGTCCCTCGGACTGACCCTGCGTCACAAGGTTTCCTCCACCCAAGGATGTGCAGCTACTCTCAGGGAAGACTCCTTAGGACCCTGGGGAGGCCAGCCCTCCCTGGTCCTGCATGGAGCAACTGAGGCAAGACAGCCACACAGCCACCTCCTGCACTTCCAGCAAGGTTCCTGAGCAGAGCAGAACATGCTTCAACTGGTTGTTAATGGTTCACAGGCATGACCCCATCACATTGGGGTGCAGTTCTTTTAACATTCATCTTGAATTATGACTTCGCTCCAATTGGCACCAAGTAATTTAAGCAGTAGAGCTTTTCATGTTACACTGCAAGAAGCAAGTACAGAAACCACATTACCAAGTCCTTGATTCAAGGTAATTCCAACACCTTCTTGCAGTTTTGTCAGATAATCAAGTCACTGAGGCACAAATGAACAAAAGATAACAATCAAGGTTTTAAAAACATATTCCTCTTGATAATGTTAGTAGAGCTGCTTTATTCTACACAAAAATGCAAATGCTAATTTAACTTTTGAAAGGTATATGCTTTTATTACCACTCAATAGGCATTTTAAGCTATAGGGTTAGGTGTACACAATGTCTGTCACTAATGTCAATTTTCAGTCATGGTTCATCAGTAAAAGAAACCTTTTATCAATTAAGGAAAACAGCTTTTTTTTTTCTTTTTTTACTTGTGAATTACAAGATAAAGTATTCATAAATGCTTACACTCTTCCAGAGTACTGAATACTAACAATGAAGTGGTGTTAATACCACCAGCCTTATGAAACAAACACAGGAATTACAAAACAAAGACTTCTGGGGTGAATTTCATAGAAATCATTTAGAGAGAGTTGTACTGCAAAGCTTCTCTAAGCCTGTTCACTTGACCTCAGTCAGCATGTTGTCAATCCACTCCAAGCCAGCAAGGCAGGAACTGGAAGACCACCAGAAGCCACTTATAAAGGCAAAGCCATTCCCTGAGCAAACCCAGCTCTTTTGACAAAGTCTGAAAGAACTCACACAAAACTGTATTTGAAGTTTTTTTCAGTCTGAAAAATCCTGGGAAAAAACCCCAACTTTGAAGAGCTGCGAGCCATGCACGTATCAATGATACAAAGATACTCAAAATCAGCTCCCTTCTTCAGAAAATAAGTCTAAACTACACACTTCTACTGGAAATTCAGAGATTTATCCCCGAGTGTGGACTGAGCAGCATATCCATCACAATTCTTGTCATTGCTGTGCTTAATCCCATACTGTCTCTAGGAAAAAATGAGCTACTCCATCTTCTCAAATGCACAAGGAGGAACTAATTAACAAGAGAAGGAATTTTCTAAGAGTGATTGTCAACCCAAAAGCCAAACTTCTTCCAGTAACAAGGGAGCTACAACCAGCTTTCACATCCGTATTTCATTCATAAAACCTACAGTTAACATAGTCTAAAAGTGAGTTTAAATTTCAAATTATGAATTTTTCAAAAGGCCTTTCAGCATCTGGGATTTTAATATTCGGAAATGGCACATCCTGGACCAAATTTTAAATTATTTCAGGTAAAAAACCCCCAGGATTTTCTCTCATCTGCTGAAAACAAGTCACTAATAAGCATGGAATTAGAAAAGGTTCCTGCCGATGTCTTTTTTTCCACAGCATGAAAATGCAAGTCCCCCAAGGCCACATCTAATGTCTGTTTGGAAGGGGAAAAAACCAGCAGTGTTTTAACAAGCACTCAAACAAACATCATCTTCTTGCTGTTCACTGGCGTGGTCAGGGATGTGGGATTACATTAATATGACAGAAAAAAGATTGAGCAGGATGTCCACTGCAGGTACCAACTGATTTGCAAAGCCCCACACAGTTGCAAGACTGCTAAGTTTTCATTGTTTATACCTTCAGAGATCAGAATATGAACATCCCCCAGCTTCTGCCCTAGATTTAGTTAAACTTAATAATACATTTTCATTACCAAAAACTTCTGATCTGGGGGACAGAGCAGAAAAGAAGGAAAAAAACCCACAAAACCTAAAAAAAAACCCAAAACCACCCAAATATTTGTTTCTCTGCACTGTCTTAAGAAAACCTGAAAATGCTTTAAAAACAATCCTTAACAAAATCACTAGTATGTAAAATGATAATTCCATCAATTCTTGTTGTTAGCCAACAAGAGCATTGGTACTGCCATGAAAGCTCTCTGTCAATTCAATATCTACATCTAATAATAATTCATCACATTGCAGAGGAGATAAAATGTTTAAGCAGCTACCAAATCAGGTCTTTGCTACTGCCTTCAGTCAATCCTTATCATACCAGATTTTCTGTAGAAGGCCCACTCATGCACTAGATGTAAATTAGTAGCCAGATGCCAATCAGGAACAGCAGCTACAGTCAGATAAACAGCCCATCATCTGACAGAAAGGGAGTCACAGGTTCTTTGGGAAAACCTGCAACAGCATGTAAATTCTCAATATTTACTGGCACAGATGCTCTATCCCTTGCCAACATAGTGACTAACACACACCAAGTCAAGTTACTATCACTGGTGTTAATTTAACAGGCTGTTTGCAGAGAAATACCAGAGCCAGTGAGCTCAGCCTGCTCTGCCGAGGAAGGTTTAATGAAGTCTCATCACTAACTATATTTCTTTCGTAATAAAAATATTTCCATGTAAATATATCAGGGTTTATTCTAAAAAAAATTGAAATCTTCATTCTTCAATTTATCTTTAATTTCTGTTACTATCCATAACCCCAATGCTTATTTACAAAGACTTCCAGTTACTACAGTCACTACATCATGCTACCAAAAAAAAAAATAATCTTTTTTCTAATAATGATCATCAAGGATAAATATTGATTTCAGCTTCATAGAAAACAATTCTTGGCAAAAAAACTGAAGAAAAGTATATTTCATCTCAATCATCTGAACAAAAATAAAAGTTGAAATCTAAAACTAGAAGCATATACGCTTTTACACAATATGGTTTATAGGGCTTGAACTTTCCTACAGCTAAACTGTAACCAATTTTTAATCAGATTTACATTCTGGTATTTCACTGCAGAGAGAGAGGAGTCATAAAACCTCAAATAAACTCTTATTTGAGCTGACAATAAGGATTTCTTGTTGGGCATGCATCCCAGGAAGATCAAGAGCTCCAGAATGCTATAAACATTGTCCAAATTATAGTAGGGCTAGACAAGGAAGATTTGAGGCCCTACCACACTTCTCTACACATTTGCTTGATATGCTCAGACATACTGCTAAATCCTTTGCAACCACTGACAGACTGAAAGGCATGATGCTGTACCAGAAAGGCAATACTCCCATCACACATTTTCAGTAATTCCTATGTACTGCATGGCATAAGAAATGGAAACAGTATTCAGATGGTCTCATAAAAGTACAGCAGAAATTAAAAAACTGTTCATAAGGAACACAAAATGATGAACTGTATATTTAGAGGAAAATATTTTGCACATCTAAATTTAAAACACATTTAAATCTGGAATTTAAATCAAAAAGTAAAAAAAAAAAATCACTTCAGGCATCACTCTCCTATGCCTCAGAAAATACATCTTCAATTTGCAAACTGTTCACCAACACTGAAGTTGATCTTCTCTCCTCCTTGTTCTTCTAATTCAGAGGTAGTGCTAAAGCACTGCATTTTACATGGTGTGCTAGGCTGCCCTCAGAATCAAAGGTTGAACATATGCAAGACTGATATTCAGGGACAGTCCCAAACAACTGCAACCCTGAAAACGTATTGGTAGAATGTGGGTGTGAACTATTAGTATTCTCTGCACTGTGCTTATTCAGATCATAAAAATTTCCACCTTTTCTGACCCAGCATCTTTCCTCACCTTATACAAGAATCCTTCAGATAACACAGCTGGAAACAGGATCCTGAATTACACAGGAATGCTGAAGGAAGTCTTCCTGTTTGAATGACATACACATGCACCCCTCCCATTGCCCTTATTTGCTTTCATGTGAAGAACATGTCAAATGCACAAGATGCTCAGCTGCACCAGTAAAACTGTTACTAACTGCTGGTGGAAAAAAAAGACAAAAAAAATCAAACACTCCCTTTCACAAAAAGTTACTCTGGGCATTTCTTTATGTTCCAGTCAAAAAGTTAACTGAATTACTACGATAGTCTACTGCAGTGAGCTCAAAACACAGAGATTAGCCCTGTATATTTGTGGACTATGTTTTCAGTAAAAAGCTCCAATTCTCACTTGTTCCATGTTATCTTCACTAAATTTTTAAAGCAAGGGTATTACATGAAAGACAACTGAAACATTTAATTTGAAATAGTAGAAAGGTTAATTCAGAGGTGTGAAGGAGCAGCAACACTGTAATAGCCTGAAGATACAGCACAGCATAAAATCTACTCCAAACTCCCAATCCCCATCATACATAATCCCAGTTTATTTTTCCTATGAATGCAGTATATGGAAATACTTTTAATAACTGTAGCAGTAGTGCTTAAGGATGGTGAAGTTACTTTACAGATGACCTCAATTTTCTTTCAGAAGCATAATGCTTCATTTTACAGATTTTTCTGTCAAATCCGAGGTACCTATATACAAAACAAGACTTACTATTGCTCAGTATAAACACAGTTTTTATAATCTGGCCCATCTTTCCTTAAGTGGTATATTGAAAATGTCTGCACCAGTGCCTAGCAGCAATAAACCTGTCTGTCCAGTTTTACTAAGTAAGCTGATGCTGGGTAAAGTGGGGTTTGGGAACTCAAGGCATACCATGACACTTGTGTGTAGCCATTCTAAAACCATCCACCTGTTCCATTTGAAGGCACTAATAAAACACTAATTCCTATTAGCCTGGCACACCTTTTCTTTTTCAACCGTGCTATTAAATTCACCACTACTGAGAATTTCAGGAACATGGAACAATTCTGCCACCTAGAGTCCATACATAAAGATGCTTTTACAATCAAATGATTACTTATAAAATATCCAAAAATTTTACTCTCAGACCTTTTAGCTGTCAAAAATGATAAAAATATTATATTAGTCTTGCTATCAATTTGTTTACTTTAAATATCTTTTCCAGTTACAAGATCATATAAAGAATTTACTGAAACTGTGATTACAACTGTAGTACTAATCTCCTCACAGGTGACTTCAGTAGTAAAAATGCTCAAAAGGACAAAAATATGAGAACTGAAAGTAACTGAAGAAGTGATTTCTCACAACATTTACTTCAAATATGATAGTTACTGTTAAAATAATCAGGCCTACAAAGAAAATACATCAATTTAAAAAATAAAGTCTGCAAATACTAACTGCAATTGTAATATATTCCAGGTGACAACAAAAAATGAAAATATATGACCACCACCAAGATGAGATTCATATGGGGAAAAATGAAAGGTTCTGCTATTTAATACTTATGCACAGGAATAAAGAAAACCACAGAATAATAACATCCTGGAATAGTTCAGAGCAAGACACTGTATCAGATAAATCTGCAATTGTGGGTTACATCCAAGGTAAATGCCACATACCAGTAAAGTGCTAATCCCTCCAGCCAGCTCAGCTATAAACTCCAATCATCTGCACAGTTCTGGACCTCTCATCACCACACACACAAACATACTCAGAGGTTGGGGGTGGGACAGTGGGGAAATAAAAATCAAGATTATAGAATTTAATACATAAAACTCATAGTCACGATCTATGAAATTAAGTTAGAGTTGAGGTTATTCCCTTCTGTATTAATGCCTTTTTTAATGGATAAGGATATACTGGGCATCAAGTAACTTTTTCCAAAGAAAAGTATAGATTACAACATGGCTGCAGTAATTAGAGATATAAAATCTGAAAAACTGTGAAGGGTTAAAAAGCAAAGTTGTTTATTTAATCAAATTGCTTCTTATACAAATAAGATACCCATGCTTTCAAAACAAAACTTAAGGAAATGTGCTGGATAGTCTAGTCTAAGTCTTTCACAACAGAGAATACAAAAATAAGGATTAAGCCAGGAAAATATTTTATTTTATGCATATAAATATATGCATAAATATAAAAATTGTTTTTATATTTACAAAAGCTGTAATTCAGAATATTGTCTTAAACTTTTTGTAAATATTAAGCAGGGAAAGTTTAGCTACCCAGATTGTGAGAGAACTGACTTTGTCACTCCGCAGCAGAGAAGCAACAGCAAGAAATAAACCAGACCATTGCTCCAATATTTCAACCTTGACCTAGCAAGTAATATGCACTTAAAGGAACTATCTTACACTAACAAAAAGATACAATTTCATGATGCAAAGGTTATGAAACTAGAGGGACTGAGCTTCACATAGAACTTGGTATGGGATCAGAGTCAACAATTTTTCCATTATAAACAGATATCTGCATAAGGAGCCCACATCCAATCCTTCTTTGATTTTATACACAGTTAGCTCCATTAGAAAAATATTTACCTCAAATTCCAATTTTTCATGGTCAACTTATATGGTTCCATTTCGGTGCTTTTCCCTAGAACCTATCCAGGTAGGCAATAATGTTAAAATGCCATACAGGTCACTCTAGACTCCTGCCTTGCAGTGCCTTCAAAAGACACAAAGCTCAAGGAAGACAGTGGAGAAAGGTTTTACATTAACGTTAAAAGCTGAGAAATCCAGCAAACCAGCAGTTGGCCCAGCCCCAGGCAGCTGCTGCTCACAGATATGTAAATGTGTGTGTGCCTGGACACACCTACATGGAGTGTGTGTAGCCCTTGCTCCGGCTTTGCAGCTCAAGAGATGTAGCAAGGTTATGTGGTACAACCTTTAGCCTTCCCACACGTTTGACAGGATGGATTATGTTATTTCTCCTGTACATGGGGTCAGAGTTCACTTAAGCAAAGGTAATTCCAGTAGACTTGCAACTGTAAGAAAATATGACTGAAGAGTGCTAGCCAAAATTTCAAGTTTTAGCAATAATCTGTAGCACATTCCCGTGTATTGAGTCTGGCTGAGATGGAGTTAAGTCTCTCTTTGCAGCCCCTGTAGTGCTGTGTTGTGCCCTGATAGCCAGAAAGGTGTTGATAACATTTGATAACACCCCACTGTTTTGGCTACTGCTGAGCACTGCTGGCACAGCACCAAGGCTGTCCCTCCAGCATTTCCTCCTCACCAGCAGGCTGGGGGTGGGCAAGATCTTGGGAGGGCAGACAGCCAGGACAGCTGACCCAAACTGACCCAAGGGATATTCCTTACCATATGACATCTGCTCAGCAATAGGAGCTAAGAGAAAGGGGGAGGAGAGGCAATTCTTATTACCATATTTGCCTTCTGGAGCAACTCCTAGGTGTACTCAAGCCCTGCTTCCCAGGAAGTGGCTAAAGATCACCTGCTGACGGGAAGTAGAGAATAAATCTTTTGTCTTCCTTTGCTTCCACACACAGCCTTTGCTTTTATTAAACTGCCTTTATCTTGACCCACACATTTTTTTCCATTTTAATTTCTCCCAGTCATCCTGCTGAGGAGGGGAGCAGCTTGGGGGGCACCTGTCATCCATCCAGCCAATGTCAACCTACCACAGTCTACAAAGAAAAGGATGGAAGATTTTTTTTTTAAAGAACATCTGAAATGCTCAGAGCTCACTATTCCTATGAGAACACCAGTTAGTTTCAAAAAGTTATAAATTCACAAGGCCAGTATTAGTGCATTTCCAAGATTCCAGCTTTAAGATTTCTCTACACACAAGCAGAGCATGTTTAACCCAGCCCACCCAGTTACCATGCTGCTTATCTAAGAGATATTTCTGAGCAATCTATGAGATTAAAAATAAATAACTAAATATAAATCAACTACATCAGCAGTCACCGACAAAACCACACTCTCCAAATACACCTGTGAATGCTGAAACTCCTGCTCAGTCTACTTTAATTTGTTCCCACAGGGAGAATTCAAGTCCTAAATACATTTACAGTAGAGATGCAATGAGGAGGTTTTGCCTTCAGAAAAGATTGCTGTAGCCTGCTACAGGAGATTATAAAAACCAAAGGACTGTTCAGGAAGGAAAGCCAGAGGAAGGATGTGAAAGGAAGGAATCAAGTACAGACACAGGGGCTTTTTCGAGATGTTCAATGGTTTGTTTTACAAAATGACCAGATATTTATCTAAAAACATGTCCAAAACAGAACTGAAGCCTGTGCAGAGAAGTAATGCAATACTTAACATTCCAAATACTTATGATGGTAAATATTCTATGTATGGATTCAAAACTCTAGCTACCTGAGAAGATATCTAACTTCGTATACAAAGGTTCTCTCAATAACAAAGTTATAAAAGTAATGTTTTGTTAGTGTTTTCCCCTAATATTTGCAGTTTAGAAAGTGTCAACACTAATTCTGACATATATTCACCAGACAATATCTCAGTTCAAACTGGTTTAACATACATAAAAATATGGTGAACTTAAACTACTCTCCAGAAGCAAGTGCCATAGTCAATGGCATGACCAAGAACTCATTCATGATTAAGCAACTGAAGTTACTGTGTCTGCTTCATACAAAATCCATCAGTAGAAACACCAGTGAGACACTTGCAACACCTTATTTAAATATCAATGTACAGATTAAAAAATTTTCACTTTTTCTCCTTTAAATTTCTCTCCCTACCCCTGTACTGTTCCTCTCCCACAGCAGATACAGTTGTATTGGGTCTGAAGGCAGCAATTCCCTCATTCTGACTTTTGTGTGTGTTTGTGAAGGTTAAGAATGAGAACTGAGCTGCATGAAGAGTGAGGACAAACAGATGAGACGAATTTTAAGCCCCCGACATTTGTGGCTGTTAAAAGAACGGTAAAGGAAGTCAGAAGCAGCTCTAACATGAAGTGCTTCTATTGCTTTTGAAATCTGACTACATTTTCAGTTGGTTAGACTGTCCACAGACTCACCAAAACAGCAATGTTGTGTTGTAAGCCTTCAGCCAAACCTAAAATTAAATTGCTTTAAACAACATACACTCTCAAATAGTTCTAAAATTAAGTTACGAGAGGGAAAAAAATCCTTAGACTAAACAAATGCAAAGTGGCTCTGAAGAATGGTTACATAAAAATGTCCTATTATTCATAAAAATCAAGAGGACTACACTACAGACTTGGGGAAAGCCAACAGATACTTAAAACGGGCAGTGCAGGATGACTCATCCACTAGCAATTAAATCAAACACTGTATTTTCAAAAGAAGGTTGAACTGCATAAGAATCATACAGAAAACTATAGAAAAATACCTCAAAAGATGTTCTAAGTCAACAACATAAAAATAAGCAAGGATACAAACTGCACATTCTAGTAATCTTAAAAACAGAAGAGGACAACTGAACTGACGTGTCTGATTTTACAAACAATAGGAACCTCACAAAAATCAGTACAAGCCAGCCAGGGATCAATGCAACATCTGATCAAAAGAGGGTAACCAAGGGGGTCAGACAGATAAAGGAGCTGTGTGATGCATTATAGAAACCCTAAGAGTCAAATAAACTGTGAAGGACAACCACTGAATGACAGTAAATGGGTGACACCCTGTCCCAGATCACGAGCATTAGGGCTGTATTGCCAAAATGAACAGGACAGGATAGAGACTTCCTAACAAGAAAACACTAATTAGGAGAAATTCCAATTACTCAGTGGGTTGGATAAGTGTCAAGAAGGGAAGTGATGTAGTGATTAATTTTTTTAGCTATCATAACTAATGGCTTCTTGGAGCAATGGGCCAAAGTAATCACCAAAAAAAAAAATAAAATCTCTGATTTAGTCCATAGCACACATTTTAGAGAGGCAGTGCTGAAGAACATTCTACAACAGCAGTATCAATGAATTCAAATTCAACATTCTTGTAAACAAAAAAACCCCACAGCCAGGTAAAAATCCATCACTATGATTTCAGCAAGGGGGGCTATGTAACAATGAAGACACTATCAATAAAAGCAGCACCTAAAAGGGCAGAATGCAAGTATCATGAGAACTTTTTAAGATGGTAAAAAAGAACATTACATCACTGGAGACTTATTAAGAAATCCTGGAACAGTTCTATAAGGCACACTTTAGAATCAGGAAGTGTGTCCCAAAGGAGAAACAGTAAATACTTGAGATTATTGCCATCTACACAGAATTTGGAGGAGCACATTGCTGAGGAAATCAGTACTTTGGTCAAATACATCAAAACCAGAGGAAACTTGCCAGAAAGCTGATTGGCTAAAGGGATTCTCTTTTTACTGTGTCCTGATCTTCCTAGTGTTTCCCTTTTGCATCTTAAGCTATCTCTGTATCTCAGTTAACTATGGAGAACACTGGGAAAGCTCACAGACAAGAGTGTTTCTCTGTGGAAAAGAGAGGCTGAGGAGGTGCTTTGGCCTGAAGCAATTTTTTGAAAGAAAACTGACATTTAGGAGCGCTCGGTCTTTGTTACCATTCATGCAGGAATTCCAAAGAAATTCAGATATTGCAAAGGCACACACTGTGTGGTATGTAAACTACTGCTGAAGTCAATTTTGGTTTTAAACATTCTAGGAGGATTCAAGAGACTGCAGATAAATGCATACAAAGCAGACAGTGAAAATTTACAATAAAAAGAATTATCAGGCACATTGGCAATTCAAGTATCATACAGAAGAGTCAAAACAGCATTTGCAGAGCAGTAGCATGCCTTCCTGATCAAAATTCTTTACATGAACAGGCGAGCAGGGAAGGAATGATTTGCCTGAGACACTGTATCTGAGTTTCTTAACAACTTTTGAGAAGGTTTTGCACAAAGGTTCTTGAAATAGAAGAAAAAGAAAGAAAGCAGAAAAAAATCCCACATAAATAAAACCCCGAACACGCATCAAAAAACCCTTCCAACCCACCTACAAACAAAAATCCTGAGCTGTTCTGAGATAATCACAGCCCTCAGTAACATGTGATGTTTCCCCATCTACTTACTCTCACTGCTACTTGCTTGAAAACATAAACATTAACATTCGATGATTTCTGTCCAAGCTACCAAGAATGTTCCTGCAATCCTGCACAAACCGAAATAAAAGATTTGATGTTATGCCTATCATATTCACCAGGCTGCTCAAAGTAACTGCATGCTGGAGTCCAAGAACAAACTCAACCTCTGGTTCCTTGTCTCTCTTTTTCCTGTGATTATGTTTTGCTTAAAATCACTACCTCATCTCACTATTATTACAAGGATGTTACACTAAAACATTCATCTCTTTTCTCCAGTGTCTTAGCAAGTTTCACTTAGAAGACATGTTGAGATAGGAATGCCTCCCAAATGAATGACTCCCAAAAGGAGGAAGAGCTACCCAGATTCCTTCAGTACAGACCTTTCCAATGACTAAAACATCAAGCAGCAAGGTTGCTACAAATCTCACAGACCCAAAGAAGCAACACTAACTCTTTATGTAGCCCACAGGTACCTGCCACATAGTTGGGAATTACCCCCCAGTTCAGGAATGAATTTTTCTACCAAGCCATGGGACAATACAATAAAATTGAGAGCTATGTAAAATACTGTTAAAAATCAGACAAATGAAAACTGACACCTCGTTTACTTCTTAACATTATTGTCCTGTGACAGTACTTAAAAGAAGTAGCAAAGGCAAATGATTCAATTTGACAATAACCTAAGGAGAACAGACATTTGCAATCTTCCAGAACTTGACTTACTGCTTCCTTGAGAAATTTAGTGCCAAGTATCTCTGCAATAAAGAAAACCTAACTGTCCAAAAAGAGCAAGCTGTGCTTGCAACTATGTTCTGGATGGCACATAACCAAGTGCAGTCGAAGCCATGGATTAAAGTAGCATGAAGGGACAAAAACATAGACAAAAGCCTTTTCATGATAACACTTTCTGGTT
The DNA here is from genome assembly GCF_025592945.1 of Manacus candei. Taxonomy (NCBI): domain Eukaryota; kingdom Metazoa; phylum Chordata; class Aves; order Passeriformes; family Pipridae; genus Manacus; species Manacus candei. The sequence continues at coordinate 20,888,480 of NW_026138053.1, forward strand.
TTCTTCATTTTAGCATTTTCCTGCCTTATTCCTTTGGTGTTTTCCACAGTGTACTTTCAATGTACATGTGTTGTTACTTCTATCAGTTACTTCTCACTTTTGTCCTTTTCAAACCCACAGGTACTTTCATAGAGGCCTCCCAACTGTAGGGCCCAAGCCAGCTCTGTTTAAAAGGACTTAAGTGATTACTTGGTATCTTTTAAACAGCTGAAGTAAGTATTTTGAGATATAACTTAGGCTCACTGCAACATGATAAGAACAAACTTCTCTGTCACTCCAAGCCCACCTTTACATGGAACACTGAGCATAATCCTCCCCAGCCATCCCTGATTAACAAGTCAGATACAGGAGATTAAAAAATGCAGTTTGTCACTGGGATTGTAGACCAGCTTGGTATCCAGAGCATTACCTTGCCTGTGCTTTGTAAGATTGTAGTTCTTGTCCTCCATACTCTCTCCCTGCTGACAATATCTCTGGTTACATCCACTTCAGCATCAACAAAACTTCTCTGTTTAAGAGCAGTTATGTCATCATCTAGATCAGTTTTGATAGTAGATCTTTTCTTTGCCATGATTTTTGCCTTGATAGCAGCAATTTTTTCCACTGACATGGCTTCAGACAAGGACCTAAATGAGCAAAAATAACAGCAGAGACTGAGCAATTACACAAACAATTCCTCTGAAAGAACTTGTGAATAAATAACTTCATTCTGCCTAAAGTTCATGGCTATGCTATAAACTACAAAATAGCAAACTTATATATACTGAAAGACTATGAGCTTGGCATTGCTGTTTTGGGCATGAGAATCAAACTTCTGACAAAGACTCCATCCAGTATTAGCAAAAAAACCATCCAAAAATCAAAACTATAACATATAAAAGTAAAGAACATCAAAGTAAAGCGTCAGGACTAACACTATCACTTCTAACATCATCTGAATTTCAGCTCCCTGTTATTTTTAGTGGATAACCATTTTGTGTCCAGTCAACCAGTCTCTGGCTGCTCTGAGCCTTTCAAAGCATTAATCTAAATTTTGGCTGAGGTGCTGTTGTATGGACTTGGTCACTTGGAAGATGTGTTACCTTCTCAGAGCAGGCAGGCCAACAAAAAACAGATGGTAGTAACTTTGTCACATTAATCTGTGTTTGAGGGAGTTCAGTTGAGTCCAAGAGTGCAATATCTTTATCTGTTTGCTTTTAATTGTAAAAACAGAATTTGGTTGCCAGTGAGCCCTATTGTTTTTCAGGTGGGATGAAATAAAAAAGACTGAATTGCACAATCCTAACTGTCGAAACCCAATTTTGTGTTAAGGGGAGGTTTTTTTGTGAGAACACATGAAAAAAATTAATATAAGTACTGGATATGAAGTATTCTCCTTTACAACTAAGCTATTGGAAAGGGAACTTCTCTGCTTTGCTATTGAACAAAGTAACAACAGAGTCAAGCATGGAGTTCAAACTCACTACCTGTAAATGTTGTTTGTACTTTTTTAAAGGGACAGTCTTTTACATCCAGCATTTCAAAAATCAGTAAATAGAGAACATAAAGTAATTACAAACAACACTTAGTAATCATCACTGTAGCACTGCCTCACAACTCCAAAAATAAGTTGTGATACACTCAAGCTAGCATCCAAATAATTAGTTTATATGAAACAATGTGTACTTTTTGATTTTTTTGATCTTATACTTTCTGATCTTAAGTCAGGTATGACAATGACATCCTTTTTTTCCTAGTTTCCTTTGAAGTACGCCTGTACAAGAGACAGAGAAGAAAAAGTAATTCAAAATATGTATTTTTCATGTGGTTAGGTCTAATTATGGATTCCATAAGTGACTCGAATCTGCTCTATCATAAATGTTTGAAGGTCTGACTCCCCAGACGTTACTAATGAGAGGATCTAAGGGAAGAAGAATTCCACTGAGAGCTGTTGGACAGAAGTAAAACTGGCTCCCTTGAACAGCACAAGAATTGTTATCCATCCTATAATTAAGCATTATCCATAATAAAAAAAGCAATCCTACCTGATCTGCTCCGTTTGCACGATACCTTCCTTATGTCCTTCCAGCCGAGCTGCCAAGCGCTCCTTGTCAAGGCGCACGCACTCCTCATCCTGGAAGGAACAGCACTGTTTAACTGGACTGTTTCAACTTGTGTGCATTCTCTCTTAAAGAATAACTACAACTAGAATTAAAGCTGTTCAGCACTATTTTCTGTACATTTGCAAGGACAATCTTTATTTCCCTTTTTTTTTTGATCGGTGCACTAGCATTAACTGTAGAGCTATGGGAAATTTCCTCTCAAGAACCACTAAGTATAAATAAGAAAATGAAAAGGAAACTACCCTTCCATTGTAAAGAGCCTCACTTAACAACTGAGAACAATAGAAAAATCACTCAGAGAACTTAAAGCTGGCAAACAATGCTCATATTCAGGTAGAACAATACAAATCCACACATATACATATTTAAGGCAAATTTATCAGACATTCAAGTTTGTCCAGATATTTAATCAGTGACATTTTTAAAGACAAGAACTGCTCAGAATTGTTGTATCTTGATGCAGAACTTTTAGAAATGGTATTCCTAGTAAAGACAAAAAACAAGTCAAGAATAAGGAATCCTCTAAGTTACTCAAGCCAGGTTTGAGGCAGATATGTAATTTGAGAAAGCAGCAGAGAGATGTAATTTTATTCCATCTTTTCAGCTTCTTAATGTCAATAGTACTTGTGTTCAACCTGTCTCATTTCCCCACAAAACTAAAATCAGCATCAAGCCCATCCTATTGCTAAAAGGCTGTTTGGAAAGGCTGAAGCACAGCAAAAACCCATGGCCATACATGAGGAGAGACTTAGAATCTCTACACTGAGGTGATCTCCCATTAATTTAAAACAGACTTCACAGACACCGAGTTGCCAGAGCAGCAAGGAAACAAAGAGAAGATGGCTATAACCTGACACTTATATGCAGAACTCTTGATTATCCAAATTATGGTGGTGAAGACAATACAGTTTCAAAACATACTGGCATCATAACCACACAGGGTAACACAGAATAAAATCTATCATTTTATAGATCATCAACAGGTCATTTCACAGCAATCATCTGCTCATGTGCCATTAAGAATGCATCAAGTTTTTATGATACCTATGCAGTTTTAGGTAAGCACAAGCAATGTTCCAATCCAACTCCTGAGTAAGCAAATTTGTGTATTTTGATAACTCTTCTTTTAAGAAGAATCATAAAGCCTCAGTACTCTGAAAACATATACAGATTTGTAACTCAGAGGAGACAACTGGATAGACATACTTTTCAAATAAATTATCAAGAAAAACTAACTAATTTTTTAAAACCAGGCAGAGTTAAGTAATGCAATGTGTGTAATAGACACAATGCTTCTATTAGAGAGGCACTTGTGAAAATACAGTTTAATTAATTAATTATCTAAGACATAGCTTCATAAAACAGTAATCACAGGAACAGCTTCATATACTGCTGCCAAAGGGACTAAGCCAGCAGGTAAAACAAAGTCTCCACTGATAGATATAGGACAGGCATTTAAGTCATAATGCCAACTCATGGATGGCAAATAACTGGAGCAAGTCATTACAGAGCACTTTTATTCCAGTCCCATCTTAGCAGACACGTTACAGTGCAAAGGGTATTTAAGAGATGTGTGGTCAAGCTTTCCCCTTTCATACTACAACATACATCCAGCAACCAAAATTCCACATTTAAATAGGAGGCTTTAATTCCAACTCCTTCCAGTTCACATTCACACTAAAAGAAGTATTGTGTGCACCCAGAGAACAGAGAAGTCAGAGGAATTTCTACAAAAACAAATAAATACTATAATATACCACTACCCCCAGTTTGTATTGATGACAGTTACTGTCATTACCTCTATTCTTGGTTTCTTGGCTTCTGCTAATATTTCATCTGCTGCTCTTTTAACTACAAGAAAAAGAAAACATTAAAAATGCAAGACTGCAGTAGACTTCTATAAAATAAAAAAGTTATTTTTTAATTAAATTGTACCTTGAGTGGACCGTTGAAGACCAATTTCAAGTGGAGCACTTCTGTCTATGCTTGATGAAGTTGCTGTAATCAAACAGAACATTTAGTTTAAACACAAAATATCAGCCATAATATTTGAGTCAAAAAGAAAGAGGGACAAAAGAAACTGCAACAATGGAAATTGTAACTAGATATCAGGTAGTAAAAGCAGTCAAACACTGGGACCAGTGGAGGGGAGATATTCACAACCTGTCTGAATATAAAGTTAGATCAGGTTGCTCAGGGTCACCTGGTCCTTCTTTGAAAAGGGGATTGAACCTGCTGGCCTCCTGTGGTCCCTTCCAACATAAATTAGTCAGTGATTCTGTGATCTCTATATACCACATAAAAGAGAGTCACAGTGCTAATTAGAACCTGGAATCAAGATCTACCAGTTTGTCCAGTTTTTTGGAATAAAGACAACTTGTTGGTCCCTTTAAAATACATATAAAAAATGGGTTTACTGCCCATATTACAGAAATAATCTCATATTCCAGGATACTTAAAATTTTAAGACCACAAATAAAACAGAGTATCCTACAAAGGTGATAGTTATCTTCTTCTCAGAGAAACCTCCTTATTACAAAAAATGTAAGATGATGAAATACTAGGTAAATCTGTCAGACTGACAAAGCAGTGATTTGATACGTTTTACTGAACTGAAGATTTTATCCCACACATTTCTTGCATTCAAGATCAATGTATTACTGAAAGCTTCCCACAGTCTAGAGACGGAAAAAACATACATGCTGAGCATTCTAACACATAACTGTTGAGGATGTTAATAATAATAATAAGGCAGCTCACTTCTAAATATGCATGTAGGAATGCAACTCTTGTCTAAGCATAATAAAAGCAATTAATTTCAGAACAAAATTAAAACCCGCAAGAAATAATAACCTTGTTTGAGAAGTCTGAACATATTCAGTTAAGATGCAGACTGACCATTGTTGACCACTCTTCCCCTCCTACCCTTCACTTGTGCCATGAATATGAAGCAGTAAAGTGCACTATGTGTCCAAGGCAAAAGAACACATCACTCACATGTTTCCCCATTTAGGTATGCAAGCAAGTCTTTCCTATCAGGTCTTCTTACCACAGGAATGTTTTCAGTCTGAAAAGACAGCAGACATGACATTAAACTGTTCTTCCCTCCAAGTCTCTTGCTGAAGATTTTTCACTTTTATTGAAAAGTACCCATTCACACAAAGACAGGAACACGTGTCCTGCCACCCAAGAAAGCTTTACTAGCAAGCTTCAAAATGCAGCTACATCCTAGAGGATGTTCAGCTACACAAAATGAAACATGCTGTCTGCTATAAAACTGAAAGAGAGGACAGCCTTTTTTCCCCCCTTCACTTCAAACTTGCAAATAAGATTAGCTTTTAACACACACACAATTCTCTGCCAGGAGTCTGTGTTGATACTTAATTTCTGTGTATCTCAATTTTCTTGTTCCAAGTACCTAAAACATGCAGCACTGCTGTGTCAGGTAACCACGTAGCACCTGGGAAGATGAAGTGTGGGCTCATAGAAAGCAGTCAAATGGAAATCAAAAGGACTTTTTCGATTGAGAATTCCTCTATCTTTATTTGTAGAGCTTATCCAGTAATTTCTCTAATTAGATTGCATATTTCCAAGTCCACTCCAAAGCTATTCTGCTGTATTTTAGTCTGTTCTGTTGATCTTTGCCCTCTCAGGCACTAAAGGATCATCTAGATTGGAATTGCACAACGGAACAGATGGACAAAAGTACTCTTTTGAAATAGTGCTGGAAACAAGTGTGTCCATAGAATATCAAGAGAAACACTACATTACTGTTAATATTTGGGAGACACACTCTTGCTGTAAATGCAACCTGGTGGTTTGAAGGGATAATCTGCTAGGAAGCAAACTGCCAAGAAAACTGCTCCACCTTGGCAGGGACTGTCACAGGATCCTTACATCGAGGTTTTTAAACTCTCACGTGCACTCGCACACTTTGGTGTGTATCTCTTTCCCCTTCCCCAGCCAAATTCATCCATCTCAGTGCTGCTATCATCCCCCCAAAATATCTACACACGGTATTACTTATCACAAGAAAAAAATCCAACGTTGTATGAGGTACTTACCGCGGCACGACGGACATACACAGGATGGGAAAGGTGCACATTATTGAGCAGGAACAAGATAGAATCCAAAGTGTAGTATTCCCTGGGCTGGCCCTCTTTCCCTGTCCTGTAAAACAGTGAAACAAAAATAGTAACATTTAAACTCTCCATCTCTGTTTCAAGCACACCCTTTTTTAGAAAAGATCTCTTTTCTTTCCAGATGACAGGTGAAAGAGCAAATAGTAATATTAATATCAGGCTACTGACAAACTGGGTAACTATCAATTGTATTAAAAAATACAGGTGAAGGATATGTGTTCCTGCAGTCTCTTTAATGAACAAATCATATAACCTATCAAAAATAAGCCAAACTAAGAGCTGGACGGGTTGTAAAATAAACAAGCGAGATCTGTGAAACCATGAGTACATATTCACATTTCACACATATTTATTCTGATTTTCGAAGGAACTGCCTTGCCTTATTTGGGACAGTCAGAGAAACATAACTGAACTGTGAGTGAAAAAAAAAATTACATGCTCTTCAGGTATAACAGGATAGAATTTTCACCCCTAGAAAAAGCACAGTGAAGAACTCAGAATATATAAATTCTATGGAGTCTAGAGAGCAAAGGGTTCAAAACAGTGCCAAAGGGTCAAAATAAGGAGCAACCAGAAACTAACTGCACACAAAACTAGCAAAACCACAACGAACTACAAAATCACAATGAGCTCCCATACTAAAGTCAGACCACATCAGAGCAACACAACAGCATCAAGTTCCATCTCAGCTTTCAAATAGCTTGTTTCAAAGAGACACCTTTTAAGTCTAAAAGGGAACTTGTTCCATGTCACGATTAGCAAACAAACCTCCCCACCAAACAATAAAACTCCCAGTTTCAGCTGGGCTCAAGCACATTGAACATAATTCCCTCCTCACGCATGTTCACTCATTATGCTGTTAGGATAAGATTTTGTAGGGGAAGCAATGCCTGTCCAAGTTTCAAAACAAAACCTACTCCCTAAATACTCCAGCTGCTCTGAGAAACGGAGCTGGCACTCAGTTTCACCAGGAAAGCAGCAAGAGCAGCAATCTCACAGCGACCCACCAGACCCTGGCTCCTCCACATTGCCTAGTCCCCTTCCCCAACCAGCTGGCTCACCTTAAAGCCTGAGGAAGACAAGCCAAAGCTATAAATTTTAAGACTGGTACAGATTTTTCATGAAACGAGATATTTCATGAAGAAACCCTTCCATTAAAACCCTAAGAAGGAGCTTTCCCTCTAAGTACAGCGGCTTTACTCGTGGCTCACCATCAGCACTGAAACACAACATGCACCACAAAAGTGCCAACCTCTCTGGGGGAAGGGAGAGGAAATAAAAAATACTCAGCCACAACATTATTGAACCTGAAAGAGCTACATAAACACCTACTAAAGCAAGGGAAGTGTAGGTCTGTTTTCTCAATACTGTAGATTTAATGCCACTACTGCTTTGCTTGCAATCACTTTTCTGAAATTAGCCAGACAGAAGTGTCCAATAACCTGTTCAGAACCCATTACTAGCAGTGAGGTTCAAAACATCCCCTTCCTAATGATGCCTGAGAAAACCAGTAAATGAATATCACACGGAGAGAAGGGATCCAAAATACCAGTAGAACTATAGAACAAAGGATCTTTCTACCAATGTTTCTTCCTTCCAAAAACTTGGCCTGAGTGTGGGGGGGGGGGAGGGTTGTGTGTATATTTTGCTGCTGGAGAGGAAAGGGAAGAGACAAAGTATCTTTAAACTGCTAAGAAGCCAAAACTTGGGTCCACAACTACAGCCAACAAAACTGGACTCCTCAGCAAGGAATTGTTTGAGTAAAGAGCAGAACAGTAACAATCCCTGATAAGGTGGTACCTAAACAGATTTGGAGCACTGGCAGAAACAAAAGCTTCCTCCACATAGGCTTGGCTTTGAAGTGAAGCCATGGCGGCCCGTGATGCAGCTGTCACTTCATTTTCAAACAAACACTTTAGGTTATCCTAGGTTGGAATAATTAATTATTTCTTTGCAATGTGCCATATACACTGAGCATTATATAGAAGTCCAGCTGGTCATCTATTCAAGTTTTAACAATATTTAGCAGTAAATGGCATAATTTAAAACAAACAAACAATCAAAATACTGAACCCTTACCTATTAATTTGAAAATACAGTATTACAAAGCCATGGGCATTGCCAAAGCTCAGCAGGGCACAGCTGGTACTTCATCACTTCAACCCCACACATAAGAGATCCCCATGCTCTAAGAGGATGTTTTATTAGGGGAACAAGAGATTGCATATTAAAGGGAAATCATCAGATGGAAAAGCAGGTGCATATGAGGAGAAAATCTAAGTCCAAACTGAGATTTCAGCATCAGTGTGTCCTCCTGCTCAATAAACAGAGAACTAAAAGCAAGCAGATCTGAGGGAATCAGATTTAATGAGGTAAATTTACAAACACCTCATTAAATTCACAAACATCCAAAGTAAAAACAGAAATTAATTCTCTTATTTCCCATATTTAGTTATGGCATCAATTAGTTAAGAAAAAAATTAAATCTTAAGAGGCAAACTTCAACAAGCCCAGTAATAAGCATTAAAGCAAAATAAGGAGTTGCATCTCTTACAAAATAAAACTCCACCTTAAAAATGGAGAAAATGTTTATATAATACAAGAGAAGAAGTTTTACCTACTTATTTTCAACACTAGAAATTTATGTCCTGCTCATCCATTCACCTTTAACCTGGGGGCACCAGGAATTTATTCATTTTTAAGTGATTTATTTCCTCTTACATGTTTCAAAGCCTGCATTTTTACAGAGGTAGTAAAGCCCTGTGTCTCATTCACAAAAGCAAGCAGAAATCTTTAAGAACACAAGACGAGGCACATCAAGTATCACACAAATGACAATATCCAGGGCCAGCTGCTCCCTGTTTAAACTCATCAGCTGCACATACAGCCCTCAGCTGGGCAAACAAACCAAATCTCTGTTAGATTAATTCCTTCCTTTGGTTTTGAAACAGATTTTATAATTACTCTTCAGGAGCCATACATCAAAACACACAAAACACTTAATCTCAGGCCATGTAGCCTTCCTCACGTGCCAGCAGGAGTATTCATATAACTATTACCTGGAAACTAACCTGGATTAAAGTTAGTTTTTGTGCCCTTCTGCCCTCCCTCCCTCCCTTTTTTTTTTCCCTTCAGGTTACTTCCAACTTGGCTCAGTTCTCAGACCAATTCTCTGTTTGGCTGACTTTTGTGTGGCACAGAGAGAAGGCAGTGCAGGGCAGCACTGCTGACTTTGTCAGCTGAGCTGCTCGAGGAGTCAGAGCTAAATGTCTCATGGGACTACTTCTAATTCTAGCAGGGACAAATGCCACTGCTGCTGCTTGGACTGGCATTACTCTCTCCAGGCTGGAGATGCAATTACAGCAACCGTGCTGTGGACACCTAAACAGAAATCAAGGTTTGCTCTGTGAAAGACTAAGCCACCAATTGCTCAGTGTAAGCAGACTGTGAATCCTGTCAGGTGACCTGAATATAAAGGGGTTTGAATCTTAAAAGTTTTTTAAAATGTTCCTCATAAATCTGGTAATTACATAAATTACCAGCTCCTAAACTGTGGTGTCAAAGCTACTGAGCATGGCTTGCAGAACTGGTCTCAGTTTTACAGTGTCTTCCATTTGAAGATGCAACATGCAAAATGCTACAGTGGTTCCCAAGAAACATTGTGAGCTGACAGCAGTGTGATCCTATCACAAGTTCAGAAGCCACTGGTCTAAAACAAGATTTACTAACTTACCTCAAACGAATAAAAACCCTCCAAATTCTACCACGTCTACTACAGGAGGTGAATACACAGACAGCTATGAGGAGGTCACTGCTGCTGTTCTGCTCAGAGTGTCATCTAATCACCCACAGTTCCTTCTTGACCATGAAGATAAAGCTGCCTGACTGTACATAACAAAGTTTTCCTCTCCAGCTGCTGTCTTTTTGGCTTTTGGTAACAATGCCTGGGTCTAATTCCAGCTCTCCTGAGCAGGAGTACAGTTGGACTGGTGTATCAGTTTCTTGTTCCCTAGAGAAGAGCAATGAATCTTGCTTGTCTAGTTAACCAGTGCTTTTTAATGTTTGGGAAAAGCAACTTGTGGCAAGGACACCACCATGACTGTCTACACATTGCTCAGCAAAAATACAGCTAAGACCTTTAATTGCTATCTCAATGTTTTTCTTCCTCTTCGGTCTAGCTACCAGTATCCCCTACAGAGCCAGGAAACACAAATAACTCCGAAATTAGTTTCTGAAAACCTGAAATGTGCTTGAAATAGCACATTCCTAGTTATAAACAGAACATAAAGTAAGATCAGCTAAAAACAGCCCGTCTGCAAGTTAAGATAAACAAACAGGTTTATTTGCTTTCTCTCTCCCAAACTACAAGTCAGGATGCTAATATTCATATCATAATTATGAAAACAAAACAAAAAAATAATTCCTAGTCAGACAGAATAACAAGTTCAGGGGTTTTTTTGAGAAATCTGCAGGTTCTTCTGCTTTTCCACAAAGCTTCACAGGATAACATACCTGATACACTTGCTACCTAACCCTTAACAATGAGCATTTTTTTTCTCCTAGGTTTGAAAGAGATTCTTAGGAATTCTTCTAGCAAGGACTAGAAAAGCAAGCAGCTGCTAAATTATGAGTAAAGGCTAATAAAGAACTTCCTTGCAATGTGAGCAATCCATACCATACCAGGAAATTCAACAGGTACGAACCCCTGTTTTCTGGAAGTTTCGGAAAAATAAGCATTTTATCTGGTACAATCACTTAAGCCACGTAAACACTATCTCTACTTGTTTATTATAACAAGACCAATTAGGAAAAGCCTGCACCGGGTCCTGCCCAGGAAGAGGCCCCCGGTAGGGGCAGGGCACCCGGCACAGCTCACGGGGGCTCGCAGGTGAGCACAGGGGGAGCGTCGGTTTGGACCTCTCTGGCTTTGTCCTGGTGTTCCAAAGCTCCAGGACAGCAGCAAACTAGACAAATAAACTAAAAGAGGGGAGTCACAGAATATGCTGAGTTGGAAGGGACCCATCGGGGTCACTGAGTCCGACCCCTGTCCCTGCACAGGACACCCCGACAATGGCACCGGGTGCCGGACAGCGTTGTCCAAACAACAACGTAACTACGGAACGCCTTGTTTTCCACCGAAAACCCAGAAAAACTCGGGACAAGCTGCCTCCTGCCATCTCATCGCATGAGTCTGCAGGACGCGGCAGGAGAATCAAGGAACGACCCGGCCGCGGCCCTTCTGGCCCGGGGCAGGGGCCGGGTGCCTTCCCGAAGGGAGCGGCGAGTCCTTCCCTGCCCGCTCCCTGCCCGGCCAGGCTGCCGGAGGGCGGCATCGCCACCGGGACACCCGGGCACGGCGGCGCGGCCCCGGGGCCCTGCGGGACGCCGTCCCAGTCCGGCCGCGCCAGCTCGCCTCGTCCCTGCAGGGCGGCGGGGACCGAGCCCCGTCCCCGCGCCCAACTTCGGGGCAACTTCTCCCTCCCTCCTCCTCCTCCTTCTCCTCCGCCCCCCCCGCGCCCGCCGCGCCCCGGGCCGCGCCGCTCACCCCCAGATGACATAGTTGGTCTTGACGTTCTTGGGCCAGGAGAACTCGCCGAAGATCACCTCGTCGCCCTTGACCACGATCTCCTTCTTCTGCGTGTTGTACTGCCGCAGCACGCTCAGCACGTCCGCCATCTTCGCCCGCCTGCCGCCGCTCCGGCCCCGCCGCCGCCCGCCGCAGGACCCCGCCGCCGCGCCCGGGGCTGCCCAGCGCGAACGCCTGAGCCGCCGCCGCCGCGCCGCCTACTGGGAGCGACGCCGCGGACGCGTTGCCATGGCAGCGGCCGCCCCCGCGGGAAGGGGCGCGGCCTGAGGAGCGGAGCGCTTCTTATCCTCCCCTCGCCCCGCCCCCAAGGCCGCGCCCCCTCCGCCCTCAGGGTGGTCCCGGGTGATCCCGGAAAGCGGCAGAAACAAACTTCTTAACACCAATGTGTAGGTGTTAAAAAGGGCATTCTTCTTTTATTCGTCATGCTGGACGTTGGGAGGGCAGCTCCTCTAATCGGACGTGCCAAATGGCAGATGGACGGGGCCTTATTTATTACGCGTGCTGTTTACATATTCATTAGCTAGTTTTGCTTGCTAATACATATTCATTATCTGCTTTGCATGGTCACGCCCATATGGGAAGTCCTCCTTGGTCCTTCCGGGTCTTCGTCGTCGTCCTGACCCCGGTTCTTGAGCGGGCACGGCGTCATTGTGTTCCACCACCAAAATCTGCAGCGCTTGTTCTCTGTTTTATCTGGGTACACAGAGCTTAGTTTACATCCTGTTTGTTTACACCCCTTATCTAATTCTCGAGGACTTCTCCAAGATTGTATTGTTCCCTGTTTGGGCACTCCAGGATACTGTGAGTGAAGTTTCTGTCTCTCCTGTCACGGGTACAGCTTTCCCTCGCCCCGAGCACCCAGAGTTTTAATGTGTTTTGTGGGAAAATTGGGGCTGTTTAGCCTGGAAAAGAGGAGGCTCAGGGGAGACCTCATCACTCTCTACAACTCCCTGAGAGGAGGCTGTAGGCAGGAGGGGGTTGGTCTCTTCTCCCAACTACTAACATTGTGAATTATACCAATCACTGCCAATATTTATTTGTCAATGGATATAGAGTAATACTGATGCACTTAGAAGACAAAGACATAATGAATAAACAGAGTATAATTTCTCGGACTGGATTTGGAATTATTATTGGAGCTATGGCTCATGAAAATTGGAATGGAACTTGAAATGCTTCCAGTGGGTCAAGTCCTGTTTCCGTGCCTCATCCAAAAACCTACATCACCTAAGCCAGTGCTACGTCTTGGGAAACACACCCTGTACATCTTCTACACTACAGATAATACTTTCTTCAGTATTATGGTGTTACAGTGACACCAAAAAGCCACTCATTTCAGTTCTGCTGCTCAGGGAGCAGGGAATGGTGCACACACATCTGCAAAGAGATTTATTTTCAGATTTCAAGAAAATGTTGCAGTTCTGGTTTTCTTTTTCACGTAAGGCTGCCTTCATCTGGGGAGAACACTGAAAAACAAAGTTCAGCAAGACAGCGTGTGCATTGGCAGTAGTTCACGAGGGACATGATGCCTGCACCCTGAGGAGCAGGAACGCTGAAGGAGGCAGGGAACAAAGGATGGAGCAGCACGAGGTGAGGTGGTCGTGCCCTGCTGAAGTCAGTGCAGGTATGAAACAAAGGATGGAGCAGCACGGCAGGGGTGCCGTCACGCTCTGTAAGAAACAATGCAGGTAACGGGAGCCAAAGGAACGACCTGAGCCATGACCAAACTTCACTTCGCTCATGGCTGAAGTCAAACTCCATCTAAACAGAAAACGGTGTCAACTGTAATTAACTCATCTTTTCTCCTCTCTCGAAGAAAACAATATAAATACAGCTTAAGAGAGCAGGGAGGTCAGAGGAGACTCCACCGCTGTGTCCTGGGACTGTCAGCAGGCTGTACCTACCTCCTCCCCCGGGGATGCCTGTTGGGTAAGGCTCGAACATTCAGCTGTACGGAGTGCTTCCTCACTCGGGAAATGTGGAAAGCAGCTTGTGCTTGAGATCGTGCTCTTAGCGCTGTATCAGCATCTCCCAATTTCATGTGCTTGTGCCTGGCTGTGTCACATTTTATGTGTTCACACATGCTTCTGCAGACAATGTGTTTACCACCAGCACAGAGTCATGGAATGGTTTGGGTTGGAAGTGACCTTAAAGATCATCCCATTCCAGTGCCACGGTGGCTCTGCATTTTTGTTGCATAGTGCCGAACTGGCCATTCCTCAGAATCCAAGCCCAGCTGCTCCCGGTCCTTATGGTTCCTGAGGAGCAGCTGGAATTCAACAGGGGTGGTTTTCTGCCAAATTTAATGCAACACATAAATTCGTTTTACTTTTAATGTGATACCTTCATTAGAAGTTTTAAACGGGAGTTTACAAAACAGTTCCCGCAACTTTGGGAATCATGGTGAGATTATTAACCAGATTATTCATATCACTAAATCAGGATTTGATAAGAGACATCGGAGAAACTATTTTCACATGGCATTAGACACACGATTCGTCCGGAAAATCCACCCCATCCTTGCCCCATCTCCTGAACGACCCCCATCCCGGGAAATCCACCCCATCGCTGCCCCTCTCTGACCCCCATCCCGGGAAATCCACCCCATCGCTGCCCCTCTCCTGACCCCCATCCCGCTGGTGCTCACGGCGCACCGGCAGCGCGCGGGGCAGCCCCGTGGGGCGGTGCGGGGACCTAGCGGGCGCTGTCGGACCGCGGTGAGGACTGCGGAGAAGCCCCGCCCCTTCCTGTGTCGGCCATGGCCCTGCAGGGGGCGCTGCGCCGGGCGGCGGCGGCCTGTGGGGGGCGGTGAGAGCGGGACCGGGAGAGGGGTCGGGAATGGGGGCCCGGACTGGGACCGGGAATGGGATGGGGATGGGGACGGGGACTGGGAGGGGGAGAGGGATCGGGATTGGGATCGGCATCGGGACTGGGATCGGTGTTGGGACTGGGATTTGGGAGAGGGATCGGAATCGGGATCGGGACGGGAATTAGGACTGGGACCGGCATTAGGATGGGACTGGGAGAGGGATCGGGTTCGGGAGAAGGAGAGGGATAGGGATTGGGACAGGGACCGGGATCGGGTTCGGGACTGGGAGAGGCATCAGGATAGGGATGAGGAAGCGGAAGAAGGATCGGGATGAGGAGAGGGACCGCCAGGCCCGGGATCGAGGTCGGGGTCAGGATGAGGACAGGCATCGGGATCGTGTCACGGTGCCGTGGGAGGAGCGGGGGGCAAGGACGGATCTCGGTGCTCCCGCGGGAGCCGGGGGGTGCCCCGGGCGGTGCCACGGGCGGGACACGTGTCCGGCCCCGCCGGGAACGGAGCGTTTGGCGAGTAACGGCCCCACCGGGGCTGCTCGGCAGCGCCAGCACCCGGCTCTGTCCTGCCCCCGCCGGCGCTGAGCACCAGAACGGTGTAGGTAGTGCAGCTGAAATGAACTTGCGCCTAAGAGAGAAATCAGTTTAAAAAAAAACAGGACAAAGCCAACCCTTAATTTGTGAACTGTAAAACGTGATGTTTGTCTGAAAGCTCGAATATCTGAGTGTGATTTCTTTTTAGTTCTAGAATGGGGAGCCTACAGTCTACTTCTGTAGGATTGTCTAATGATGCTGCTGTGAGTCAAATACAGGTAACATTATTTATGCTACTTTTACTTATTTTCAACATTTATAAAAGCTATGGGTACTTAAAACGTTTTCTTATTTATACAAAGAAATACTGTAAATAGTTCTGCATGTTGAACCTGTTCTTATGCTTATTATGTTTATCAAGTCATGCTGGCAGCATTGTTTATCCACAGCCCTGGAACCTGATCTTCCCAGGCTGCACCCATTTTATGTTTTTTTCAGACCTCTACTCAGTTTTTTGGAGTCAAATACAGGTCAAACATGGCTTCATAGGTGCCAGCAGTAATCCTCCTGTATTTGTTACCATAATACCAGCGTTTTGACTTCTGTATTGGCTTTCATGACTGTTCAATATTGTTGGAAATGTACTGGCATAAAGCTCACTGACTGAGACCTCACTGACTTAAACTTTCTTTTGAACATACAGAACATTATTTCAGACAACTGTGTGGTGATTTTCTCTAAAACAACATGCCCATACTGCAAAATGGCAAAAAAGCTTTTTGAGGGTTTGAATGTGAATTACACAGCTGTGGAACTGGACACAAATACGAATGGAAGCCTGTTCCAGGACATTCTTGAGCAGATGACGGGTGGCAGAACAGTGAGTATCTTCTCCTACACATAACAAGCAAAGTAAGAACTTGGGATACACATGTGCCCCTTGGGATATGTCCATATCAAGTTCTTCATCTTTTTGAGACAAGTAACTGGGCATACAAGCTCCCAAATTAAAGACAAGGTACTGCAGAAGGGTTCTGTACCCTCTTTTCCTTTAGAGCCTCCCTGGCTATCCCTCAGTTATCTTTTCCATACTGCCACTGAAATAACCGAAGTATCTATTTTTCATTTGTATATTTAATCCATTGTGTTAAACAATTGCCTTGTATTTTCTTTATTTTCTACAGTCTCACTTGACTCAGTTATTACAAACTCCCACACAGTGACTTCATCCCACTTCTGAGGGGCACTCAAAGCTTCCCATCTCTGTAAATATTATGGAAACATATGAGTTGTACACTAATATTACACATACGTCTAGAAGAACACAACTATTGTGTGTATTAGAGTCCATGTGGGCTTACTTAAGACTTTTATCTTTTTTCCAAGAAGTAACTAATGTAAGTTTTGTTTTCTTGACAGGTCCCAAGAGTGTTTATCAATGGGACTTGTGTTGGAGGTGCAACAGATACTCAAAGGCTTCATGATGAAGGCAAACTGCTTCCTTTAGTTCATCAGTGTCAAATAAAAGCAAATTCCTGAGCAGCCATCCAGCTTAGCTTCATCTTCCTTTGTATAAACAGAATTTCAGATGAATGCAGAAGATCACAAAGATACACAGCATGAGCTGCACTCAACAACTTCAAACCATTGTTTTCTGAATCACAAATCATTCTCTGACAGACTTTATGGACGTAGCAAATTAACTGGTGTCCTTGCTTAAGCTTTATCATAATCAAAATGGTCATTAAAAATCATTATGTAACTCAGGACTCTCCATGTGAGACAGTGATGTCATTTCATGGCTCTTACATCCTGCTTCAGGGAAGTCTAAACTGTACAAGAATAATGGGTATTTTTTTGCTGCACGTTAGTTTGCTTTCTAGCTTTGTTTCAATAAATGGTCAGTTTAATTTAATGGTGCCTTTATATTCAACTCTTCTCTGTCAAATTGTAATGAAGTATGAAGCCAAACAAATTCTGGTGTGTGTGTGTCTGCCTCTCACATTTCAGTGCCTGATCACCGAGCTCCCAAACTATATCCACTTGAACAGAAAAGGGAATAAAGAGTCTGGCAGCTTTAGAGGGGAAGTAATGGCTTTCATCTCTGCTCTACAAAGTATCAGTCTGTACAGTGCCATTCAGGAATTCTCCTAGGGGAGCCAGACAGCTCACTGACACTAAACTGCAGCTACAAACTAGGGTACAATAATCCAACAATATAAAAAAAAAAAAAAGACTAAGTCAAATGGGTCTAATATGCATAGAGTTTATTTAGTACTTAAATTCTACAATCAGAATGCAGTTTACTAGCCATTTTAACTTTCAGTTAAATGTCTAAAAGAAATTACTAAAATTCAATAGTTTCAGTACAATGTACATCCAAAGCCAGAACAGGCAATGCCAAGACTCTTGGTTATTTCAAGGAAGTCCATATGCAAGTAGAAAATTCTATCCCATTCTTCAGTAAAAGGGACCATTACACAACTAAAGGTGCACACATTAGAATAAAAACATTAGTCAATTAATTTTTACTCAGTTTTTGTGAATTACTCCTGTTATTTCCATTGCTTTCAACGCTGCATGTACCTAAACTACTTTTTTCCCCCTCAAGGGAAAAAAGCATCAAATTTATCTTCAGGTAGCTAGGATTATAAGAGTGTAATTTAATTTAAATTTGACAGCTTTATTTTTGTGATGCAGGTTTGAAACTGCATCATTTATAGAAAGTCTTCAGAATAGAGTTGTCTGCACTGTGCATCTTTAATGTGTAATAAGCTAATTAAACACACTGGCCTCGTTATATTTTTATTGCCATTTACTGTATTTTGCACAGTCATCAAGATAAACACACAAATGTGCATCTCTTCCTGAATTCATACTTAATAAAGCAATTTATTTTGCACATACAGTCGTAAAAGAATACCAAGTACTCTTTTTCTCTGTGTAGAATTCTTCGGCCAGCTAAGTGTTTTCAGAGGTTTAGCAATAATTTTGCCCCTGAAAGCTGATAAACCCATCATGTAAAAATAATAACAATAGTACACAAAGGAATTTTTCAAAGACCTTTTCATTTTGTTCCCTGTTTAGGGACTTGTTTTTCAAACAGTAGTCTAAAATAACCCTTTGAGTTCCAAGCTTCGGAAATCCCAGGGCACTGTCACTTAAGGCAATAATCTAATCCAGCTGGAGAAAACATGCTGTATGCCTGCAGATCCAAGTGAGTGCCCGTCTATCAAAGGAGATATGTTTTAAGGCACCCAAAGGGTTAATTATGTTTCTTTTTAACCATATTAAGGCTCCCCATCCAAATAGTTTTTCATTAATTGTGTATAATTTCACAGAAAGTAGCAGCAAGACAGTGCCTTCATTATTGGATGGCACAAAGCCATGTTATGTTTAAGTTATTTAAACATGATATGGCAGTTAAAGTGTGGTTCTACTCTAGGAAATAATAAAAAAAAACAACAACCAAACAACAAACAAATTAAGAGACTCAAGAACAGTCATTAAAAATTTCCATAATTTTGTGCCCAGCACTGTCTCCAGGACAAAGCTGTTTATCTTAAAATATGCTTGCCCTGGGATCTGAATATTAAAATGTATCCACTAAAAGATATGGATACCTGCTCATCCAGCCTAAATCCCATGCTTCTAAGTCTGAGAAGCTGGAAACAAACACTGAGTTTTTTAACTAAGCAGACAGATCTGTGAATGTGCCCATCTGTTGCTTTTTTATACAGAATTCTTTTTAAAGAGTAGAACTGCACTTTTATAGGAGAATGAAAAGACATTTTATTTGTAACTAGTTGTGCTTAACTCTTAAGAAGCTGGTTAACATTAGGGAAACAACTATTTATATTCATTATTCGTTAATGAAGCATTTGCAAAAGTTCTCCACATACCTCATATATATGCAAATATATATATATATTTTTGAACTTAAAAGTCAAAATG
This sequence comes from Manacus candei, assembly GCF_025592945.1. NCBI lineage: Eukaryota > Metazoa > Chordata > Aves > Passeriformes > Pipridae > Manacus > Manacus candei. The sequence goes on from NW_026138053.1 coordinate 20,907,619, forward strand.
CAGAAACACCTAAAGAAACCACGCTTTAAGTATCAAAATTATAAATCCAAATATGTAAGCACACATATTTAAAGACACCATACCTTCTGCCGAAATCAGCTAATCTTACATGTTATCTCTCAGAGCAGCACATACACAATATACTGTCCTAGTTAGTGTATTACCTTCACCCCCCCCAAACTCTTACTCAGCAATTTGTACACAATACTGTGTCATGGTGAGATGAAATCTCTACCATCCCAGCAAGAAAGTCATTAAACCAGCTTGCTTACAGCATATCTGCACTGCAAACCACTGCAGACAGCAAAATAAACCTATAAACTGATCAAGTGTCAGAGAAAGTAAGGATTAAAAGCACAAGTAAATGATTCTTTGCTGAGGTTTATTTCTACAGCCTATTCTTTAAAGACTTCCTCTAGTCAATACTGCAAAGAAGCTGCTCATTTATCCAGAATATTAATTTAAATGTTTGCCTAATTCTGCCCATGACAGCAGCTTGATAATATTTAATGGAATAAAAAGTTTCAAACCACTGAGCTAATTCTAGAAAAAAATTTGAAAAGCCAATTGTAAGAGGTTACTTTATAAAAATAAAGTCATTCACAGGCAGGTGTTGCATTTTTGTAAATAAACAAAGTATACTTTTGTCACTGATTTTTACATAAAGTTTTGCCAAAAATCTGATACATACAGCAAATCGAATGTTTCGAAAAAGATTTACATAATTAAAGAAAAAAGTTTATCCATTCTTAAAAAAATTAAAATAAATACTATGACATCAGTTCCGGTGTAAGTAGCTAAGCGCTCAATGACAGCAAAAAGGCAGAACAGAGGCAAAAATAAAAAAAAGGAACGGATGAGAGCTTGTGAAAAAAAGATTCAAGTATAGGCCTGAGGTGACGAAGAGAAGGGAAAGCAGAAAAAAAATCAACGTTAACAGAAAAAAGGAAGGGTAAAGCAAAAAGGTAATAGAAGAAAAAACCCAAACGGAATCAAAACTAAAGCTTCTGTTACAGTAGCTGTGAGTCAGGTACATGGTTCAGCAGCACAGCATTTTTTGCAATGCACAAAAATATTTTCATAGGGTTCTTACAGACAGAGCCATTATTAAAATACACTTCCAAAACTGCTGGTGTTTCTTTAAGCCAAGAATACGTATTTTGTTGAATAGCCTTTTAAAGCCATAACCATTTATGGGCACCAGTTAAACAACAACAATGCAAAAGAACAACACAACCCCCCTTATGATTTATGTTTAATAAAGAGGTTTAACAGTGGTTTTAAGCAGCAAGGTATTTTAGGGCCAGTTATTAGTAGCCTTCACACAGTGGGCATTTAGACTAGCCCTTCTGACTTCAGAGCTACACCTACTTTTAGACTTTTCTTTTTTTTTAAACACAGAGGAATGTAGGTAAAGACCCCATATTTTGCCTGTAACCTCATTCTACAAGCATCCCAAACGCTCCTACTCCTTGCTCCAGGTCTAAAATTCCTGACACGAAATTCTATTTCTTGGCCCTCTCCACATTCTTGATTGTGTCCCTTCCATGAAGAACCTTGGCCTTTGATGTTTGTTCCTTACAGCCCTTCATTACAGAAGAATGTTTTACCTCTGTTGTGCTTCCAACCATTAGAACCTTTTTTTCTTTCTTAAAATGCCTGAACATTACAGCCTTAGACTGCCTAATTGTTTAATACTGCAGAATTGTTAAGAGGGTCACAGTGAAATGGCAGCCAAAGCGAAACCTCTCAGTTCTGTCAGATATCAGGAAACCTGTGTTCATCCACTCTGCTGTTGCACTCTGCATTTAGACTTATTTTAATCAATATTTTGAATAAAATTAACTAGCTTTAAACTTCTCCCTGTTCAATTTTTACTGATAAACTGCATTGCACAATTACAGCCCCATTTCTGCTTTGTTAGCCAAAGTGTTCCTCCAATGCAAACACCACTATTAATTTCAAAGAGTCCCTGCCTCCTCTTTGGTGAAAAGGTAGGTCATTTATCGTACACTGAACTAATGCTTCAGCTTAGCAACTCTGTCTTAGTTCACTTTTTTTCTATTATTTTTGAAGCATTACAGTAATTATTGCTTCTTTACATGTCTAGATATTGGTTTGGAAATTACCAGTTTAATAACTGAACACTAAAGTCAGCGCATTTATGTTATGGCAAATGAGTCATGCTGTCCTCTAAAATTCAGGGTATGGGCAGATAAAGATCCAGGAAAGACAAAGATCTAGGGAAAAGGAATACACAGCATTGTTATTCTATGCCCCTTCCTGGAAGATAATAACAAACCCAAAAAGAAAATCATAGGAACAAAGGTCACACTATGAAGTTTCAGCTGTCAGCATTTACTTCATTTTCCCCTCTCTGTGTAAATCTTAAGGGAGGAGCAGATGACAATGTGGTCTCACCAGTGCTAGTTTTACACTGTGTAACCAAACCACTTAGAACATTCTATTTCTAGCAAGATTTTTTTGTACAGAGACACTATAAATGTTTAGGAGTGTATTATGTACCCTAGCATGGATGACTATCTTTTATTATGGGTCAGAGCTATCCAGTGGCAATAAATACAGGGAGCTACAATTTCTATCAGTTCTACTGAAAAGTTCACCTTTACTTACACACTCTAGTTCAAGTATTTTAAACTGGACTGCTTTCAAAGATGCAACACCACTATAACCGTTCATTCAATCTGTTAGTAACTATTCTAACCTTTTATTTGCAGTAAGTTTACTTGAAAATTACTTGAAACACCTGTTTAAGTTTTCATTTTATATTTAGTCCAAAATATTTCCTATGACTTCACAAATACTACTCCAAGTAAGAAAAAGTACTTGCAAAAGTACATCAGTTATTTTCAACATCTCTAGCTTAGAGGAAACACCTAATCAGATGTTTGACTACTGCGTAATTTAAAACACATTACTACCAAAACCAACCCCAAAACATCAGTGCATTTACTTGAAATAATTATTAACATGTATTGAGCAAATGAGTTTACTCCCCACATTGATATGGTGTTTTGTTTAGATGCTAAGAACGATATGCAATTTTTCCACATGAAATGGCTGGTTTTCTTTTTCAAACTCAAAGTGCTATGTCTCAGCTTTTGTAGGAACACGTTTTTTTTCCTTGATGTCACCTGAGGAGCTGGTGGCAGTCCTGTATTCTCCAAGCTTTCTATCAGAGCTATACTGTAAGAGCAGTGATAATTCACAAGTAACTACATTAATGTTCACTGAAAGGTAACACTCCTACCATCAGTTCTTTAAGCCCTGGTTTAATGTCAGAAAAGGCTTCCCTCACTGGTTTGGTTTATTTATTAAAGGAGAGTGTAAGTAAGTAGCAGAATACCTTCAGTAACATGTAACATCCTGTTTTAGCACCAAAAGAGATACCCGCACTACAGAATGCGAGCTCTGGATTTGTAATTAATATGTATGAGGCAAAAAGAAAAGTGTTACAAGTATCAAAAGTATAATATGAATTTACATTTAAAAGCTTAGGTTTTAGGCAGAAAAATATGGTCTTACATGTTATTTACCACAACGGGTAAATGCGTTATTTTTATACATCATAATTATTTTCAAATTAACATCAAATTCACTGTTTAAAACAGCCATCATTAGCATAAAAGAGGCTGACACACATATGTTTTAGAGGAAGTTGTAAAAGCATCACTAAAAAAACCTTTCTAATCTTTTAAGACTGATCTACTAAAGAGATCTTTTAACTTCCCCCCATACTGACACATATAAAACACACACAGAATTAAATACATATACACATGAATTGCTATCAATCCCTGTTCCAAAGTGGTAAGATACTCACTAGCTTTCTCCTTGTTTACTCACAGTCTTACTATAAGACTAAAAATAAAAAATAAAAAAAAGAATCCAGTTTCAATCACTTCCTAAACAAGATTTTGTGAACATGAAAGATGCAACTGTACAGTTCATAAAAGTTTTTAAGAATTGGTCACTATAAACTGGAGGTAGTTTTGAAATATGTTAGCTTGAATTAATTCATGAAATCAGAAGTAGCGTTAATCTACAAAAATATTTTTAAAAATGAAATACTCTCCTGTTAGGAGGATTGTTTCTGTATTACTGAATACATTCTTTTGGAAAAAAAAACAAAGTAGCTTATGGTTTCTGGTTGTTCCCACTCAGCTTTGGAGAGTAGGCCAAGACACATGCACTTGTTGATCTCTCTTGCTGAAAGTGTGCTTATGCTTCCTGAAGTTGTAACATGGACTGAATGTGGCATCCCAGTCATTTCCAAGGTCTTTTTCTACTATAAACAGTCTTTAGAACTTCCTGTAAAGCGTATTAATTCTAAAATAGTGCTTCTGAAACTGTATGGTGCAGAAACTGCCCCTCAATTTATCTAAAGAGATATTTACTCCAGAAAACTTAGATGATGATCTACAGAGAAAAAGACTGGCATGAGCTCTTCCACTTTCAGTTTTATGAGTATAAAATTTCCCTGGATAACTTTTATCCTGTATCACAGTCACATGGTCTCAATATGTACCAGAAAATACTTTTAGGTTTAGTAGGTTTTAACTGTAACCATGGAAACCATTGAACCTTAGTAATGCTTAAAATACAAAGATTTTAAAAAGCCCAAAGAAAAGTCCCTCTCAGTGAAGTTGCTGTTAAACTGACATTATTAAAAATACCAAATCCATTTTTTTCCAGCCCCATTCTAAAAGTAATTGGTCAATTTATTCTCGCAAACAAGCATTCCACAGCAACAGGGGAGGGGGAAATTAAAAATCTCTCCATATTTATAACCTATTATAAGTGAAATTAAATTATGTATACCCTGTAGCCACTTTTAGCAAACTTCCCACTGTTATTTTAAATCTTGTGCAACAGGAAAAAAGAGAAAAGAGATTTCTCATCCGCTTTTCTTGTTTTCCCTTCACAAAAAGGTAACAAAGAATCACAGGATCATTATGGTTGGAAATGACCTCTAAGTTCATTGAGTCCAACCTTTAACCTAACACTGCCACATCTACCACTCAGCCACGCCCCTAAGCACCACATCCACGAGTTTTTTGACCACTTCCAGAGATGGTGATTCCACCACTTCCCTGGACAGCTTGTTCCAATGCTTGACTAGACACAGGATTTGAGGTGTGGCCTCACCAGTGCCGAGTCCAGAGGGACAATCATTGTCCTGGTCCTGCTGGCCCCACTATTGCTGATACAGGTCAGATCCTTTCCCACCAGGCAGCTTTCCAGCCACTCTTCCCCAAGCCTGGAGTGCTGTACGGGGTGGTTGTGACTCAAGTGCAGGACCCAGCACTTGGCCTTGTTGAACTTCATCCAATAGTCCTGGGCCCATGGACCCAGGCTGCCCATATCCCCCTGCAGCACCTTCCTCTCCTCCAGGCCATCAACCCTCCTGCTGCCCAACCTCAGGTCATAGGTAAATGATCCTCTCATCCAGATCAACAAGATGTTAAACAGGACTGGCCCCCCTACTGACCCCTGGGGGACATCACTGGTGATCAGCCACCAGCTGGAGGCAACTCCCTTCACCACCACTCTCTGGGCCCGGCCATCAGCAGTTCTCTATCCACTGAACAGTGCACCCATCCAAGCCATGGGCTGTCAGCTTCTCCAGGAGAATGCTGTGGGAAACAGCGTCAAATGCTTTCCTACAGTCCAGGCAGACGTATCTCCAGCCTTTCCCTCATCCACTCTGCAGGTCACTATATCACAGAAGAAGATCAGGTTGGTGGAGCAGGACCTGCCTTTCATAAACCCCTGCTGGCTGGGCCTGCTCCCCTGGTTGTCCTGCATGTGCTGTGTGATCAAGACGATCTGTTCAGTAACCTTCCCGGCACCAAGGTCAGGCTGACAGACCTGTAGTTTCCTGGATGTCACATTGACCAACCTCCAGTCATCTGGGATCTCCCTGGTGAGCCAGGACTAATGAAAAATGATGGAGAGTGGCTTGGCCAGCTTGTCTGCCAGCTCTCTCAGTACCCTTGGATGGATTGCATCCGGTCCCATAGAGTTGTTTCTGTTTAAGTGGAGCACCAGGTCACTGCTTCCTCTTGGATTATGGGGACTTCATTCTGCTCCTAGGTTGGAGCTCGAGGAGTCTGCAGGTGGGTGAGGACACAGCACCACTGCCTCCCATCCAGCCCATCCTGAAGTCCAGATTTTTGACCCAGGAGCTGCAGGCTCACCTACTGGACCAGGAGGACAATAAGAACTGCACTCAAGCTGTGGAGGAGTTGAAGAGGGTGGTTCGAGGTGCCAGCCAGGCAGCAGCAACCTCTATCCCTGCCCTTGGCTTCCTGGGGCTCATCAGCTTCCTTAACACACTCCTCAACTACTCCAAGTGGTGCTCAGGGCACTGAAGGTGATCCATCTGCTGGCACTGGGTGACCAGGTACAGGCCTTCCTGGCACCACTCGTCTCTGCTGCTGGTGAAGTCCTGGGGGGACAAGAAGCTGGCCATCCAGTAGGAGTACAAGCCCCTGTTCTTGTGGCTGAGGAAAGCAGCGCATTCTCAGCAGGAGCTGGGCCTGCTGCTGCAGTGAGAGTACCTGCAGCTCAACAACTCCAGAGTCCAAGAGGACGTGGTCATCATCGTGGCCTTCTTCACTTACCCTACTGGGGAGTTGGACTTGGCCAAGTTGGCATTTGGGCTGACTCCAGCACTGGTGGACAGCAAGAGCAGGGTCTGGCACGATGCCATGGAAATGTTTGCTGTGGTGGCATCTTCCATAGGCCCAGGCAAAACCATCCCTCTCTTCAAGTCAGTGGATGCTGTGGAACTGGAGGACAACAGGGATGGGGTGATGCATGTGGTGCAGGCCAGGCTGGCCAGGCAGACCTTGCTGAAGCTGAGTGGACCAAGGGTTTGTACAGCACATTGTGCCCTTGCTGTTATCTGGTCATGACAGGGGGTCCTGTTTACCCTCTGGAACAGATACAGACTGGTTTTTGATGGGCCACAGGACTCTGAGCACACAGTTACTGTGGGTATCACTCAAGGGATGATGCTCTGGGAAACTCCAGCTCCGTGGTGCCTAGACTGATCCAGGAATAAGTCCAAGAAAAGTCTCGAGTGCATGGACAGGAAAAAAAAACAACAAACTGCCTTGGGAAAATAAGCATGCTGGAGACAAGGAAGGTGGTTCAGGAGTCGAGGTGCCTTTCTTAAAGGGTGTGGAGAAGGGTTGCCAGCTGTGCTGCAGGGTTCTGAAGGGCGATCTGATTCAACTGACGGGCACAACCAGGAGTGACCGAGCTGCGCAGGGTGTTCCTGTGTGGCACCAAGCCCAGGCGTGACAGGGGTGACAGGTGGTGCCATCTCCAGTAGCAGAGGGATCACTGGCTACTGACAGTTATTTTGACACTAGAGATGCAAGTGCTGAGTTTTTCTTAATTAGTTAGGATTTGCATGAGACCATAGTTATGTTCAACCTTACAAACACCTTAGTGAGAAGCTCTAGTCAGAGATGCTTGAACTGCCACCACCTCACGTAACATTCTGATATGTATATAATATGCCATATTCTAATAAAGTATATTTGCCTGGGAGTTCCCAGGGTGAAGTCTGTTGCCAGCAATGGACCCACTGGGAAGAGCAAATGCCTAGAAAAATTAAATCAAATCCAAAGTGAAGTTTCGAATAACCTCCAAAGCTCCTGTATCAAAGCCACATATATCCAACATGCCTCTGTCATCTGGATCTGCCACTGTAAAACCATTTGAGGTCATTCCACAAACAATCAGTTTAGCAGGAATATCCATTTTCTAGAGGAAGGACAGAAAAAAAAAAAGTCAGAAAACACATACAGAGTAAAACATGGCAGAACATATATATACAGTAACTTAAACATGCCAGAGGGTCAAATCTTGCTTGCATAAACCACTGTCTGAATAGCCATACTGATAGAAACGAGATATGCCACAGTCAGAGCTGAAGACTGCCTGCTAACATTGTGTTTAACCTGTAGCAGACATATTTAAATAAATGGAAATAATTGCAATGAGGTATATTAGCAAAAATTTCCTGCAATACTACAATTCATACATTATTTCAAATGCAAACACTGCATTTGCTATTATGCAGTTCATTCTTAGAGACAACTCAATAATAATTATGAAGTCACCTAACAGACTCAGAGAGTGCATTTTTGTCTAAGGCAAGGATTTCCAAATGTTGCTTGAATAAATACAACTGTGGTCTGGACAATTCTGCTAAATAAACTGAATTTGCAGGTAAGTAATCTCTAAGGTAAAGCAAGCAAGTGGCATGAAGGCCAGAGTGCAGGAACTCTTTCTTTACAGAACAAGTTTAGGAATGGGAGCTAATTTCAACTAAGAAAAACAAAACACAGTCCACACACACATGTTTACCAGAAGTACTTTTTGTAGTTTAAAAAACAGTTTCTTTAAAAGATTGCTTTCTGAGTTTCTAATAGCAATGTGCTTGGAAAGGCTATTTTTCTCTGTTCTATTTTAAAATTATTAAGCTTAGAGTAGTCCCCTTAAAACATAATGGGCTTTCTTCAGAAAATAGTGCCACCTCACCCTACTGACACCTTCCTATAGGCTTATCTTCATTACTTTATTTAAACTTTTTGGTATCTACTGCAGACACCAAGGGTAAATTTAATTCTGTGAGCCAAATTTCATTCTGTAAGAACTATAAAAAAAAAGTATTCAACCAATTATATAGAGAATGCAAAAATTCATATACTCCCTGAATAGTAAACAAAGTTTCATGGATATTGCAATACACCAAGCAGGGTAGGCTAATTACAAATCCTTATAGTAATTCTGTGGTTTTAAATGTGCACAATTAGTGTCCTATGTCCACTAATTCTACCTAACTGCAGAACTGAGCAGTTTTTAACAATATATAATTATTTACTGAAACAAAGCCACAACTACTTCAGTCCCTAAAACATCTTTAGAGCTGGTATTTATTTTGTACTGCATTCACTAATCATAAACAGTCAGAAGCATGTTTACCTCTCGGTACTCTCTAAGGGCTGCTGCAGGAGGAGTATTTCCAGCAAAGGTCTCATTATCAGTAAATACAATGAAGACATCAACAGCCCTCTGAGTTTTCTGAGCCCATATCATTGGAAGGGAACAATCAGTGGTACCCACTGGAATCTTAAGGGAAAAATATAAATATATATGGAACACATTAATACTGAAATTAGTAAACCATGGAAAAATTACCTTTTATGTAAACTTCATGCTTTATCACACAGAGGTTTTTTTGTTAAACTTAGTCATTTCATCTTAGTTTTGTCCAGGTTTTTTTTTTAGTTGAGTTGGGGGTTTTTTTTAACATTCTTTTCAACTCATTGTGACCTAGCACTGCCATTCTAAATTGCAATGTTTAATATCTGAAATATTGACATTTTTTTGACTTTCTCTAAATAAAAGGGACCAAAAAATCCAGTGTTTTGCTACAGAGATACACATAAAACAAAGTAATAAAACTGATTACAAAGAAAATACAATGTAACTGCTGAGGCTTTGTTTGTTTGTTTGTTTTTACATACTTCATACATTTTCACTAAAACTTGAGGTAACGTCATATCAGCCATCACTGGACATGGGACCATTTCATGTGAAAAGGCAGCAATGTGGGAATCCTTCTCAGTACGTGCTACAACCTGAGAAAGAGGAAGACAAAAATAATTCAGTTGTATTACTCTGAATTTTTAATGTCTGGATAGAGCCATTCCCTACCAAACACACAGCATGACATGCTTTTGCATTTAAGACACCGGGGTCCTCACGTGCACCAACAGTTCACTCTACACTTTAAATATTCTGTAATATTTTACTGCAAATAAGCACTGCCAAAATCAGAGCTCAAAACTGCTCTAATTACTACAACTAAAGATACTTCTATATTTCTTCTCTCCCCTCTGACTTAAAATATTGAGTGTTTTTAAACACTAACAAAAGTTCAACTCCTCTGTAATACAAGAATACAATGCAACACAGCAGCTTTGCAACACCAAATTGAGGGGAAAGTGACTGTGAATAAAGGCCACATGGATAACTCAAATGTACACAGGATTTATTCTAAAATTTCTTAATCCAATCTGTATTATTCCATAAGTGCCTCTGAAAAAAATTAAAATGTATTTTCAGCTAAGTGAAAAAGCTGCCCTGACCACTTTGGTTTATCCTTGAAACCAACTTCTTGAAACTGATCTTTCTTAATATGGTTACCAGGAACTTTAAGAACTGATCTACCAGTAAGGCACAAGGTCACGCCTTCCATACCCAAAAAAAATATTATATATAAGTTTCCTCCTGATTTCTAACCAGCTTTAGAGCACCTTTGTATCAAAAGACCAGTTACAAACAGAAGAAATGCAATGCCTCACCATACACATCGTTGCTGCAACGGTGCTCGCATTGAGCACATTGCCCAAAACCTTTTGTGTCATCGATGCACTGACATCAACTGCAAGTAAGAAGCGTTTTCCTGTTGGTTCAAGTGTCTAAAAGGAAAAAAGAGAAAAAAAGAAGATAGATACACATAATTAATATTGTCGTCAAAGTTTTAGCACTGTTACCCACCCCACAAACTTTTCGTGATAAGCTTTCAGGAAATACAGAACCCTTAAAAAGGCTTAACAAACTGAAGAACTGTATTACCTTGAAAGCTCTGTAAAATGAGGCATCTAAAGCTTCTAAAATGTCTTCATCAGGACGCCACCAAAGCTTCCCTCTGCTTCCATGTCCAGCTTTATATGTTTCTAATGCAACCAAAATATGCAATGGATGTATTTTACCCTACAGGCAAAAGAAATAAAAACTGAGCTTCTTGAAAATTTGACTTCCTTTAAAAAAAAAAAAAACAACAAAGTAGTAACAAACTGAACAGAAAAAATAAGGTTCTCCTACAAAAATCTCTGGCTCAGTACACTGTTACTTTAAATTCATTAAATTTGAAGAGTTCATGCAGCCTTTCCACAGCTGTTGTATGAACTGATACTCCTCAGTCACTGGTGACGGACCTCATCACCTTTCCAGAATCCTCCAATCAACACCAAATATTAAGCCATCACCAGAATTTTGGTAAAACTTCACAGCTTTATGATTGTCCATCACAGGCTTACACTAAGAGAAAGTCCCTGTCCTGCTGAGGGGAAAGGAGCTGAGCTAGAAAAAGAACAAACTTAAAACTAGTTTTATATCCAATACAATAACACTGGACAAAGAAACTATTTTCAGAATACAGCATTCATTTTCCTCTTGCTATAAAACATTCCAAGCATTTTTTCTTTTTTTGCTTTCCATACATAAACCATATCATTTGTTTCATGCTAAACCACATCTTTGCTTCACTGAGTTATCAACATTTTGTTATTTTTTTTTCTCAAGGGGAGTTTCAGTCACTGATCACTGCCAGCAGCAAACCTCAGCAAATCTGAACACCTGTCCACCACCCTTCTTCCATCAAGGTACTGCACCACCATCTTTGCTCTCCCTTCTCCAGTGCCTATGCCTGATTAAAGAAGGAACCAGAGAAAGGGAAGAGCAGTGGGACGGGAAAAAAGGGACCGAAGTTGTTGTGCTCAAATTAGCTTTGAATAGTCTTGAATAATTTAAGGGTCCTTATTTTAATCTTCCCAACTCACAAAACCGTTGGTAAAGGCACTTGTCCTTTCTATCTTCCATTACATTCCTGGATATTTTCTTCTCCCTTTGGGGAATCCTCTTTTCCCTCTTATTTTCTTACCTCTTTGATGGATAGTAAAGCAATCTGAAAGGAGAAAATCTCCTTTTCCCCTCAACTGCTATGCTAGTTTCTTCATTCGCTTTCTAGGATCTTATACAAGTGACTTCACTCCCTTTTTAAGCTTGCATTGCTGATTCTAAATTACAAGACTCAGAAGGAACACATGACTCCCAGAGCTAAAGCTTGCCAGAGCCCTCATTTAAGAATAAACTACACAGTTCCTCCAAAGAACATCAGTTTTATTTTGTAAAGAAGTTGGCTGAAGAAATACAGCAAAGGAAGAGATTAAAACCCACAAGGGCTGGCATCGATTATGAAAAAGTTCTTACCTTTTTTAGCAGTTTCTCATTTCTCAGTTTTTCACATACTATTGCCACTTCTGAACCTCGTGGTTCCAGCACTGAATTTGCTGTCAGCTTTCCTAAATTTCTCAACAATACAGAAATGGGCATTTCCTTCAGCAGTGCCTTCCAAACCTATGGTCAAAGAAAGAGAAGTGAAAAAACAGAAAGACGAGATTCCCAAACTACAAGAACTGAAATCTGTACATTGAATAAGCATATTTTAAAATAAATGTACAAATTATACATTGAACTTAATTACTTTAAATCAGCTCTTTGGGCAAACAACTTGAAGAACAGCATAACGGCTACTTTTTACAGAAATCTAGACTTAGGACTCTAAAAAGCATTACCCTAAAGAGAATTCAAAGCTAATGAAGTTTACCTACCTCTTTAGATTTCAGGTGGTTTGTCAGGAGATGCTCTCTAACTAGACCATATTCCTCTATCAAATGAATAACTTCCAATTCATCTTTTGTGCGTTTTACTTTCTCCACAGCCTCCAGATACTTTAAGAGTTTTTCAGTCTCAATAGAAACTGCTTTCTCTTTATAAGCTTCTTGGACATCTTTCCACCCCTTGGTAATATATTTAGTGACTATAGCAATTCCTGTTGAAAAAAGAAAACATTTTTCCCAGCAGGATTACCATCTGTATACTGGCATTTATCACTCTCACGCTAATGAGTCAGCAGGTTTCAATCTCAGACCTGCTAAATACCTATTAAAAAGGTCAGACATACAATTTAGAGCAGTACTTATAATTACTGTATTAATCTCCTTAGAACTAAGAAGCCTAATATCTTTGCTAAGTTGCCCAGAGAAGTTGAAGATGCCCCATCCCTAGAAGTGTTCAAGGCCAGGCTGGATGGAGCTCTGAGCAACACAGTCTAGTGGAAGGTGTCCCTGTCCCTGGTAGGGGCTTGGAACAAGATGATCTTTAAGGTCCCTTCCAACCCAAACCATTCTATGATTCTATGATTTGAAACCAACAGATCTTAACAAATAACAAAAAAGTGTTATTTCATCATTTGTAAGGAAATAAGAACAAAATGAGGAAATTGTGTTATTTTATCTTCTCTTGACATACGGAAGAAAAAGAACAAACTGTTTATCTTGAAGACAAACAGGTCAATTTCTGATACAAAGTCTCACATTTTTACTACGCAATTTACAAGATACCCTCCCTAAGAATTCATCTACAATGGTACTTGGGTTTCCAAAATAGTTCCACAATAAATATAAAAGGTTTAAAACACAGTATTTTCAGGTAAATAAAAATTTATTACCTTCACTGGCAGGTTTTAGGTGGGACAACCTCAGAAGATCTTTATGAGACCAACCACTTCTTTGCTTATATTTTGTAACTGCTAAAGCAAGAGCCATGCCATTCTTTCCATTGTACCAATCTGCAACAGCTTTCCTCAGTGCACGGCCCCACATGCCACATTTCATGCCCTCCTTCAGATCTTTTTTAAACTGGATGAAAGTAAAGAGATGGGTTGGTATGCAACACACCTCGGGGACAGCCTTAAACGCCGCTTGCTTCGTTTTCACATCAGAGCACTGCGAGCAAACCGCAAGGGCAAAAAGCAGGGGCTCCTGCTTTGCTGCTCTGCCCTCTTGGCTAAAGGCTTTTATTTCTTCAACAACTTCACAACCCCTGCCCTCTTCGATCAGTCTTAGCAAGGCTTCTGCATTTTCGAAGCCCAGCTTCTGCTCCTTGACGTGGTAAGCGCCGCACTCGGAGCCGAAGCACAAGAAGTGCCGCAGTCGGCTGGTGTCGGTGACACTCCACAGGTCACCGCCCTCGGAGCCGGGCGCCGGCTTCTCACTCGGGGGCTGCACTCCGCTCTCCTCATCCTCCATGGCTTAGACTTCCAAGGGGTCTGCTGAAAGAATAATAAATTTTATAAAAAAGATGACTACTCTTTTATCGCTTTTTAGCAAAGCAAATGTATCTGGTCTACACGTTTCCTTCATAAAATTAATCAGAGTGCACTCTCGGTGTGCAATAATACACATTTTTGGGGGAAAACAAACAACAAAAAAAAATCTCTGAGTTATAATGGTGACAAACTTACTTCTTTGGAACAAGCTTAGAAACTACACAAAAAACATGTCTGATGTTAAAGCCTTTTGCCACTAATAGATTACATGACTTTCTTACCTAGATTTTTGGATTGCAGACTAAACAGCTCAAAACTCACATCTTACCCTACTCTATTTTGCTGAAGAATTGCTAATACTGACCAACTGGAGAAAAATGAGGGTAAAATATAGAACTAAAATAATTAAAAACTGTTTAGTCAGAAGACTTCATGAGAGTTTATATATGGTGGGTCTCTGTGAGGCTTAGACAACAGCTTTTTAACAACTGAGTACCTCAAGAACGAATTATCTTTGTTACAGGCTCAAATAGTCTGCTGTTCCAAGTGAGATGAAAGAAAACTCGAGACATAAAAAATTCTGTACCACTTTACAGCAAAAAAATTCTCAGTCTTTCAGATCTTTATACACTCCTGAGTTGTAAGAGAGTTCAGCTGTAATATTTGCAAGCAACATCACTGCTCCTACTTGGAGAACATCCAGCATGGTAATATTCAAGCCATGACATTTAAAATTAATTAAATGCAGGTGAAATCAAATCAGCAAGGCAAGGGTAAAAAAATTCATCATCATCACTACCTCCAAAACATTAATAGTGCAACAATAAATTTAGTTGTATCAGTTCTCACCAAATAATAAAAAGACATTAAATAGCACCAAGAGCTCCTATTAAAAAAAAAAGCAGCACCAATAATCCACTCCATCAAACTGTACACATCTCAAAATACACACAGACTGAAGTCTGAGAACACACAAATGACATTTCCAAGAAATCCACTGAACGATTCTAAAGTATTGCAAATATCTACTTTTGACATGCTCCTGCTGATACTGAAGATGAATAAAAGCACTTGTTTTTATTTTTTATTATCCTTTTTTTTTATTATCCATTTACCAGGATAAGCTAGAATAAATAAATGTGACTAACACAGACAGAGACGTTTTCCCCCCCAGTTTAGGTAAGCACTTTGTTTACAAACAACTTCCCTCGCTCTTTGACACAGAATTTCCCTTTCTCTGTAAGTGACTAGAAATGCACCTTTCCTGTTTTTCCTGTACAACATCTGTGCTGATCTGCCTCCAGAACCAAATGATAACCAGCAGTGCTCCCATTACATTCTATAGTCTCCTAAAATCATAAAAACAGAAGCCATATGCTGGCACTTGGTTTAAAAAAGCAGGTTTCAGTTAGAAATTATCTAAGAAATATCTTTCATTGTATCATTCAGAGCATCACTATTTTTCTTAGTGATTAAATTATATATTCTAACCATGTCTCCTGCCAAACCTATTTAAATACAAATCATGGTTGAGCTGACTTTTTCACTGACATCTGAGGCATGCAAATACACTGAAAATAACAAGGGTGGTATTCTCAGCGCATGAATACCATATCAGCACCTTTTAATGTCTAGATTCATTTATTTCCAGTACATGGATACTGAAAAACACCATTATCTTGAAGGAAAGATAAGAATGAGTAGCATAAAGGATCATGATGCATAATGAGATCTCCATGTACATGAAATATTGAGAAAAATTTCTTGTTGTATCTTTCATACCCCTGCTAAAATAAATACTACTACATTAAAATGAGACAAATGAGAAAACTCTTTTCAGTCACCTATGGATTGTCAAGACTTAAAATGAACTGGAAGAACCATGTCTTTGGTTAAATCAAACGTCTCATTTGGCTGATTATATTAAGAAATATCAGCACTACTTGGAATATTTCAGAGTTTTTTCCTGTGTTTATCAATTTGTGCACAGGTTCCTTCTGATATGTCCACTTTATTTGAATTTTCACTTGGAGAGTCTCACGAGTCCTCACACACTCAGTTTTCTAGTCACTAATACAAATTAGCTGCCATCGTCATCACCACCCTGCGGATGGGAACAAATCTAAAAATTATACCATTTCTCAATTTAAAAATGATATTTATCTGATTTAAAATCTAGATTTTTTTATAAAATACTGTGACACAAGATCCGTATTTCCATTAAAGGTACCATCCTGAAAGGCAAACAATTCACTTCTCCATTGCTACGTGCAAATATGCTGTATGATTTTAATTGCATTGTTTTAAAGAAGTTTAGAGCTAACCCTCAGACAAAAAAATTCTCCTGCTGCACTCCTCTACTACACTGTGTAAGTAACCTAACTTAGGCATGTTAATAAGGCATAATTTTTATATTTACTTTTGTATGGACTAGGCTATTCATGGACTCAGCGTCAAAAAGAGTTATGTGCCTCCATCCACAGGCTTCTGACACGAACCCATAATAGAAAAGATAGCTGCAAATGTACACTCCTTGCTTTTCTGAAGCTACTCTTAGTTTTTCTGATACTTAGCACTTTAATTTGCCTTCTCAGAAATATACTACGAGCTCCAGAACCAGATGCTGTTAGAACCTCCACCTTTTGTAGAGCTTCATGTTCACTCAGCTCTCAAAGTTATCTTCTCAGACAGAACACAGTATGTCACCAGAGTGAATTCCCTGCAGCACTTATCCCATTAAAAATGCCCACAGTAAGTCTTCTGAAACCTTTAATAAAGTTGTTAATGCTTTCTGATATGAAATCTAGGACACAAACTTGTCTCAAATGGCTTCTTGCTGCCTCAGAACTTTAAAAAGAGATTCAACACAACCTAATATTTTGGATCCTACCACAAACTGTAAATTCTTTAAAATAAATATCTATTTTAAAAATTACCTTTGAAATCTGCAATTTATACCACCACTAAACAGTCACACTAAAAGTATCAAACTGACACTTAGCCAGGAACTACCTGAAAAGCACTTACTCACAGTTGAGCTATTCAAGTCATGTTGGCCATTTCTAACCCTATTTTACATTTTAATCTCACAAGTTCCCAAAGCTATTCCCTCCCTCAGACCAGTGTCTCTCCTCTGCCCAGACCTCAATCTTATTTTCTCCTTTAACACCTGCACAACAGACAACCTTCACTCTCACAGATGGATAAATGCATATACTCATTTAACTTATGTTCTACCATAACCCAACTCTTCATCTGCTGAGCTACAGCAGGAAACCTGAATTTCAAACACTCATGGAGGATTTATCAATGATACTCTGGCCCCATAAGCATTTTCAATTTTTGAGCTACTGGGATACAAGCAAATATGTGAAAAGCCTTAGAAGTCACAGACTAAGTATTTTACAACAAAAATTGCTGAACTAAACTCCATGGTTGCTCCCCGTAATTAAGGGAAGAGGAAAAACACTATATTCCAACCATCATATGAATTACTAAGTAAAATATGGCTTTGACTGCTCTGAAACAGTCTACACTTACGTCTCAATTGCTAAGTCAACATCTTTATGTTGCTGTG
The DNA here is from genome assembly GCF_025592945.1 of Manacus candei. Lineage (NCBI taxonomy): Eukaryota > Metazoa > Chordata > Aves > Passeriformes > Pipridae > Manacus > Manacus candei. The sequence goes on from NW_026138053.1 coordinate 20,925,195, forward strand.
CCAAAGCATGATTTAGTTCTGTAAATTGACCTTTATTAATTTCTATGACTTTCACAATTAGCCATGAGTCTTCCTAAGAAATAAAATGTCTTAAAGCACAAGTTTCAGGTATATATGAAAAAAACACATAAAGAACAACCATTAACAGAACTGTACATTCTAGCTTAAGTTCTTAAGTTTAACTGCCAGGTTAACAATCATGAACCAAACTTTGTTGAAAGCCGATGGAATTAAGCTTTGAAAAAGTCAGATGTAGAAAACTCACTGACAACTTTTAAAGACAACGCTTCAAATTGTCTTCAAATATTTCAAAACCATATATACTTCGTTCCACAAGAAACTGCACCCTCCCACTTAGTCCTTGAAATTAAACTGAAGATTATAAATACTGTCTTCTGATTCACTGAGCAGAGAGACTAAAACCATCAGACCAAATTATGGTGGTAACAAAACAGGCCTGTGCTATAGCACAGCTCGGACAACATAGTCCCCATACTTCTGAAAATAAGCACTTCTATGTCAATTTAACTCCAGGAGAACACTTCCCAAATCACAAACGGAGCCATGTCCCACAGCAGCACAGGAGATATCAGAGTACACGAATCACATACCCACTCACACGTTTCTACCGCACCATTTGCAAGAATCCGCCTGCTAAAAAAAAAAAAAATGCTCTGACTGGGGGGCAAAGGCAGCTTAGCTTACGCAGAAGAGAATTACGAGGTAGGAGCACCTAAAGCCGATAGCGGAGCGCAGCTGTCAGTCTTTATAAAGGCGATAAACACACGTGACGGGGGAGCTGCGTAAAAGCGGGACACGCCCGGCGCCGCCCCGCGGGGTTCCTCTCGCCCCGGTGCCGGCGGGAGTGCCCCCCTGGCTTCCCCACATTCCGCCACCATCCCTGGGGCCCCCCGGGGCCGGCACGGGGAGCCCGCACCCCGCTCCCCCCGCACCCCGGGACGCGCCACTTGCCTGCTTGGCCGCGGCCCGGGCGGGGCCGCAGCGCCGGAGCTCGCGGGGGAACGGGCGTGGGACGCGCCGGGGACAGCGAGCGGCGGCGGGGCCGCGCCGGGCGCGCAGGGCGGGCAGGGCTGTCCCGCTGCGGCCGCCGGAGCTCCGCGACTCCCGCACCGGCCCCGCCCGCCGCGCCCCGACAGCATCGCCGGGACCCGGATGGGGCCGCGCCCCCCGCGCGGTGCCCGGATGGAGCCGCGCTCGGGGCCGGCCCCGCTCCCCGCCGCGGCGTACGCGGGTCCCGCACCCTCCGCCCTCCCCGCAGCCGCCCCGCAGCGGCCCCGCGGGGCGTGGCGCGGTCCTCCCGCGGCCGGGGCGGTGCCGGAGCCGCCGGCGGCTGCCCCGGATCCAGTCGCGGGCGCCGCTTCCTGCGGCCGCCCCGCCTCTCCATGGCGCTGCCCGGCGCGGGTCCTGCCGGGAAGGGAAGGGAGCGGCACGGGGCGGCAGCGCGGCCTGAGCGGCGGCGGAGCCGCCATGTCCGGGGGCAGCAGCGCCGGCGAGTGGTGCCTCATGGAGAGCGACCCGGGCGTCTTCACCGAACTCATCAAGGGCTTCGGTGAGAGGGCCGCGGGGCCGGGCGGGCGGCAGCGGTGCCCCGGCGAGAGGTGCGGGACTCCGGCCGAGCGGGGCGCGGGGCTCGGCCCGGACGCTGCAGCGGAGCGGGAGCGCTCCCGGCGCGGGTGGGGACGAGCCGTCTCTTGTGACCTCCGGCCGCTGTCCCGTCCCCGGCAGCGCCCGCGGGCGGCGGAGCCCCCGGGCCCAGCGCGGGCTGTGCGGCGGCGCCCGGCCCTCGCCCACGGGGCCCTCGCCCACGGGGCCCTCGCCCACGGGGCCCTCGCCCACGGGGCCCTCGCCCACGGGGCCCTCGCCCACGGCACGTGTTGCGCTGCTGGCGGGGAGTCACCGAATCACTGAGGTTTGAAGAGACCTCTGCGGTCATCGAGTCCGACCCGTGACCGAGCACCGCTCTGTGAACCAGACCGTGGCACTGAGTGCCGCGTCCAGTCTTTCCTGAAACACCACCAGGGACGGTGAATCCACCACCTCCCTCGGCAGTCTATTCCAATATCTAAGCACTCTTTCTGTGAATAAATTCCTCCTGATGTCCAGCCTAAACCTCCCCTGGTGCAGCTTAAGGCTGTCCTCTCGTTTTGTCGCCAGTTGCCTGGAAGAAGGGGAGAACAAGCCCCCCAGGGCTGAGCTATGGGCCTTGGCATTGGGCTGGGGAGTCTACAAGGGGCTGCTTGGTCTTCTAGAATATTAAATTTTATGTGGAGTTGTGTTTAAAATCTTTGGTGATACTGTGAGTGTGTGGTTATAGTGACAGCTAAGTCTACACAGGAATTGGCCAAAGAAGCAAAATGATTTTACGCTAGGTTGATTCATAGTTTCTGTCCTGTCTTTTTTTCACAAGTCCAGACATGCCTGTCCTTTTCTCTTTTTATTTAACCTATGGATTAATCTTCCACATTTTAAGTATTGAACCTTTTGGGCTCTGTCTTATGCAAATGTCTTGCTTGAGTGTATTATTTACAGTATTTTCAGTCTACTACCATGGGTCTTTTCCTGGAGATAAATGTTTCAAGTTCTGCTTTGGACTTGCTGATAATGTCTTTGAAAACAGTGTTGTTTTCAGTTGAGTGGAGGACACAAGGTGACCAAAGACATTTTAATCTCCTCTGCTTCTTTCTTAAATGTAAAGCCCATAGATAGACTTATCCATAACCTGGACATACAAGTTGTAAGTGTTACACATGTCTTTATGTATTTTCTTTCATATTTCTTTGTTTAGTGGCTGCATCCCTTTTAAATGGGTTAGTTGAAGAAACCTGTATTTTTCCTTGTTTCAGGCTGTAGAGGAGCACAAGTTGAAGAAATATGGAGTTTGGAACCAGAGAACTTTGAAAAACTGAAGTAAGGCACATGTTTTTTATTTACATTTGTCTGAAGTCACCGAAAGAATGTGTAGGAAACTCAGGTGTGGTTTTGGTGGCTTTTTTTGTTTGGGGTTTTTTGAATTTGTGTTTTTTCCTTCAGTTTCCACAGAAGTTTATTAGGATTTTGATTTAATGGAATACCTGACAGTTAAATTGCTTTTTATTAATGCCTTTATCCTTAATCTAGCTTTTCCAGGTTTTGAGAGAGGTCCTAATAGCGGCTAGAATGTGGAAATAGATTTCTAATGATTTTGCCATTAGCTTGCATTATATCTTTTAACAAATTCTGTGACAAATTTCTGTTCCTTGCTTTTATTTTCCTTACTTCTTCACGTAATGATATTGCATCTGTTGTCTAAAATAAATTACTTTACTGTACTTATGTACCTCTGTAACTCGTTTTTCCTGCAGAGCCACTTCCATGTGTATGTGAAGGCAAATAGGCTTGTTGTAGCTGAGAACAGCTGGTGTCATATGGAACAGTTCTGTTCTCATTAGACAACATTAGTTCTTTTACCATTTTGTCCATGATACATTGTTACCCTTATTAATAGACAAGATTTTAAGAGAAAAGTGTCATCTAACCTGGACCTGTATCCTGCGTGGATATCCCACACTTGCATAATTAACCTCTCAGAAGATGCAGCAATTGGTGCAGTCTGAAAAGCATGATGTATTTTTAGTAGAAAACTGGAAGTTTCATGAGAACTCCTCTTTGAATGTTTCATCTGTGTCTGGAAGGATTACCAGAACTTTAGTTCCTGCTCTTGTATGGGATTGACAAATGTTTTGACAGGTATTTATCACTAACCAATTCAAATGAGAGTTGTGCAGCTGTAATAGTTGCAGTAACCAGGAAAACTGGCACTGACTTAAGTAAGTTACAGGCTGAATGCTAATTTAAATTGGGTTTGTTTAACATTTACAGAAGGAAACCTGAATTGTCTTCTGCCCAATTAAAAGACCACATCTGAAAATTTCAGTGGAAGTTCCCTGTGTTTATAAATAGTGAACAGAATTACCCTACCAGCATACAGTTAAATTACAGTATAGACTTCTGGATTCAATACTTTTCATCAGTACAGGTGATCTTTTTTCTATCAATTTTGTTTTTCAGGCCAGTTCATGGGCTAATTTTTCTCTTCAAGTGGCAGCCTGGAGAGGAACCAGCAGGTTCTGTTGTTCAGGACTCCAGACTGGATACAATATTTTTTGCTAAGCAGGTATGGCAAGTTCAGTAATTTTCTTAAATAAGTCATGAATCATAGATTTTAATACTGAAAAATAAGCCATCTTTGTGTTAATATGAACACAAAAATTAACACTTTAGGAGGTGAAATGACTTCAACAAATTCTGAGAGTAGGAACTGTGTATTGAAAGGTGATTAACAAAGCAAATCAGTTTGATATGTTGAGTCAAAAATACCAGCCATGGGTTGTTATTTGTCAGCCCACAGATTAACTCACTCTTCTGTGCAGTAAATAAAGGCTTGGTACATGTTCTCAGCAGAATGAGCAAATTATTTTTTTGAAACCACTTTCAACAACTTCTTGGAAGAAACGTTTATTTTGGCCCTGTTTTTATTTCTTGTGTTTCTCAAATGCTCTGCAGCTGGGGAAGTATAGCTCTAGGATAATACTTTCCTTAAGGGTTTGCAGACAGTTTTGGCATGCAAGTTTTAAGTATTTAAATCAGAAAGGTGAGTTTAAATTTGAAATTACAGGAAAAATTGGTTTTGCTGATGTAAGCCATTGTATTTTATTAAATACTGAATAGTACTGAAATTTTGTGTTAGCATTGACAGACTGTGTGTGTGTTGTTGGCAAGCAAGAAAAGCAAGAGAAAGTAACCAGAATGAAAACAGGAGTACTTAATAAATGTTTTTGGATCTTTTGCACGACCTGCTTATGAAACAGTGATAAGTGTAAGTCTAAACAGAAAATGTAATCCTATGTGTGTTAATTACAAAGTATTCATACCAAAAGGCAAAATATTAGGCTTTCTATGAAGACTGTACATAGTCTATTTGCTGGAGGGTTTTTTCCCCTGGTTGGGGTTTTTTCTTGTTTTATGTCCCACCACAAAGGCAGAAGTGTTTTTTATGTAAATTTCAGAATATAATAAGTCTCCACACACCTGCAGCTAAAAGTATAGAAATATGGAAAACAGTGGAAATAGCTGTCCTGGCCACTCTGTACCTGTGCTTCTGTTGTATTTTATAATCACCTTACTGTTTCATGCTGTTGTGGATGACTTCATTCTTTGGTCTTTTTTAATACTGATTTTCTTCATCGTTCCCCTGCTGCAGCTCTTGAGTCCTGCCAAGCACTGCCCGCTATTTTTATGATACAGTGATCAGCAGTGGTTTGTCAAATGTCTTTATAGTCTGATAGCTCTGATAGACAGTGGTTTAAGTTGTGACTTCTGCCTAATCAAACATGCTGCTGGTGACCATAGACTGTGGCTACAGAATAGCAAAGAAGCTCAGGAAAATCCTTGATAAAACTCTCCAAGGGTAGTTACGTGGCAGCAGGAAATTACTCTGATATGAAGCTAGAGAGGGGTTTTTGGGTTTGGGCTTTGGTTTGGGTTGTTTGTTCTTTTTCTCAAGATGAAGGTAAATTTTCCCTCACTCAAGGGACTTCATCTTGTTTCCTGTCAGTAGTTGAGGGTCTGCCAGAATTGCTGTTCCTGTGAATGCTGAAAACTTTCAAAGCATTTGTCTGCTTGCTCTGCTTCTTTTGCCTTCCCCCCTCTTCACTTCCCTTTTTGAAGCTTGATACTAAGCTAAGAGGAACTTTCTTGAGCTTTAAGATTGCAGAATTTACATTAAAAAATTTGGATAATGGTAGACTAGAGAACAAAACCCACAAAATTAAAGGCTAACAGTGAAAAGTCTTCTTTATTTTGTAGCTTTCTTTGAAACATTCATATTTTAATGTTTTCTTAAGCCTGAATCCTCTTTGTGAAGGTGTAGGAACTTTGTAATCTTCTGCTTCCTACACCCTTTAAGGAGGGTGTGGTGGAGTGACTCTTAATTTTAGCAGGAAAGCAATTTCTAGAAATGTTGACTCTTAAAATAGTAGTACCTGGTTACACCACTTGATGGCATGGAATAGATGTTTCAAAAGTAATTTGCAAAAAGTTTAAAGTTACTATCTTTGTCGTGTTTTAGTGTTGTCTGTCAGTCAAGTGCAGTGGCTTAGCAAAATCAGGACATTTTTCTTGTAGACATACATATGCTTGTGGTTTATATCAGTTCAGCTTTGTCTGGACTGATACATTGTGGCTGAACAACTAGTAAAATAGCTGTGAAGAAATTACTATTAAAAGCCAACAGATAAGTGAAAAAAACTGCTTTGGATATTTTGGAGGGAGCTGTAATACCAGTTTAGCTCTGGTGACTCTCACATTGAAGAAAGTTAGCCTTGGTTAGAGATTAAACTTGACAAGCAGTGTTTTGAGGACTTTTAGAGTTTTCTTGAGCAACTGTCTGATCTTGTGATGATGAGGGCAGGATGCCTTGGTCCTCTCAGCCTGTCTCCTTTCCACGCTGTGGTTCTGTTCTTCTCTCACAATGGCTCACCTACTCACTGCACTTGTGTGAGCCACTGCAGCTCATCAGCCAGCAGTTGTCTGTAGATGCTCTGTGCATATTTTCTGGGCTGGTCTCCTGCTGTATTGTGAGATGTGTTTGTCCAGTGAGTCTGGACAGGACAAAGCCAGTAACAGGTAAGTGAGAGAGAATGGGAGTTTTTCTATGGTACCGCTGAGGTGGTTGCATTTCTTGAGGCCATAGTCTGTGAGTCCTTCTGAGTCACCCAGGAACACCAAGGAAGATGAGCATTAATATTAAATACTTTTATTGTGAAAGAGCAAGTCCTTCCAGCCATCATTCAACTGGGCTCATGTGTGTTTTTTTTTTTTATTTTCTCTGTGTGTGTTTTAAGCCAAATTTTGTGGTGGCTTTAAGGTCTTTCAAGAAGACTTTTTTTCTTCATTACAAAAATGATGATGTAAAATAACAATATGTTCATTTGTAGGCTGGAATCCCAGAACAAATAAATTTGTTAGGAAAATTTTTGACATTTAAGGTTATTGCTCTGTTGATCTGTGTCTTCAAAACTGACATGACAAAGGAGCCTTAAAAATCTGAGGAAGTCTTCGTATCTCTTTCCTTTCCCATACATTTTCTTCTTTTAAATATTATCATCTGAAGAGATTTGGTACCATTCGTTTTACTGCAGACATGGTTTAAAATATAATCCTGAATCCTGTATGAGCAAGACAAAGTTACTGTTGATATGTAACAATAGTTGAGTATGGGAAATAACTGATGTTATTATAGCTCTGTTTCTATTCAACTTCAGTTAAACGTTCCATCTTAAAAGTTGTTTAATTGGGGGGAACTTTAGTTAGATGTAAAAGACTACAGCTCGCAAACTGTCTAGCAAAACATCTTTGAAATTGCATTAGGAAACACAGTTTTGCTAAGAAGCTTGTGCATGCTCACATCTTACTCATTTCCACTTTCATACTGATGTTGTAGTTGAATTCCAAATGACAACTAGATCTCGTTCGCAGTTAAATCAGGATTATGTTTGGGGGTTGAATTTAAAAGTCTGTCTGGTATGCATGCATATTAAAGGTGTTTTTTTAATGGTCACTTTTATGTGCACTCATGTTAAATTTGGCCTCCCTGTTATGCCTAGGTATGATTTGGTCCTCTATTTGAGGCCACAGAACTCTGGATGGTCTTACATACCCTTTGAGCTAGGATACCTAGGCACAATGAGGTGAGTTAAGGATACAATTTCAGCCTTAACTCTGAATTTCCTGATTTCTGTGTTGTTTAAGTGGGCCCTTGCTGTTATTTTGCCATGCAGCAGCTACATGGTTATGCCTACCCAGTGTATTCAGCTTCCCTCTGCACTGCTTGGAGTAGCTGTGTTCTGTGCTCAGCACTGCAGGAGTGCCAGTGTCTCTTGACAAAAGTGAATGCCATTGTTGCAGACTTGTGAACTACACTTTTTTAGTTTAATAAACTCTTCAGGGTTTATTACTAAAGTAATGGTATCCTGCCTTTCTTTGGTGCCATGTATTTATTTTATTTTGCATTGGTTGATGATAGAATATTAACTTCATTAATTGGGAATACCTTCAGAAGGAGGGTCTTATAAACGATACTGTTAAAACATTGGTCTTCAGTTGTCTTTGTGCCACTGAGGGAAGCATCTATATTTTAACATTTCCAGTACTTAATTGATTTCAAGTTTTGACTCTTTCAAGTTTGGTAACATTAAGATAGACCAGATATCCATGTTAAAGCTAAACTTGGGATATCAGATAACTTCTAAGTACAACTTGCAAGACATTAAACAAATCGGGAAAAGATTTTCAGTAACTGAATACAACTGTAAAAGTATTATATCATTACTCCAAGGAAATAAAAATTTTTAAAAGCTTTCCATTTTTTAGACAAGAATAAGTTGTGGAACTTTTTGCTAGTGCTGAATTTTTCATGTTGAGCTTTGTAAAACCAGCTGTTCTGTACCACTGGGATGCTTAGTAGGTAAAGCCCAGAGATCTGATGGTTATACTGCCACAGCAGAGGGTTGTCCACAGCTTTTTTGCAAAGCAAAATACAAAATCCATCAGATGGAAGATGCGATTTGAGACCTTAAAGTGCTTCAGCCTGAGGTTGATCCAGAAACTCAGACTGGATCTCTAGAGAAAGATGCATACTTAGGAAGTAATGCATCTTGAAGAGTGTGCCAGAGTAGCCTGTTCTAGTGGTTCCTTGGTTTGTTTTAAGCTGAGTTTCACTGGGTGATGTGGCAATCTTCTCGTGATACATAACTGTATATGTATATTATGATTTTGTTTCAAATATTATTAAATACTCTTTGTACTTTTGCTAGAAAAATCTTTCAAATACAGGTATATGCTTTAAGTTGGAGTCCTGAATATTGATCAAATACCTTACCAGGACTTCCTGGACAGAAATATCCAGGCAAATGTTGGGATTACTGGACAAATAAAGAAGATCCTCTTAAGCCTCAAGTAAAAAAAAAAAAAAGTCCTTTGGGGAAAACCTGCATTTATTGTCATTCAGAACATGTTTTCAGCCAATGCTGGGACACCTTCAGTGAGATCCATTGGAAATTGGAGATATGGGTATCCTGAGCAGTTTCCCTTGAAGGACTCAGTAGCTGTGTGTGTGTACCAGTGCTGGCCTGGCTGTGTGCACTGATGGCATCGTGCCTGTGTGACAGTAAACCTTGCACTTGTCCACATCTGCTACTGCAGTCACATCCTCCTCACTCTGCACTCTTCACCCTGCCTGTGAGCTGCCACTAGCCAGGGACCTCCTTGTTCCACCTTGGTACTTCTCCCATGTCATCTAGATCCAGGAACACTGGATTTTTATGTGCATCACCTGCACTTGCTTCTGTTCCTCTGCTACAGGACTGTTCTTGCTGTCCTTTCCTTACCTCCTGCCTCTCACTTTCTCAAGTTCTATAATGCATTTCTGTAATGTATTTTCATTTCAACAGCTGGAGGCCACTGGCCTCAGGTCTGCATCTTTTATATATTGTTTTCTAGCAGTTAGACATTGTTTAGCTTGGTCCTTATATACTTCATCAGACACAACTCATACTGTAGCTGAAATACAAAATCACATTTATGCTCAGTATTTGATGAACCCATGAATTGCCTGCCAAGTCTAATTTTTCCTCTTTTCTGTTGTTTAAAGCTCCTGTATCTAGCTGGTCGGCACAAAATGTTTCTAAATTTCCCTTCCCTTTTTTTGAAGCCGTTATTGAGTTATCTTTGCCAGAGCAACTGATTGTTCCATCCTGATTTTTCAGCAAAAGTGGTTGCCATTTAGTCCTGTCTCTCTCTATAATGTCCTGTATTAGTCAGGATTTAACAAGTACAGTTTGCTGTAGTGGCCCTGCCTTTGTTGTAGCAGCACTGTTCTAATATTTGTCAACACAGCTGTCCCTCCCTTCTTTCTCCTTTCTCTGTCAGCTTGGAGTGTTTGTAACCACTGTGTCAGGTCAGCCCACTCTGATCCACTTGGGATCTTCTGCTTTCATCCTAGTGCTACTTTTACAACTGTCTCTGATAACATTCTCTAGTCATATCTGAGAGACTCTTTAGTTCTTGATTCCTTTTCCTATGTAACAGTGTTAATTCAAATTATGCCATTCTGGTAGTGGGGGGGGGGGTGTTGAATTTTTCTGCTTCTGTTTCATTATTTCACTGCCCCGATGGCTTTTCTTCCTATGCTCTTAATTCTGCAATTGTGTGTACTCCAGCCCTTGCCTGTGTACCTGCAGTTTGTTTAACCTGAGTTTCACTTGCTGTAATCTCTCAGCACGTGCCGTTCACTCCCTTGATTACCATTTAAGTCAACTAGATCGTAATTTTATTAAATTAAGGAGTGTTTTATTATTTCTTTATCATCTGCATACAAACATAATCTGAACTGAGAACACCCTGAAGTATAGAATATGAATATATAATGTGGCTTATATTATTAACATAGTAGGCTTTCCTTTGTTGCAACCAGCTTTGACTGTAAAACAGGTTGGTTGGGTTTTCTCACTTTTTTTTCCTTCTTTCTTGTTGGAAGTGGTTTCACATTCACAGCCCTCAACTAATTTTCATTTTTTTAATACAAAATTCACATCCTCTCTACCAGTCCTATGGTTTAAGTAGCATTTTCAATTGCAGAATAGTATCATAGACTAAAGATACCTTACTTTTTCCTAACCTATAGCTCACTGAGAAAACACTAATATAAAGTCTTTCTTTTATTACGGTCTTATAACTTTTGATTACTCTGCTTTTAATTAAATCTCAGATTATATTTAATAATTCTTGTAGTCTCTTTCTTAAAATACTGTGGTTTAGTTTGGGTATTGGTAAACAACATTAAAAACATGACTTTAATGTGAAGGGGGTTGTTTATATTTTCTAAAAATGGAATATTTAATACTGAAGAGTAACAGTGTCAAACTAGTATCTTACATGTTAGCTTGAAAAGGATAGGTATATTGTAAATTAAGAAAAAACTGAAAAATCTTGAAGTATCATATGGCTTATTATATTACTCAGCAAACTATATTTTTAACAATTTTCACATCTCAGAACACTTCTAAATTTTATTAGTTTATCCCTGGAATATGCAAAATTCTTTTGTCCAACACAACCTTTTAATAAAAATTCTAGGTTCCATAATGTGCTTTATTGCTCTAAATTTTTTTTTTGACCTGCTGTGCCTGGTAGGAATTCTGATTACTTGAGGGAGTTTTTTGAGGGGAGAGTTGACTTTTTTTTTTTTTTAAGATACAATAATGCAATTTGGGCAGCTTGCTTTGAATAGTACTTTATGTGTTTTTCCACAGAGATCAGAGGATTCCTACATTTCTTCTGTGTCCTTCATTAATTGTTTTAGGGAGATGTCGAGGCAGTAGAATGACAGTTTCTAAGTAGAGCTATGCAATACCAGTTTTGTCAATGAATTGTACTTTGCAGCCATCCAGAATTCATTTTACTAGTCTCCTACAGCAAAAGCTTTTCTGCAGCTACTCAGGCAGCAAATCTAGTCTGTTTTAGAGTGAACTTGTAATATGATGCAGCACAGAAAGTGTGTGTTTGTAACGAAAAATGTTGCCCAGATTAAAGTAAGTTTTTATCACCAATGATGAACAAATTCTCAATACTTTTTTCTAGGTAATTAATAATGCTTGTGCAACTCAAGCCATAATAAGTGTGCTGTTAAATTGTGCTCATCAAGACATCCATCTAGGAGAGACTTTGTCAGAATTTAAGGAATTTTCACAAAGTTTTGATGCTGCAGTAAGTGCCCACCGTTTTCTGTATTTTTTAAGTGTTACAGTGTTCTGGCTGTGCTGGCTCACAGTCATTGTGTAACTTCCTTTCAGATGAAAGGTTTGGCACTGAGCAACTCAGAAGTGATTCGGCAAGTTCACAACAGTTTTGCCAGGTAACACATGTTTTAAATCTAGGCAAAACTGGAAGGAAATTCTTTTTAATCTCAGGTTTTCTAAAATTCTCTTTGCAGACAACAGATGTTTGAATTTGATGCAAAGTCTTCAGCAAAGGAAGAAGATGCATTTCATTTTGTGAGCTACGTTCCTGTTAATGGTCGTCTGTATGAGCTCGATGGCTTAAGGGAAGGACCAATTGATTTAGGTAACATTTGGTATTTTTTCTGAACATCTTCCATTGTAACAATAGCTTTTTGAACAATTGGTCAGATATTACAGGCTCAAACCAAGTTATTTATTAGGCTGAGTAGTGGCTTGCTGCTAAATGGCTTGTATTTAGTCAGTCTAGAGATAGTGTACAGTCAGCAGACCTACCAGTAACATCATTTTTGTGGTCACAAGATCATGAGTCTCTTCATTTACTTGAAGGTCTTGAAGTTATTAAAGAGGCATTGTCAACTTAGGAAATCACCTTTAGTTATTCTCTCGTTTCTCTCAAAGTCAAGTTATCTATCATATAACCTTTTATGGTTTTTCTCTGTGTCTGACTTTTTAATGCAATTGTATTGCATCTACAGAGACAAAAATCAAGAGTTGATACTAAACAGACAGCTGTAGCTATCCATAATGTTTTCTTTTGCTATCTATTGTAATGTTGTCATACCAACTAACTTCTTTCCTCTCATATAAATCTTCCATAACGTACTTTCCCCCTGCCCTATTGTTTTGTGTTATCAACAAAGTAAATTGTTAGTTGCTTATGCCCTTAAAATTTAGTTTTGCTCTATTGCTTTGGTCACTGTGTTATCTAAATATTGTAATTAATAAAATGTCTTCTGCCTCCTGAAAAATCACTTGAGTAATTTGAGACTGCAGTTGCTAAGGAAGAACTTGTTACATACTTTGAAGTTGCTGCATACACCTGAATTATCCAAGTCTTGACTTTGCAGTAAATTTTGCCAAGATGGTTAATTTTTTTCTTTGTTTTTCCCCAGGTGCATGCAACCAGGATGACTGGATAAGTGCTGTACGGCCTGTCATAGAGAAGCGTATACAAAAGTAAATGGTCATGATGCTTTTAAAATATAGCACCTTCTATGTGTTTTAAAATTCCTTACTCTTAATTTCCTTCAGTTAAAGAATATCAGCTGAATTTCTAAGGAATTATGCTTATGCATCATTTTTGTATGCGTATCATTGTGTGACTTGAGAACCTATTGCCCAACATGAGATAAATGTGAGACACTGAGCTGCTATGTAATTAATCAAAGTAAGGTATCTGTGTAGTAAGGAGAGAACCCACTAGTGCTCTGGAAAAAGAAGAGCAAGATTATTATCTCTGTTAAACAGCTGTGGGGTTTTGCAAGTGAAAACTAAGAGTGTCATGACCATGAGTAAAGTTTGAGTGTGTGCTTATACTTAGGAGTACTAGATAGTAACTATATCCATACAACTGGGATTTAGAGATAACAAAATTTTCTTTGGTATGTGGCTTGTTTTAGAAATTTAAGCTGGAAAAACATACTACTTAAGTTTTCCTACTTGTTGGCTCTGACTCCAAACAGCAGCCCTAAATGTGCTAGAAATAAAGTTGATTTTATGCCGTTTCTGGAAAATTATTTTAAAAGCTTTTGCTTGAAGACTTTTTTTTAATAAGCAAAGCATTACTACCAAATTGCATTTGGAGAATTTTGAGTCTGAAAGGCCTGCTAGTCTATTTGTTGAATGTACTTTTCACACTGTATGAAGAAGTCTCCCATGTTTTCTAACCAGTAATAGTAGTGAGAAAGTAAAAACTATTGTATGCAGCAGTCTTGTGCAAGTTTTATTGTCAACTATATTGTGTTTTGTTTTCCTTTTTTCACAGTTTAAGTGTTTATGTTTTGTGGCCACAGACAGGAATAGTAATATCTGGGGAGAGGAGGTTATTAGGAGTTACAAATTGGGTAGAATTCATTTGAGGCAAAATTAGATCTGTAGCACAACTTAATTTAATAGATCCATTTAAAATGTTGTTTCCATGAAATGCATTCCCTTCTAATGAAACAGAGGAGGAGGTTTTTGAATTGTCATGTTAGTGACTAATTTTGAAAGTGGGTTGTTTTTGTTGTTTTGTTTTTCTGTTCCTCTAGATACAGTGAAGGTGAGATAAGGTTTAACCTGATGGCTATTGTGTCTGACAGGAAGATGATATATGAGCAGAGGATTGCAGAGTTACAGCAACAGCTGGCAGAGGTAGGCCATGGTATTTACATTACTGGAGTAGTTCTCTAGTAGTTCTGTGTGTTTGCTTTACTATTCACCTCCTTTCCTTGCTCCAAATGGAGTATCAGTAAAAAAAGCAGGGAAGGATTGCTATTACTGCTTCCCTGTGCAGCACAGTCACTGCTGCAGCTCTGGTTCCTTCCCAGGGAACTGAGCTGAGCACTGGGTACAGTGTGACCATGTCATTGTGGCTTTCAGTCTTGACTCATCTGCTGTGGTACTGGAATTGTTCTTTACCTAGTGCCCAAGCTACTCTGCTTATACCTAACTGAGGAAATTCCTGGAATGTTGCTATAACTGTGATACCCTAATCTGTGATAGAAATATTCTGAAGACAAGACTTAGTTTAGGTTTTTTTCTGTTTTGTGGAAGGAGGAGCCTATGGATACAGATCAAAGTAGTAATATGCTAAGTTCTATACAATCAGAAGTTGCAAAATACCAGATGTTAATTGAAGAAGAGAACCAAAAATTAAAAAGATATAAGGTATGTAGCCTTTGCTTTTCTGATGAAATTATTGCAACAGTTGTAAGAAAAAGCTGGTTTTTATATCTATGGGAGCTGCTGCAATTAATGTGAAAGAACTGGATGGGGACTAGAAGATAGTTGAGTGATATAATAATACCTTAATGCTTTTAATTTATTTTTAGATCGAAAATATTAGAAGAAAACATAATTACCTGCCTTTCATCATGGAATTATTAAAGACTCTAGCAGAGCACCAGCAGTTAATACCATTAGTAGAAAAAGTGAGTATTTTCTAGCTGACTTTTAAGAAACAGTATATTACTATAATTCTTCATACCTTCTATGTAAAATTAAATAAACAAACCCATGACATTTATGATTCCAAGATATTTGACCACACTTTTTACGTTCATGTGTATTGCTACTTTAGCTTGTTCTCAAGAGCCACAATTTCAGTGCAGATTGGAGACTGTGGGACAAACCAACTTTGCAGTATTAGGCAAAGGCAAACTGTATCTCCCCTTTAATAAACTAAACAAATTTTTCTGATGGTGATTTAGGAAGAGGCAGTTCAATATCATCTAAATCACGTTACAGGGCGTAAGATGCTGCAATACAAGAGACGTAAGATTTGGGCTTTTCTGCGTGGATAATTAAAAATCCTATTAAAATTATGATACTTGGCTTCGGTTAGTCTGTGATAGAGTTCCCCATGTCATTCCTGATATCCCTTTTTGACCCGCAGAGTGTTCGGATGTGCACCCCAGCACCGTCCGCGGTCGGTCCCTTTGGCTACTGCGGCCTCTCCACGCCCAGTTTGGTGCAGTCCCGGGCTGTGACCGCCGGGTGGCAGCCGTGGCACAGGGACTGGAGCTGGGAATTCTTTCCCTCCTTTTCCCTCTTCTCGTTTACGGGCTTTACTTTCCCCCTTTTTAAGGTGTTTAGCTATTAACATTGATTTACTGTTAAGGTTTGTATTAAAGCTTAGTTATTAAAGAGTGTCTGTCACTTGGGTAAGGTTATTAAACTGGCTGGTTGAGTACTTGAGCTGTACTGAGCTCAGTGCTGCTTTGCATATCTGCTCGTGTGCCAGAGGCAGTATCCCTGGTCTTGAACTCACTGAGAAAGGATCTCTGTATTATTATAATGACAAAAAGAGCTATATATTATTTTAATGAGTCTATTCTTTAGCTGAATTTACTTAGGAAGGTATGTTTGCTGGCCTGTAGCTTACAAGACAGTAACTTCTAGTTTTTAATCTTTTCCTTCTTTGGGTAATGTGTGGAATTTTAATCCAGTTTCGTGTTGGCAGGAGTCATTTATAAGACCATCAAGCTGCTTTTACAAGCAAATTTCCAGTGGACCTGAGCACCTGGTGATAGATCTTAATTGTAAATCACAGAATTAGATACTTTTCTGTTCAATAACAAGTGATACAAGCAGCAGCCTGATTCAGAATGAACAAATATTTTGACAGAAAGTTGGCTGATATTGCTTCTGAATTGCCCCCTCTTCTTGGCCAGCTTGTCTTTTAACTAAATCCATAAGGAAAAAATGCTAGTTCCCTGGCAATTTGAACCATTTGTAATTGATACAAGTTATATAAGAATTTGTCTGCAAATATCTTGATAGGAACTCTTCTGGGTTTTTTTCCCCACTCATCTGAAAGATCTAAAACACTAAGATCTTGGTCATTGCAGAGTTCAGTTTTGCTAGTCAGTGTGTCTGAATGCAGTGTTTCCTTGTGACATAGAATATTTTCATTAGGAAGAGTTATTTCTATGTTAGGTGAAATTAATACGATGGTATGAAAAATGAAGGCTTAAACTATGTTTTAAAAATAGTGCCTTTTTCCCCCTCTAGTTTTCCCCATAGAAATCACCTAATCTTAATTTCCTTTGTATTATTTATTTAAACCTATATCTATTCTTAAAAGCCTTTATATACGAACCCAGTAAAATAGTAGTAGGATACTTCTGAAGGGTTTAAATTTACATTTAAAATGTTTCTTTTTACAGCATATTTTGATGTTCAGGAATGTAATGAGTAGTCATGCAAAGCTTCAGAAAGATCTGTCTTCTCAGAGCTTGACATCATCTCCCTTTGTTTTCTAGGCAAAAGAAAAACAAAATGCCAAAAAAGCTCAGGAGGCCAAGTGAAGATGACTTTGCATAATACATACAGTTATTTGCTTCTGAAACTATTTTCATGATTACAAATAAAACTTTTCATAAACTTCAAATTTTGTCCAGTGCACGTTTGACAGTTGTAACACTTTGTCTTGTACTGTATGCACGGGTCTGATTCCTTCCTTCCCCTGCATCTTGTGCATGTAGTACTGCTAAGCAATGTTTAAGTTCTCTTCAGATTCAGTATTTAAGTCTGATTGCTGAAAACTTGGGAGGTGGACCCAAAAATGTGCAAGGAGAACATACCCATGTTGTCCCGTTTGAACATATAACGATACAAACGCCAGAGTTTTAAGCATAAGCATGAGCTTTCTTTGCTCAGCCCTACTAACAGTTACAATACCTTCCAGTTGTTTAGTGGCATAGCCTGTGTCTTTGTTTTTATGAAGTATGTGTCTAATTTTTTTACAAAATTGAAAAGTATGAATTTAGCTGTAGAAACATTTGCAAAGACCAATGTATAATCTTAAAAGAACTGCATTGCTTTAGTAGAAAAGATAATAAATATTCCCATTTTTATTTTGGCAAACTTTCTTCTGTGGTATTTTATTACTGGGTAAGATAATTAAGATAATGGAGTTCTTCAGCCTTGTGACTGTGAGTATATGCACTCTAGATTTGGGTTAGAAGGGGAGTTATGCTGTTGTTTTGGGGAGTTAATATCCTTGGATATAAGCTATTACTATTCTGGAGTATGTTAAATTCAAGTCTTTAAAGCAATGTTTTTTTATTTGACCTTGAGAGGTAATTTAAGATAAGAAAAAAGGTGTGTGGAGGATTATTGTTGATAAAATCATTGTGATGGAAGACTCTTGCACTGTCTTCTGTGGACCAAGGGGAACATCTGGGGAATGGAGCTCACTTGGTGTCCTGCCACCTTAAAAGCTGCTTGCACTATGAATAGACAAATTGCTTTAGTATGAATAATAACAGGTCATTGGAACAATACATACTATTTGAATTACTCAAACACTGTCACTGTATGTGAATTTGTTTAGAACACTTCCTGTTTCCTCCTGAAGGATTTGGGTAAAAAAACAGAAAGAAAAGCAAGAGAACTTTGATTGTTTGGAAGACATTTTAAACTGTTAAAATGCTTGTTTCCCTTACTTTGCCTATGGGCATACTTCGTTGAACTGTGAGCTCCTGTGGTCTTGTAGGCTTGTATGATGAGAATATAGTGTATTTAGAGAATTTTTTGAAACCCCAATATGAAACAAATTCTGCTATCTGTTGGTGCTTCATATATATTGCATATATATTAACAGGATAAAGTTTGGGCTGAAGAAAAACATTTACTGTGCTCTTCTACTGCTGGAAGGATCTCCTTGAGTCATTGCTGTGGCTGGAAGGGTAAGATGTGTTTCAGAAAAGAACATCAGGTCTATATTTGTGTTCTGTACAAAGTTGATCAGGTTAATGAGAATGCAAATGTGTGTGTGAGAGTCTCCCGCTTTAGTAAATCATTGTAGCATTATTGTCCAGGGAAAGGGAAAGACACTTCCTCTGTAAGAGACATTTCTGATCTTAAAATTACATTTGAAACTCCATTTCAACTTGTTGAAAACATTTGTCTCTCTTTTTATGTGGTAACCTGACGATTCCTGCTGCACCCTGTCATCCTTGGAGAATTTTGATGTCTACCCTAAAATTTTGCTGTTAATAGATGTCAACTTAAACTCTACTGAATTCACTCCATTCTCCTTTTATTTGCATGCTTGAGCGTGTACAAAAGGAAAAGGAATTTTGCTGAAGCAGCAAATTATTTTTGCAGTTATAAACAAATTTTAATAGCAATTTTTTTAGAAATTAGAAAACTTATATTGCAAGCAAACTATCTGGGTTTGTGGAAGGCAAAGAAGGATGGATGTAAAGATCAAATATTCACAAAATCCATTAGTCCAAAGTGTAAATGAAAAATATTTTTTTTTAAAAAAGGCTGTTTAATGCAGAAGTAGAGCAAGCCAAAACTAGTGTTCTGCGTTATATAATAGAATCTTTATTTCCTGATCAAAACCTTTTTGATAATTTTTTACTATTTTCACCAAATTTGTGGAACCATTTTTTCATGTGTGTCTTGGCTTTAAAGGCAATTATTTGTTTATTGCCTACTTTTAGGACAGTCACATCAATGCAAAACTGGGCATGAAGCTGATGAATGTCCAGGTTTGGCTGGGCTACAGTTAATTCCAAGTAGCTGGTACAGTGCTGTGTTTTGGATTAAGTATGAGAATAATGTTGATAACACAGTGGTGGTGTTAGTTGTTGCTAAGTAGTGCTTATACTCGGTCAAAAACTTTTCAGGTTCTCATGTCCTGCCAGTGAGGAGGCAGGACATGAGGAGTTGGGAGGGGACACAGTGATTCCAGTGGCCAAAGGGATATTTCATAGCACGTGACATCGTGCTCTGTGTATAAACTGAGGGGAAAGCTGGCCAGGGGCTCTGCTCCAGAGCTGGCTGGGCATCAGTCAGCCAGCAGTGAGCAGTTACACTGTGCAGCACATGTACATTCTAATTCTATAACTATTACCATCATCCTTTTCTGACCTTTGAGCTGTCTTTCTCTCAACCCACAAGTTTTTTCACTTTTACTCTTCTGATTCTCTTCCCCCATTCCACTGGTGGAAAGTGATGAGCAGCTCTGTGGGGCTGAGTTGGCAGCTGGGGTTAAACCAGGACAATGAATTAGCAAATTAAAGGTGCCCCAAAAAATCAAAATAGAGATTTGGGCCTTAATCTGTCTTACAGTTTTCAGAAACTCTGTTTTGCTGTATGTAGAATGGTGAAAGGTTTGTGTTCTGATTTATTTCAAGGACCACTGTGTTCTGTTGGTATAAACAAAGGGTGTGGTATAGCTGTCAGAACTGAAATTCGGGTATAATGAGAATAAGGAGTAAGTTCCATTTCTGTGAAGAATTTTGCCACACAGCTGCTTTTTCCTTTTGCTCAAAAGAGGTCAGTGTGTTTCCCATTTGCTAAAAGTTTGCAAACATAAAATCCCAAGCTTCAGTGTGATCTCTGGCTGCTAGTCTTAGCACAGTACATGAAAATTTTGGAATCCTACTGTAGCCTGATTTCTTCCTTCACAGGGTAACATTTTATATTTTGTACGTGACTTATTCGTAAGGAGTTTTGTGCAGCTGAAAATGCAATGAT
This sequence comes from Manacus candei, assembly GCF_025592945.1. NCBI lineage: Eukaryota > Metazoa > Chordata > Aves > Passeriformes > Pipridae > Manacus > Manacus candei. The sequence goes on from NW_026138053.1 coordinate 20,945,249, forward strand.
AAATTCAAGTCAGTGTTTTATCTGTGGCCAGTAATGGAATCTTTGAGCATAGTTTGTCATCACTAAAGAAAGTTTTAAAAGTGTGTTACCTTGTATTTGTTGGAGGCTAAGGGAAATATATCTGAAAAGTTATGTTAGCTCTCGTTGGTCATAATAGTTAAACTATGAACCTGAAGTTTAAGAGTGTTTGCCAGGCTTTGGGTAGTGCATCCAGAGAAGCTGCAGGGCTGTATTTCTAGATGACTGGCTGAGAAGAAGCAGTTCTCAGCAGCACTGGTTGTGAACTTTGAGGAATTTCTTCTTGCTCCCTGACCAAGTAAATAGAATTAACATCAAAATTAGAAAATGCTGAATCACCTACTGCTTTCAAGTTACAGTAATTTGCCAGAAAACAAAAATCCTGTGTTCTTAGCCAGTGATACAGTACTTTCTGGTGTGGTGAATAACAATATTTACCTGTCAAAGACACACCATGTGTTACTGTGCACATCATGTTTGGCAGACTTTAGGTGTGATCTTACAGCATGGGCTGAGCTATTTATCTTCTTTATCCCAATACTGTATCAGTAAACCAAAGTTTCATGTTAACATTTAAGTGGTTTCTGTGCTTAGACCTGATGAGTGTAAAGAAATGAAATAATTCTTACGCATTCCTCAAACTACTCCTGCGATGACTGAAATTTTTTCAGTTGATTATCCTGCAGCTTCCTTAAAAGTTGACTTACTACTGGGATTCAAGGGAAACCTACTTCCTAGGTGTTTTCAAAGCCTTGTGTGGTACCTCACCCCCCAGGTAGGTACTAAACCTTTCATGTTGCACCCTAAACTCAGTCATGTTCGCTGTTTCTATTGGTAGGTGGCTGATCAATGTCTTGGTAAGTTAAAGCCTGTTTTAATATGGCAGTGATAGCATCCAACTTTACTGGATTTATGAGGCAGCTGCGTGGAACAGTCTGGCTTCTGATGAACACCAACCACAGAATGTCTTAGTGGTCTTCAGGGTTGGAAACACTTCTTCAGTCTTGTCTTGAGAAAGCTGAAACTCCTCATTCTGTTAATTAGTGAAACAGTGTTTGCTTAATCAGCCTGGTTTGGTTGAAGAGAGGGAGCTTTCTGGAAGAATGAGAGTTGATGCTGAAATATGCACTGTCAGACTTGTCTGTGAAGTCCTTGGGTTTAAGTAGAGTGACTAAGCTGCTTCAAAATGACAGTGCAGTTACTCCTACAGTAAAATTAATGTGTCCAGCAAAGAACACTTGATCAATTTTGTTTTCAACCTTAAAAGCATAATAGGAAAGTGGAGAAGTGTCAAGTTTATAGCCTGTGTTCACTTCATACCTTTGTGAAAGAGGACTGGTGTTCCTGCAGAAGCATTTTATCATAATTTGCTACTCTAAGGAGCTTTATCCAATGTAAATCCTTACAGAGTGCTCAGAATACTGTGAATCATTTTAGCAACATAATTTTTATTATGGAATTATGTTACAGATAAGTTTCGTAGAGTAGAAAAAAACATTTTTTTTGTTAAAAAAAAAACAGTAAAAATTGGATCATTAAGGATGTATGGGCTTGATCACTTTGTGCCTTGCTAGTGAAATTTCTTTCCTGAAAGTTTATGCATTTCTGAAATGGGAATTATGTGAGATTATAAAATACAGATTTTCTCTGAGGTCCCTGAACATTCTCATCAAATAAAATACAAAGAGAAAGTCATCCTATGCGTTCCCTCCAGCTGTGGGGAAATGTTACAGGTCTTTCTTTTTGGTTTGGTTTTTGTTTGGTGAACACCTGATAGGGATATTTAGATCAGTCATCTGTATGCAGTAGGTTCATAAGAAGTTCTACTGGCAATCTCACTCTTTTTGTTCAAGCAATCTCTTTTTAGTGGAAGTGGTGATCATGCAGAGTTGTTCCCACAGAGTTACAATTATGAGGTTATGTGAAACTGAGGTAGGTTTCTCTGTTACATATAGTAGCTGCAAATGTTGGTTTAGCCATGGAGCCTTTTTGTCTGCTCTGGATAATCTCACTTTCCTCTATTAATAACATCTAATAGAGTTTGTTATATTGAAGGCACTTTGAAAATCTAGTTAAATATTTTTCCATGATAAGCAAGTATTTTCCATATTTTGCGTGGTTTGTTTATGCTTTAGTTACAGCAATTGAAGATTATGTTAATATTTGACTTCTTTTTTTCAATATACACATTGCTAATTGCTGGGATTACGTCTCTGACAATAACTAATCAAATCATCTGCAATGTTATCAGTGTCTGATATTTACAGTTCAGTGAATGAAAAATAAAGTGTGCTTTATGTAAATATTTTTACTAATTTCTGCTAACGTTATCAATGGCAGACTGATACCAAGATAATCATTATATCCCAATTTAAACAAGAAAACATTAAATAACTGTAGGGTGTTTTTTATAAAAATAATTTCTAGCTTGAACATCCAGTAGTACCTCTTACTTGAAACACTTTGTGCAAGTATGCAGAAAAGTGTATATGTGAATTAACATTTCTTTACATCAAATGCAGAAAAATGGTATTGCTAAGTTGTTGTACTCTGAGAGTTGATGGAAAAGCAAAGAATGTCTTGAGGAAGCAAGACATGTGCGTAGAGTTCTGCTGGTAGTATTAAAGTAACCCTTTGAACAGCCTGGACATATTTGACTTGACTCATCGTGGTTACTTTGTAGTGTGCTTCAAAAATTTAAACAGCATCATGGCTTAAGAGTATTGTTTCTCAATAGAAAAAATGTTTTCTAAGAGAGGAAAAGAGTGTCACGACCTTTTTCTTGTACCATGTCCTTCTAATTCCACTTCTTGTTTTTTCCAGTAATGCATTGGTGACTTCTCAATCACTCAAAAATCTGTAGAGCATTTCAGGAAGTTTGACACTCAGTGTTTACTTTGAAGTCTTAGTGTGGTAGCACTAAGAGGTGAACTAAACACGACTACAGATTGCTCTTGAGGAGAAAAAGAAGAGTTTTAAAAGTGAAGCTTCTTCAGCTGCTTTCATTTGTTTTTTCCCTGTTCCATCTTTTAAATGTCACCCTGTCCTCCATCTCTGTATCCCTGTTCACATGAGAGCAGGGATTTGCTGTCCAAAGTGATGAAGCATCATCAGATAGGTATTTTTAGGAACTGTGTATGTCTGTGAATGATGACAGACCATGACTTTAATCCTGAAAGTACTCTAGTGGCGAAGGAGAGAAATGTAGCTTGTTATCATAGCCCTGGGAATGACAATAAGCATTTTTGTTCATTTATCTCATCTTTTAATGTGAAACTGTGGTGTGGGAAGAAGTGGTATCTTTGCAGTGACTCCTGCCTTCATCCAGGCCGTTGTTTCCTCAGTGCAGAGAATATTTATACTGTCAAAAGTTACCAACGTAAGATGATGTTTTAGTTTTCTCTTTGTGTTTGGTTTTCTTCCCTTCTGTAAACTCATTCCCAACTCTGGTAAATGAGAGTGAGGGATGTACTGAGATTTCTATATCTATCTCTCATGTGAAGGAAAAAAATCATTAGAATTACATGCTGATACGTGGAAGTGAGACAGACATAACTGTCCCCCTACACAGGAACTGGTGGAGACTATTACTTAATGTTGTCTGTGTACTAGTGAAAAAAGCTACTTCTTGCCTGCCTGACAGATGACAAAAGAGAGCTTCTCTTATGGGGCAATTTTCATGCTATGCTGAGAAGTGGAGAGGTAAGGACCGTAGGATTATGCTGTCCCAGATACCTGATGCTCCTTATCCAGGACTCATCTGTGTCTCTGTGCAGTCTTAGACGTGCCATGGGAAAAACACTGGGGGAAAGGAGGTCTGTGGAGATTCTTTATACATCCTCCACTTCAGTAAACCTATAAAAGCAAACAAAGCTAACCCCTGACTGCACTGACTGCCCTGGTCCAGGTTCTTCCCTGTGTATGCACAGGGCAGAAGACAGACAGGTTTTGCTGATGTGGCCTTACTGACCAGGTGTCAGTCCTGCTGTTCTTTGTGTGACAGGTACTGAGGACCTGAGGATGTTGAGACACTTGAAAATTTTCATTACACTCTAAAGAAAAGATCTCTCCCACTACCTGTGCACCTTGAAGGGTCAAGTAGATATTGTTAAGGACTTGAAACTGTCTATGTGCTTATAATCCATACTTTGTATGAACTCCTTTTACAATCTGTTCAGTAGTTGCTTCACTGAAGGTCTTTCAGTTCTTCGGGAAAGTACCCAGAAAAATTTAGTTATAAATTCCTGGTCAGAATAACTGTTTAATACTTTAGATACCAGAAATTCAATCAAAGGAAGGAAAAGTACTGAAGGAAATAATTGAGAGAAGTGTAATAGGAAGCTGTAATGAGTGCAACTGAATTTCAATTTGCTTGTGGTGTGACGCATTCTTTCTTTTCCATCTCAAAATATTTATGGTCATAGGAAGCATTCTGGATAAGGAATCTGTTGTGCACATGCAAACTTTGGTTATGAAGTTACTTGGAAGTTGAATCTTAAAATTGAAGGGGGGGAAAAAGTGGAAGAGACAAAAGTTTGAATGTAGAATTTTAGCCTTTATTTTGTGCTTTGTCTCATGGATACATTTTCACTTTGATACGTTTCACTACATATGTTTAAATTATTGTGCTGTTATTGCACAACAAATGTGGAAAATAACAAGAGAAATGAAGAGGGAAACTGCTGTGTCTGTGTTCCATGCCCAAAGGAAACATTCCCCCCTTCTTCTCACCCTTGCTCCTCTCATTCTGTTTTAGTGTTAAACTTGAAGTTTTGAAGATTCCTGAACCTCTTGCATTTACAGTGTGATCCAGAATAAAACCTCCGGCTCTTTTGGCTTAAAAAGCACCTTGCCAGAGCCCCAGGTGTATTTTTCCCTCCTCCCATTGCTACATTTAAGGTCCCTGCATTGCAGCCATGCCCGTGCCTGGCTGTGTACCCCGATGATCAGCCAGATCGTGGCTTTGACCCGTAGATTTGACTTTCTGGCTTGATTTCAGACGTGCCTTATTGCTATGGACTTCCCTGGTGACCTGTGCTTGTGCCTGACCCTGGTGACTCTCTGCAGATCTGATCCTGACCCTTACCTGCTGGTTCAGTTTCTTGGCTTGACCTTGGGCTTTCCTGTCTGAGGATCTGAACTGTGCCTGAACGTGGCCACCATCACTGGACCTGGTCTGCTCACTTTTGCCAGGTCTGGTGGGACTGCAGTGCTGTCAGTGAGGGCATGACCCTGCCTGCCTCCCTGTGTAGCCCAGAAACTAGCTCATCCTTCCAGGCACAGCAGTCTGCTCGTGCTGCTCCCTGGCACTGTCCTACTCTGTGCCAAGCAGTCATGGGGCTACAACAGCCTACTGCATTGGCCTGGATCAAACTAAAACACACTGAATGCCATCAAAATCACAGCTATGTCCAGGACTTGGTCATTTCTAAATAAAATTAAAAAAAAAATTATCCAGTAAGATATCAAAGAATCCTCAGGTACTTATGGGGCTTATGTGCATAATTATATTAGCATGGTTTTCTGGTAGCACTGCCCTCTGTTTCTTGTCTTAGTATTTTGATTCCTATTTCTATTAGCTGTTTTTCATAGCAGTTACAGTCATTCTGATGCTCTCAAGCTTAATGTTCTTCTAGACTTCAGTTTTCCTCTTCCTTCTTTAGGTGCCACACTTCTGGTGCTTCAGCTCAGTCAGATCCAGTGACTCTGGAGAGACCCTTCAGTGCTCACGCTGTACTGCAGGTGCTGTTTCTGGCTTCTGCCTTCTAGCTAGAAATCCCAGTATTTAACTAGATTTTCAAAGTGCCTTCAATATGTCTAGTAATATATCCTTAACATGAAAACAATCCTCAGTGACTTTTATAAAGGAGCTGTCCCCATGGGAAAACATTCAAGTCAAATTTCTAATGATTTGATGATAGTAGTATGTTACATAGATGTCCCTTCTTTGTGTATCTCCTTTACATGCTCAAACCCCTTCCAATAGGTGGGAAAGTCTAATTCCATGTTTTTCTTTCTTTGTCAGTTACCGAATGGAATATGAACTGCTAATGATGTTTTACGCTGTGTTTATAAAATATGTTATTAATATGTAATTTTACAGTAAAATAGAAATGAAAAAGTCAAAACCAGAAGAGAATGTTTGGCTGACCTTTTAAGAAATGTTTTTGATTGATGCAATGTAGGACGCTGTAATCTATGGCTGGCTTTGGGGGCCTGGCCCTGAACAGTGCTTGTGTGAGGGAAAGGAGGGGGGAATTGTTTTCCCTGGAAGTGATGCAGCAGCATCCAAATTCGGTGCAGCTGGAATTTTGGTTCAGTGCTTTGAAGTGGGATGAGACACTTCCAGTAGATTGTCATCCTCTCTGTATTTCATGAATCACCCAAAGCTGCATGCTGTGCCATCTGCTAACAGTTTGAAGCCACCAAATCCCCATTAGCAGTATTGTCTGGGTTGCTTCACAAAAGGCTGACTAAGTGTGCCTAGAGCTTGACACAGTCTCAGGATACCAAAAATGGTAAAAGTTGTGACCACCCGAGAGGAAGGCAGGTGTCATTGAAAGGGCCTAATGCTTTGTAGAGATTGGATGCTCTCCTGTCTTGAGAAGTTAAAAATGCTCGTATACAAGATGAGGCTGGAATCGAAACTGCTTGAAGAGTTTATGAAAAACTGAAAACAAAGAGCTAAAAAATGAAGCTCAGTATGAACAAAGAGTACTCAGACTGGGAAAACAAGAAAAGTGGCCTTTTCTCTCACACAGACAGCTGCTTGGCACCTTTTGCAGAAGTGGAAGAGACTTAAAAACAAATGAGAAGGACAAGAATTTATGCAGTGCTAGAACTACTTGTTTTTCATGTTAGATGGAGCTTTACTGAAGTAATACTTGCAGTATCCTGCAGTATTTGCATCAGGAGAATTGCATCATACAATCTGCCATCATTCTTTCCAAAACAAATGAGTACAACTAGATATACAAGATACACAAGAGATAAGGAAGTTAGATAGTCTTGTCCAAGAAAATATCCCAAGACTTTGGTTCTCAAAAATCTGAGGCAGGAATTGGGACATCTGTAAAGAAGGTGGAAGAAACACTTGAAAATATGCATTGATTGGGTGGGAGAGCAGGAGAAGTGAAGATCCTGGTTTCTTTGTGTGCCTCTTTCTCCACAGAGCTAAATTCAGTGAATTCTGTCTGCCACATGGTTTATTACATATACAAACACAATGTGCAGGAAATAAAGTTTATAGTTCTCAACTGCAGTAATGTCTTAATGACTGCATCACAGCAGACACAGTGGGTTCATTGTATGCTCCAGGTTCTGTTCTAGATGGACAGAATTTACAGTCCTCATATCTTGGTAAATATAATCCCTTGCTAAATGTCAAAAAGTTAACTCTAAAGACAGTCACCTTCACTGTGATGAAGCCAAAGTCCAGATCTTTGTTCTGATGTAAAGGCTGGCTTTGTCCATATAAAATAATTTTGAAGTCATACATCCATATACTATCCCCCCTGCCCAAAAAAAAAGAAATATTTAGTAGAAAAATTAAACAGCATGTCAGATGCATCAACCATTCCACTGGAGAGAAAAACTAATGTGGACTAACATTTTTAAAAAGGTGAGCCATGTTAATCTGTTATGTTTTATGTGTTTCAGTTAGTTTTTGGACTTAGGTTTCACATACATGTGGGGAAGTTTTTAATTGTGACGATGTCATGATAAATAGTGGAGCTTGAGAGCTTCGTGAGTGTTTTAGATGCTGTTACAAGCTATTTGAAACTTTTTTGTTTTAGTGTATAAAGAATTTTTTTTTTTCCAGCATTTGACTGATTCCTAGTTCTGAAAGTGTTTATGTGCCTGTGAAGAGTCCTACCAAAGTCAGGTTTCTTATATAAATAATTTCTGTAGACATGTAGGAAAGCTTATGCCTGTGTATATAATTTATGTACTTGATTAGTTCCTGTCTTTGAGGAACTACTTGCTGTATTTCTCAGTAGTTTTCAAGTATGAGATCCTAGTGTTTAACTGCAGTAGATAAGAAATATCTCCAATGTTTTCTTTCACACTTAAGTAAAACTAAGTTCGGAACAGCCCTGAGAGAGTGATGAATTAAAAGTGAGATGTTTAATTTAGACTGGGCTTCAATTCATATTGTTCTTAGTCCATTATTTATAAGAGGTTTTATGCTTTACTGTAAATGCTCAGTGTTTGAGGTCACCATTTCTTTCTGCTAAACCGTGTTGAACTTTAATGGAACAATTAAAGTAAAAAATCTTGTATGTACTGTTCCCATTCTTCATGTTTATATAAACTTATCTTTATTCTTTGTTACTTTGTAAATTACTTTCCTGACCTTTTTGCTTTTGCAATGGTCAAGCAAAATATATAAATTTTACAAGTTCACATAGAGGTTGAAGAAAAACAGTTGAATAATATTTATAGGTGCAAGGACTACTTTGAAATTACAAAATATTAAAGTAGTTGGCTTTGCATGAGGTACTAATTAATTAATCTAGTCCTAATCTGTGCTTTTGTATTTTTATTTCTTACAGCATAAAGCATTAAGGCATAGTTTTACTTTTTTCTGTGTGATGCACCAGTGCATGAGTAGCACATACAGAGTTAATAAAACATAAACACTAACATGCTTTGCTTTGCTGTTTAAAACTACCTCAGGATTTACCAAATAATCCAACTCTTTTTGTGTCTCAAGGAAACGATGTGTAAGTCCAAGTCAAGATGGGACTTTTCTTTGGGAGCTACAATTACTGTTGATGGATGCCAGCTAGATTTATTGACTGATTCTTTTTATCTTTTAGATCACATTACAGGCTTAATGATGTCTGTCATGTCCAGAAAGGCTTGTGACATTGATGGTAGAGGAACTGGTCAGCTGGGATATTTTATTTTGCAAAGATAATGCACATCAGGCACTTGGGAGGATGAGCTTGCTGCAGATGAGACACTTTCCAACTAAGCCAGGCAGGGGGAGCACCAAGTCTGGATATCCTCCTGCAGTGGAGCCACTTCTGCTTTACAAGTGCCTTCAGAATACCCTGACTTCAGTGAATATTTTGTCCTAAACTCTGGAAGAAACACAGCTGATAGCATGGGATCAGCTGTTTGCTGTTTATGTTTCCAGGCTGTATCTGCATAGTCTAAGTTGACTGCAGTATAACTGTAATTTATTATGGTTAATTGGAGTGAAAATGCAGAAACTGGAGCCAGCAGAAGCTGATGTAGAAGGCTCTTTGCTACTCAGAGAGGGAACAGTGTTTCTGCATTTTTTATTGTGTTCTTATTTTCTGCCTTTATCCAGATTAAGGTACATCTGCCCCTACTGTTATGTTGCACCCAGTGGTCTTGCTGTGGAAAGAGGAGAGGATTTTTGCTTTCCTCCTTGGGGAGTGCCTTAACCATGAGAAGGTTATGGAGCAGGTAAGCACTGTCTCTGCTCTTTTCCTCTGCACATCTTTAAAAGAAAAGCGTTCTTTGGAAAGGGAACTGTGGGAATGTGCTTATCAGGTGCACGCTGGACTCTGCACACGACATCACCCTTTGTCCTCCAGAGCTCAGTGTCCTGGGCTGGCAGAGGGCACAGGGGGAGGATTTGCAGTGGCATTAATTACACTGGGTGTTTGCTACAGAGCAGTCCTAGGAGTTCCCATCTTCCTGGCTGTTTTGGACACTAAGTTCCCTCTCAGTGTTGTAGTAGTGAACACACTTCCCTGGAGTTTAGAGACCACCTGACTAAAAGATACAGACCTAAATTATCAGATTCTTTAATGGAGTTGGGTGCCAAGCGTTTCTGTGAAAATCTTCTTTGGCAACGTGTATTTTACATGACATGCTACTTTTGGAACAGTATCTTTGTATTAGCAGCAGTGAGGAGAATCACAGCATGTCCACATGTGACTGGTTGGGGGTAAAGTAGGGACTGCCCTCAATTGCTGTTCAGTTTTTGCTGCCTTCTTGGCTTGATATTTTCACACCCAGTCACCGTAAAGCACTGCTGTAGCATGTTAGATTTGCCTGTTCTAGGCTAGATGAGGCTGAATGGTGTTTATAATTGCCTTGTAATTTCCACAGTCTAGCATGATTTGGCTTTAAGCATACAATGTTAAAAATAGCTTTTTAATACAAGTCAAGCAAATCATAATAAGCAAGTTGCTGGCAATAGTCCTTCTGGTGTAGAGAAGTCTTACATTCACTGATTAGGAGTGTACATTAATTCAATCACAGAGGTTAATATTAACTCAATTAACTGAAATCACTTTATATCATATTTTGGAAATTCATTAATTAAGGAAGTTTGTGCTGATGTTCAGTTGCATCAATTGTCTTATGATCCATTTTGTTTGCATCTCTGTCTCTCTTCAAGTCTTTGGCACCTACTGATTTTTAAAGAAAGCAGTCATGCCCATAGTTAAAAAAGTCTAAATTCTTAACTGGACTGAAAAAAACCCTGTAGCAGCACCCCTTTTTGCCTCAAGACATTCTGGTTTTTTCTCTGGATTTTTTTATTTTATTTTTGTTTGGTGGATTATATATCAACTTCACGAGCAGACATGTTGCATTTTACGTTCTTAAGTAATCATGGTAGTGTCTTTACATAGATAGAAAGAAGCTGGCCTGAAGTTACCTTGGTGGACATTTTGATGAAATAATTTTTTTGCTCATTAAACTGCAATTTGCATTTAAAATCCTGCATGAATAATGATATGACTTTGATATGTTATCACTTATGGAAGGTTTTTCTGTCACAAAAAAGAAAGAGAAAGAAAATAATAATAATAGAAAAAGAAAAGAATTATGTGTAGTTTCCTGGCTGAATAAGTTATCTACTGTCACAGTAAACCAGTAAAACATTCTTGCTTGTCAGTCACTGCTTTTGAACCCCTGTATGTCCACCAAACATGATATTTTATTATTTCATAGCTCTTTTGAACAGAATAATGTCAATCCTTACTGTATCTGCCAAAAACCTGTCATGATAACTTCTGATTTTTATTTCATTTCAGCAGGAATAAAATTATCTGAGTCATAGACCTGTGCAATGTTTTGATTTGGAAATATCAGTTAACCCCTTTCTGAAAAGACAGGAAAAGAGTATTTTTTAAAGTTTAATTTGAATAGGTACGTTCAAAAGTAACTCTTAGGCTGGAGCTGAGGGTGCAGTGGAGCCTCTGAAAGGCTCTAGTTAAGGCCTAATGGATACAGTAAAAAAGATAGTCTAAAGCAGAAAAAGTTAACAATAGAGTGCAAGAATCTCAGATGGCACTAGAGTTTGTCTCCTCTGAACTAAGTGTCACGAAATCAGTCTGCAGCAGCACTAGTTCCCATGTGTTTATATAATTGTGGGAATAAAATCTAATGAAGCCCTCTAAAGCAAAATTTTAGCATTTGTTATTGGTTTTAGTTTCCTCCCATTGCCATTTTGGGTCAACACCTTCAGACAGAAGAAGAGCAGAAGCAGTTCTGGTATGAATATTAGTATTGCATATTCCTATTTAATATGTGAAATGTGGGAGTGGGAATATTCCTCTTGTATATGTAGGTGTGAGTTATGCTTTTTTTTAATTCTTTTCTTTAAAACCAGTTTTGACTGTTACATGTGCTTGCATGTCAGCATTAGTTTGTGTAAATTAAACTTCAGGTGCATAAAGACAATGACAGCTGCAGAGAGATGCTCCCTTCTCTTTTTCTAATCTTAGCTTTGATCTTTAAAAAAAAAAATCCTGGAAGTTAAAATTCAAATATTTTCATTAGGGTGTCAGAAAGAAGAAACAAACAGAAGAACAAGAGAACTCCTGCCTCCTTCTTTCATCCCAAACCTTGCCTAAAAACCTGAAGGTGCTACTCACAGTATTGCCAAGTTATCCTACTACAAAGGGCTGCTCAGGATTTATAATATTAATTCCCTAAAAACGTAGGCTGTGTTTGATTTTTTTATTTATTTATTTTTTGAGTACTGGCTTCACTCACTTACTGAGGATCTTTTCTATTTGTACAGTACATGTTAGATAAAGAAACTATATACTTATGTTAGATATGCCTCCCATTCTGTTACAACTAGATTACTCTTTTTAAGTACTGCTAGAGCAGAACGTCAGGAGCAGTCAGTGTCTCGTTCTTGTTCTTCAAATGAGTTGTTGTTAGAAACTGCATCTAATCTAAATATCCATCCTCAGCCCACCCTTCCAGAGCTGTCCATACCAGGGCACAGATTTCCAGTTCCTTCAGTTTTAAAAGGGAATATGTCCTGTAAAATCCCTTGCATGCGACTCACCACGCTATGACCTGATGGCAATGTTTGTTTCCTGTTTCATAGTAGGGGCTGGCAGGTGGGAGAAAGTAAACCTGAGCAAAGAGAGAAGACCTGTATGTCTTGAAAAAGTAACTGTAACCTATTTTTATCTTTTTCCTACTGTCAGAAGGATGTAAGCCTGTATGAATAGGGCCTGCACAGATTCCAACATAGGTACATTCCATACAATGGGGATATTGGAACTTTTACCCCTTAGTCCAGAAGTTACTCTACTGAATTTCACAGAGCTGAGTAAATTGGTTGAATTCAACAGCTCCTGAAAGAAAATGTGTAGAGCATCTTTTTATGCACGAGGGCAGAAAACCTTTTTGTGGATTGTTGCCTTTGCCTTGCAGGTGGCTGCAGTATTGCACCCAGGGCATCTCCGGGAAATGTGGATCTTGCTGTTGATAGAGGTGGTGGTGTGGCTGCTCAGCAACAAACCACGGGAGAACAAGTCCTGGCATAAATAATAACAGCAGCTCTGATTCTGCAGGGGGTGAAGCTGATGAGTGGTGTTTTGTCCTTGGCATCAGATTTGGGCTTCCTCTTGTTGCACCAGACATAGACTCTTTCGACCAGAGACCCCCAGGGTGTGTTTTGCAGCATGGGCCTTCTGTGGCCCTGCTGCTGGCATGGAGGAGAGCAGTTTCCCAGTTTTCTTGGACACTCTGATCAGCTTTTCAGTGTGCTTTCTGACACAGCTCCAGTGTACTGCCTTGTGGTGGTGTCTGCTTCTATCCAGAGACTTCTCTCGGGAAATAGCTGAGCTAATTTTAGAAGCAAAAACAGTCAAAAGAGGCCCATTTCAAATGCAGCCAGAGTACCTCCTGTCTAATCAGTTCTGAAATCTGATTGATGCTAAAGCCTTTTCTTAGCAGAATGTTTATTAATCTTGAAGGGGGTGGGGAGAAAAACAACACAAGAGATCTTTTACGAGGCAGACATAAATGAACAGAAGCTCTTTAAATATGAACTTGTGGGAACTAAGAGATTGATGCAATACATCACAGGGACAGAAAGGCCAGACGACAGCTTTCTGAGTACATGTTGGCATAAAATCAGATAGAGAGAAAAGAAACTATGGTACTTTTTGCCTGACATGACCTGAGGAAAATTACTGGCCGTTGTGTGGCTCTTGCATCGTTGTCTCGGGCATATCATGTTCTGTAGTGATTAAAATACAACTTCTGGTGACAGCAGGAACCCAAATGCCCTTCTGAATTGTGTAAAAAGTGCGACAGTTGTTCCTTCAGCCCAGGTCATGTTTCAGTATGTGCTTCAGCAACTGCTTTTTATTCCGTTTGATTCCTGTATCATTGTTCTGAATGAAAACAGAGGAAACACAAAATCTTAGGGCAATATTCTGTTTATAAGAGGAAAGGTCACCTGTTGTCAGGGTCTGTGAATATTGCATGGATTTACACTGTTCCAGGAAGGCAGGGAAGACAAAATTGAAATCAAGCATATTTTTAAATCTTTCATCTAAGCTCTCTTTTACTGCTCTTTTTCAAGTTGTACTGCAGAATGAACAGCTTCAGGAGAATACGTTTTGCACCATGAGTAGAACTAGTGTTATTTCCATAGCAGGGCTACTGTTGAAGACTCTTTTCTTATACTGACTACAAGAGGCTGGGAGATGAAGAAAGTCCTGAAGAGAGGGCATCTGTCATCCATTTTCTGGTGTTTGCTCCTGAATAGACCTTTACCATGTTCCATTTCACACAGGTAGGGTTTTTTTGCACTGAGTATTTTGTCCTATTTGAGTCTCACATAGCTGTTACTAGACTTTAAAATGTTACTTAGATGCAGGCATGAGAAAGAGACTTTAACCTAAATAAAGTAGGCTTGAAACTAATGTATCTGAATCCAGCTTTAAACACTCACATTTTGGGCTGCGCAAGTTAAAAGGCGCCACATTATTTGGAACTGTACATATATTTCTCCTCTGACTGACACATGCAAAACAACTACTTCCCTCTTATTTTTTGCTGAGATGATGCTTCCCAGTCTTCTTTGTAATCAGCTTCAGAAAAAGAGCAGTTTTTCTCTGTGCAAAACGTCTGCCGTAAAGCTGGTGCCATTCTAGGACATCTTGTTACATCTGATTGTGCCTCAAATGTCATCTTATTTTTATCTCTGTAGTCTGGGCCAGAATGAACACTGATGAGCTATTTCTTGCGTGATTTAAGTTCTTGGAGCACAGCTGATAAGAGCTGCAACAGTCATGCGATGTACGACTTGTTACAGCTCTCTGCTGGAGTGGGTTTTACCACGCTCTGGCTACAAACTGTAGTGGGAGCAGATAAGCCTGTGCTGAAAGGTTTTGACAAATCCTACTGAGAGTGTTTTTTGAGAGCTGTAGGACCTTTTTGAAGATATATGTAGAGATCCAATGTGAGGCACGGAGTGAGAGCCCTAAGGCAAAGAAACTGCTCTACTGTTCATTTGCTTAAAATTACTTTGGTGCTTAAGTCACTTCTGAGCCAAAAACAACCAGATATTAGACCTCAGTGAACTTGTGAATGTCAGAAATATTTTGGGAAATTTTGGAATCCTTCATCATAACCACGTATTTGGCCAAGATATGATGTGTGGCCCCAGTTCAAAGAAACTGTAAATACTGCCATTTATCCAAAGTATTATTCCCTCGCTATGTCTAAACTTCAAAGAAAAGCAGTTTCTTAATAGTTTGTATGATGCTATAAATAATATTTTTCTTTATTGCATACTGAGAAAAGAAAAGCATTTCATGAGTCATACTTATTGTGGGGTCTGCGGACAAAGCTCTCAAGGCTTTATGAGTTTCCACAATGTGCAAAAGGCTTAAGATTCAACAGTCTGGCTTCTTCCAACAATAAATTAAAGACAGATTGTTAAAATACTTTGACATGAGTAGCTGAACCTACTTCAAGACACACCTTGATGACTGAGCTGCTCTCAGATTCAAGCAGAGGAAAGGAACTATATGCAAAACCTCCTTACAGGTCAGATGAAGGAAAATCTTTGTCCAGAAATTCCTTGGGTTTGATTGGTGTTATCAGTCAATAGGGTGGAAGTAATATGTTTACTGAATGCTGTAATGCATAACTACCAGGATTGTTTGGGGGTTTTTTAATTACTTACTTGAAATGAAACCTGCTTAAGAGAAGTGACACTTAGCCATGATTTACTGCAAGTAACACAAATCCTGTTGTTACAACTCTATTCCTGTTGAAGTCCATGGCAACAGAGAGGAAAAATTGATCCTCCTTATTATAATTTAAAACTTCGAGCCAAATTGCCAGATAAGCTATGTCAATACCATTTTGATTAAATATCAGATCTCTAAATGTGGAAATTCCAATTAGACTGTATCTTCTGTAAAACAACAAAAGCAAAACCTGAAAAGACAGCGGTTTTCCAGGTGTGCAATTCCTTGCCCACAGTATTATCTTCTGCAACTAAGTACCTTTGAGTGACCCAAGTGCTGCAGTTTTTTACTGTCCTGTGCAAGTACCAAAAGATGTGAAGTTCAGTGGGTGCATCTAGATGTTTAACCAGGTCTTCCTTAGCTAGAAGGGTAGTGGCAGTATCCTTCCTTTTGTCTGAACAACAGCTGAAATAATAAACCACACTCTGTGACTGGACATGGCTTTATCTTCAATACCTCTCTGACAGGAGAGAAAAGCAATCAGAGCCATGGTAAGGACAGGATCACCAAGAAGTGATTGAATTTGAATTCAATTCTTCTTCGAACACATTTCCTGTGTCTTCAGATATGTCATCCAGAAATATCCATTTTGCAATGGCTCTGAGGAAAGCATGTGATACCCTGGACCACACTGAATGATCTTCTGACTGACCAAATCTATTCCATAACATTTGCAAAGAGTCCAGTAAATACATCTGGGAAGCATTTCCATTTGTGCGCAAAAGCAAATATAACTGACCCTTTAGTACACTTCTGCAGACAGTCACGTCTATGAACTTTGCATCTGCAGAGATTGCACTCAGATTGCCTCAGATGCTGTGCCCAAACTTAGAAGGCTGAAATGAAACTCTTAAGTTTAACTTTTTTTTCACCCTTTTGAGAATGAGATCCTCTTGAAAAGCTTTGGTTTGTTGATCTATCCCCAGCTTTGGAGAAGAACTTTCTTATCCCCACTATGCTTCCAGTTTCTGCTTTTCTAACATGTAATAGTCTCTCATTCCTTTCAATTTGGAGACTAGAGAGAACAATGCTATATTACTGTAGAATATTTTTTAACTTTGTTTTTCATGAAATTTTTACAGGTGAAATACCATAAGACTAGTAATTGGTCCTATTCAGTAAGGAAATGGAATATTTAAGATTTCTAGATGAGACCACTGAGATGAGGGATTGTGCTGCCAATATTTGAGTAACTATTAAAACACAGTAAACACTGTGAGAGTGGATTGATGCAAGTGATAGTAACTGCAGTATTTCAGATGTTCAGTACTTGCAAGTCAACAGCTTTTGTGCCTTCTCCCTCTCTGCTTGCCTCTCTGCAGCATTTGCCATCTTTTTTTTAGGACTTTATGAAGACTTTTCCTGTTATGTTCTTTTTACTGTCTCTTAAGTATGATTTGGCTCTATGTACTTGATGAATGTTAAATGAACTGTAGGGAAATACTTGATTACTTGGGAAATCAGCTCTTAGGGTTGTTATTTTTTGTTTAACTGTACGGTTAAGTCCATGAAACAGCAAGATACTCAAGCACAGACCTCTTCAATGCACAGCTTTTTTACAAATAGTAAATGACTGCTTCAGTGGTATCTTACCTAACACACAAATGTCAATATTTATAGGGGGGTTTCAGTGTGTCAGGGGGTACTTAATAGCATTTCCATGCAAGGGATCATGATTTTCCACCATCAAGAAATCTAAAGCCTTTTATTGACATGGGGTAAAGATACTGGCAGCAATTAAAACCAATACTAGAACAGTAAACAAAGGTTGATTTTGTATATTTGTCACAGGCGTTCATCCAAACTAAGCTGTTTCAACTTGAACATGCAGGTTGGAATAGCTGAGCACAGACACAGAGGTGCTACTTAAGGACAAGATGAAGTAGTGAATAAGTTAGTTTTCAGTATCTGGCCTTCTCTAAGAGATCCACTTGTCTCTTTGGAAACCGCTGTAAAAATTCAGATTAACCTCAGTAGAAGATGAAAATAAATATTAGCATGCTGTTAATAACCAGTGTGATCCCTGTGGACCAGCTTCCAATATATTTTCCCTAGCTAGTGTCCTAGTGTATCCAATGCAAGTTTAGCTTCAATAAGAATAATTAGTAGGGAAAACTGGGTCTCATCACTGTACTGCTGGTCCATGAGTGTAGGACTCTATTCTCTTTTGCTCCTTAGGAGACTAAATCTCCATGACTTTGAAAACTTCTGTGTTTTCAGTCTTGCTACCAAAATTCTTTCTGATAGTCTCAGTTGAACAGACATACCTTTCAGCTGTAAAGGTAACCAGCTTAAACCAATCAAATTCTACCTGGGAATTTTTTAGGAGTTTCTCTTTGTCCTAACCCTCTCCTTCTGAGAAGTTCTTTTAGGATCTCACTGTTCTACGAGTCAGGTAGTTTTCTCCTATCTCCAAATTCACCCTGTTCCCAGGCCACAGATGGTCTTTTGGTCTTAACTTGTAGAAATCTGTGCAGGAAGTGCTCACTGTTTCTCTCAATGTTTCTTTCTTTTGTTTCTTGTTTGGCTTTTTATAGTAAACAAGGAAGCCTTTCCCTCAAGAGGCTGATTTTGGCCTCTTTATTAATGTTCAACTAGTAACTTGTGTTCCTATGCTTTGCACTAAATCCTTTGTGCAGAAAACCTGAAAAAAATTAACTTTCTTCTTCCTGTGCAGAACAATCTTTTGTGATCCATGAAGGGAAAATAAGAATTTTTTTAAATTTTCCTGTTAAATTCACCTGAATATTATTCAAATATAAAATACATACAGTGATGGGACATCCTGGAATCTTGAATTTTCAAGTTTAAAACTGGTAGATGTTAAATGACCAATAATTTGTCAATATAATCTCCTAACTAAGTCTGAAGGATTAGTGATGATCTCTTTGCTAAACGTATCTTCTACATTTTAGGATATTTATCAATTAGCTTGTTTATTGGAGATTTTTGGTCAGTGGTTCTTTTAAGACAGGGCAGCTGAGACTGTCAGCTCTGCTGACTTAAAATAGCTTTAGCACTTTGGAATTTATGACTTCAGAAATGAATGCTGTGGGTTCTATTGGCAATTAATAACTAAAACCTGTAATTATTTCTGGGGGACAAAACAGGGACTGTTTCCTTTTCATTGAAACTAATGTAAGTGTCATGGGTTTGTACAAAATGCAGTTTTTCATTTGTCTTGGTCACACAACATACCAGCTGATGATAAAGACAGTCAGAAAAAAAACCTCCTCTATAGTTTTCAGATTTCATATTATTTACATGAAACTAGTGTGAAAGTTAATCCTGTAGCACAGCAGAAAGGGTTGTATTACAAAGTATTTTCTCAGACAGAACACTGTTTCTAACCTAACTGTATGATGAGGTCAAATAGACCTTTCAGTTGGTTGAGATATTTTTGTTTCTTGCTTGGAGGAGAGCGGAGGGAGGAGGAGATGCACAGGAGAACTAAGACAAGAATTTGTCAGTGTATTTAAGGAGATCAGTCATAGAAATCACGTGTGTATCAAGCACATCTGGTCCTGGTCTTCTAGTTTTAAGATGAGGATAAAATATTGAATTCCTAGAGTCAGAAAAGAGCAAAGGCAAAGGAAGCCAAATCCATTGTCAGCAAGTATGTTTCCAAATAAAGAATAGTTTAATTATGTTTCCTTGTTAAGCCTGTTTTCTAGAATTTAAAAATAACTAAGAGCACTCTTTAATCAACACTGCAAATTATGATCTGGCAGTGACCCTGTGTCGAGCATCCTGCAGGTCTGCGCTGTCTGGGTGGTCACAGTGGGGACAGATTTATGAGTTTTTCCTGAATGCCTCCTGGACAGCTGGGAAGGAGGCCACTGTTCTTTTTTGGCATATAAATGAATGCCAGTTGTGGGTAGTGTTGCCTAAAAAGACCTCAGAGAAAAAGACTCTGGGCCAGTTTAGTGTATAAGTTAAAGAGAGCAGGTCCTTTAGTGAGGCCAGAGGAATACACACCCTGCATGCCTGCCCAGATAGTGGCTCTGTGATGTCATAATAAGGTCCATCCAATCCCAGATCTGTCCATCCCCAGTTCTGCCCCCCTCCACACCCCTTCAGGAATTGGGTCTGGGGGCGTTTGGGACCCCTTCTTCCCCATCATCTTCTTCAAAGCAGGTACAGTCCTTGGAGCTTCTCCAGAGTTCTGGGCTTGAAGGTTGCTCTGTCTGCACGATATCTCCTGGTCCAGGCTTAGAGTGAGATGTTCTTAAACGGGTGTTTTTCTACAATTCTACCTTGAAAAGAAGGCTAAACACACCAGAGGAATTTAGAGGGATTGATAAAGGGTAAGGGATATAATACAGCTACATTAAAATCTACATTTACTACAGAACTACTTCTAAAATCTATAAAAGTTAAAAAATCCAAAATAAAGCTCTGAGGCATCAATAGTGGCAAAACTGAAAGTTAGGTCTTGCCCTTTACCTCCAGATAACTACCTCCAATAAAAAATAAAAAGGTGGGATTTATCTCACCCACTTCAGATATATAGGTGCAGTTACTGAGCACAAACTGAGTGCAGAGAAATAAGTTTATCTGGAGTGTTGTTTGCTTCCTGTTTTAAACATCTTTCCATTTAAAGCTGAGTAAACAACTTTGAAATGTCCATTTCTCTTCACCAAACTTAAAAGAAAGTTTGGCAGCAAGTCTAAACATAGAATTTTTTTATTTAGAAGTATGAAGTTGGGCAAAAGTTCCTCCCCCTCAAAAGAGGCTGTTTATAGAGCCTCCTTTCTGCTTATTCTGTTCATTAGAGCTCAGGTAGGGATGCTAATTTTGCAGCACTTAATTAAGATACAAAAGAGGCCCTTATGTCATCTGGGGAGCTGCAGTGGTGCCAGGTAAATCAAATTCTCCCACCCCAAGGGCTTCCTGGGGATCCCACACTCAGGGGTGACAGAAGGCCAGAGTGCAAACCTTTACCTCCTCTCTCTCCTCATGTCTAATATATGGGGAATTACCACAATATATCAACCTTGCTTTATTAAAGTATTTCAAACCAATGTTTACCAAACTCTCAGATTTAGACCATGATGGTCTAAAAGGTGCTGTCCACCAGTGCTTCTGGGATAAAACTGCCTAGTGATTCACAGGAATTTTAAAGAGTTGCTGGGGGATCTAAAAGAATTCTGCCTACCCATTTAAATTACATATGTGATGATTTTTCAGTGCTCCTGTTTATGCTATCCTTAAACTTTTTTATAAAATTAAATGACCTGTTGTTCCTCCAGCTCTTTAAAAAAAAAGAAACAATTTCTTGCTGCAGGCATTAACTTATTTATGTAATTGGACCAAATCTTAATTGTATGTATATCTGTATCATTCTACTAATTTCAGTGAGAAAGAACTCACTAGAACTGGTAACCGAACAGAAATTCTGCTGCTTAAAAGCAGCTTATGACCCAAGAACAATAGAAATGTCATTATATGTGTTTATAATGTCCTCTAAAACAGAATAAGAAATTTAATGAGAAATGTCTGGAGGAAGGAAAATATTGCATTATCTCTGCATATTGTATTGTCATCTTCAAAAACTACTCTGAAGGAAGAATGAGTCATTTTGGAAAAAATAGAAGGTAATGAAATATCCATGAAAGGTCTGAAAACTGAATGGTTACACTGTCTACTATAAATAGATTTTCATAAGCTAAATAAGAGATTTCAGTAAAATATCCAGGTGCTGACTTGGACAAGTCATTAAATGTGTTGGGAGGTGGGGTTGCCTGAGTTTCATATTCTCGTGGAATAAGTAAGAATTCTCAAGTCACAACAAGTATTACAGTGTGGTCCTTATTTTGGCTACCAGTGCTCCTCCTGCATCTCCTCTTTCTCATGTTATCTTGTTTGTTACTTCTCCTTGTGCATTGCAGAGTAATAGTAAATGTCTGCAACTATTGTACCTTGATGCTTGATTAAAGCAAATGAAAAAGGAGGGGGAGAAATCTGTGCAGTCAGAAGAAAGCTTTTATAGTCAGGTAAAATATTATCAAGAAGAGAAAAAGTAATCCCTATGAAATTACTCTATTTCTAAAAAGAGGAACAGCTTATTTATTAGACTCTGGGCTGGTTCTTCTCAAAGACGAGCTGGTCATGGAGCTCATCAGTCATTTCTACCAACATCACAGCACCAGGAGTTGTGGAAAGAAATGCTCAATTACAAGTGTTCTGATCTTTCCCTGGGACTTTGTGCCAGTAACCCTGATCTTAGGTTTTTCTTCAGCCCTGGTCTTTCTAGCTCTGACAGGCAGTGAGAGGGACACTTGTAAGCACTGCTGAGGAGAACAGTGGCGTCCCCCTCACATGAGTATTAGTTACTGCACGAAGAGCTTTATGGGACTGTAAAGTGTGACTCCTTTTCGCCCCCTCAACTTCACGAGTTCTCATATTTCTTGTCCTCTGTTCTTCCATACTATTTATAACCTATAGCTACGCAGATCACCCTCACTGTAGCTCCCCTGCTAGTTTAGAAGAATGTTATTGTCGCCCTTCTGTCTAAAATTACTCTAGCGTGCTTTATTTTCTCAGTTTCCTCTTATTATTCTCCCTCAGATCATTGTTCTTGATGTTCTTTCTAAAATTATTGTATTGATTTCCTGTCTCTCTCCGTGTCTTTTTATTATTAAGATGATAAATGTTTAAAGATAGCCTGTCATTTATCACATATATCACATCTCTCTTTTATCTTAGAAGAAAATTGCTACCCTGAATTTAGGAGCTGAATCACAAGTGTAATGGCTAGAAGAGCCATCAAACACCTCAGTGTTTTGTTTCATTACTTCATTTCCAGGTTGCTGGTAGAAAAGGACTATTTGTATTCCAGGAACAGTGATATGATGGTTTGCACTTAAATCTCTGAAACTAACTGCCACTGAGTATCTGTCAAAACAACTTCTAAAAAGAAGCTGCTGTAACAAAGATATCAGTCTTACTTAATTTTACATTAAGTGCAAAGCCTAAAAGTTTCAGGTCCATAACTTTGCTGCTTCTTTACCATTCAAACTTCAGAGTCAAATGATCCCATGTCAAAAGTCAACTGCAACTTGTAGGCTGCTACTGCTTTGGGTTTAAAGGCTTTAAACATATGAAACCGAAGTGGTGTTTTCGTATCTGGAACCCTAAGCCAGACTAGGTTCCTTTGATCTGGTAAACTGTAACATGTTTTGATTTAAAAGGGAATATTTTGCACTTTTACTCACTCAGAGCCAAGTCTTTGTAGGTGTGAACTCACATACCTGCTGGGGGAGCCTCCTGTCTCAAGGGGCAGTGCCCTCACTGCAATGTATAAACCTGGTCTTTGATTCAAACTTAATATCTCATGTCTGCACTTCTGCTGATGTGCTGCAGTCAGATTGCTCTGGAAAAAGGCAGCTAAGGCTTGTCCTGCAGAATTATATGGTCCTTGGGTGCAAAGGAGGGGAAAAGGGGCACATGAGCACCTGAAAACCCACATGAATCTAGGGAGACAGGGAGAAATGGAGCTATGGAATAGAAAACTGGGCAAAGGGTATGGATCCACAAGAGCAGGGAAAGGTGGACACTGCTCCTTGTGTGCTTGCTCAGAAACATCAGGAGGTTGGTATTCCAAGTCTCCTGCTGGAGGCAGAGGCTGGAGCGCCCACACCCTGTGTCTGAAGGGCAGCGTGGGCAGTGCTGATCTTCAGTGCAGCTGTGCCACCGCTTGAGGATGTCATCTAAAGAGTCAAAACAAAAGATAATCCAGCCCACATGTTGGAACATGGCTGGATACCATCAGCTTGAGTGGAATTTCACTCCAGTGATGAGTGAAATGGAGTACTCCATCATGGAGTACTATATTTGGAAAGATAAACATAAATGTATGCTTATATCCTGAATGCAAGTTATTCAAGTTAGATAAGACAGGAGAAAGTAAATATAAGTAATGCTATAGACCAGGGTGCCAGCTGACCTTGTGTTTTCTCAGCTCACTTCTCAGTATTTGTTCTGCTGAAAGGAATACTTGAGTGTTTCTTTGTAATGTTTGTGAAAGGATTGATGTGTTCATCTTTGTGCTTTTCTGTCTCAGCACTGCAAACAAGATAATGGGTGATTAATGTACTCTGGTAACTCCATGGGCACGCTGAGCGACACGCCAGCTGCTCCTGCTGAAGCCCAGGGGTAAGTACAGCAAGAGGAAGATGCATAATGTGTACAGTGTGTAAAAGGATCTGTGGGGAGGTGAGGATGTTTACTCAACCATAAAGAGAACAGGTTTGTGTGTGTGTGACTCCATAGAAAACCCAATATCCTGTTTATCAAAGGAAGTCTCTTGTTTTTTCATGGAACGAGTCGCCCTTGCATTTGCATCTTGGGACAAGAGAAATGAGAAAAAGTAAAAATAGCTGCAGTATCAAACCTTCTTCCTGAACCAACCACCCCCATGGAGGGTGGTTGAAAGGCTCGGCTCAGGCAGAGAAGTGTAATTGTGTGGTCAGCTCCCAGGTGGGAGTCCTGCTTTATCTCTGAACAATAGAATAATTTCCATCTGCTTGGTTGGAGCAGAAACCCTCTCTGTTTCTGACAATACTTGGCATAGCGTTGACTCTAAAACTGTGATTTTCCATTGTTTTTTTGACCCTCGGATGACTTTTTTCAGGGACAAAATTTTCCTACCTGCATGTTTTGTGTTCAGTGTCACTGGCTTTTCTGCTGCATTGTCACTAGGAGAAGGAAAGTGCAAGACAGTGGCTGTATGTAGACAACTTCACTCATTTTTAGTAAGGTCTTGCTGAGTGGCACCAGAGGGTGATGGCCTGACCACTGGAGATGTGAGCTGTAGAGTTAGTTATTTCCAGATCCATATTAGAGATGGAAACCTCTAGCCCCTTTAAGGCTAGTGAAAGTCATCTCAGGCTCCCAAGACTCAAAGAGCATTTTTTCCATCTTGTGCATAATGACAGACAATAAATATTGCATTAGGCCCCATCAGGGCTGTAGCAACAGCAACGCAGAGGCTGTGATGCACATGCACAGCCTTGCAAATGGTTTTATTCATGATGCTCAAGATGGAATAAAGCCACGTTCCTTCTAGCTCAAGAGAGTAAGGAGAGGAAATTCGGACGCTGGCTGACTATCCCAGTGGCTCCCTTGTGTCACAAGCGATGGGAGGGTTTCTGGGGGGAAGGGCTGATGGGGAGAGCAGGCCCAGGCTCCAGCTGGGGGTCAGCAACGGTGGGAGGGAAGGAAGAGCTGAAGCTGCCTCATCAGGCTTCTCAAAGAAGAAAAAGCATGTGACTTTGCAGAAAGAGAATATCTAAGTTAGATCAACCACTGAGTACTTATAAAAAAAAAATTAAGGGAAACCAAAAACCTCGTGATTTTATTAGTTTTAGGCATGTGTTACTATCCCCTGTGGTGAGCCTGATAGCTTTCTTTGCCAAAGAATGGCTATAATAAAGTATCCTTAAAAACAAACCAAACATTTTTATATATGCTGCAAAGCTGTTCTAGCAAAATGCAACCCCTGACTGAACTTTGAAATGTCTGCTTCTAGAAATACAAACCAATGCCTTTATATAGCAGCATACTGACAAGGATAATTTATGTATTCCACAGTATAGAAAATCCTGGAGGCAGTGTTATTTTTAGCTGTGTAACCTTTAAGTATATTCATCTATATACTAGTAAATTGGATTTTAACAGGTGAATGACTTAATATAGCAAGGCAGATGAATTACAGATGTGGACAATGTCTGCCCAAATCGCTATTTTTTCCTGGCTCTAAATTATTCATCTGGGATGGCCAGAAGCCAGCTATGGGGATTATTGATAAAAGTGAGTTAAGAATAGATTAGAACATTTCTCTTGTGCAGTATAATGTTTCTTTGTTGACTGCGTTATTTTCCATCTTCCATTAAGTGCTACAAACCAGACTTTTTAAACCCAATTTTCAGCTATTCATGTTCTATATAAATAATATTATTATATATGCTTGAGTTCCTTGTTTGTAGGGCAAGGGGTGTTCTTTTAAAAGACATAATATTGCTGTAAACAAGAAGACAAACATTTCAGCATTTTGCTTAGGCATGGATTTTCTGGAGAAGTAGAACTCTTCTTCTGAGAACTTGCCAGCTGTCAGAGCTGGGTGGCTGAAATGTGCAATACCTTTTAATTTTAGTTGGTGGTGCCAGTGCAGTTGGTATTCTCCTGTGAGTATTAAAGTTTTAGCCCAGCTGTGGTTTTGTATATTTTTTTCTTCTTCTCTGTCCCTTTTTTCACTATTGCTCTTTATTTTTAATAAAACTAGATTACTGAGAAGATTAAAGAAATCTTTGGCCTGCACCAAAAAATGAAGAGACAGAGTTACATAAGGGGAATTAATTCGGAATGTGATAGTGGAAAAAAGCATCATTCCTTTTGAAGCATAAAATAAATGAGGTTTTATTCTACAATATGTGCAATAAAGTTCTAATAACTATGAAAAATAAATGAGGAGTGTACAGTGGTGTAATAAATGTGAAATGATTCTGTCTCTATGAAGATCATAAGGGTCATCTTTTTGCTAAACTAACATAGTGCTTCATTGCCTCTGAGATTAATTTGGGTTCCCACCTGTCATACAGAGATTATAACTGAAATCAAGAAAAAAACCAGAAAGATTAAAAAAAAATCATTTATGAGGAAAAAAAAAAGATACAGAAACAAGTCAAAATTCCTGATGTTTCTTTTGGATTGGAATTGGAGTATTTTAGTCCTTGGTCCTTGAATAGCTGTAAAGGAGTGGTAAAACCAGTAACAGAATAATTCTGGTGTTCTGTACCAGAAATATGGAGAAAGGACAGCAGGCAATTCCTATGTAAACACTAGAGGTTAAAGACTCAGCTCTAAACTCTGACCTTGCCTTTTTGTGTCATCAGCATATATTTCCTCGGTCTTTTTTCCCCAGTAATGAGAATAATACTTTCTCTTACATATTGTCAGAATTACTTTACTTATTTCCATGAATGCTTTTTTCAGTCCCAAGATGAACATTTTCTTGTGTGTAGTACGTCTCCATATGACTTTTAACTGTAAGATAACTGTAAAACAAACTACAATTCATCATTACCTTGCTGGTAATACAAGAGAAAGCATTGTCCCAAACATCTTTCCTGGCAGTCTTCCTGCTTCTGTCTGACCTTTCTCCAGCTCTGGGTTTCTGATCTATTGGATATGATGAGTAACTTGGTAACACGAGTAAGAGTTTGCCTTTAGATGAATGGAAGCTGAGGTACAGGTTGCATATACGACAGTACTGTTTTTAAAATGTCCAGCTGCCTTATTTTTATCACTCCTGGCTTTGAATTAGTGTGTAACTGGGACAACTGGAAATACTGTAGTGATGTGAACTATGGTGCTGCCTCTCAATGAAATGTCATTGCCATTGCAGTCATTATTTAAATGGCCTTCTAGAAAAAGAGATTTAGGTAAGAAACAGCAAATTGGGAAATGGAATTTGAATGACAACATGATCTAACATGCACAGTGTTTACAGAGGTGGTGCAATAAATTACCTGAGTTAACATATACAATCACAGAAAGAGAAGAAAGTTGAAAGTAGAAGATAGCTCCAGTGCAGTTTAAAGCTGATACTGTCTCTCAGATGATTTTTTTTCCCCCTATTTGGTAATGTGCTGACTTATGATACAGAATCGTATCATTGAAAATTTGAGGTTTTTAAAATTACTGTTGTTATTCTACTAAGTCTCACTATTTCTTATATTCCCTTGTTGTTCTTCATGTTCCAGCCAGGGTATATCTCGGTGGCCAGGGTGACATTCATCAGGTGTTGTGTTGTTTACTATGGCAGTCTTGCCAATGCAATAACTTGTTTTGCTGCTCTTTCTCCTTCCCTGCCCTACCTCTTCCTTCCTCTGCCCTTTTTTCTGCTCACACTTGGCTGTGAAGTCCTGCCCCATTCTTGAACTAGTTGTGAGCCATAACTGAGCTAATTTATGTTTCTAACAAAATGAGCTAAAACAGAAGGGCCTGGCAGGTGCCAGACCCAACTGAACAAGCTGGCTGAGAGCAGGGGGAGGGCTGGAAAATAATGGTCTATGCAGAGAGGTTCTTCAGTTCTGTCACAAGAGACAAGCCTTACTGGCATTGTGGCTGTTTGCTTTTGTTTGCTAACAGATTATAGAGGAATTTTTGAGGGATACATTCCGTGCAGGTAGCTCAGGGGGGAGCTGAAGTGTGAGTTCTGGGGGGCAGGAGCCTGAGGAAAGAGGCCATGAACTGCTGACACCCTTTTCATGACAAAGGGCATGGGGACCTGGGGCACAGCCAGGTGAGGGACACTCAGAGACACGGCAGGAGCCGATGGCCCCAGACTCTACTGCACTTAGGCTGTGAGGGTATAAAAGCCACGGGGTTCCTTTGTTCGGGGTCCTTCCTCAGAGGCACCACCTCGAGTTGTTAATTTCTTAATTAGTTTTTGCACCAAAATTAAATTATTTTAAGGATTGAGTCATCTGAGGAGACTCTGCTCTGGGAAACCTGGGACCGAGCTGGTGAGGAAACCTGGTCTGACTGTGAGTGGGGGGGGGGGGCTGTAGCTCCGGAGAGGCTTGGGTCCCAGCTCAGGTGGTCCAGATGTGACTGCCAAAGTAGCTCTTGGATGGTTGGATGGGGAAGCTTCCTAAACAATATAGAAACACTTGACCAAAATGCATCAGTTTGATGAAAATGTGTGGTTTAAAGAGTACGTGTGAGAAGGAGCACAGCCAGAACCAGGACAAGCCCTGAGGGGCACAGTGGGAAGCATTTCCCCCATTAACCTTGGCACTGTTGTTCCTTGCCACTGTTGTTTCCTTTCTGCCAGTATGAAAAGTTTTCTCTTCCTGGACTTTGCATTGTGTTTCCCTGAAAGGTTTCAGTCTCCCTCATGGAAATTATGCAAATGTCCGTGTGCGCACGTAAAAAACTGACAATGGCACAAAAAGTACAGGACTAAAATAGGTTTTGCTTATAAAAAAAAAGAATCTATGTAGCAATGGGAGACCTAATTTCCCTTTTACATATTTAAATTATTAGGAGATAATTCTGTTCATGAGTCTGCCGAAGTCTCATTCAGAAAATGAACTATAAATTTTAAGAAGTGGATGCACAAATTTAGTGACAATGATGAAGTAAAAAACCCTGGGATCTAGAAGCAAATTAATTTGCTGCTCCAGAGCTTTAACAGCCGAAGGAGTTCAGCTTGTGTTTCAAAACAAGCTGACCTTCTAGCAGGGACCAGGCATGAAGCTTTTTGCCAAAGGTGAATGGTTTGGAAAACTGAGCGTGTGTGAAAAGGGAGACAGTGGAAACTATTCAGTTTGGAGCGCACTTGGGCTCTGGACAGCAGCTATGTAAAAATGTCAGCCTCTGACTAAGTAGGTCTGTTTTCTGTGTGTATAATCAGCCTCAGCTTGTTCCCTGTTTCATGTCCTGCATGCAGGTTGTACTATCACCACAGTCGATATATGGGTGTTGGTGTTTTAGTTGCTTGGTGCTTCACAGCCAAATGCAGATGAAGCAGACACTTGCCCAGCCCTTGCCATAAGTGGAAGTCTTGCTTTGCAGACTCTTCTCTGCAGATCTTTTCTTGTTTCGGCCTTGCAGGTGCTAGCAATGCCATGGTCCCAGCAGAGTCCCTTTTGGAGATGTTTTCAGAAAGATGGGGCTCTGCAGGACAGAGCTGCCAAGCGTGCTAGAGGCCACCCTGCTCTGTGAAGTGTGGGTGTCCCTTTGCCAAAGAGCCTGATGGGCAAGCATCAGGTCTCTCTTCTGTGAATGTCACTCCAAAATTCCAGAAAGGAAGCACTGAGACCTTAGGTCTAGAAAAGCATGAATAAGGCCACTGAAATCAATATAATTTCTCCTAGTGATTTGCTGGTGGCTTGAGGTCCTAAATTGTGACAGGAGCCATCCAAAACCATCTATTTTGATGTAAATATGTGTATTACACATTGCTATGTTTATACTTCAGTTTTCTGTCAGATTTTAAGCTCTTCTAATAACTCCTGAAGTGTAAGAGACAGGTATAAATGACCTGTAATTGAGTGTCGTTTGTCTGACAGGGGAAGTTAATAACGTTAGTCTTTGAGGGAACTATAGCAAGAAACATAAATAGGAGCAGAACACTGTGTTCCTTCGTCAGTGTCTTGCACTAATCCTAATACGTGAGCAACCTACCAACACGGTGTTATCAGATCAAAATGGCCAGCCAATAATAAATCAGCCCTGGCATTAGCAAGGTTCTTGCTGTACAACAATGTGACCTCCACTCTGGAAGAGACTTTATATTTTGTCAGAGATGTTTGCATTTGGTAAAAAGCAAGTTGCAGCAGTACTTGGTAGATGTGCAGCACGGGTCAAAAAAAGAAAGGGTGACATGGGGAAGGTGTAAATTCAGAGCATGTATTGATGAGTTATCTTCCAGCTACCCAGAACAGCTGCAGGGGCCACTAAGTGTTTCCAAAACACAGCAGAATTGGGCAGACAGCAGATGCTCAGTGGCATGTAGGTTATAGCTCAGAGCTGGACATTATTGATTGCAAATGGCTCACTCACTGCTGGCATACAGGGGCAAAAGTAAACCTCTCTGTGCAAACGTGTAATACTTGAAAAACTGAATGTAGGTATATAATGAAACCTGCTTTCAAAGTTACTGGCATTTCCATCTACAGGAAAAAATGTCTTTTCATCTTAAAAACTATTTGAGAATAACAGTCAGTGCAAAAACCCCAGTATAATATATGAGACTATAATTTGCCCCCTTTGAAATGTGCTGGATGTGGAAGAGCAAAGTTCAGTATTCTTTTATTTATAGACGTCTTGGTGGCACTGGGTGTTTTTTTGTGACTATGTTCCTGCATGCTATCAACATCCATCAATGCATTTCAGATAGATCCCAAACCAGAAGCTTTAGGGTTTTTCCATTCCCTCCCCTGCATTTTCCAAACCTTTGTAATCCCAGTCACAGACTGTACCAAAAGTCATGATGGGTGGATAAAGCATTAACAAGAGTATCAAGAGGTACTGTTTCTATTGAAAAAATAAGAAGTATTTGGTTCAAAGTTATTGGTTCGATTTAAACTGTTTTGAAGTCAATTGTGAGAATCTACTGACCCTACTGCAAGATGAATTATTCCAAGAGATCCAGCACAAACATTCAGAGCTACTTAGCTAGAAGTAGCAGGGTATCTCAAAACCAAAAAACCACACTAAAGGCACATATTTACTGTTTGTGTACTAAGCACAAAGAGAAGGGCATAGAGCACGCCAGGAGAGAGATAAGGTAACTTCTATTTTATGCCATCAAATCGCGTCTGACAACACGGTGTATCTATTTGTGAACAGTGTAAATGAGCCTGAACCACATGGGAAAGTGAATAAGAAGGGACCTGTGCTGTTGGATGTACAGCTGATGGCAGAGGATGTGCCCTGTACTTTCTGTACTGTACAAAGCAGGAAGGAAGGGCAGGTTGCATGATGGCAGTACCAAGCCATCAGGATTTCCTCCCTGAGAATTTCTGGTGAATGTCAGAGAGCATTGTGCATTACACTGATAGATATTGCATCAGTGCATAAATTATGCATGTACATCTGTGTCAGAAGAACGTAATCACGGGTCCAAAACTGGGCATGCAAAAAGAAACGCTTGAACTGTGGTTGCTTGTAAAACTTTGCTTAGTCTTCCCCGAGTAAATACATCAAGACATGATCTTTAAATCTAGAATTTAAGTACTGCTTTGATTTCCAAAGACATTTGAAATGCGCACTGCTGCCCAAGTTTGGGCACAGCTGTGGCCAGCTCCTACCCCCATCTCTGTGCAGATCATTCACAGGTAGGTGACATATGAAATCCGCATGGAACTGGTATTTTTTGGTGCCCTTGTGCATTCTCTAGTTTCTGTACAGCTTTGCTGTTGCACAGAATGTCTATAAACATAACCCACGGTCACCTTTTGTACTTTCTCATTTTCTCCCCAAACAAGAATGGTCTGGTCTGGACTTTGCAGTAATCTCTGATGTACGAGCAGTCTATCTCCAGTGATGCAGGGAAGGAGTCACAACCTCAGCCAGCGATCCGAGCTTGCTGGCAGGAGGAGGTGTGGGGCTCTGCCCTATATTTGAAGGCAGAAGTGCAAAACTTCACACAGACCAAAGGGACTCAAGTATTCACTTGACAGATGCAGAAATCTGCAGTTGCAGAACAGTTTCAGAGCCAGAGCACCCAAAACAAAACCTGTGTTTCCCTAGAGTAGGATCTGGCTGGTGATGGAAATGTCCTTCTGCCTTCCTATGCTTGCAGCACTTCTCTCTGTCTGTGTGTCTTGCAGTCACAAGCTCTTTCAGCTGCTGTCAAACTTTCTTCTCACCTTGAAGTTTAGCTGTAAGGCAGTTCCTCTGAAGAGCCCAGCAACAGCAGCAAAGAGCTAAAGCACTGAAGCCCATCACTTCATAGTGCTTTGCTGAACTCTCTCAGAGATTTGTATGAGACACTGGCATTTTCGCTGAAAGAATAATCAAAACTCCTCGAAGTGTTTAAGGAAAATATGGCAAGAATTTAAATCTTGTGTTAGAAAAGTTGTTTGTATCATTCCTGAGAGAATTTATTTATAAATAATGTAGTACATTAACTTCTTGTGCACCCAGTCCTACCCGATCCTCTTTCTGGCTCTTGAAATGTTTAGATGGAAAATACAAATATATCTAATTATGCTTACTTATTGTCTGCCTCTTGCATTTACAAAGATGCAACCAGGTTTAGAGCTAAACTACAGCACTTGTTTAAAAATGTGCTGTTTCAGAGACTCTTACGTAGAATGTTTGAGTTCTGGGTTCTGCTTGAACTTTGTTTTTTTGTTCTCTTAAATTTTTCACTGCTATGTCATCAACATGGAGGAAAGATGTGTGAACAACCTTTTTAGGTCAGTGACATCTGTGTGCTCAGATCCTAGATCCACGTAGATGCAGGTGTGAGAACTGGACAGTACACTTCAGGAAAGGACTGCGTTTACCCTGGGATTGACTCAGCATTTTTAATATCTCCCTGTCCAACTCCACCAGTTGTCTCTGGAAGCCAGAATAATGTACTGCTAAATGTGATCAATGCTATTTGTATCCAACTTGTGGTAACAAAAAAACCCCAAACCAACACCCAAAAACCCCTGAAAATCATCAGGTCCTGGTAACATTTAGAATTACACACATAACAAAGCCCTCACTGGTGGGACCTTCTGCTGCTTGCACTGAATCAAATACAAAGTGTTGCACCAAGGGACGCACGGGCACTGCCACACTCCCTAGAGAGGTGACAAGCGTAGCAGCCTGTTTCTTTCTGTGCTAATTGTGCAATCCCTTTGTCATCATCAAGGCAACTCTTGCCTGCTCTTGCAGCAATCTCTGCTAGTCCTCTTGCTTTTTGTGTGTGCCCTTGCTGCGACCCCAGGCTGCCCTGGGATCTGCTGTCCCTGCTGCTGATGGCAGGAGCTGGGTCGTGGGTTTCCCCAGGGACAGTGGCAGAGACAGGGGCTCTTTCACCTCTCGTACTTACACGCTCAGAGGTGTTAAACGAACAGTGATGCAGTGCCTGTTTCTGGATCTGTACACAGCCCCACGCTCATATATCACCTCTGCTGTCTGTCTGTAGGTTTTTCCATGATGTGCCTTTATCTTGGCAGTTTCATTTGATTCTCAGCGTCTGAAACACAAGGTTCATACATCAAAAGGGGATCCCACCCCCATCTGAGGGGTTATGTCCATAAATGGTATTTAGATTTATAAACCGAGTAAAGCGGTTGCTATTTTAAGGAGATGCTGCTGAAAGTCTGGCTCTGACCCTCTGCAACTAGGTCTAAATAATAATTTTTAAATGTTCCACAGTGGTGAATCTGTCACCTGCCAGCAGATCCTCTGCTCTGCAGCAACAGGGGCTCCAGGCAAAGGCAATGGCATTGCACCATTTTATGTTAGTCCGAAACACTCAGTAAGAATTTAAAAGTCAAAGCCTCTTAAATAATAAGAAAATAGGAATACGGGTTGGAGAGGAAAGTGAGGGTTATTAGCCTTGTATGTAGTAGCCTTTTGTGCTTTTGGAAGTCACATTTCAGTCTTTGTTCTGCAACCACAAATGCTATAAACATGTTTTTAAAAGAGAATTGAATTAATCGTATTAAACAACAGCTCCCATAACTGAGGGCTCTCATAAAGCAGAAAAGATTCCTTAAGTTGGAAATGCTGTCCAAGTGCAACGTGCTTTCAATTTACCTCTGGTTCTAAGTCTTAAACTTTCACTTTCCATTTTCCTTGCCCAAACCTTGTCAAATAATCTCACTACAGTGTATTGCTAAATCCCCAATTAATTAACATGCCACGATTGTTTTCTGCCACTGCCTGACGGCCCTACTTTTACTGCTCTGCTCAGGAAGCTGTGTCATGAGGGCGTGTAAGGGCCACCGCGCTGACACCCGCAGCTGTGCACGATGACATCTCCGAATGAATCAAAAGGGAAAGGCAGATTTCGATGTGCACATCCTGGGCTGCAGCAGTGACTGATGCGGAAAATATTAAGAAGTGGCATAATGAGTAGTGTATGTGGGAGTGCTGGGTGTACGTGGGGCTTCACTAAAAAAAGCCTTGTGCCGTCTGACACTTGTTTGAGTAAGTCTTAAGTCGACAGAGCGAGAACAAAGACTGCACCTAAGCTTTCTGGGCTGGCCTAAGTGAACAGCAAATCAAACAAGCAGGGAGCATCAGGTTTCTATTTTTAAACTGAAAGTTCCTTTTGGTTTTCTGCAGAACGGTGTGTGAGCAGTGAAAGGTGCACCTTTCTGTAATGTGTGTGATGATGGGGAGTCAATATGAGTCTGCTTCTGTTGGCTGGAAGTGTGGGAACGTGCACCACCGTGTAAGTATCGCCTTCGTGCCCACTGGGACATGCAGGGGAAGCGTAATCAGCTGCAGAGTTGTTAATAATCCTGGTGTGACTCGCAGCACAAGAGGTTATCAAGGCCCACTCTGTGGGTCAGGCTCCGGGTGCAGTGCAAACAGCTCCTCTGGGAACTATGCACGTAGGTTTAGCACTGTGTGCTATCAAGTATTCGACAGCTCTGAGTCACTTCTTAACCTTTCTCTCAACCACTTCAGTAGTTGGAAGTGATGAACAGTTTTGCCACCAAGCCCTGCCTCGCCACACGCTCTCACCCCAAACCAACAGCTGATACTTGCGACAGCGAGGTGGAAGGAGGTTTAGGGAGCTGGCTGCTTTCTGTGCCAGAAATGCCACAGCTGGCATCCCGCTGGGGGTGAGGACATGTGGGCGAGAGGGTAGGATTGCAACATCCTAAATATAGATGGGAAGTCCCCAGTTACGCTGCTGTGGGACTACATTCCAGTCTCTGACAATAGCACATGATTTTCAGACCGCATTTTTGCAGCTTAATGCTGGGTTTGCCTTTTTCTTAAGGGCCTTGCGCTGTGCTGTTCAAGCTCTGGGTGTGCGAGCAACTTTGGCATAATATAGAAATATATCCCTGACATAAAGCTGGGCAAGTATTTTCATGTTGGAGTGTACGTGCTTGTCCGTGATATATAAGCTTGTCCTGGGCTCCTGCAGTGATAATGCAGAAAGA
Organism: Manacus candei; assembly: GCF_025592945.1. NCBI lineage: Eukaryota > Metazoa > Chordata > Aves > Passeriformes > Pipridae > Manacus > Manacus candei. Next base: position 20,980,410 of record NW_026138053.1, read on the forward strand.
GAACTTCCAATCACACAGATTTCTTACTGTTTGTGAATGGCTGCTGGTTTTGCTCCTTCCTCTTCTGCAGAATTCAGCAACTGGCAGCACTGACTGTGTGTGCTCAGCAACTGGCAGCACTGACTGTGTGTGCTCACAAGAGCATACAGGAGGGACAGGGAAAATGTGAAGCTCCTAAGTCCTAAGTACAACCTCAGCAAAGTCTTGAGAAGCTTTCCAGCTTTGCTTTAACCCATTTGCTTTCCTAGATCTGCACGTTGACTGAACCCCTTAACTCTTAAGGATGCTCTGCACAGTGGCACAAATCTCTGCTCATTGCCTAACTCATCATGGCAAAGACAAGATGATCCCTCTCTGTTTGTGCTCTGGCTGCAAACCACTGCTTGGAGATTTCTCACAAGCGGGCCATCGGCTCTAATAAGCACTCAGCCTAATTTTATTTTTTTGCTTTTCATTTTTTTTTTAATTTTTATTTTTAATCTAGCTAGTCACATCTTAAAAGCTGTTGATACTTCCAGCCTCTGGGTGATCCAGAGTGTAATTACAGAGTGTGCAAGGACGTGTTCCCGCTTGTTTGTTTTAGATCTGCCTCCCAGCAGATGCAGTTGGGTGCCAGACACTTCCCACATTGTGTGAAGCAAGGAGGGTTTGTTTTGGGTTTTTTTTTTTAAACTTCTCTGCACTACTTGCAAAATTATAAACAGGACCCTCTGCTACTTTTTTTTCTCAGCATAAAATATTAAACCCCTTCAGAACTGACTGTTGGGGAAGAAGGTGTGAAGTCCTTCCTGAGAACAGACCCTTTGCCAGCTCCCAGACCAGCAGGGAGATGAACATGGATCTGATTTCACAATGCAGGGCTTTCTGCTTATCATCTTGTTCCCATGGGCTTCTCTGTGGGAAACAAATCTCTGAAAGGGAAAGTTGTCCAATGTGATATTGGGATTTCTCTTAAGCACTGGCTACTGAAGGCAGCGGGAGCCCAGGGAAGCCAAAATTGCTTTTGAAAGCTGTTCCAGTGTTGCCTGGGGATTTTGTATGTCTTTATTTTCCATCTCCTCCCAGTAACGTATGGCAATAAAATAAGATCTAGTGTTAGGAAATTGCTCTGGAGTTAACTCAGTTTTTTTTTAAAATTTAAAGCGATTCCTGAATGTCTGTGTTCCTGGTACTTTATTCCAAATGTAACTTCATTTCAGCTTAATGTAATTCCTTGAATGGGCTGAACTAAGTAAGCAAAAAACAGCTGTGTACCAGCATCTGAATATTTCTATCCTGGACCGAGTACTGTGGATTATTTTATTCCACATTAACTATTCCAGCAAATTCTCCTATGAAAAAAAAATGTTTAATGGAACTGTGGAAAGAATTAAAACCTTTTTTTTCCCTAGTAAATCAAAGCATCACTGTAACCTCATTGAATTGCTTCATATTTTCCCAGACCGAGGAACTAAAAGGGTATTTTGGATAGAAAATTCTGTTATGCTGACATTTATAAATGCCAGTCTTTTTACCAACCATCTTTTTTGCAAATCCTCTACTCTGTTTAAAAGCCCTCATTTTAATTTGAGAAGCAAGAAAGATATAGCAATAATTTCCCTTTTTGTAACAAAATTGTGCTGGCATTTTGTGCAGCTGAGCTGAGTCTAAGGTGTATTTCCTTGGTTCTTTTTATGTCCTCAAAATGAAGTTTCTGATCTCCATTTCCCACATGTCCATACAGGGGACCAGGTACCAGGGAAGCTGGAAGACCTTCTTGTCAATCTTCTTGTCACTCGCCTATTCCCACGACTGTAATTGTTGAAGATATTAACCATTTTTCAGACGTGGCTACTTGACACAAAGCTTTCAGGAAACCAAAACAGAAATCTGCAGAGCTGGAAAGTTGATATTGGCTGAGAACAGCAGGTACAGCAGTGAGAAAAGCTTCTTGATAACCTGGGGCTGCTCCAGGACAGAAGGAAAGGTGCCTCCACTGCCAGGACTGCCCCATCAGCCCCACCACACCGGCCGTGAAAACATGGCAGGCTCTTCTCCAAGGGCTAAAGTTTTAAGTCACAACTTTCACTGCAGTTTGCACTTATGCCTAATTAACTCAAAATTAATGGTCCAGCACCTAGTCCAACAGTTATGCTCAATGGTGCAGAAAAAAAATCTCCCTTTTATGTTCGGGATAATACTTTTTTCCTAGAACAGTGTTGGTTAGTCTTGAAGACCAAAGAATTGTAAGCATAACTTCAGTGTATACACTTATTTTGCTTTTGTTTCTTGTGCAATTGTTGAGCCTTTCCTAAGTATTGGAAAGGCTAATCCTTCAATTTCCATGTCTTTACAAGTTTCATTTAAAAAAATAAATAAACATTTTAAAAAAATAAATAAACAACATATTCAGCTGCATTCTTACAAAATCCCCATCCAGATACTCAGGTGGAGTAATGAGAAAGATTAAGTTAATGCTTCTGTGGCTGATTACTTGATTTGAATTTCAGGCTTTTCTGAAAGGCTAAACTTGAGGAGAATATCTATTTATTCAAAACGGTTGCTATTTCATATGTGTCTTATTTTAATACTAATGAGTATTTGTATTTTAAACACAGTCTTTACAGATGGTAACTCCTATTCAAAGCTGTAACTGATGGGTAGAAATATATGATCAGTCCTTGAAGTAATTGGAATGATTTCCCTTGGCACCAGATCTAGCTATTAATCAATAATTTGGATATATTACCTAATACCAGTCAGAAAGAAAAACGCTTTAAGCCACCTACAGAGTGCTCAGGTATCTTGTAATATAAATCACTGTGCTTTATTTTGGGTCTAAATCAAGAGCTGTACCAGTTAGACTTTTGTATCAGAGACTTTTACAAGGGCATGTAGTGACAGGACGAGGGGGAATGGTTTTAAACTGAAAGAGAGTAGGTTTAGATTAGATATTAGGAAGAAAGTGCTTACTGTGAGAGTGGTCAGGCACTGACACAGGTTTCCCAGAGAAGCTGTGGATGCCTCATCCCTGAAGGTGGTCAAGGCCAGGCTGGATGGAGTTCTGAGCAGCCTGGTCTAGTGAAGGTTGTCTCTGCCCATGGCAGGGGATTGGAAGGAGATGATCTTTAAAGTCCCTTCCAACCCAAACCATTCTATGATAAATGAGGGAAATTTTTGAAGCTGAGACTTTCCAGCAGAGCTGTAGGTCTTGGAGGGCTTGATCCTTACCCTGAAAGAAAGCAAGGTGTCATTACTGCAGGTGTGATGTGACTGAAGTGATGTTGGCTGAGCTTCCAACACCAGCTTGCTTTCAGACAAACCCGGCTTCTTATGAAAAGTCAATTGGAAACGTAAATGCTGCCTGTGAGAGCAATCTATTTTACAAAACACGCCAGATGCTCCCCCTGGGAGGAAAGTGGCTGCTGCAGAGGTTAATGGAAGGAAAGTTGTGCTGGCAGCATGCAGCTCAAGATGTGCCCACCAGTAATTGGTGTCATTTGGTGATACAGAAAAACTACATTTCAAAGACATTTCAAACCAAAAATCTGGCTCCATGGTCATCTCACAGTTATTTTCTGTCCATTAGATCCAGCTCTTAGTGACCAAGGACAAATTGGGTTCTTAGTTCGTGGAAGGATGATGGAGAAAAAAAGACAGCCAATACTGCTGACTTCATTTACTCCTGCCAAGGAGAAAATGTGGGTGAAAAGGATTCCCCGAATTTTGTAATGCTGCAGCTATGGCAGTAAATAGAAACGGTCGTTGGGAAAGATTGCAAGAATAGAAGTAATTATCATCAGTCATCAGACTCTGGGAAAGGGAAATAACCCACTACGTCAGCTTATCCAAGTCTTTTGGCGTATCTGAAACTGCAGCAGGAGGCAATCACAGTGCTCCCTTGCTTCATCCCTATTCGCAAGAAACACATCCCCGTCTCTCTGGGAGAGATTAAACTAGGAACTGTGGCTTAGTTAGGAACACACATGTACTCTAAATAAAATTTCATTGAATCTTGGGCAAATTTTAGGTGAAAGTTAAAGCTGTTCAAGCAAGAACAGTTAAAGTCCTTGCTTTAATCGGAACTGTCTGGCCCCAGTCAAAATGTAAGTCCAGTAACTGCAGTCAGTAACAACACCAGCTGCAGCTGCTGCTGCTGAGTTGTGCCTGCTGCCAGTAAAACTTTTTCTCTGTTACTGGTAGTGCCTGAGGGGGCAGAATATTTATAAAATACACAGCAAGAAAGGTGCTGCAACAAACAAACTGAAAACTAACCCTCATCTCAAATATACTGGATTCTTGACTAAGTCAGAATCCTAACTAGTTTGGGAAGGTGTCTCTGTTTGATGGTATTGAAATATTGTAAAAATCAGCACCTTCAGCTGGCTACCTTAATCAATGGTAAAATGTCTCCTGGCAGTGGACTTGTCGTCTAATATTTGCCTTATAAAAACCAATACACTGTAGGCAGTGTTTCCTATCCCATAGCAGCGTGGGTTTTGCTTATTCTGAAAACTGCACTCGTCATCGGAAAGCTACTAAATAAATGAAGATGTACTGCTGGAAGATATGAATTTGCATCAGTGCTTTTCTAGCTCTGTTTGGAAACTAGGTAAGCTGCTTTTGGAAAAGGAGGGTGCTGAGCAGCTTTATCCATTGACTCTTCTGCCCATTTGCATTATGCCAATGACTCAGATCAGGTCACATTACCAATGTACTGAAATTATTTCCAGACCATAATTGAACCTTGTACCTCCCAACAAGTCTGTTAAGCGTCAGTAGGTACTCAGGTGATCTGTAATGTGAAACCATTTATTGGCTGTTAAACCAGCCAACCAGCCCTTCTCTTTCCTAATGACTGACCCAAGCTGCCCCTTCTGTGTTTGGGCATCACCAGATTCACAGCTTTGCTGGTGATATCTACCATTTCAGCTGCTCCCACAGTCTGTAAATGTCTCCTGATGTGCTGCTCTGTGACCCATCTGGCTGGGTTATCAAGGAAGGAGGGGCTGAAAATCAACAGTGCCATTTCCAGACAAATGACATTCCTTGTAAAGAGGCTGGTGATGCACCAAAGGAAGGTGGAGGTGGAGTGCAAAGGGGAGAGTATGACAAAACAGTGACAAGGGACGTGAACCCTGACGTCAGCCAGCCACGCCTTCCTGTAGCTCAGGCCATGGGCCCTCCCCAGTGTGTTCCTCTCTTACCCATCACCCTCATCTGAGTGTCTGCAGGGTAAGTTGGGTCAGTGATCTGATCCCATGGGAAACAAGCCCACCAAAAAAAGAACAATTTCCTGCCCAACCAGCTTGCTCATCCAGCTTCACAGCAGCTGCACAGCTGCTAAATCAGATGCGAGGGCAGAGAGGGACGTGCAGGGACCAGGGAGGGGAGGGAGCGGGGGAGCGTGAGTGTCCTGCTTCCTGGTAAAGCAGCTGCTGTTGGTACGTCAGACCAAAGCGTAACACGAACTCCATATCCTTTGTCTGAGCAAACTTTCCTGAATCCATGCAGCTAGCAACACCCAATGGAAAGCTCACTGAGTGGTGATGCTGTCCCAGCAAAGGCCATATCCTGTGCCCTGTCAGTCACTCGGTGTGGTGGCACTGGGAAGGATGTGACCAAACAGCTGTCACCCAGCTGGTGATGTCACTCAAGGTCCTTTGATACTCACATTAACGACGTGTTGAGATTTAAAAAGACACCCAAATGTGGCTGGTTTTGGCAAACTGCTATTAAAACAACCCTGTGTATTCATTTGTGGTTATGTCAGTTCCACAAGTGGCTTGTTCCAGGAAAAAGTAATTTGGGCCATATTAAGTCCCACAGGCACAAGTTATGCTTTGTTGTCAGTAAGGCAGCAAAGCAGCTGCATTATTTCTATCCTTGAGGAGTGCAAGCAGTGATGCTCCTGCCACCTCCTTTTGATCTGAAGGGAGGAATATTTCCTATCTGCTGGCAATCTGCTAGCAGCTACACCCACACTTCCTTAGTGACAGTTCACCCACGCAACTCTATTGTCCGTGGCACTGAAACCATACAAACCCTGCAGCTGACATGTTCTTTGCATGTAAACAGTACTTTGGTCTCCTCGTACTTGTTTGTTTCTGGTGGCACCAATTCCTGGTCTTCCGGTTGTCACCAGCAGCACCTGCCCAAGCCCAGCCTTCCACTTAGGCAGCTGTGGGAGATGCTCCACCAGTCTGCACTTACTCAGAGGAGCTGCTGCTGTCTTTAGGCATTATTTCATAACTTGTTGCCTTGTTAGTGACTGCCATGGTTGTTAGTCACTTACTACTTCCTAGTGGAAAATGTGTTCCTCACAGACTCCTCTGCAAGTCCACACTGATTCCACCTGCTCATGTGAAAACTGAGATGAGTCTCCCATCCTGAAGCTGCCACTAAAACCTTTGTTTGGAGGTGATTCACAGGGTTGAAGCAAATGTTTGGCAGGTCTGTCCCCTTCGCTAGTGGCCAGCCATCCTCTACAACGTCCTGTTTTGACCATGCTGCCAGCCACGTGGCTGGCCTGGTGGGAATGCTCTGTCTTCCCTAGGGAAGCCACTTCCCGTGCCGAGGGTACTTCTCTTCAATCCCAGTACTCCTGTAATTATGCTAAGCTGCTGGGCTGGAGTCATACTCCTGTTCTAAAAACAGACCGGTCACTGCTGCAGGGCTGTTCCAGAGAGGCTCACCATCCTCTGAGGTTTCTAGGTGCTACTTTTGGGAGCTGGCTATTGCAACCTGATTATAGGCATAGTCCCTGCTTTGCTGTTTCAGTTACACTGCATTAGCTGAGACCTTCTGGATGCTCTAGATTGGTATAATTGCCCTGCACAAAGCTGAGGATCTCTATTTAATATTTCCTACTATATTGCTGTGCCTCTTTTATGTGTCACTTAATGAACAATCAGTGATTTGGTTTCCCCATCTCTATCACAGAGTGAGGCAGTGGGGATGAACCTGCTGGGGGCTGTCCAGCCCCTTGTTCAGAGGAGGCTGGAGAAGGGCTGTAGTTATCCCTGGATGCATTGGCAGCCAGCTGGGCAATGATGACATTTCACTGATCTAGTTCTCCCTCTGCAAACCCTTGGCTCTGCAGAGGGCGGGAGTTCAGTGGTGTACTGGGGTTATTTGACACCAGGTCCAACACCTTGCTCAAACACTTCATGAACATTGTAAAAAACCAGACTTTGCTCAACTAGGCTTTAGGTAATAATTGCTCCAGGTTAAATACTACAGGCACGCTGCAGGAGAGGTGCATTAGCTGGGGTGTGGGGTACAGCTCATATAGTTGCTCCTTGCTGCTCCTTTCAATACTAGACATTGTCATTAGTTTGTTGCCTTGATAAAAATTTGGTTTTCTCACAGGAAGGAAATTACTGAAAGAGAATAACTGTTTTATGGTGGCCAGTAGAGTTGATTAAGAAAATTATTTCTTCCAATTCCGGCAATGAAAAGGGAAAGCAGGTAGAAGCCACTTTCGGGAGGTTCTCCCACAATCAGCAACTTTGAGAAAAAAAGCACAAAGAGATTTGCTGAAATTCTTCTGTGTGAAGTACCTCCTCCAGAAGTTTCAGGGCACGAGCACACCAAGAGACCTTTCAGTATGCAAAGGCTGCTTGTTCCACAGTGTAGTGGGATTTATGCCATTATATTTTGTTGTTTTCTAAGGAAATATACAAAAGCAGAAATTGTTTACAAGTGTGTTTGTGTTTCAGAACACCACACTTCATAAAAATTGTGGGCTCTAATAGTTTCTTAGAGTCAAACAGCTTCAAGACAATACTTTGCAAGTATAATATCTTAGACTGTGGGGAAGAAATACTTGGATGCAGGAAGCAAAAAGGAGAAGAGAGGTTGGCTGGAAGAGAGGGCCGATGCTCTTCAAGCCTTCTCAGGTTTTGTATCTAAACATGTAGCTTAAATATTGTGACCCATTCATGTTGTGTATTTATCTGGCATTTTCTTCTTGAGGGGCTGCTGCTGACCTGTCCTTTTGAAAACAGAGGAACCGTGCCCCAAAACCCAGCAGCCTGCAGGGAGGACAAGTGGCAAAAATGGCATTTCAGTCTGCCCATGGCACTGAAGGCGGCTGGAAGTCCTGTCCTGCCTGGTAGTCATTCCTCCCTGTGCTCAGGCGCCTGGTCCCAGCCCACAGTAGGTATCAGGGAAAACAAACAGCAGGAACCAACCGCAGCCAAGCCAGGAGACAGCTCAGCTCAGCAAACAGACGCACTCAGGCTGGGGAGGCACCAGGGAGGGCAGCCACACAGGGCAGATAATCTCTGTGACGCAGGACGAAGCCTGCTGGGAGCGGGGGAAGCCTCCGACATCTGCACATGGCACAGCTGTGATGGCCCCGGGACGGTGGGGACGGCTCCCAGGCTCAGCCCCATCAGCTCCGGCTGGTCCCAGCAAACCAGTTAATCCTGCTAGCCTTTAAAAACAACAGTTAAGTCAAGAGGGTGCAGGGACAGATCCTCGCTGCCCCTCTGCCATGCCTGTGTCCTGCCATGCTCCTGTTATTTCCATTTCCCTTGGACACCCGCAGAAGCAAAGGAACACACCAGCTCAGTAAACAGCCCGCTCTGCTCCTGAATGTCTTTTCCATATTGGATGGCCGACTTTCTGAGCCCTATAAATATCATATTAGTGCCATGTCCCCTGAAAGCCTAAAAGTCAGGCTCCCGCCCAAAAAGCTGTGGAGCTGCTCTCTAGTCTAAATCTGTAATGCAGAAACACAACTTATTCCATGAGATCCCAAGTGGGAAAACTGGCTCAGGAACATAAGTACTAATTTATGTCAATTAGATTATCTTGAATGGAATATTTAATATTTTTAATGGAACATTGTTTAATTGCTGCTCATGGGTACTTTGTAGCTGTTGGAAACTCTGATCTAAGTGATTATTTTAATGAAAGATTGCCAAAGGACTCACATATGAAAACTCCTACGTAGAATAACAGTGGGACTGTTTTCCCTGGGCTTCTGTGCTGGCCAGCCCTCATTTTCCAGTTAGGGCACTCAGGGTAATGCCAATTAGCATAGCTACAGAATTGCCTGAGACCAATTGCTTAGGGTGGTCACCACAAACCTGGCTGCAGAATCTCCTCAAAAATAGTCAGCTTTGGGTTTGTGAGCTGATGGGCTCATATGGCTCAGTGCAGGAGCCCTCAGAAAAGGATTTCTTTCTATTTGTGTCAGGACCTTGAGGCCACTAATGGGCCCTGACCAGCCCCACCTGACCCCCCACCTGCTGCACATTGGCTGGGGCTCCATTTAAGCTCAGCCTCTCTCTTTCTTCTGAATTTGTTGTAGGCACAACCTTACATCTAGCTCTTGCTCCAGGATGGATTAAGGACTTATGCTGCAGGTATGTCTGTCACCAGTCTTGTTTCTGGCCAGTCTCTGGGATGGACTTTGGGTTGATGTAGAAGCCTTACTGCCAGTTCTATTCCCCTCTCCTGCTGTCCCCTGGCACATGTGAGCTGGTAGGCACACCAGAAATTCCTGTGTTGGTGGGATAAAGGAGGAGCTATTGGTAATGTTTTACCACCAGAAGGAAGTTGAATTTGGGACACTGTCCTAGATTCTTATCAGGTTTTCCCTCTTGAATCACAGTAAGTCAAATCTGGAAAAAAAAAAAATCCACGGAGATCCTAGAATGACTTCTAAAGGTCACTTTTTGCTCCATGCAAGTTGCCAAATTATGAAGTCTCATCCAAGAAACCCTTCCACACATGTGCATGTGAGCCTATAAAGCCCTTCAAGCTATCATTAGTGTCCCCTTCTTCAAATGGAGATCTAGAATTTCATGTGGAAAAGCAGACTGATTTTATTTATAGTCTCAGCATATATTTCAGCCACAATACACAAACACATGGAGCAAGAGCCCTGTGTTGCCCTTTGTTTACTGCATGGCATTGCTTTCCCATTCGGCTGCAGTGGTGAATCATCATCACTGTTTAGCTCACCCTGTTCTCAGAGGCCCTCTCCAGTCTTTGACCTGATGAGGGTCAGCTGCTTTGGTGTTGTGTTTTAGGAGTTTAATTTACATGTTGCCTCTTGACAGTATGGAGGACTCTCCTTCAGCTTGCCCTGTGCTACAGTGTCATCACAAGCCCTCAAAAACCCAAGCTGTTGCCGGATGTGGGCAGTTGAAACTCCTGACCTAGTTTCCCAAAATCATGTGGTTGGCTTAGAAAATTAGATTTTTTTGCCTTTTTTAAGAGACTGTGTAGTCTTTGCATTAAGTTGTGGTTTAGGAACTTACTACAGATGCTCCAGTTGTAGGTTTCAATTTTTCTTCATTATCATAAGGGTGAGAGGTGGTTTTTTTTGTGCTACAACAGCAGGGGGAATTGCTTGCTCCTAGCAGCTAAGAAAAGCACCACACATTGTGAGACTGTGGTTGAAAAACAATGATGGTTAAAAGCTGCCTTTATTCTAGATTTGCTGATGTTTCTCAGCAGTTCTGGGTACTCAGACTTTATGTGCCAGTATGAGGTGTGTTAGGAGGCTGGCATTGGCTTGCCTGGGATCAGACAGGGCTTGCTGTGCAGCTGAAGCCTGCACCAGGGTGCTGGGCTGCCTTCCTACAGATGCCTGCTTCTCCCTCCTCAGCTCTTTGAAATATTTCCTTTTCCTATCTATGCTAAGCTTGTTTACAGACTTGTTCAGGTTCTGTGCTCCTTTGCAGCTACCCACTGAGATCCCTTCTTATTTTCCTGTCTGGGAGGCTCCAGCCTATATCCTGAATAGGCCTGGAGCTGTTTTATAACCTTATGGAAGCTAAAAAAGGGATGGTGCTCTGGCCAGCTGTATAGCAGCACCCACACCTTGGCCTGCACCCTCTTTTTGCTGTTCCCAGACCAGTCTTTTCCCTGGCATTGTGTTGTGTTTGGCTGTGAGCACCCAGTGGGACTGGAGGGTATGTGAATGTTTGGATGGGCGGTGGGGGAATGAGCAGTTTATTATTTGTTGTCATTGGATACTGACACTAGAGTACCAATTTTAACTGCAGCTGTAAGGCTGCCCAGAGCACAGAACCAGCATCTCTTAAAGCAATCATGTTTTCTTTATTTCCCCAGTAAATGTTCATAGTAATCTCTTGGGTTGCAGCATTCCCAAAGTGGCTGTAGTACCCTTTTTCTGGTGAAGCTTACTCCTGGGAGTTGGGGAAAACAAGGCTCTGATAAAAAAATGGAAAAGCTGCAACTGGAAGCAATGTTGTATGAACAGATCTATTGTACTGTACTAAGTTGGTTTTGGTTTTGTTTTTTTTTTTTTTTTTTTTTTTTGCCATTGATACACCAAATAGTTTTGCTGCACAGCTTAGCCTTGCAGCCAGGGCTCTCCAAGGCTGCAGACAGACTGTGCCAGGGCCTCAGCATGGCTTGCTTGGTTTTCCACCCCAGTGGCATGGCCTGTGGAAGCTACAGAGCTGCCTGCATGGCCTTCCTAAGGCTCAATATTCATGATTCAGATTTTAAAAATACACAAGGACAGCCCTCAGGCAGGGATGCCAAGCCTAACGGCCCCACCTAATTTCCCCTTGAAATACATGCTGTGCTATAAGTAGTTCAAGCACCTGCTGAAACTAGAAATGTTTCTTTCCTTAAAACCAGACACCAGCAGTGGTTAATTACCACATCCCAAATTGGCACAGATTAGTTCAGCTTCACTGAAGCCAATGAAGCTTCATGGAATTATTCCTGCCCTGGCTCTGAGTCATTCATAGGTATACTTCTGGCTATTTTCCTCTTTGGATTATTTTGTTATACTAGGAAAGCAATTATCAGCAATTATCTGTTTTTCCTGGTTAGTAAAAAAAAAAAAAATCCTCTGTTGCAATAAATTATTGGGCTGAGGGGTTTTTTTGTGCTTCCTTTATGTGGATTTAACTGATCAGCAAATGTAGCTGTATGAGAGCCAGCTCTAAAAGCCCCAGAAATGGGGCTATAGCAAGGTGGGGGATGTACCAAATTTATTTCCATGCATAGAGTCAGGATAGTAGATAGACATATGTGTATCTGTACATATACATGTACTATACATAGAGTCATCATATAATCATAGAATGGGTCAGGTTGGAAGAGACCTTAAAAGATTATCTAGTTCCAAACCCCTGCCACAGGCAGGGACACCCTTCACTAGATCAGGTTGCTCAGAGCTCCATCCAGCCTGGCCTTGAACACCTGCAGGGATGGGGCATCTACAGCTTCTCTGGACAACCTGTTCCAGTGTCTCATCACCCTCACAGCAAAGAGGGTCCTCCTAATATCTAATTTAAGCCTACTCTCTCTTAGTTTTAATCCATTCCCCCTTGTCCTGTCACTACATGCTCTTGTATAAAATTCCTCTGTGTCTTTCTTGTAGGCTCATTCCTGCAATGTATGTATACAGACATGGAGTAGTTGCTTTTGAACAGTCCTTCCATGTGTAATTGAAGTGGAAAATCCCCTCATTATAATTGCTTGATGCTTGGAGAAGTGGACTCTTATAGGAGTGACTGCTGTGGATATATGTGAAATAAGCAATTTAAAGCTGTGACCTGAGGATCGGAGTCAGGGAGCCAGGACCTGAACAGACCTAGTGTTCAGATGCCAAAAAACTAATAAACTAGGGACTGTTTTTGGAAGTTTTGGTTTTGGATTTTGTCCAAAAAGCTAGCATGAAATAATGATGACCAGTAACTTTCCCTCTAAGAAGCACTAACCTAGCAGGGAGTCAAATGCCTTTATTGTAGTAGTGCCTCTACTGAACCTTTACAGATTTTGCAGCCTGATACTAAAGTCCTCCTAAGTCCTTTCTGAAGCAGAAATAAAGTGCAGTACTATGGGTGCCTACATTCCAAATGGCATCCTGTGATCTCCAGCAATACTGCTGCTCTCTATTTGATCTGTCATCCCGTGTAGCCCCACCTGTGCCTTGTACTGTCCTAGACATTGGTTTCACAGATGTGTTTAAGACAGAGTGTGTGATATAACATCTCCCCTGCTAACCTTTCAAGCTCTGAAGATTTTTATTCTGTTGAAAAAAACCAGAACAGAACACTCTTCATAGATTAAGAACTAAATTCTTTAAAATTAGTCCTATTAAGATCTCCCCTAGGTCCCCCAATCTCAGTACTTTGGAGTCCATTGCCAGATAGTATATATCTGTGTGTGCTAAACAAATCAAGCAAAAGCAGCTTTGTATCAAAATAGTTTATTAAAAACAATAAAACTTCACTGAAGCTTGCTGTCCTCGAGACAGAATTATGACATTGCAGCATTCAACACAATCATGATCCACATATAAATATAATACTATACATCTCCTGTTTGCCTTGGCCATGTTCTGCCCTCAGTCTGGCCCCATGCAGCCCTGCTGACACAACTCAGCCCTGCATACTTTAGTTGCAGAACCTGTTCCTCTGGGAACTGAGCTATGTCCCTTCCTCACCCCACGCTGCACAGTGCTGTTACTGTCTGCAGGTTGCACAGAAACCCAGCACAGCTCGTGGCAGCTCGAGGCAGTTCACAGAACCGGTGTGAACACACCGGGCGACTGACAACAGCAACGCTGGTTGATGTTTAGGAAAGATAAATAGGCAACCAATTACTCAAGTTCCCAGCACTGCCCAACTGCAGAGAGCAGCTTGTGTTGAGAAGAAGGAAGCTCTGTTCGGACCTGCCGCGTTGCTCCTCGGCCGTGACAGAAGGGCTCCTACACGGTGCGGTTTTGTCTGATGCATGGAGTCAGTTCTCGTGGCAGCACTGGCAGAGAAGAGCACTGCCAGCAGCTGGCTGGCACACTCCTGCCATCACCCCTGAACACCTCCAAGCATCACTCTTGGCCATCAGCTCTGCACCACAGTTGGTATTAGTCCTTGCACGGTGGCAAACAGACTGAGTGCTCAGTGTCTCAGTCTTTTGGGTCAGGATGCTGCCATGAGCTGTGGCTTTGTTTTCTCACTAGCTGAGAGGCTGCTTCTTCTTCTCCACTGCTCATGTCCCCTGGGCTGCTCTGGTGATGGGTGTCTTCTTGCACAGTTCCTGATAGAACTCAGACTCCAAAAACCGTGGGTATGAGTTATTCTCCATTAAGCTGTAAACCCTCTTCTGCGCCGCACTGAAACAGGTATGTGTGGCTTCTTGAATATTCTGTGCAATCATGTTCTTGGTTTGGAAGTCTATGTTTATCTGAAATAGAGAAAGAAGGACATTTACTTCTCAGAACTGAACTCAAGTAAGTATAATACACAATACAATTTCTGAAGAGGTAAAAAAGGCAAGACCCTGTTACTACGGGGTCAAATTAACAAAGCTTTAAGAAAATTCTTCTTTTACACAAAACCCAAAGTAGCTCAGATACTTATTTTTTCTCAGTTAAAATGGAAGTGCTCTGAAACACTGCTTGTGCCATTTTCCAGTTTGGTGAAAAGGCAGTTCGGGAGAGAGTTGCATTCAGACACAGATACTGACACTGAGGTATGTACAATGTAGTTTGACATCTGTATCTTAACATGAGTTCAAAGAAGTAAAGGCTGCAAGAACTCACAGAATAGAGCACAAGTTCAGTCAGGTTTTCTTTACCTCTTTGGGAGCCTCCTTTTCAATGAAGTCATTGTAGATTTTTTTTGCTTTCGATGTCAGCTTCTGGGGTGACTTGGTTTTCTTGAAGTCCTCGCAGGCCAACCAGAACTCGATGTTCTCTTCACAGAACTCAGACTTCAGAAAAGCTCGGAAAGCAGCAAGACCATCTAGGGAAAGGAGAAGGGGAAAGCCACTGTCAGTTAACTAATTCAGGAAGCTTGAATTTACCCACTATTCACATCTGTTTCTATGTAAATGTATTGCTGTAGGTCTGTTATTTTCAGGGATATCATGGCAATAAAAAAATGTCCCCATTTATGCATGCAAGCAAGTTAAAGCTCTAACAGCTTGGCAGGCTTCACTTTCAGTTGGCCATTTTTTAGGTAAACACAAAAAATGAAAGCCATTTCTACTTGGTATGTTCCTTCTTGCAAAGCCTACATATACATAAAAACGCCACTTCTCTCTAGATAAGACCGCCTGTGTTAACCTTTACACTGCAGTAAATATAACTGCTGCAGAACTCTGGAATATTCTTTCAATGGAAAGGATGACTCAAGTTCAAAGAGCAAATAGTAGTACTATTTCTTAGACCTTTTGCTTTGCTGTTGAATGCTGCTTCTTGTAGAGCTAAAGTAAAGCCCTGAGATCACTGAACTTCTGTGTTGCAGAATTCTTATGTTACTGGAAGACATTTGTCTTGGTTATGCAGTGAGCTCAGGGAACAAATGCTCTTTTCACATTTGGCAAAGCCAAGCTGATATTTTTGACTTTAGCTAACGGGTTACAGGAAAAAAAAAATCCACTATAGTGAGGTATTCTTTGGTTTACTATTAGTTTACAATTTCTTAAAGAACACTTCTGTGAGTTTTGGCTTTAAACTGTTCAAAGCATTTCACTTGCAAGATCAGAATCAAAGCTATTTACATAAACATGTACAATGCTGACATGGAGGGAAGCAATCTCTTACAGACATATAAACTTCACCATCCCTTTGCTCCTGAATGTTTCTTTTTGAAGACAAACTTACATTTGTTAGCAAGAAGTTCATCAAAGGCTTCTGACCACAGCTGGGCTTCTTCAGGGGAAGGTCTGCAGAAAGAGAGGGAGAATATCAGACTCCACTGCTCAAGGTTTACTGGTTTTGTAGAACACTTGAGTTATTTAAACAAACTTTTCTTTCTCGTAACTTACCTGAAGTAGTTGCGGTGTTTCCCTGCCTTCTTAGATTTCCTTTTATTAGAATTAGAAGAGTTCTGCAGGAAATAGCTCAGTCTTGTTTTCCAATCTTTAATGCTGCAAGAAAGAAGAGGGAGAGAAGCCTGTTAAAAATGACAGCTCTCAGAGCTCCAGGCACCAGCCAAGAGCAGCAGTAATTTTCCTCAGATGGCTTTGCCAGTTCTGTACTCAGAGTCACCCACAGCACCCCGAGGGCGAGGAAACGATTTCCCCCCCACCCCTCCTTCCACTCAACAGGTTCGCCCGGGAACCCGTCCGAAAGGGAGCTCCGGGCGAGGGGACTCACATCGTCCTCTTCATCCTGCCCTTCTCCGCCTCCTCCGCCTCGCTGCGGCGGCGGCCGCCCCGCTCCATGCGCCCGCCGTGCTGCACCGCCAGGAACAGCGCGCTCTGCATCGCGACCCACACCGGCACCGCCGCGCCCGCTCCGCACTTATAGCCCGGCGGGAGCGGGCGGGGCCCCCGGCACGGAGGGAGGGATGGAGGCGGGAGGGAGGTGCTGCGGGCTGGGCTGCGGGGGGAGCGAGCGAGGGAGGGGGGACGGGGCTGGATGTCTTTTCCCATTATAGGAAAGTTCGCCTCCCCCCAGGATCACGTCTTTTTTCCCCCCCTTTATTTTGTTTTTTCTTACTTCTCTTCCCCCCTTCCCTCCTTTTTCTTTTTCTTCTTTTATTTTTTTTTTCCTTCCTTGCTCAGCTTGCCGTGCTAACGTCTTCTTGGAATACTTTCAGCAAAGGGCTGGCTGTCCTCTCCTTTCCGTCACTCAGAAATGCACCCTGCATTTGTGCAGGTGGGTTTTTTTTTTGGTTTTGTTTCAAGGTTATTCAGATTTTTGGGTATGGTCAGCACACGGAAAAGCGTAAGGAAGGAGTTAGCTACGTTTCTTAAAAAAAAATAAAAATGAAGTGACCCTAAGTTTGAGCATACGGTATTTTTGATGTCGCCCCTCTGCTAACCCAGGCTGTCCAGCCGTTCAGTCGTCTGTTCGCACACGTGTTTTAGCTCTGTACAGTGTTGCCACCTACCAGTGAGTTGTGTAAATTACTCCCAGCGCTCGAAGTTCTAGTCGCACTGACTCGAGCCTTCAGCCTGTTGAAAAGGCCATGTGGTCCCTCTCAGTGGAGGGTATCATGTCCAAAGAATTTGGATTTAGGAACCATGTGAGTTTTTCTTTAACCTACCCTGCTTTTCTACTCTTTTCCGTGCACGTCTTCCTTTCCACAGTGCTGTAGAGCACATCTTTCCTGCCATAAAAAACAGTGTTCAGAGAAACTGTTTGACTCCCAAAACACTGGCTGACTTTAACACAGTCACGGAGCACAAATGTCTGAACCTTTTAGGTAATTACTGTAGTCTTATAACCTCTCAGTGTGCTGAACACTCACAAAGCTGCGCAAAGGTATTTTGCTTTAAATGAGATGTCTGGAGAAATGTCATTTAATTTCTGACAGCATTTAAACAAGGATGCTTTTCAGTGCTGCTGATGGTAAGTTCTTTGCAGTATATATATTGGTGTTCTGATAGGAAAATAAAGTTCCATCCTCTAAATTTTACCAAGTCCCTTTAAATTATTTTTGCAACAGGTAGCTCTTAGTCTTGTGTATGGTATGTACATGTTTTTAAAGGGAAATTATTGTGACGGTGGTTACCATGGGAAGGGAGGAAGTGTGAAAACAGCAACAGAGGTAAGGCTCTAAGTGCTGTAAAAGCATGTGTTCCAGAAACTTTATGGGGGGAACTTGCCAAAGAAAAGACCAGGGCAGGCAGTGCCTGTGAGATGGATGGACCCGTGCTGACTCGTTCCCAGGCGCTTCCATCGTCATTTGCTTCCAGTGCCAGGGTCAGCTGAGCTGTGCAGCTGCGAGTGATTTTTGGGCAGGAGCTCGCCAGGAGCTGCTGAACAGCCTGTAACACACGTGGGGACGGGAACAGGGAACACACTCTGCACGTGCGAACCTGACAGTGGGCGGCCCCTGGCTGGGGGGACGGGCTGTCTTAGAACTACAGATAGAAACTCAGCCCTGGGGCATAACCCAGACTGGAGCCTTTGCAAAGGATCGAGTGCTGTTCAAGGAGAACAGCACGTCCTCACCTGCCACCTCATTTGTAGGTTTCCCCAGTTTTGAAACTGGTTTCAAGTTTCTTTCACCTGATTCTCAGAGTTGAATGTGGGAAAATGTGCCAAATATTGGGAAGCTGAAAACGTTAAAGTCTAGTAAGCAACAGTAAGGTTTGGTTTGGTTAAGCATTGATACTCTGGGAGCTTACCCATAGCACACCAGAGATCCTGCTCATGTTTGAACCCTGACAAAATGTTTTCTTGTTGGTACCTGCAAGGGTAGAGCTGGGATACTCCCAGCATCTGCCAAGTTGTCAAGTTGGCAGTAGACAGCATATGGAAAATTGCAGCAGGAATCATGTATTTATCTGCTACTTTTTATTTCAAACTTTTTAATTGCTTCTTTCAGAAACCCATAAAATGGGAAGTGCCAGTTAAGGAAGGTAGTTATAATGTGTAATCTTTCAACAGTGAAAAAAACAGGTAAAAAATAAGCTGAATATGGAATTGGGAGGTTAGATGGCCTTATAAAACATACTTATGGTAACACTTGGTTTAAAAACTATTTAGATTAAAATTGAATTTTGTTGGCTGCATTAAGGTATATCTTTTGTTTATGTATTTATTATACTTTTAAAGCATGGATTTTGCTGCACCTCCATCTCGTGATTCCTTTCGTTGGGAACGGGGCTGCGCGACTCAAAGCAGCACCCAGAGCAGCACTCCGGACCTGTCTGTGGGTGTGCTGACCTCTACCCTTTCAGAACAGGGAAGCTCTTGGTAGCTGAGGACAAATGCAAACATAGTGCCAAAGCCTCTCCTTTAGATCCCCCTCAAAGCTTCAGTCTATTTCTGTAACTAAACTCGTTGGCAAGAGGCAGGGCCCATGGAAAGTGATGGGAGGGGGGAGCCTGTAGCCAAACTTTGCTGCTGAAGTTGGTAACAGATTTGCTATTGCCTGCAGTGAAATCTGATGTCAGACATTTAATGGCATAAGCACTCACCCTGGAGATCACACTTCTCTTTTCAGAGGCTTTCTTGAGAATGTTCTGTTCTTTTTCTGCTTATATGATTCCTGCGGGCATCAGAGATGGCTGGATGTACAGAGGACTGTAACATATGCAATAAACAACCAGGATGGAAGATTAGGTTTTTTCCATCTCAGTTACGTTGTGTGTTGCAATAGCCATGCTGATCTTTTTCAAGTCCCCAGTGAGTAGCTGTTCTCACTGCATGATACTTAAATCCGTGACTGCATTTTTTGAAATGCCAGCCCTTGTTTCTTTCTTTTACTTGGCTGAGAGGACATAGGAAAAATTATCCAAAGACTTTATAGCTGAGTTTCATAAAGCCAAGAGGGTAGAATATGCTCTTGCATGGTAGTCCAAACCACAGGTTAGTTATTTGAGGGATGCTGAAAAAATGATATTCAAAAGAAGAAACAAGATGTTGAGCGATGACTTTTTGTTTTGTAATGCAAATTACACAGGTGACTTTCCTGTACTTTAATTGTTCTTGAGCTTCCAGTCCTGTTGCTGTGTCTGTGAGATGGTTCATGTAGGCATCAGAACAGGAGATCAGCAACTCACACCACTGTGCTGCTTCTAAAAGCACTGTGGCCCTCTGTTCTTATCTCTCTTTTAAGCTGTGTCTTCTCTGAAGTGCAGGGGACTGATCTGT
This sequence comes from Manacus candei, assembly GCF_025592945.1. Classification (NCBI taxonomy): domain Eukaryota; kingdom Metazoa; phylum Chordata; class Aves; order Passeriformes; family Pipridae; genus Manacus; species Manacus candei. The sequence goes on from NW_026138053.1 coordinate 20,999,950, forward strand.
ATCAGTACAAAGGGGCATGGAGGTACCCAGCTATGGGGGGAAGGGATCTGCTTCTCTGCTGTGCACCGTTAAATAATAGCAGCCAAGCATGGGCTGTATGGTATTCATTTCTAGATGAATGTTATGATTATGAATATTAAAATTACCACTCTGATTTTTTTTGTGTGTAAGTGAAGAAGTTTAATCCTGTTCATTGCATTCTGCCTTTCTAGTCCCTGTTACAATTTCAATTACATGTAGTGGGGGGTGTTGGGGTTTGTTTGTGGGTTTTTTTTTTTTTTTGGTGGGCTTTTTTTGTGATTGTTTTGGGGTTTTGTTTTACTTTTAGTTATTTATTTTTATTGTTTCTTTGTTTGGGCTTTTTTAATTGCTTGAAGCTTGCTGAAGTCAAGTTGTTGCATTCTTTGGCTTTGGCCCTGCAGGCTGTGCCTGTTGGGCTGTTGTACTTCCCCCAGTATTATTTTCCAGTCATAAAGCCGAAAACGTGCAAATCATCAGAAGCCATTCCTGGATCTAAATTTAGCACTACTATGGATTAACACTAAGGCTTGACCAATTAAATGTTCAGTCTTCCCTAAAAAAAAAAAAAAAAAAAAGTGTCTCATTACAAATGGATCTTGTTTCACTTAACAGCAAAATCCTCTGTCTGAGTAATCTATAAACTAGACAGAGTTTTCTGAGAACTCATCATTCTCGGCCGTCAGCCACCTTGTTTCACATAAACACTGACATTAGTTTATAAAAGTTCTAAAAATAGAGCTGAAATTTGTCGAGAAGTGGATCAGCTGGGACTGTATGTCTACTTACAGGCTTGCTGTTATGTGGATGTGTACGTCTCTGTTTTAGTGATGCTGTAAAAAGAGCAGGAATCCACGCACTGAGCAGTTGCTCGTGATTCCACCTCTACTCGTGGATGTTTGGAAATGTTAGTTTTGAAGGGGAGATACTGTAACAATGGTGGGCAGGAGTTGGAACAGCGGGTTCCTTGGGGAGGCTGGGATGACTGTCCTCCTCCTGTAAGATCTGCTTCATCCCTTCTGCAAAGACAAGCTGAAAGGAGACCTGTTAATATAGTCTGCATTCTAAAGGACAGGACATTCTCGTATTCCCTACGTCTTTTGTCAATACAGAAAGCAAACAGCTTAGCAAGAAGCAGTGTATTTTTAACAATGAAATTTTCTTAGCGGAGACGAGCTGGGTTACACCATCTCAGGTAAAGAGATATGATTAATCTTGTTTGAGGTTAGCTAGGTGATGCAGAACACTGGCTCCATGTTCTGTTCCAGTTGCAGCCTATTTTGTTTCCCCTCAGAGGCCGTATTTGTTACACTGGGTGTGCAGAGGGACATTAAACAATCAAATGTGTTTGTTGAATCTGGATATGGGCACCATCTTTGTCATATCATCTGCACATAGCACAGTCAACACACACTCCTTTTGATGACTACTTAGTCCATATTAATGAAACTCTCTGTAAGTGCCCGAATGGTATTAGTCAGACAATGATTCAGAAAGTCTTTGTGGCTTACAGAATCAACCCCCTTTTACAACTCCTGCAGATAAATACTGTCAGGAGCACATCAGTGAGAAAACTAAAGATTAGAGAGGGATATAAACATTTTTTGCTCCACCTGCAAAGTTCAAATTAAAATAAACATTGAAAGTAAGTGAAAATAAGCATTGAAATGGAGATAAAATGTCAATCTGTCTTATTTCGTGATGGGCAGAAAAATTTAAACGAAACCACTTCTTGGAACACCTTGTTTTCCAGGTTGGTTAGAACTAGCAGAGTTTTAGAGTTTCTTAGTGGAAAATAAAAACACTAGCAAAATATCAAATTTGTCAGTGTAAATTTTTTCATTTCCTTAAAATTATTTTAGCGTGGTATATTCTTTTTATCACTTTCAGAGTTGCTGAAATTTCTTCTCTGATCATAAGTACCAAAATGCACCAAATAGATAATTTAAGGTGAAAAAAGGAAGTCTTGCCAGTTCTTAAAGGTTAATCAGAGGTGTCAGAGAGGAGAGTTGAATATGTCTGTGAACAGACTTGTATCTGTAAGTTTGGTAAAGATCTAGAAAGGCTGCCAAGCTGTGAAGACAACCAAGGATGTTGGTCAGCTCATTTGGAACCTCACAAGGTTCCCTGACCTTTCCTATCCCCAAGCTAGGATGAAAGACAGTACTAAAGTCCTGAGAGAGGAGTGATCTTTCAGCAGGCATGTAGAGGAAAAGGGAGGGAGAACTAACTGCATAAGAGGGGCCAAATATTGCCCGAGTCCCACTGTGGACACTGCCTTTGCTCCCCTCAGGTGTGACCTCGCAGATCACCATTTCTGTCCAGCCTGGTGGCTTCTTTTTAGAGATGAACAGCTACTGCAGGGGAGGGGCATGCTCTGTCATGTTAGCTGTGAGTTTACCTGGGCCTTTCAGGAAGCTTTTCTTAACTCTTCTAAAAATGAAATCACATGTATGGCAGTTTCTAAACGAATGCTTCATTACTTGTTCTGGTACGTGTTGTTCTGAGGTGTGATCTGTGAGCTGCAGTTCAAATTCTGGGATGGTGCACTTATTTTACAGTTACCATTGTACTAGTGTTTAGTTGCTATGGTTTTGTTGATGGGTTTTGGTTTTGTTTTTTTTTTTTTTTTTTTAAATCAAGTTGTTTACTTAATGCCTTTGTTTTAAATAAATGTGTTCTTCTGGTAGTTTTCCAATAAGAACTGTTACTCGAAGGCTGGGAAAATATTCCTGGCAAGTTTATAACTGAGAAAGAAACCAGGGGACAAGATGGCTTATATCAGCCCTCTGGGATACACATGGACATACCAGGAGTCACTGGAGACATAGGTAAATTGCAAGGAGTGATAGAAGAAACTAAAATTATCAGGAGGAAATTTCTTTCTGCCGTGTCCTATACCAGTATCCACCAAGTAACTAATGCCCGCTGTATTGATTATCTTCTGCTTGTTTTGGCTACAGGAGAAGCGAGGACAGTTTCTTCTACGTATTATGGAATTATTACTTCTTTATATAGTGTATTTTCTTTATTTCAGACAAATACTCTAATCCATATACAGTATGCAGTGAAGAGAGATTTGGAACTGGGCACAGAATCAACACATGGAAAACCTCTTGCAGGTAGAGGATATTTTTGCACTGACAGTTTCCACACAGGTGGTTTGCAAGTAAATGAAGAGTAAAGAAGGATGTGATGATGTCCTCTGCTGTGGTTTTGTTTTTTTGGCAGGTATTACAAAACTACTCTCTGTGCATCATACAGGCATGCTACTTTGAATATTTTTAACTAAATCTTCTGTCTGCCAGCACTATTTAATTTGCATTTGTTAAAACATATTGAAACAAAAGGTTATTTTGTTGCAAGTCAAAATGGCTAAGAGACTTTTGTTTTCTTTGCCAGTTTGCATTTACATTTCTAATGTATTACTAGCCAGCTCATTTTCTCTTCTGATAGACTTTATTTTCAGTGACAAGTACAGCTGAGAAATCAGCAGCTTTTTATTAAACTACATCCCCATTTTTTTTTTTATCTGTCACGGAAGGAAATCTAATAAGATTTGGTTTTGCTTGCCTGTCTGTTTGTTTTTTAGTTTATGACTGAAGAATCAACATGTATTTATAACATTATTACAGTGAGTCCTTTCTGAACTGGGGAAAATAGATAAGGAAAGTCACCTTGAATAGGAACAGTCAGGCCTACAGGGTGTCTGCCTGTGTTTTGGGCTGGCTGTCCTGGGGATGGAGATGGGTTACCATGATGGCTGTAGTATCGAACAGCAGCATTTCACAGCTGGAGCACAGCTGCATATGCACATGGCAGTGAGGCTTTCCTGTTAGGTCTGTCTGACATCCAGCCAGCTGGCAGCACAGGCAAAGCACCTGTGAGCCTGGCTGGACCCCTCCGAGTGAAGCAGCCTTCAGAAGTGGACAGGTTGTTCTTTGTTCTCCACGAACCTCCATTTTCCCTGCCATGACCGAAAGTTTACATTGCAAATGCATATTCGAACGCGTTTGTGCCCGGAAAGGGAAGGGATTTTATCAAGGAGTGAGAAACGAGCATCTGCCGCTCTGCGTCTGTGCTGATCCCCTGCTTTATCTGCTCCTGAAAGAACCGGCAGCCCGAGATCACGTTCTGTGCCGAACAGCCCCGTGCCAATGTTCCGCGGAGCCGTGCTGAGCTGCAGCAGCTGGTGACTTGGCTCGAGCAGCCCTGGCTCCAGCTCTCTCCCTGTCACAGCTGAATCTCACCCCTGCACAGGCTCCGACACCCTCAGAGGGCAGAGCTGGGCAGCCCCAACCCTGCCGGGGCTGCAGCTCACTCTGGACCCCGTCCCAGTTCCAGGCGGGTGTGCACCAGGACCACGCACCTACTGCTTCTCTTCAACAGAAAAATCTCTCTGTGGCTTCCTTCTTCCTTTGTGTGAAGCCCTCAGGCTCAGCAAGCCCTTTCAAGTGGTGCTGGCAGCTGGGAAGTAACCTTCTGAATAAAGAGACTGAAGGTTTCCCTTTCCCTCTCTGTATTTCTATTATTTTACTTTTCATTTTTTTCTTTCTATTCTGAGAACTGCGCATTCAGTGCTGCTGTGATTGTAATTCTTTTTGTCTTTTCTTCAAATCCTCAGTGAAATAGCAATACTGGTCCGATGTTTTAAGCTTTTAAAAGCAGCAGGTCATTACCATTTGCCATTGCTCAAGTTTAAGAGCATGTTTATTTATAAATATTTACCCAAAGGATAATGAAACAATAAACTGGGAATGTTTTCCCAGTCTTCTATACTGACCTGGTCATGTGGTACCATTTAGTAGATTTACAGCAATTTTCCAGCTCTGTGAGTTCTCCTAGGTAAGAGAGCTACCAACGAGCAGCTCCTAGATTTCCCTTTTGCCAGCAAATACACTGGGAGAAATGGGAAGGTATGAAGTATCCTGAAAATCTGCAGGTGTCTATATTGGTTGTTCTAAGCTGTGCCATAGCTGACATTTATCCTCACCCACTTTGGTCTGCATAAGCTGCATGAAAGCAGCTGGAAGCATGGTCCAAGGACTGGATCAGTGAGATTAAATAGTAATTAAGATTTAATTAAATTAACAAATTATATGCTGTTCAGCAAGAGTATAAAAAGTAGATAATGTAAGTGCCAGCTGATATTCTTTTTGCAAAAAAATAAACTACAAAAAAATTCTCCTTTGCAGACTCTGAGCTAAAATAGCTAAAAGGTAACTCTCCCAGAGTATATAGAGGAAGGTTGAGTCAGATTTCTACTTGTTTTCAAAAATCTAAAAGAAATTCTTATCTGGAAAGCATCCTGTTATTTTTACAGTAACAGAGGATTTTTAGATTTTGCAATCTCAAATGTTTCTATATTGGCCTGTATTTTGCCCTGCTGTTAATCAAGGGCTTCCCAGAGGGTAGTCATTAGCTTTTACTTAAATCACAGAATTCTGGGATGCATTTGAAAGACATGATGAAGTTTTAAACTTACTCCAAACAACGCAGAAGAAAAGCTGTCTGGAAGATTACATTTGCTGTGGAGAGGCTGTGATGAGATTTTTAGATCAGTTTAGTTGGTACCCCAAGATTTTTAAATCATGGGCACCTGGGTATTAACTCATGCAGCTGCCTTGCCTTGCATCATCTTTTAGAGAAGTAGTGGTTGCTCTCTGTCTTTTGTCTTGTCTTTGTCATTAATTAGCAAGAGTTTACATGCTCAGGGACTTCTTTTCCTTAAGAGACATGTAACCTTTGAATATTTTCAGCCAGCAATGTAATTACCTTGATCTTCCTGCTTAATCCAGTTGCTGATTTTAAATAGCTATGTTTTTTTACACAACCTTTTCATGAAGTAGGCTCAAATGCATGTGAAATTATCCTCATCTCCAGCCAAGCTCCATTTGAGCGGGAATGTTCTCAGACTGTGATAACAGCATTTTGTGCTCTTTGGAATTTAGGGTAATTTTAGAGAGAGAGATTGAGAGCTCCAATTATTCTTTTTCAGAAGCCATTTCGAGGAGAAATCCTCTCTAGGTAGACACATCCATTTGTGTTGTTTATTTTGCCACAGTCACCCTTTGCTCAGTCATTACCAGGTCGATTTTTCATCAGCTCCTGGGTAAACTGAGCTTCTTTTCTGCTGGCTCCTTAGTTACTGCAATGCCAATTTTCAGGGCCACACAAGGCACCCTTCATTTTCTAGACACGCATTTTGTGAAATATTGAAATGTTATTTCTGCTCCTGTTTCCTTTTTTCATTTTTCCTAACCAGATTTTAGTCAGTAGTTAAATGTAGATGCACTCAAGAAACTTTGCAAGTACTCGAGATGTAAGACAAAGACATTACTAAGCAGTTAGTGTTTGATGCTTCATTGCTGCCCTTTTTGGAATATGTTCAGAACTACTGGAAAAATGTGGTAATGGTAAGAGCTCCATGTTATTTTGTCACCTGATGCGTGGGGCCTTATGGCACAGGCTGTTAGTTCTTGCTGGGAGCAGGCTGGAGAGTTCATGGGCGATAGGTCTGTAAATGGATACTAAAGGATAGTTATTTTGGGCTTGTCTACCAGGAGCAAGGAGATAGTGCAAAGAAGGGATATTACAATGATCAAAGGGATGAAACCAGGGGTTCACTTGATAAAAGCATTAGGAGACCAGTTAGAATGGAAACAAATTGTCTTCAGCCAGCAGTGACTACCGAGACCTTGCTTCCACAGGAGGCTGTGGAGATGGGGCAGTTACTGGGTTCAAAGTTAAACAAATTCATGGACAGCAGATCCACAAATAGATGCTAAAAAGGATAAGGATCCTCTGACATCCCTAGTGAAATAGTTGTGAATGCTGAGCAGCTGTGAGGGAAGCAGAGCAAGAAAGCAGTTGGGTTCTTGTAGTAGGTTTCCCTATTTAGCTACTTCACCACCACTGGAGACAGACTTCTGGGCTAGACGAGGCAGTGCTCTGTCTCACTGGGGCATTTCCTAGGCCTTTGTCAGTTTTTATTATTGCTCAGACCACCACACAACTAGGACTTAAAGCATTTACCCCTCAAAACTCTACAAGGAAGGACCTTGTATGTGCTCAAGATTTTGCTAGACTCAGGTCCTATACTTTATTTGGTTAAATAGTACAGCGAACATTTACACAGCTATACAAATAATCACATCCAGCTAGTCCTGTCAACTGAGCCAAAATAGAGATTTTAAGTGCCAAAAACTTAGAACATCTCTTTCTAATTTTACCCTGGCTCAAAGTATGTTTAGAAGATAAGCAAAATTATTTAGTATCCTGTCACTTGTAAAATGTTTATCAGTTAAAAATAAAAGAGGTGAGAAAAATAAGTTAATCTTTTGCAAGAAACAAAAACATATCTAATGGCTGGGTTAGGAGCCTGTGTTTAATAAGCAACAAGCAATGATTACAAACAGTCCACACAGGCTCTTGACAGACATCCTGTTTTTGGCAGTTTGTGCACAATTCACAAAGAGATGCTACCTGCATGTGTTGTCTTAGCTGTAGCTAATTAGCTGGAAGATGGGTAGAAAAACATGAATGACTAAACTGAATATTGGAGCTGTTTGGAGATGTTCCAGCTGACTGGTTTTCTGGTAGGAAACGCTGATTCTTCCAAATGAAAACATTTTGCTAGAATATGTAGTCACAATAAGACTGACTTCTGTGCTCGGTCCAGACTATTCTCCCACTTTGCCAGGCTCTCTGGCAGTCACCAGGCAGATGGTAGAGAGGTGAACCCTTTCCCTCTTCCTCTGCTGGATTTGCAGTGCCTCCTGCCTGGTCTTGCTGTGAGTGGCCATGTCTATTCTTACAGCCACATCAGCTGACTATGTTGTCTGTCCAAAGTTACCATTGCAGATGATATTTTTTCATGTGTTTGAAATATTTTACAGGCGGAATAGAAAATCTTCCAGGCAGCTGCATTAATATACAAAGATCCTGGAGGCAAGAGAAGTCCTTGCAGAAGATACAGCAGATGCTTTTTTTTTTTCTCCTGCAAGAAAAACTTCTGTAGGCTCCTCATTATTGATTTGTAAATCAGGAGGGATTTTCGGTGGTTTTTTGAAATATTTCCAGCTGAAACTGGTCTGTTCCTGCCCTTAGCAGCGTAATATTACCTAATGGCTTATGTATGCTAAGCTTCATCCTTGTTTATGAAACAGGACTTGTGGCACAAAGGATGCTGAGAAAGGTTCCTATGCAAAAAAAATTTAATAGTGTGTTTCATAGCTTATGGTATACAGTAAATCTGATGATGCATGTTACTTTTGGGGAGAGAGAGGTAGAAAAGGGAAAAGGAAAAGTCTCAGTAGCCACCTGAGAAGAAGAAAAAGCACTGCCACAGCACCTCAGGTAAGAGGTCTCAAGAGCTGCAGGTGGGAAGCAGCTACCACGTTGCAAAGAGATTTTCAGTGCTACAAACAGTAAGGCTCCTTCTAACATCCAGCTGCTACATTTTCTCTTTACCAGGCAGTTGGATGTCTGTTCATCTCTTTCAATATCTCGCATTTTATCAAACACTCCTTTTAAAAAATCATGGGATTGTGCCTGTCTAAAGGCACGTTGCAAGTTTGAATGGTTTTGTAATAGTTCAGTGTTTTCTCAACCTAAAATGTCACTTTTGCCAACTGTTTCACTGCTTTTGCAACCATGAGTATAGCTGAAATGACAGGGTAGGAACAAGCAACTGTGCATTCCTCTTCATCAGAAAACAGTTCTTTATTTCAGTTACGATATTTGTTTCTTTTTTTGGCTCTAAGGTGTCAGAGAGATTTATTTTGTGCTTCGTAATTTATATCTTTGTGTCATGGATGTCAAAACTTCACAACATAGAAGGCAATAAAAATGTTGAGCTCAGCAAGTCATAGTCCAGGCAGAATGTCAGCCATGGGTTTGTCCTTCCTGGAAGTCGAGACATGATATTACCTTAAGGAGAAACGAAGAAGTCACTTATGTTTGTTTGTCACAGTGTAAGGACTAACTTATCCTGATGGTGGGAAATTTGGACTCATCTCTGTCTTTTCCATATCAAAACTACTGTACTAATAAGGAAGGAAGGAAGAAAAAAATGAGGCAATTGCTAGACAATTAATTCTTGCAAAAGAGAAAAAATATGTTTACAGAACGATGTTTATATTATTAGATGGAACAACCATTAGGGACTTTAAACATGAGCCTTTTCAGTCTCTGTAACTCCCAGATGTTCCTGCTGGCAGAGGCCAGCTGTCCCTCAGCCTTGCTGCTTGTGCATCCAAAAAAGGGATGTGGAGTAATGGAGTTTCACCTTACAGCTAAACACATCAAATGGTGATTTGCTTCTGCAGGGACTGGTCTTGTTGTTCTGGCTCTAGCCCCCATATAACCTCTGGGTGTGATTCAACTGGCTTTTCCAATGCCAGACTGCTGCTTTTATCCCTTTCCCAGTCACTATGTCGGATATGAGAGAAATAATGGGAAGAGGGTGCAGGGTAAAGCTCCTCTCAGTGCTTCTTTGTGTCTTATGCTGCCTTGGCTGGGTGACATTATACCCTTAGGAATGTGGAGGTTACTCCTTTGCAAGTTCCATGCCTGGAGTTTGGGGCACCTACAAAAGGATATTCTGGGGGATAGACATGTAGAAAGAAAAAGAAGTATTTTGTGGATCAAATGACTTCTCCCTTTCAGTGATAATTGATGAATTAAGAATAAAGCCAATTTTTAGAAGTGTGTGTTGTAATAATGAAAAGAGAGGGTTGGGTTGAAAGACTGGAGATGGTCCCATGACACAATGTTTAATCTTGATCTGGAATCGCAAGTTTTTTCCTTTGTTTTCTTTGGGACTCTGTAATTATTAAAGAAAAAAGTTCAACACAGCAACTAGCTGAAGCAAAACATTTAAAAAACTTCCCTGCTCTGTGAAATATTTCCTTTTAACCCTGAACTGATGAACAGTGGAGAGGCAAGTTATTATTCCTTTCCTTTACAAGGAGAAAACACCAGCCTTTCCCTATTGCTGGTCAGCAGATTTCACCATGGATACGGATGACATAAAATACTCTTTTTTCTTTTCATTTTGTGCTCCATTAAAATATACTTGGCTCAGTTCAGAGTACTTCTGAGATGACCAGGTTTTAATCTTTCAAATAAAAATATGCCTGTGCTTTCTGATTTATTTCTCCTATTTATTGACTTCTTTTTATTTCAACATAACAAATTAACTCTCAGGAACAAAGCAACACGTGAGAAATACTGTGGCAGGAATCCCCGTGCAGTGCAGCCTATACAGCAAAGCACCTGCAACAGGACGTGCTGATGATGACTTCTGCTGCATTTTAGTTGATAGATAGAGTTGGGGGTAGTGCTAAGGTCTCTAAATACTATTGGTGGACTTTGCAAGACCCAAAGGATACCAGAGTCCAATAAGCCAGAAATGGCTTTGTATATGTATTATATGGGCTGAACACTACGGTCAAGGTTGCAGGTACGTTTCAAAAAGCAGGTGCTTTAACATCCCACCCTCTCCCTGGCAGAGGGTTTGTGGTTGTGATGAGACCTGCTGTGGTCAAACTGCAGTGGCAGAGGTTTAGTTCTGGTACTGGTAGGTATTATTACACACAGGGCACAGCAAGTTTGTTTTGGGGTTGCTTGTTAAAAATATAAGCAGTGAAGATTCCAGTTCTGAAGTTCTCACATTCCTCTAGTCCCTGGGAAGGAACAGGAGAGGCACAAGCTCAAAGAGGCAAGAACATCTTACATTTTTAGAAGGTACTGTGGAGAACATATTAGTATTATTTTGGTCACATGCATTCCAAAATTAAAAAGAGATAAGGAGTTTCACTGCAGGAAGATGTTAAAATAATCCAGTCTTATATTTAAAAATTGGAAAACAATCTTCCCAGTATGATATTTAAAGGCTTTGAAGGCTGCTTGTATTAGATGATCCTGTCTCTCACAGTGCAGTATCAAAAGAATCAACTTTCTCAAGACCACAGGTAGAATTAAAATAGCAGAGAAAGGATGGCTGCCAGAGCTCCTTTTCCAGCAAAGGGTCTTCTTGCAAGTGTTCTGGGAAAGAAGCAAGGAATAATAACAAGAGTGTTGATCTAACTCTTTTTCTCCAAATATATTCCAAGAATGACCTGAAAAATATTCCTTCTCTAAACTTGCAATGGATGTGCTCTTCCCTCTCCAGTGTCTCTCTCTAGCAATGAGAGAATTGCTGCAACAGAAATAAGGTCAACTCCTTATCTAGATTTTTTTTTTTTTTAACTAGAAGTAGATTGTTAAAAGAACAAATTGAGACCAAATTTGCTATGCAATTTCATGTGGAAATGCCAGCTTGGTGGGAGATGTGTTTGAAAGTCATAAGAATATGCTCAGTCCTCTAAAATTTTTGTCTCCTAATTTTAGAAAGGAAACAGGTGCCTCAGAAGGTAAATAGTCTCAACAACTACTTGCAGAAGTTCTTACAAAGAAAGTTTTCAGTGCCTATGAAAATGTAAACAGCGCTGTGCTGCTGACTATTTATTTTGGCTTGGCTTTGGTGGTATAAACTTTGGAGTTTCGGTTGGTTTGCTGTAAATAGATGTCATGAGGGGGCTGAGAATTCAAAAATGCATTACTTCTGAGTGTCACTTTCTTCTCATTGTGTAGGATAGCTAGCAACCAAACTTATTTTATTGTACAGCTTTGCTATTTAGAGTTATTACATACTAGTGAACAATTTGCTTAAGGAGCCTAGAAGGACCTTCTCCTAACAAGAACCAGTCTCAAGAACTGAACTTCAAATTCTCTGAGAAGGACATCTCTTGTCTCGTTTCCAAATTGTTCGTCTTCCATTTCCCTTATAATTGCACGGTACTTCTAGGAGACATTCTGAGTTCTGAATCTCTTCTCATAACTAGACAGAAGGGGTTTTACAGAAGTCTCCTTCAGTGGGAAATGCATTGTTTAGATTACTTTATCTTTGTGTAGGTATTTAAGATGAGAAGTTCATACATTTTTGTGCAAAATTGTTGTGCTGACCGGAAGACTTAGATGGTCCCACTTAACATCTGTATAGTTTATCTGTAAACAGGGGAAGCAAATGAAGAATTATTAGGGACATTGGCTTGTTTTCTTCACACAATTCTAGGCTCAGTGCCAGAGAGGTCTTCCTTTCCAAAACTCACGAAAGGCTTTTTTGGGCATGGACTGCATCATGGTGACCATTTGGAGAGAAAAAAATTCTTTAATTTTGGTGTATAAGCTCAGAAAATTCAGAAACATCAGGTGAGAAAGAGGTGATGACATGTTTGGGCTTCATTAAAAAGAAAAAAGCAGCAATACGCCAGATTCAAGGAATTGGCCACCAAGGAAACAGAGTAAACAAACAAACAAACAAACAAGAAAAGGACATGATGGTTTGCAGGCAGGAGGTGCTCTTTTGGTACTAGATGAGGCTGGAAAAGGTGCATGTGGTGGAAATTCTTCTTCTGTCTTCATGAGAGTAAATATTCACAGTTAGCATTATGCAGGGTGGGAATTTCTTGTACGAGTCGTGATAAATAAAAGCATTTTGAGGAACAAGGAGGGCTTTGCTACTTCTGGGAGAACAACCTTCCAGGCATGTCCCCACCATGCTGGGCAGGGCTGGCTGGAGATCCACTTCAGCCATTTAGGAACTTCTGCAGATGAACAACACAGAGAAGGACACAGATGTGTTCTGGGCAGGAAGAAACACAATTTACTCTCTCATGAGAAGTCACAATCAGAATGTGAGGGTACAACCCATGTACAGGCCATGCTGTCAGCCCTGCCTAGAGGCAGGGGCAGCTGCCCTGCTGCGGTACCTTCAGGGAGATTCTCTTGTCTGCCCATATATATGAACATCTTAATGCTTGTGGATTGAACACAGTGATTACTCACTAGTAATCACTGACAGAGAGATACTGAGCCACTAAATGTAAGGTGTTCACAGATATTGTTCATGACTCTAAGTAACTTATTCTGGAGAATCCATCTTATTACAGCCCTCTGCTTGTCATCTAATTGCAGTTCCATTATTCCTGTAGCCACAAAAGCAATGTGCTTAATCTTTCAACTTTCAGAGAATGAGTCAGAGGACTTGTTTAACCCATAAAGTATAACAATTTTTTCCTGTTTGTGACTTCCTGGCTTTACCTTACTAATCATGGTGTAAATATTTGACATTATTTCCAGGTAAGCTTATCTGATAAGGCTCACATTGCATAAAATAGAATTTTACATTATTCACCAAGGTATTTATTTAATCCTCAATTCATGGGAATGAGGCTGAAAATATTCCATAGAAAGACACAGTCAGGGTCTGAGTGACTTCCTCTAGCCTTCATGTTAACATATGACTAGCTTTACTAGCAAACTTGTGACAAAAACATGGAATTACCACAGTCCTGTAAAAGTCTGTGAAAAAAGTCCAGCCAGATTTTGCTACATAGTACTGAACTGTACATGTAAAAGGGAGGGCTGTAGGGATTAGAAAACTCTTGCAAATAAATTTCTTTTTTCTCAGTAGAAATATTTTTCCTTCCTTTTGTTAGTGGAAAGGAAACGTAAGGAATAGGGGCGGTATTTGTGGATTGCACCAAATACTATCAATACTACAAATACTGAAGATTGGAGCAATGTTGATTTATATAAAAGATAAGCAGGAGGAAGTGTACAAAATTATGTTTGTCCGTCTTCCATGACTTGGAGAACTCACAGTGAAGTTCCTCTGTGTACGATGCATTGAGCTAAACTGAAATTGCAATAAATCTGAGAAAGCTGCAGTACAAACTGAATGTACTGAACCACAAAATTTATGAAAATTGGTCTTATCTCGTGTTCTGTTGTAGGTTCAGACTGTTTCTTAGCCTGCTGCCAGAATTTAGTCAACTAGGTGTTTTTTAAAGACTAATTGGATTTTGAAAGGAAATATTTGCATAGGCATCAGATGTGCTTTTTGTTCCATTCTCTTTCTTAAACTGATATGGAGCATGCACCTCTATTACTGAAAATTAATACACCATTTTTGGACAAAACTATGCTACTATTCAGCAAGACATACTGTAGCAGTCGTGTAATGTGAAAATCACAGCAGCTCTTTAAAATCCCTTCATCAGCAGTCAGTGCCAACACAGCCTCGTGCAGGATGGTTAGTCACCTGCTCGACTCCAATCCCTCTCCTGGTGAAATGGTTTCTTATGCTACCTTGTTAGGTTAGTCATCTGTTACTAGCTTGGGGAGGCTTATATGTTTCACTTTACCTCCCAGACCTAAGCTGCCAACGTTGTGTAGAAGTACACTAACAAATGGCTGGAATTTAAGGAAGGGCAGAATGACCAAATATCTAATTAAAACCTGGCGCAGTTGTGATTCAGGCCTCTAAACCAAAGTCCCTGGAAGCTAATGAAATGTGGGTCGTGCAACTTTGTGCATAAACACAGATAAGAATCTAATTTTTGGCCCCTGGTTTTTGGAGACTTTTGGCACAGATTTCTTGAAGTGCAGCGTAGAAGCCATTGTTACTTGATGGCTTCTCCAGACAGAAACTGTGACAGCTGACCTATGATGCAACTTGTAAAAATTATAAAGAAACCATATTTCTTTCTTATAAGGAAAACAAGGACAGCCTCAGATCATCACATTTTAATCTCCTCCTCTGTATTTCCTCTAAACTCGGAAGGAATTTGGCCAAGGCTCTTCACTAGTCCATCTTTACTGGAAATTTGTGCTGAATTAATTGGCAGACTCTGTAAAGTTTTTCTGCTTTTGCTGATGGTGATTACAAACCAGGACAATAGTGACTACAAATCAGTGCAATAGCAACCTAGAAGTGACAACTGCTCAGCTGCTTAAAAAGAACAGCAGAGAGCTGTTCTCCTGGGCATACAGGCTGCAAGCAGAAAGTTTTCCTTTTGTTAATGGCCCCTGATGGAATGGCTGTTCCATGTTTCTCTGGTTCTCTAAGTATGGTGATATGTCAAGGGGTCTTGCAAATCCAAGTTTAACACCAGGTTTTCTTTGCATGGGGTAGGTACTTTTAAATGAAATGCAGCACTTCAAACTAGACAAAAATGTGTTTCAGAGAACACCATAGACCAGAAATACCAGGAAAAACACTCCATAATTTTGGCGGCTATTGGTGGATATACTGACACCTAAAATTAGCCATACAGGTAATTTCAGTAAGGGTAGCCTAATTTGGAACAAGTAGCAGTTTCTGTCCCACTGCAGATGGAGTTGAACAGCTCGTTTAGCAGCTGCTGCCAATCACAGCCCCGAAACCCCACTGGGCTGTCCTAAATAGCAAACAGGTGATGTGACAACGGCTAATTGAGCAATTAACTGCTGTTATATGAAGAGGCTGAAGTGAGAGGAGGTTTTGCCTGGTTGGAGGGTGCATATTTGGGAAAGAAGTTCTGTAAGTTTTAATGTAAAGAATTTGTTTAGTTTAAGTTGTTTGTGTGAAATATGTAGTGGAGTGACTTGAAAAAGCTATACTGAATTATCCTTCTAATTCACTAACAGGATACTGGCACCAAATCATCTGAGCAGCTGAGACTAGGACATTCCTACAGGAAGCTCCTCCGGTACAGGTGGCTAGATATACAACCTGCAAGTGAGTTCAGTGGAATTCTAGTACCACAGTTTTAAGTAAATGTGTTGAGTAGTAAAATATGGTTTAAGTAAATAGGTAAAGTAAATGATCAATTGAATAATCACTCTTATTTTAGCAGAAGTTTTCTGCAACTTGGGCTTTCTTCAGGGAGAAGATAAAACCAGGATGTGGGTAAATGTCACCTCCCTTAGCCCTGATGGTTAGCTGTATTTTTAAACAAAGCTTGGGAACTCAAGCTTTAGAGGGGCATGGTTCAGAGCGGCAAAGGTGAATGCTGTGGTGGCCTTGCAGGTATTACAGTGCCTAGAACTGTGGCTTCTCAGGAGTTTACACGGTTTGCAGGCAGAAATCACCTTGCTCTGCCAAAATGCTGAGCTGCTGGGAAGGGTCATTATGTAGCTGCTTTGAGTTCAGTGATGTGCTTGGTCTGCCTGCAAGGCCAGGAGTCTGTCTTCAGAGTTTTAGCTGTACAGCTTTGCACATTTTGTAGCACAGGCAAGAGCCTGTGCCTGCTTTGGTAATGAGCAGTCAAGCCTGTTTCTGCTTGCAAAGTACTCTAAGGACAATCTGTAGGTTTAATAGAAGGCTGAGGTATGTCCAGCCAAAGCATGCAAAAGATATCTCTTATCAATTCTCTTTTCTGTTTGTATTTTTATTCTCTTTTAATAAATTTTTTGTTGTAATACTTCCAATAAAGGCTGAGTAATAAAATTGGGGAGCCGGGCTATAGATTTGAACTGCTATCAGGGAGACAGAAGGTACTCACTGCTCAGTAGGATATTAAAGTTAGTTACTAAGTTAATCAATTAGTTAATTAAGCTCAGCAGGGTTTATGGAGCTGATGCTTAGAGTCTGACTAGCAGCATTTGCCAGCGCTACACAGATGTGTATGTTCTTTTCTGTTCTTCTCTGTTTTAAATTCATCTTTGTGCTTTTTCCGTTGGAAGAGTTTTTAAGCAAAATCTACATTTGTTGCCTTCTGCTGTGCGACCTGCACAGGGATATTCAGCAGAAGGCAGTGCTACCAGACCCAGATGTGAGCTCAGACCTGCTCTGGAAGCTCTCATAAGTATTCCCTTTGTTCTTTGGCACTTAGTGAGCTGCACTGGCTGCTTACCTATGAAATGTCCCTGCAGCTGCTTACCTGGACAGGTACATGACCCTGTCAGAAATAGTAATAACAAAAAAAAAATACGGAAAGAAGTTGGCGCTTCACTTTTATAATTTAATTTGCTCTTGAACTCCAAAGCAGAACCTGAAAGTATCTCATTTAAGAGTGTAGCGTTTTAATTGCATCATAGTCTATATGCAGTGAGGTCTAACAACATGTATTTTAGATTGAATTAGGGATGGGCTTGCTACTAATAACTTTCTCATTTCCTTGTGATGAATTTAGTGTTATTTTGTTGTGTGATCTGTTATTTCTGTAAATACTTTGCCTAATCTAGTTATAGGAGCATCTGCCTTTGTGAAGAATTCCATTACTATACCTGCTCCTTATATTTGCATCTCTGCTTTCCGGGCTTGATTGTCTTCAAATTTGTGCATCACAACAAGTTAGTCAGTTTTCCACTGAAATAAGTCACATTTATACAAAAGGTGCACTGCCCGAAAATTTGTGCAAGTCATATTATGTGTTCTTTAGAAAGTCTAGTGTTTTATTTCTGTCTTTCTTGGTTGATGTTTGTGTTTTGTAGCCATAAAGAAGGAGAGGGAGAAAGAAAAGAGAGCAGGTTACGTGAAATG
Organism: Manacus candei; assembly: GCF_025592945.1. Taxonomy (NCBI): domain Eukaryota; kingdom Metazoa; phylum Chordata; class Aves; order Passeriformes; family Pipridae; genus Manacus; species Manacus candei. The sequence goes on from NW_026138053.1 coordinate 21,017,321, forward strand.
TTTTCTTGCATAAAAATTAGGCTGTGAATGACCTTAAAGATCCTTTTACAGATTAAAGGGTTAAAAAAGACACTGGAGTGTACTACTTAGAAGTATGAGGGCTTTTAGTAATGAAAAATCACCAATGAAAATGCTGAAATTATCTCTGTATGTGTTTTTTCTTGAAGAAAACTGGTGTTGGAGCATGCATGTTTCCTTACTTTCATCTGAAATATTCTCTTGGAAAAAGTTACAGAAAGTGGGTGTAGAATAAATATTTTTGATACTGCAAATGTATACAATAGGAGGTTATGTATTTGTTTTACATCATAGAAAGCTAGCTGGGCTTAATCAATTGCTCCTCCTTGCTAACCTTCCTTGAGGTAATTTGGCTCTTGTTTTATTAGGGGTTTGTATAATTACGGTTTTTGAAATATTGCTACTATGTTGCAGGAGACACTATCTGAAAAGAAAATCGGCAAAAAAGTGTGACAGAGAATTAATGTTCTACTTATAAGTTTACAAGCAAATTTGAACAGTCTGTTCTAAACTATTTTGTACTTCTGGCGTAGGAAGACAGAAAAGTGATGTTGGTAAGCTGGAGCAAGTTATGTGTTTGTGTACTTGGCGTGTGGGATTTTTGTGTGTTAAATTTGGCCAGATCTCTGTGGTCTGAAGTCAGTACAGCTTTGCTGGTCAGGACCAGGCTAATGGGAAGCTAATTTTTTCATTTAATTTTATGTTGGAGATCAGGCTTGATATTCCCATTCTGTCTCGTGTGTGCGACTTTGTGCAAAGGTTGTCTCATGATCTGCCTTTGATTTCTTTGTTTACAACATAAAACCAAAATATCCTTAATCTGCAAGGAGTCTGGAAGAGTTTAGATCATTAGTGGCTGTTAGTACCATGTCCTGGGGCAAGGTGGCTCAAACCTATCCATCTCTTAATTATGTCTTTCTGAATGGGATCACTCACCTTTTCAAACAAATCTTCCTTTGCTAATATATCTTCCAAAACATTTTTTTCCAGTCTTTCTTTTTGGAACCTAGAAAGAAAACGTGGTTTAAAATTTAACCAAAATCAATTGACTGGGGAGAGCAAACCCAACTCTTGCCTTATTTCAATTTCACTGTGGGTTTGATGTCTTGCACACATTGCAGGTTGGGCAGAGCAGCAAAGGACCTGCCTTTCCCAACTCTTGTTCCTCCTGGGGGTGTTTCTGGGAAGGAGAAGGTAGGGTGGCTGTCTGTCAGCAGGGTCAGGGCCATGAGCTGAAGGGAGGCAGCTGTGCTGATGAGACCTGTTGCACTGGGAAAGGTGGCAAAATCTTCCACAGCAGAAGTTTTTCCTGAGGTCACAATGTTGGTGGAGTGGGGGGGTGGTTTTTACGTTGTTACTCCTGTACTATTTTACATCTTATTGTAGAAGCTTCCCTTTTGTTTGCCTGCTATCACCTTCTGGCTCCTTCCCCCATAAGAGGTTTTCTGTATGGGCAAGCCTGTTACATCTCACCAGGTAGCAAGTGCTCTTCTCCTGTAGTCCAGGCTTCAGGAGAGACAAAAAAAAAGCCAAACAGAAAACCTGAGAGAGATCACGTGGATGGTCTTCTGAAGACACCACTAAATAAATGTTTGTGACAGTGGGAGTTCTCTACATGTGATGTACTCTTTCCAAGTATCCCAGGAGGAAGTATGCCTCACTGACTGGGGACATTCATGGATCTATTGAAAGATGGAAGAATGAATAAACAGAACGCTTTATTTAAACAAACAAAAAAAGAAAAAAGAGAAAAGGAAAAAAACCCACCTCCTGGGTACCAGAAGCAATGCTGTTTGCTGTGATCCTTTATTTGCACAGTAGGCAGGTATTTTAATTTCTCTTTTCTGATTACAGTGGCAAGTACATGTAATTCTGATTACAGTGGCAAGTACATGTTGCCCATTTCACCTTTTGTTGTTGGGTTTTCTGTTCCGAGTATTGTAATTCACACAGAACTGCCTGGAAATGCACAGTCTGCTCTTGATGTAAATAACTTGCTGTCAGTTGCTTTTGAGTAGGGTTTTGGCCCCTATCTGATGGAGGAGACAGAACAGCACAGTGGGGAGCTGTGCATGATGAGGAAATGACTCAGGCCATCTTTACATCTCATTTGAACCTACAGCTGAGGGTTCTTGTACTTCAACAGGCCTGGCTTTAAACTTGTGCACTTAAACACAAGGATGGATTTATTTCAGTTATAATCTAATCTGATCTGTGCTGCTGGATTAATTACTTTCTAAATGAGTGTGATGATTCCATGTAGTAATGGTGCTCTTTTTTCCCATTTGTGGGGACTTAATGACACGAAGGATTTGAAGCTTGGCATAAAACCATTCAGCAGATCCGTATGATAAGTAATGGAACATTTTACTGATAGCAAATATCACTTGGTGGTATGAGACAGTTAGAGATGTAGCTGGTGAACTTCTTGCCTTTTCTTCCTTCCTTGGTGTCTACACCTGCTAATAAGCTTATAAGAACAAGTACAGTAAGTTTGGTTTCCTGTGTTACTCTACTTCTCTGGCATAAACAAATCCACAAAGTAAAGGCAAAATGAATATGGATGTCTTAGTTGCATACTTGCATTCTTATCAGAAATTATAGTCTTTGCTCAGCTGAGCCTTTCAGTTGCCCTGGATACAGGCACTTTGTGTATTAATGTTCTCTCCTTATCAGAACTTGTCAGGAGCTTTCAGTGAAAGAAGAAAATGATAATTCGACTAGTCTTTTAAGTTCTGATAAAAATCAGTGGTATCTGAGCTGCTTCTGGCAAAGATGTCTCAGCTCTTGTGGTGAAATTCTTTTCCAGAGTTGAGAGAAAAACACTTCTAAAACCTATTGCCTGGACACTGAGGTGGCTTGAAAACCCAATGTCTTCCATTTGTTTTCAAGAGGTCTATCTAAAGCAGACTGCTGTTTGGCCACTGCTGCTCAGCTTTATGTAACCACATTTAACAGGAGCTCTTTCTTCCATACAGCAGCTGAGGGTGCTGAACTAGTCATCATTTCAACCAGGTTTTGTTTGGATGTGGAGACCCACTGTGGCATGACCTAAAGCTGTATATTGTGGGGACTTAAGACATTTACTTTTGGCTTTGGATGAGCACAGAAAGGACTGGCATGGCTCCTGAAAACACAGATGGGCATCCAAAACCGATGGGTGCGATTCCTAGCCTGCACTCAGCCTCAGTTAACATTGGTTAAGTCTTTTGTAATGCTTTCCTACTGAGACTTGGCTATTAGGGATTGCATCTCATAAGGTTACCTGGAGAGCTTGTGCCTGCAGAAGAAATCTTTCTGACACTGACATGGTGATTGCAGAGCTCACCTCTGTCAGCAAGCATGGATGAAATAGGGGGTGTTTCCTTCAGGCTGAGGGTGAGCCCTGGAAATCATGCAGCTGAAACTAAGCACAGTAAGAGCCTCGGCCACTCCCAGTGTCCTGAGCAATATGTATTTTATATGATTTTGGAAAAGCTGATTTCTCTGGAAACTACAGAAAAGCTAGCATTTACAAAGCAGAGTTTATTTGTCTGATGCTAATGCTACTTAATCTGTGTCGGACTACATCTGGGTCTTGGATTTTTGCCTAATAGACCACAGCTTTGGAACTAGTGTGTTATAACAAATTAACTGAAACACCTGCTTTGTTATGGTCACACTTTCTTTCTTAGATTGTTGAGACAGCATTATGAAATTTTAATTTATTTGAGGATATATTGCCATTTAGTGCTTTGACAACTTGCCAAGTGTTAAGTGACTGAGTTTTCCAGCTGCATGAAACTCTGACTTCCTTGGTTTTGTTCCTTTGAACTATTATTCTGTTTCACCAGCACACTGAGTCACCCCCATACACTGAAGTTATTTGGTAATATTCCTGGAACACTGTATAAACCAGTTTATTCTGAGAAGTTACAAACTAAAACTGACATAATCTTACTCAGCAGACCTACTCCTCTTACTCATTACAACTTATTCCAGCTGACACCGGAGGCCACCTACCTTTTGCTACTTTTTGTTCCTGGGAAACTTTTGGTCAAATGTGTCAAGTCCCAAACCTGTGGTATCAGAACATTTCTCAGGAGGTGCTATCAAGCACCACTGCACAGTTCAATGTGGAAAAAATGCTCTTTCAGGCATCTGCATGAAGGAGGAGAGCTTTGATGACAGTGCAATGAAGTTTAACCTTCTTCTCCAAAACGACAGTGTTTGTGCACACATATAGAACCAAGGATGGAAGATGAGAAGAAAAGTGAAACATTTAAAATATTTTGTAAATGTCCACCATGTTTACTGACACAAACCAGCAATGAGTGGAGAGACTGATAAGGAATGCTTTTACTTTTACAGAGCAGATACTGGCTGGGTTTTGGCTGTCCCTGTGTTCTGTGAACACCACAAGAGTGATTGATTATGCAGACAGTTATGGAGTGGGAATTCCTTGGATGAGAATTGTTTGGTGGCAACGACTTTTGCCAAAACAGAACCCTGAGTTTTATATATGCTTTAAAGCGATGTTTAAATGCCTCTCTTTAAATCATAATGAGAAAATTGTGGTGGTGGAAGGTATTATCTTAGGTTTGGCTACTTCTAAGCTTGTGTGCTTTACAGAAGACATTTAACCTCTGAAAATGAAAGGATTACTTCTGAAAATACCTCCAAGACTGTTATCAGGAAAGAAATGTGCTTCTAGGCTCCTTGCCAAGCCTCGGGGTTGCATCTGTCCTTTTAGAGTATGTTTTGTTAGTGCTAAGGAGACAGTGTACCCCTGTGTGTGTTGTCTCTTTTCACTGGAGTAAGAGAAGTGACCTTTCAAAGGATAATTAATTGGATTTTTCTTCCTCTTTTGTATGCTAGTTTCCTACTGAATCTAAACTGTAAGGGCAGAGACTTGCTGGCTCTGTGATCTGTTGAACTGTACCTTCCATCTTACCGGGGCAGCAAATTACAGGTCTCCAATATCTATTGTTGTTGAATGAAGGGCTCAGTGGGTAATTAATATTCCAAAATACCTAGGTATAAGACACTTGTGGAGAAGTTTTGGGCAGTAAACAAACTCATAAAAGTTGCAGAACTTTTCTACCCAGCATGTAATCAGCCAATAGGGAAACCTGATGGCTAATCTTCAGGTCATTTAAATGTGGTTTTTTCCTCCTCCTTTTTACCTGCAGTGATGGATGGGATGGGCCAGGATTGGAGGTTTTGTTCCAGGCCCTAAATATGCTTTCCCATATCATGATGGAGCAAGCTGGTTTTTGTATTTGATAATTTGAACACTTAGGAAAGCAAGCAGTCAGTGGTTTGAGTGCTCAGAGGAGGTGGGAATTCACCTTTGCTCTCAGTGTTTGCAGTAGCACTGACCAGGTGAGAAGGGCTGGAATAGCCAGGTCAGAAACATGATATATCTGCATGGGGGAGGAAACAGGCACAACTGTCATGCAAATAATAATTGGAAGAAAAATCCATACAATACTCAATTGACAAGTGATCCTAATGAGAATGGTAATGGTACATAAAAAAGGCCCTAAACATCTAAAGAACTTGCATGTGAATCTTGAAAAGTTCACTTCTAGGTTCCTCCCTTGAGATATGTGGCCCTAAATTGCTCATCAGTTGAGGGTGTTATTTCTTTTTGATACTGACATTTTCTGTATGATTTTTTAATTTCTTTAGAAAGTCAAGGAAATGTATTAATACTTTATGGAGGGTAGAATTCCAGCTTGTGTTTGTATAAAATTCTATCGGCATGCTATTTAGACACACCACTACTCAGACTTTTATTTAGCTTATTTTATTTTATGTTTGAACTTCAGGGGTGTTTTTTCCTTCTTTTGCAGCATATATATCAGTACTAATTCATCTATATATGAGTTATAGCTGGCAAGTTTCCAGAATGTAGAAGTCTCTGAAGAAACCTTATTCAGAGTCACGTTGCTTACAGTAGTGGGAAAGCAGAAATAATCTGCACCCCTGATAGCAGCATCTTTTTAAGGAATTACTAAAAGAGAACACAAGTGACGTATCTTAGTATGTATTAATATACTAGAACTGCATGAGCTGCTTGATTGGCCACTGAGAGTTCTGCAATGTGCATTTACCCCTTCTAGTTTTGGTAATGTCAGCTCTTAGCTACGTCACCTTCCTCTTCTTAAACAAACTAACTGCAATCTTCACAAAGTGGAAGTAAACATAAATTTCATTCTAAACAGGTAGGTCTGACTGCCTTTTATGGACTAAACTGTGACAAGGCCAAGGACAAGTGTAGCTTGTGGGGGTAGTACTGTCTAAATTGGAATGAGACAAAAAAAATTATCAACTTATAAGTGAGTTTTAGGAATCCTTTATCAATTATGGGAAAGAATTTTTATAAGGAAGTTGTTGAGGTTTAACAGATTTTAGGTCTTCAATGTGAGTTTATGAATGGATGATGGGCAAGTCTAAGAATTAGATGATTTCCTGAAGAGTATCTCCGAACTTTTTTGGCTTGGGACATTAACTGAGCCCTGCACAGTCCTCCTGCTTCAATTAAAAGCAGAGACATCAAACACTCCTGTAATATTTGAAGTCTTCTGCCAAACAGAATATTGTGTAGTTGTAACAAATGCAGACCACTCCTCATGCTTTTCTTGCTTAACATAAATACTTGTGTGGTCACTGTATAATACATATGTATAAATATTGGGCATATTAAAAATCAGCCTTTGTAACAAGGCCTATCTCTTTAAAGACTGATAGTTAATATCTATAATCAGCAGTAGCATCATCTTAGCATGCTGGGGCCTTCTTATGTGCTGCATAGTTGTAGCAGCAGATAAAGCTGCATTACTCTTCAAAACTGCATGGCAGGAATAAGTGCTCTCTCTTGAAATTTGAGCATGACCACTGTATAAGTTATCAGATTTATCTTAAAGTGGGTAAAAGTAACTTAAGAAAATTAAGGCAAAGCATGTGATTGCTTGTTTGAGGATCTAAAGAGTCCGCACAGCAACTAATCAATATAAATCCACTTGAATTAACTGGACTATTCAGGACTTTTTGTGAAGCCAGATGCTTCTAATGGTGGGGAGTAGAAAAACCCAAACAGAAAACGAAAGCCTCCCCCTGAATCCTCAAGAATGTCCTGGTGGAGGGAGAAGCTGATGCAGTAAGACTTTGAAAGGTAAAGGAAGTGTGTGGGCTCGATGGGGGTTTTTTGTTTTGATTTTTTTTTTTTTCTTCTCCACAGTACCTATTACACATTTCCATTCTGGACACAGTTCTAGGAGTGCTTTGACATAATCTGTCATTAGATAGAGTTGTTTTGTTGCTTTAGTGTGGTATATTACTAACAAGAATTGGAAGAAGGGTTACAGCAGCAGGTTGTGCAGGTGTGGTATGGTTGTAAAGATTCCAAGTAAAACTTCTCCCATGGAAGATGCTGGACCTAGGAACTGAACTGGGGAGTTGTAGTTAAACAAGGAAGTCAGTCCTGCATATTTTTAAATGTGATCTTTAACAAGGAACAAGAAAAGTGAATCAAAACAATTACAGAAACAAATAACAGTTCAAGAAACAAATAACTGTTTATCTAAGCTCACAACACATTTTTACACACCAAAAAGGCTATGACTTTTGTTAAGGCTGTTGGTGAGCTCACTCATTTTGGGAGTCCAGTTAATTTTTGTGTTTGTGTAAGATTAGCCACACATTCCCTGGGAACTCCACTGACAACCCTAGTACTGATTTAAGCAGTGTGGAGGAACTACTTTCTTGCTGAGAGCTGATGAGACCTTTCAGATGTCTTTGGGGACTTCCAAACACGTCTCACAGTAGCGTTACTTCCAAAAGCACGAAGTAGAAATGTAGGGAAGCATAACAACTACAGCTACATGACAGAAAACGTGATCTGTATCCAGTTGCTGGCATTCCCTTCTCTCTGGGCAGTTTTGGCAGAACAGCAATGCTAAGTGGAACTGGTTTCAACTGAATATTAAAGTGACTGAGTGACATAACGGGTCCTTTTGGCATGTTGAAATCCATGCGGTTTGGGGGAGGGTTGAAAGGAGGTGTGTAAAAGGCTACAGCTTGCACCTTTCCTGATCTTTTCCCTAAGTGCTCTTCTGTTTGTGAAGCTTCCTTCACAAGTGAGAAATCTTGCTTCTTTATCACAGAGAAATTCTTTTGCTCCCCTAATCCATGACCAGGTGCAACTTTTTGGTCATCATCTTTCCTGATCATTATGGGTCAGGACCAGTGCAGGACTGATACACAAATAAAATACAGATATGTTATAAAATTTATATAGTACATAAATTATATAAAAACATAAATTGCTCTACTTTGAGTTATTCACCTTATCTTTTGCTTTTAAAGTACTTCTTCCTACTTGTTTCTTTTGTTCTTTTTTGGTTGATCCCTTTTGTGACACTGCACTTCTTGTTTCTTCAGTTATCTGAGAATCCATCTGGGATTAATTCTGCACTGGATAGTGTGGTTGTATCTGCCATCTCATTTGTCACGCTGCAGTAAAGCAGAGTACGTGTTGTGCTTTTTGTCTCAGTGAGCTTTACCACGTATTAATTGTCATACACTTTAATCATTTGCTCATGTAAATTCTTTTCAAATCTTTCATTAAAAAGGTTAATAGTAAGCAGCTGAATTTAAATGGCAAATGTAACCATGCAATTGTTTCCTGACAGAGCTCTCTAGATGAGAAGCAGTAACAATTTCAGTTTCCTGAGTGTGTTTGAGGACCATATTTTCTTTATCACATAAGAAAAGGCTCTGCTGTGCCTGTCCAGGCAGGTCTGCTTTGTACATCTATCAACAGAGCTGTTTGGCCAAGGGAAAAAAAAAAAGAGAAAAGGAGAGCTCTAAACAAAATAAAAATAGCAACAGTGGAAAACTGACCAAAAACCATTTTAATTCATTGAGCACCAAAGGAATGTTGAGTTTCTATAATGGTATTTCCCATTGGATCCAAATTGTCCCCTTTACAACATTGGTCGTAAATACTTTTTTCATTGCTTCAGTAATAATATTATTGCACATCTGGACTAAATATGATCAGCCTTAGATCTTACTGATGCAATGCATGCTGGTGCATTTGCAGGAATGGACTGTGCACAAGTTGGGAGGGAAAAGAAAGCTTCTAATCTCCTCCATGTGTGGTAGACTTTAAATTATTTGTGAGGGTTTGAGAAAGTTGTGTTAGGCTAAATGGGAAGCCAGAGTCTTTTTATAGTTTTGTTTCTCTACTTTCTTAGTTCTTCTTATTTCTTGTCTTGCAGGAGTGGTGTCCTGATTAAAACATTCTGCCTTCTGAAGCCTGTTGGACACATGTTAATTGTGTTTTTAAATCAAAAAGGCAAATAAAATGGAATGAGAAAAGTCTGCTTGAAACTCTAAGTTTCTGATTTATGTTTGTATGTTTGGTGCAGTTTGCTTCTCTAAATATCAGTCATAAATGATTATGACTGATTGTTTCGTGGGTTTTTAAGCTGTGCGTATTAAAAATACTTTTCTAATATAAAAATACAGAATTATGCACTCTTACTGAAATAGAAGCTGTAATTTAAGATGGCTTGATGTGGTAATGTGGATACTCTGTTTTTAGTTGGAAATTTTAAAAGAATCTATCTTAATAAAGAGCTGAGTTTTATTCATATGACTCAGTTTTTAACCCTATTTCCTTGAACACTTAAAAATTACCATTACCTGGATGGTAATAACGCCTAAAACACTTCTGTAGCTGATGGATGACACGAAGTATGGCCCTTGTGAGGTTGCCCTCCTTATTGGGTGCAATGTTTATCTGGCTGGCTGTAGCAGGTGAAGGAGCCCCAGCAGAGCCTGTGCTGATGGTGACACATCGAGTTGTCCTGCAGGTTACTCCTGGGATACCTCCAGGGACTCTTCCCAAGTGCTTGTTCTGGCTGGCAGTGGGCTGTCTAAGGCTGTGGGCTGTGGCCAAATAGGGGTGTGGAGGGGAGGAGGTCAGGTTGAGGTGAGCTGGCCCTCTCTCAGACTTCTTTCTGCTGTTTGTTTCATTTGGGGCAATATTTCACCAGCAAACCTGGTACTCCCCTACGTCTAATTAAGTTTCTTACCTGCTGGCTTTCCAACTCTGTTACTCTTTCATGAATTCTTTTTTTTTTTTTTTTTTTTTTAAAGCAGCATGTGCTAACACCCTAGGGCTTTCCATAAGGACTACCAGCATTAACATGATGTAAATATATGAGAACCTGGTCCTCTCTGTCCAGAAATCCTTCCAAGTTACATCACTGCTAAAGTCTAACTGCCTCAGAGTCGTGAGATTTGCTCTTGTCAAAACAGTTTCTCAGCAATGGTTCTAAACTTTTGCTAGTGGGGTTGGGTAGCTCTTGGCACTGGAAATCGTCTTTCTTCTGTTGATGTGAAGTGCAGGTGGAGTAGATAACACCTTTCTACTGGTGCTGTAGATATACTCCAGCTAGCTGGCTTCACTTTCAAACCACTAGATGCTGGGTAGAAAAGCTATTTTTATCACCAAAATGGCTGTCAGGCCCAGTGCAGATACAGAAACTGGAAGAATTCTTTTCAAAAGCTGTAAGAAGAACTATCTGAATTATCTGGACAATTAGCTTCATGTATCGCTGCACAACAATCAGTAAGTCCAAACTAAGTTACTGGAGGCAAAACTATCAACATATTCTGTTAAAACTTTGACCTGTTAAGACAGGTAATTTCTTTGCTAGATTTAATCTTCATTGTTTGATCTCATTTCTGATCATGCTGAAAAAGTTTTTGTAACGCTGTACCTTTTAGAAGTTTATTAGAGAAGCAGAACTAGGCAGAACATAATTATCTTGGTAACTGTTGTTTTGCAACTTATCACGTCTGTAATTGACACTAGATGTAGATTTCACCCACTCTTCAATACTTAGAAATGTAAAACTACCTGTTTTAAATGTCAGTGAACTGTTCATCCAGTGTACTACAATTGTAAAGACAATACAGGCTTATTATCCTCTGAGCAATTTTATCTTGCCATGCTGAAGTAGCAGCAATAAAAGTTTAACTAGAATCTCCCCCTTGTAATTTGGTCAGTTGCCATGCTTGTGTTCTGGAATTATATTTGATAATGTCCTATTCATCATTTCAGTCTTGTAATTAGTCCTTGTGAGGAGACCTCTGAGTCAATCAAGGAGCCCTTTGGACTCGTGGGCTGGATGGGCAGCACTCCCTCTGAGCAGCAGGGAGCTGCCACAGTTACACCTTGCTGTGGTTTAGGTGGGACTGCAGGAATGTCCATGAACAGCATTTCTGGGAGGGCTTTTTTGGGTGCTGGAGTATTACTGGTACTTTGGACATGTTATCTGGGCTGGTTATGAAGAGACTGTGGTGGTGCTGGAGAGTGTTCTGGAAGGCTCAGTATGGGTAGAGTGGAGAGAGGTCTTTTTTAAAGTAGCATCAAGGTAACTCCTGAGAGAGTATGAGCTTGTCCAAAAGGGCTGGAAGTGATAGATGCTGATCTGGAACCAATGTTGTAAAACCTTACGTTATTTAAAACAAACACCAAACCCTCTAAAATATGCTGAAATATGTGAGTGTTAAATATGCTTAAAAAAAAAATACTGAATGTAAAAAGAAAGGGGAGTCAGATTGGAAGGGAAGGAATTTGTAGAACTGCTGAGATAGATATATAAAGGAAAATATGTTCTAGAAAACAAGAGCAGGGTGTCCATCAGCAGGAACTGTTGCAAAAATACAGCTAAAATGAAAAGTAGTGAGAGAGTAAAGAAAATAATGAGGAATAAACAAGTAATTTATGTGTTGGTATCTGAACTGAAATGAGATTACATGTTTAATTATAAAATCCTCTTTCATTTTTATAAGATTATGTCAGCAACAGACAAAATTGAGTGAAGGAACAGGGATAATGATTCACTGATTATAAGCAGATTTTTACTTTGTTTCATAGGTCTGACCTGCAATCTGTATTTTTTTATATATTTATTCCTTTTGAACTTTTTCATTGATTGTGGACTCTTTGAATTATGATATTAAAAAATAAGTAGGTATTCATTGGTAGAGAGTAATTAATAGAAAATATTGCTGACTACTACTGTTAAGAATTGATGTAGTCTGCCATGGTACTGAATGACTCATTAATAACTGACTGGGTCATGTGTTGTGAATGATAAATCTTTATAATTTCAAGTGTCTGAAAACTGCTTTTAGAACTTTTGAGAGTCCTTTCCCTGTATTTTTATGCAAATAAAGTTACAGTCCTGTACTCTCTTTATCTAACCAAAAGCAAGGCAGGTCATGTCATGGTAGTAAGGAAATACCTCCGTGAAATAATTGTGTAACTGCTTCATCAAGGGGGGGGGAAAAAATTCTGGTTCATATTTACTCACCTGTTGTTTCCAAAGTGATTACTGGAATCACCATTTGCAGATAAGGAGTGTGAGAGAAAAACCTATTTGCCTTGACTGGTGCTATGTGTAGCAACAACCTTAAGGATGGATGTTCTGGGCAGGTTTTGACTTAGCAGTGGGAGACTAGTGAGACAGACAATCCAGGACAACAAAGAGGTAACAAATTAATTCTGTCGTTAGATGAATGCCCTGTTCCTTCAGAACTGAGCAAATACAGTGACAATCTGTCATTTCTGATTATCGGCACTTTCAGTGCCTATGAAATGCTATCTGCCAGCTGTGGTGTCACATGATACCTTAAGACTTGTCACCAGCCTGGCAGAGCACTCTTACCACAGTTACAAAGCTGCTGCTCTTTGCAGCTGGGCAGGAAGGCAACACTCATATACAGTCTTTGCTACAAGTTTTAGGTTTTGGCTTCTGAGTTGTTTCCCATTTAGAAGGTGCGGGCTGTGGATCTAGAGGGTCCAGTAACAGTGACTTACAGGCGGATGGGTTTGTGGAAGAGGAACTGCAGCCCTGTTTTCCTGCTCTTTTGCTGTAAAGCCCCGGGATTTCCCCCCCATCCTCAGATTTGTGCACCTAATGCAGAAATCCAGAGAGAAGTAGCAGCACTAGAGAGCTATGGGTGTGAAGGTGGGCTGTGGCTCATCAGTGGAGGTTTGACATGGTTAAAAACCCCTAGTTGGGTAAACCTCTCAGACTAGACCTATCCCATTTCCCAATTGTGTGAGATGCATGTCCTTGCAGTAAGGAGCTGCTCTTAGTCCCTGAATAGTAGCATTATAATTTGAGCTGAGCAAAATCTGAGATACAGGACACTTGAGATAACTGCCATGGCAGTTTTGGAGAGAAAATACATTTATAGATGAAACAGTTCTTCAGTGAATGATTTAAGATGGCAGAGGTGGATAAAGTCTAACAAATGTGAAACCTTTAGCTAATATAGTGAAGAAATCGGGCTTGAGTTGTGTAAACACAGGCATCTAATCCTACTGAGATGCTCTAGGATCTCTGGCATCCACTTACCAGCAGGCAGTGGGCAGTGTCAGACCTCCTAGTCGTAGGAGAAGCCTTAGATATCCCAAGGGGCACTATGTGCTATAAAGTGTTCATGTAGCTGAGTCAAGACAGAATCTGTATGTCCATAATACTGACTGTCTGCAGTGCACTTCATGATGTCCCATTCCATGTCACTGTTCCTGTAAAGACATGCAGACACATGAAAGTCAGTGGGAAGACGTGCCTGGAATCCATAATATGATGCTCTTTCTAATTTACATTCCTTTCTGAAGAACCAATTGCACAATTTGGCTGCAGTGCCTGAGATCTTATTTCTGGTGTCATGAGAATTCCTAGTTCTTGGAATCTGCACACCTATGATGTATAACATCTAAAAGAGTGCTCAGCTACATGATTAGTTTCCTGAATACATAATTTGCTCCTCTTGTGTTTCTTTATCTTTCTTTCTACATTGCTTCACCTGTTTCTTTTTTCTTTTTAATCTAAAAAAAAAAAAAGTTAGAATCATTTGTGTATTTTAATCAGACCCTGAGATGGGTCTGCTGTTTTAAAATTGAATTTTTAAAAGTTTGGTTTTCTAAAATGTTTTAGCTCTTGAAGTTGAATATTTTGATATCAAAGCATCTTAAGACTGTGCTCCTGATAATTATTAAATGGGTAATTCTGCTGAGAGAGGTTACCATATTACCACCTCTGTGAAGCTTTTTTTGTAGGAGACTGTAGGTAAGCCTGTGTTAGGATGCAGTCTTTGCCAAGAAACAGCTCTGATCTGTAGCCATGGATTCCAGCTCACTGGAATGTGCAGCAAAATGTTCTTTTTGGAAGACTTTTTGCATTGCACTCTTCCCACTGTTTAGCGAACATTAGACCAAACGTCATTTTCTGAAGGGCCCTGTGATTGCAACAGTACTGTACATTTGGTAATACTTGGAAATGCTGCAGTCATTTCCCTTTCCTCTGAGGTTGCAAGGTCCCAAACATTCTCATCTGCCCTGTAACTGGTGATAAACATTTCTGCTCACAGTTTGTTTAAATCTGTTGTCTACAGTACCAAGTTCTGTACAATTGTTCGTTGCTACACTTGGAGTGACACTGCCTGCCATTTATTTTTTGGGACTTAAAAGTAGAAATATCTAGGGTTAAAATGGAAATACAAAATTGATTGAGAGAACCTGAGAGAAAAGCCTCCTCACAACTTATTCTCTGAAGTCTGTTGATTGTACAATGAAGAGACATTGTATGTTCTCACCACCCATCTGCGCCGAAAGTATAATCTTGTGCTATTCTTACAGCTTTGGTTTGACTGACTGATTATAAGCAGATTTTTACTTTGTTTCATAGGTCTGATCTGCAATCTGCATTTTTTATTCTATGCTTATCAACTATATACCAAGAGAGTGGATGTAAATCTCATGAAAACAGCAGTATAATAATAAAGTATGAATTTCAAGGCTGTTATCAAGAATGGAGGCTAACACGGCTCATATTTACAAAGAAAAAATTATATAATTGTCAGCTCTTCTAAAAACAAACCAAAACCCAATAAACCCCCAGACCATCTGTTCAGTATGGTTGTTTTCCTGGGTGCCTCCATAGGTCAACAGTTTCCAGGGTTGAATACGGTTAATTGCTATAGTGGTTTTATTAATTTGCATTTTAATCTTGCCAAATTTAATGTTAGAAGAGTTGCCTACTTAATTTTTTTAATTTTGTTTTTATTCTTCTCAAATAAATAAGGAAAGAGACAGAATTCTACCAATTTAGCTATTTCTAAGGGTTTTATCTTTTTCAACAGTAGCTTTGAATGATTAATGTGAGCAAATGCCTTTTAGTTTTGTCTGCCAGTGGAAAAGTGTACCTGAGCTCGTTCAAGTGCTGTTAATGAAAGTGATAAAAGCAGTGATTTGTTATTGCTGCTGCCATTAGTTACTGTTTTATGAATCATATGATCTGAGGAAATACAGTGTTATTGCCTTGCATCTGGTAACACAAAAGAACAATCAAGCAAGAGAAAGATCTGTAGCAGTTAACAATAAATCTATTTTGGGAAAAGGACCCTCTCTTCTTCCAGCTGGGGGGGGGAATATGTGGAATGGACTTGGGGGACAGGAAACCAACCTCCCAAAATGAACCTTTTTAGTTTCTAGAAGGAATGGGGAAGATAATGCCTCATGAATTCTAGTATCAACAGAACAATTGAATGGATCAGTAATAATATTCATCTATTGTCTGATTTCTCCTGTCTACTTAAAATCTGAAACACTTGCATACCAGAAGAACCTTTTCTAATTTTTCAACCATTTCTTTAACTTACCATTGAATTGTTTGCCATTAGTTTGAAGACTGTGTTTGAGTTTTTGGTAGAACTGTGATTCAAGAAGTCGTGGATGAGAATCTCTTTCCATGTGCATGTAAATTATTTTCTGTGCTTCATCAAAGCAGGGTTGTGTTGGCTCTTGGATATTCCTCATGATCCCGTTCCTCGCAGGACTGTCAGTGTTAATCTGAAACAGAAAGCAACACCACTAAGGTATCTCTGAATATATACAAAGGAAGGGGAAGGATCATTGAATTCAGGGGATCTGTATTGAATGCCTTCTATTTATATCTTGTTATGTATTTTATAATCTAAATTCAGAACTGAAAACAAACCTTTCATTTGCTAAGAGTTGTTCCTAGATCTAGGATTAGATTCTGTAGGAGGAAGCCTGGCTTTTGATTTGTAATGAGTCCAAGTGTGTGAAGGTGCACATTACCAGTGAAAAACAATGTCTAAAATTGTTCTGATCTCTAGGATAGATAAAACTGAGCCTGTATACAAACCTTGTTAAGGAAAAGTTTTAATTCCTAGAATTTTTCTGCTGCAATACATGGCTTGTAGCAGATAAATTGAAGCTCTGCAGGTGTGTAACAGCAGAAGGGTGTAGTGATCAGCAAATACACCAGGGAAAAGGAAATGTTTGATAATCCATCAGCTCATGATGAATTACATTGTTTATTTTCAGCTTCACTTTGTCTGTTAGTGTTCAGAGGAGATTTGGTTAGTGCTGATGTCTTTCATGGACTGAGATCTTGCACTTCCAGAGGAGTCATTTGAGTGGCACCTTTTTATATGCTGCTGAAATCTGAATATAAACTGGTTTTAAATCCTCATGAGCATCTAGTTTTTTTAGAGTGGTACCTAGTTCTTGTATTAATAGTGAATATCAAGAATATATGAAAACAGTGTGTCCTGAAGACTTAAAAACCAAATACCAATAGCAAGATTCTATTACACGCTATTTTAGAAAAAAATTGCACAGCTTATTTTTAAATGTCCTGATTTAAGCCCTGACTTTTCATTAATTAATTTGTGGTTGGCAAAACTGACATTTCTCTTTTGGAATTGCAAATGTCTTGCTGAGTTTCCTATAGCTGCTCATGCTAAAAATAAAATCAGAAAAAAAAAAAAGGGACAAGAATGCACTGTCTTGCCAATTGGCCTTTAAAACCAAAAGAGGGAACTTTAAAATTTTAAAGTTTTGGATTTGTGCAAGTGGTTTAATCATTTAAAGCAGCAACTGCTCTCAGCCAACATTTGGGAATCCAGCTGATTTGGGTTTGGCTTGTCCTTCAATGCTGGCAGGGAGGCTGCATTTTGAGACTCCATAATAACTTTATTGTTACACATAAACCAAAAAATAATTTAGCATGATTCTCTGGTTATGTCAGCCTGCCAAAAGCAGTGGCAGTAAAAGCCAGTACTGGCTTATTTTTGCAAGGAGAGTAATAAGCAGGAATGGTTAAAGGTCATAGAGCATTACTGGCTGAGCAGGAATGACTTTTTTCTATAGCCACTTGTCAGGGGAGAAAAATCAGACATTTTATATATAAATCTGCTCTGTTTTCCCTAAACCTTGTGCTACTGGAAGCAGGAATAAAAAAGGTTATCTGTCCTGGAATCTTTCTTTTAGCCCGTTTTACAAAGGGTAGAGTTTTGACTTTGTTCATGTATATTTACTCTTGCAAAGACCAGACTAATATGTATATGTATATGCTGCAGTGCCATAATCAAAAATCTCTTGAAGTTATATCAATGGATCTGATGCTAAGGAGAACAGGACAGATCTAAGAACTTGTGCCTTTTGTATTCTTGGTGGATATAGGTGAAAGATTTACCTATAGACAAGATGTAGAGTCAAGTATTAAAATTTGGGAAAGAGGTTTGGGGAGGATGAATAGTTTTCACTCTCTTTAATATAAGAGGTGCAAGGCATTTAATGTTGTTCTTTGTTGCATGACACATCAGGCCCTTCTGTAAGAGAAAATAAAGAGCTCATGATATTTTGTCACCTCTTTGGGAGCCTGGGGTTGAATACGTCTCATAAAAAGCTTCCTGGCCATGGAGATCCTTCTCCTCTGACATGTTCTTATAAGCTTCACAAGCAAGCCACAATTCTGTATTTTCATCACTGTGTTCTGTCTTCAAGTAGATCTTGCAGATCAGAGGCCCATCTGTAAATATTTTAGAAGCCAAATTTATATAACCTGTATATTTGCATTACCTTTAAAGGCCTTTGGAGGCAATAGGGATATTTACAAGGCAGTGTAATTTTTGATTGTACACCTACAAATATTGTATTTATAGAATATAATATATAAATATTATTAGATTATGTCAAATGGGCAATTAATCACCGTATCTCACCCGCACACTTCAACCTTGCATTTTCCTGCATGTGCCGTGCTCCCTTTAACTTCAGTGGCATTTCAGTATACAGGGGCAGAGCATGGAAAGCTTTGTTCATTCTGGACTCTGTGAAAAAAATATCCAAAGACTTACAAGTATTCCTAATTTCCAGTTCTAAGTTTTTACAGAAAATATCTAAGTATTAACAAATAACCACGATCTGAGTAAAAAACCAAGACCATTTTTTGTGCTGTAAGAATCTAGGGGGAAAAGCACTCAGTAAAATAGAAGGCAATAACTTTTTCCTTGATGATATAAACATTTAAAATAATTCTTTCTTTGGCAAATAAGTGGTTCTGCACCTGAGGATGTCTTTGAAACACATGGCATGGAGTTTGACAGGAGCAATTAGTGGGACCTTGGCAAAGATTAAGTTCCTGAGGCTTGCTTTGCACAGAATTAGGTGACAGAGTTGCTAAAATGCCTCTACCTAGCAGAATATTTATGAGGCTTCACTCGGTGGCACAACAGTGGAAATGGTGCTTGCAGTTGTGAGATGTGCTTTCAAAGTAAATCCAACACAGGCAAACACTTTGCCCACTTTTCATAAAGAGCTGCAAATCCACTGGCTTTAGAGTCTGTCTTTTTATGTGAGCACACCTTTGCATTTCTTGATGTCATGAAGCTTTGAAATTAATTAAAACTCAACGAGTAGTGCCATCCAAGAACAATGAAGGAGGCATTTTAAGAAGGGCAGCGTTCTGAGTGCTGCTGGAAGATACAAGTGTTTTATTTAAAGCAAGCTTTCCTACTTGTGTAGCACTCTGGGCTTTCATATTTCTGAAGATGTTGAACACTGTCTATCATCTGGCAGTAGTGGTGATCACACGTGTGCCTGCTGCTGCTGCTGTGGTTGTGTCTCTTCAAACTGTTTTCTTTTGTGGAGTTTCTCCCTGTGCTTTCCCTGCAAACTGTAACATACTAATTTGTTTCCTGTTAAGGCTCTCACTGGCAAAATCTTTATAGTTAGAAGTTCTGTCTGTTAATCTGCTTGCTCTTCGTAGTTTGTCTGTAGTTTGAAAATAATGTCAGTCTTCAGGAATAATTTTTATAAGTTTGTACTGTGATGTAACATTTTCGTCAATATTTAAAAAAAAAAAAAAAAAAGCAGTGATGTTCCAGACTGCTGGCCATATGAGAAATGTGGGAGAGCTCTCAGCCCTCTGTGAGGCAGAGGGAGGCTGGGGTGGGAAAGGTCAGAATTGCTACTGCAGCTACAGTTCTTCCCGTATCTGAATACGGGAATTAACGTCCATGGCATCACCCTGCACAGAGGTACTATTAGACACAGTGCCTTTGCCATACATGGGATTTCCCAAGTCAAATTTTCTTTCACTTTTTTGCTAATATAGGTTGCTATTCAGTGCTCTAAGTGGGGATATAGCAGATAAACCTGCCCTCATCATATGTCTTTAGAAGAATTATGAGTGAATGCAGAAATGGCAAGTTTGGGAAAGCATTTACAGCATGCTACATTTATTTTTAGTGCAATGCATGCTAAGCATGTCACATACAGTTGTTTTTCATTAGTTGCATATAAGGCAGCATATATTATACAACATGAGTTGTTGATTTTTGCTTTGTGGGAACTTTTTTTTCAGTAATCCATCTGGGATGCAAACACACAGTTACTTACATTTCCTTGTTACCAGCTTTTCAAAAGACTGGGATGACTGTAGCACTTCCTCCAAAGACACACTTCAGAAAAAAGGAGAGCATTATTACAGGATTAGCTACAGTTCAAGGTATTAAAAAAATATATTACACCGTTGAAAATCTGTCCCCTAATTTAAGTATGATCTGTGTGAAACTTACATTGTAAAAGGACTTTCTGTGTGTCCTAAATATTGTGCTTATTATGGTGACACAAATATTTTTCTTGCTGCAACAGATATATTGCCATTTAAAGGTGTTCCATGTAATTCCTCTAGAAATGGCATTCACCTATTTAAATTGTGCTTAGGAGGAGCACAACAAGTTACTAGCTTTCTAGACAGCAACTTCATTGGGACAGGAATCCCCACAGAGTTTGGGGAATACTGAAGTTTGTATTTAGTAGCAAAGTCTTCAAGGATACAAGATCTTATTGTAATATTTAAAGGCCTTTAACATCTAAGCTGACTTATCAGCCAAGAGATGAATATAAGCTCTAAACATAAGGTAAATAATGAAAGGCTGATGCAATCTTAGCTGCAAGGGTACTTTCCATCTCTCTCTAGTCTGTTTACAATGCAGAATGACACATTATTACTAATCTAGACAGATCTTGGAGGTGACTAAAATCAGATTTTTACTTTTATGTTTGCTATTCTTAAGCAATAAGTCCATAAGCTTGTAGGAGTCTCCTGCCTGATTCTGGGAAAGAGCATGGAAGTAGTGAGGTGAGAGACTAAACAATTTAAGGAAAAACAAATGTTTGAGGGCAGTAGCTCCATTTGAGTGCACATAGCTCCATTTTCACCAACTGATTTTTAAGCCTTGCAGTTTTAGGACATCAATGCTGGTAACTTGGAAAAAATTCTTATGCTTATATTAGTAGAAGAAAGCACAAGGGATTATGTGCCAGCCAAACCTGGAGGAAGATCCATTCTCATTGAGTATTTAGTTTTCATGTTAACTATAATTCTGACAACAGCTTTTTTTTGACACAGCACTTCTTAAAAATCTAAATTAAAATTTGTTACAAGTGCTGCATAATGCTGTGTAGATTTCTGCTGCAGAACAGCCATTAGTAGCTTTGTACCTTTTTTAATTGGTGATGACCAATTAATTTATTTTTAATTTGATATAATTATCTTTCTCGGAAAAAGTACATGCTGTGACTCACAGATATTGTCAGGCTTTCCTCCTCAAAGAAATACACAATAAGAGAAATGTTACCACTGTTGAACTGTATTGTCAATAACTCTCTAGCAACTCTGGCCAGTAAAATAGTTATTTTCTTTTTCATTCTCATGAGCTATTATCCTTCTCTCTGCATAAACTCATGAAGTGTGTTGTTGTGGGGAGTGAGAATCCTTTAAATGATTTCTTTTTTTTCTCTTTAAGAGCTATTTCTGAGTCATATTCACTGTTACTGACGCAGATAATTTTTCACCTCTGTCAGCAATGGCACTTGTATATAGAATGAGTGACAATCAGATCTGTCTCACTGAACATCATCAGTAGAGCTGTCTTATTTCCATTTCTGATTATTTGTCTTTACCATTGATCTGTGAAGCAGAAAGAACACTGCCCCATGGGGCAGCTGACACAGAGGAAAAGCTTTTTACCTTTTTACTTTCCTTTAAAAATTGGGAAAATGAGAAAGACAACAAGGGAATATGAACATGAGTTATGATCTGTATTAATGCAACTTTAATAGCTGTCGTGCTGATAGTAAGAGTCTTGCTGCACTGATCTGCAGCATGATTTAATTTGCTGAAGAATACGTATTACACTGAAAAAAAATTTTAGTATTCCACAAAAATAACTACAGCTTTATAGCTTCAAAACTTAAATTGTAATGTCTTGTGGGAGCTATAATTCACTTGTTGTACACCCTCCACTGTGAGTGGCTTCCCTCGACACTGTGGTCCAGAAGTCTTTGTCCAGGAGGCACCAGGTTGGGGCAGTTGGGAAGATGTCGCACCCTTTTGCATGATCTTAAGCTTACAAAGAAAACTTCCACTGTGAATTTTGAGGGTTTTGTGCCTCTTACTCAGCTGCACGTATTGCAGAACATAACTCTCCTCTTTACTTACTTAGAACTGATCCCATTTTCTTCTGCTCTGAATATCTTGCAAAGCCAACAGGCGTTTGGGCTCATTCTTCTAAACATGGAAAACATGTGAGTCTTGAATCTGCTATGCTCAGTTGGGGCCTTCTTAAATAAAAACTTAAAATTCACTGTACGTATAGCAGTGCAATCAGTTCTAACAGTATTCTTATTTTATGTATCTGATCTCTGTGTGTGAGTCATGTCTGAAGCATTTGACCAAAATATATTTTTGTAACATATGAGAACTTAAAAAAAAAAAAATTAAAAATTATCTTTAAGCAGTCCAGTGAATATCTCTTAGGGAAGAATAGAAATGTTAATAATTCTCCCTTTTAGCTCTCTCAATTGTGAAAAGAGATTAGAAGGTTGAGTCTGACCCAAAGCAGAAGGAAACTAGCAGTCTTCTCCCTGAAAGTTCAGACTGACCTGGATGAGAGATCAGAGCTCAATGTAAACTGGACAATGCTGATTAAGTTGTTAACTGTCAGAGATTAACACTGATATTTGTCCAGCATGTATCTCAAAGTCAATAAAACATCATATAAAACTTGTTTTTGTATAGAGATGATATCCATAAGAAAGGGTGTAAGTTTTTGTTAGGAATGAGGCAGTTAAAAATATGTTTGTCTAGAAAAGACAAAATTTAAAAAATATCTTGTGGCATGGAGAATGTTTATTGCTTCTCCTTTGGTTTCCAAGCAATGCCAATACTTTGGTAAGTTTTCATAGGACAGTGAGTAAGTTTGTATAGACCTGCCTGAAATCAAAACAATAGTTTTATTTATCTAAAGTCAGAGTTTCTTTCAGGTTTGGGTTTGACTGGCACATATTACTCCTAGAACCAATTTTTTTTCCTTCAAACTGAAACACACAATAAAACACAGGACAAAGCTGTATCTTCCAGCTTTCTGAACTTGTGAACTATGCACATTTGCCTTTCATCTTATTTTCCTTCTTTCCCTGACATCTATATTGAATTTTACCTTATTTGAGTCTTACCCAGTACTTTTCCTACGGGATATTGAAACTCCATAACTCTGCCCTATAGGATTGCCAGTGGCCACTGCCTGTTGCCTGCTTTGGAATTCTCTGAACTATGTTCTCTGCTTTGTTTCTTTGTTGCTTCCTATTTGTTTTGTGAGTATTTACTTATCTCACCCTCTGCCTAAAAACAGAGTGTCTTTTAAAACTACACAATATTCTATATTTAAGATGAAGTTATACATTTAAATTCTGGCATATGATTATTACTTATCACCTTAGTTTAGACTATTTTACCCAATGCCATCTATTTTGGGTGTTTTCATGTGGCAATCCTTAGTCTTCTATTCACTGAAATATAAATGACATACAGCATTTGTGGCTGTTTGGAAACCTGAAGAAACTCATGTAGGTTGCCTGCTATACAGAAATCCTCAAGAAATATTAGATTAAGCAATGTAATGTAATCTAATTCAGCTATTTCCATCTAAATTCAAACTGTCAGTCAGTAATTTTTTTCTTCAGGTGGTTTCTGCATGAAGTTACTTCTGTGTAAGGAAATGTTATTGTTCTGAGGAGCCATTTTAATGTGAGTGAGAGGCTCTATGCAAATATTATTCCCCAGGGTTGTTGAGTACACACATTTGTCAAGCATACACATCCAGGGCTTTGTGGTTCTCTCCTCTTATGTTACTCATCTCCTAGTAGACCAAGGAACAGAGCATGCTGATTATATCTTTTCCAGAGTTCTCTGGAACATCTTTTTTCCACTGAAGCATAGTATATGTTTCACTAGTGAGATGCTGTGTGTTTCTGCTGACCATAGTGTTAAACCCTAGTTTAACTGACCATAGTTTTAACCCTAAAATAAGACAGGACTAGTATGAAAGCTACAACATCCCTTGAGCAGTTTGTTGGGTTTGGATCATGTGATCTTCACAAGTGCTGCCTGTAACTTTACCTGTATTAATGTCTATTGTAAATGGTAAATCACATCTTAACTACTCAATACATCTTTGCAGAGTTCAACTAGACTTGGATCATGGGAACTCTTTTCATCCAATCTGTATAAATGACGTGTAGAATCCTTTCTTTTTGCTCATTATGAGGCTTTATGGCAACAAGGCCATAAGTTCTTTTAACGTGTAGGACCTGTGCTTCCTGCAGGACCTGTAATCAAACAAAGTCACGTGGCTGCAAGATTTTTGGAAAAGGAATTGCCTGACTGATAATATTTGAATCCAAGTGCTGAAGTGATTCATGTCTGTAAAACATAAAAGCAGTACTGATCTGGAAATGACCATTTAACTGTTAACGTATTTTGTATTGGAGAAACATCAGGAAAACTGATTTAGTATATCAAAGAACAAGATCTGTTTACTTTTCAAATTACAACATGCATTTTGATTTTTTCACCACCTTTATGCTGTGCCAATGAATCTGTAAACTACCTAATGCCACAGTTTTTAGTACACAGCTAGCTTTCAGCTAGCCCTCAGAGAGAAACTGCTAAATTAAAGTTTTAATTAATTACCTCTAATGTTATTCAACTTACTTTGCACTGTTACACAAAATATTCATATATAAATAGGGATAAAGTTGTTTATACATCAGAAACATTTCAAACATGAATGCCTTTGCTATGATGACATACCTTTTTTTCTCTCAGCATGAAAAGTTATTTCCCTGCCTTTGCTATACTTTGCTGTTTTACTATATCAGAGTATGAAATCTTATACTTGCACAAACTCTTCCTGTTTGCCTTGTTTAAAAAGTTTAATTTAACAGTTCCATTTGTAAGGGTAATTTTCCAAATTTCTTGACTTGTTCTTTTGTTTCATCATTTTCTCCTAGTGTAGATAGTCTTAGTACCCTTTGACTGTGCCTGTGCTGCTTGTGTTAGTGCCTGACTCCTTTTTTTATACACACTTGGGCGAACAGTTGCTGTGGTTTCTACCAGAAAAAGCTCCTTTGATTAAGGGGTGGAAAACATTACTCACAAAACTTGGACAATACATGCAAGATTTCAATGAAGTAAAGCACAGTTTCATGTCATTACTGCTGATCAGTAGAGATGTCAAGATAATTTCTGTGTAAACAGACTCTCAGTGGTGCATCAGAGTCCAAAGTTCTTTATATGAAATCTAAAGTCCATGTTGAAATGAGACAAAAGGCACAAGCATTGCATCGAAAACAAGTTTCATCTTCCTACAGGAGAGCATTATGAAGCACTTTGGGCTGCCATGAGTGAAGCTTTATTTTCTGCTCTGACCCATTAGTGTCAGGCCTTTATGTGCTTTTAACTGGTCAACCTGCTCTTGCACAGCATCTGAGGGATGTTAGACCAGAATTCTCTTTAAACTTGTATGAGGTCCCCTGTCATTCTTCTCATAGCTGTTGCCCAGATTATGACCTCCTTTTAAATTGGGACTTGGGTTATCTATATTTTGCTTATTCTTCTCTAACCAGGTGTTTCAAGGCAGCTGTGCAGAGCAATAGCACTGAAGTTGCTGTTTGTGCCAGTGGTAGATTTGTTTCTAGTGATATTGGGGCTTTGAGAGTAAGTGCTACCTCAACTAATTGCTGCAAATTAGTCATGGAAGGGGATATTTCTAGGGAGTTTTCTGTTCTTCCTGGGGTAGTTGTGACTTGTGATCTCTGAGGATTTGCCAGTGCCTATAAAGTGCAGACTGACAGTGTTGAGAGGGCAAGGTTGGTCATCTCCCTGCTCCATCTGGCAGCCCAGTTGTGTGCAGTGATATTTCTTTCAATCTTGTCTCTCTGTTCTGACTCATTTCTTTTCTTTTTACAGAACCTCCTAGGGAAAGCATGAACTGTGTAGAATTGGAACTACAGTTGAAGCTTGAGCCTACAATAATACAGTGCACTCATTTATTTTATTGCAGCTCACCCTACTGGTATGCAGCCTTTGTGTGTGAGGATGTACACCAGTTTCCCCACAGTAAGGGTTCTGCTAGGGAGGAAATGTATGTGGTGTGCTCACCCACAGCAGAACCTTGTGTTTGAGCAGGGCAGCATCAGACACATGAGACTTGGCCTGTGCTATTGGCTCCTTGCTATTTGGCAAGGACAAATATCCCCATGCGATCTATTTTCTATGGGTTACTATTTCATTAAATCTTATTTTGTATTCTTCATCATTTTACACAGGATTTTGGAGTATTTTATTCTATTTCTATATTGGGAATGAGAAGGGGCAAATATCTATGCAATGTGACTGAGCTGATTATTCAAATAACCACAATAGTGACATGTTTTGACTTTCTGACATACCTCCTCAAACATCATACTTCTGATGTCTCATATAGAGGCAGTTATATGCTAAAAGCATCTGATGGCTGGAACCTGACAAGCTAAAAATGGCTATAAACAATTTCATTTGTAGAACTACTTAAAATTAAATAAGAAAAAAAGCAACACGTTAATAATGTTGGCTCTGGAGAAGTTACAGAATGAAAATCCCAATTATGTTGATAGTCTCCAGTAGTGATTTGAACCAGTATTTAACTATTTGATTTACGTATGTTTTGTAAAAACCTTGTATGTATAGATAGGTACATGTGCAAGTTCTTTTGCAAAAGCCTAAATCTATCTTATTTTTGTAATAAATTTCATTGGCATGAAATGATAGCGCATCTAAATTCTCAATATTAAAATTAATGATAATGAACTATTTAGGGCTGTTTTTTCTATCAAATGATGTTCAGGAGACCATATATGACCAGATATGACACATCTTTGTAGGTTTAAATTGTGCAGAGACTGAGGATCAGTAACTAATGACTTTATGTTCACATATTTTTCTTTTACATATTACAGACATAAAGAAATAGTGTAATATTTCTTGAATTGAAATAAACTTGTTTTGGGGTTTTCTCTCTAAGTTTGTTTTTACTATTAAGTTGAAGAAAATACTTTTGCAAACCTCTCTTGACTTGTACAGTGGGAGGATATTTAGGTACAGGACTTGTTGCTTATTTCTTATGTGCAGTTTTGTTGTATTCTTGACCGTGCTCTAAAGCATCACTTGAAATGTGATGGTTATCCACAGGCACTTAGCATTGCCTGAGTCCCTTAGCATTGGGTGACTGACTTGCTGGAAAATGTGTCCTTGGATCAGTGTAGAGGAACTGTAAAACCAGAGAATCTGTTTGGGTGGGAAGCCCTCAGAAACCCGAGAGACCCTGAAGGGCAGTGGGTACATTCCTAGCTGCCATCTCCGTGCCTCCCAGCCACTACAAGGATTCTTCTTGCTCTTGACAGAACTACTGCCATTCAAACCTGTTCCTACTTCATTAAACTTGTTGCAAACATGATTTTACAATTTGTTTCTGACTCAGCTCTCTTCACTACCATCATTTATAGCTTGATACCCAGAATGTTACCTATATACTTCTGTTTTTAAAGCCCATAGGAGTGGAAATTTTAGTCATTAACCAGGTGTGCAGCTTCACTGAAATACTGTGATTTAACCAAAATCATACGCTTCCTTTTATTGCATCTATGTTCCACTAGAGGTCATCTGGTACCACTCTGAAGGAGGAGGTTGAACTGTGGTGTTCCTCAGCTCAAACTGGCCTCGTGAAGGGTGAATGTGGGTGCAGGCTCTGTGGACACTCTGCAGAGCCATTGATGAATGCTCCCATTTAGCCTCAAAGACTCCTTGTGCAGATGGGTGAGACACTGAGATCAGCAGGAAACTGAGATATAGTTGGAACAGGCAGGTTGACACGGCTTCTGAAAGGGCCTTGTTCCTTTGAATTTCTTGTGTTGCCATCTGTATGGGCACAGAACAGCTTTAGTGTCATGAGGGGATGTGCTACATAGGAATTGATCATTGGCTGGACATCCTTTTCAGAAAAGAAAATGATGAGGAAAATTGAAAAGTACAAAAAATTAGAAGATGGCTATATCATACCAGAGCTGCTGAATTTGTCAATTGTCAGACCTGTTCTTTTCTAGGGATTCACTCTTAATTGCCAGCTAGTTTAGAACATGTATGCTGACCATCTTGATTGCAACAATTTTTGCTTTTAGTGAGGATAATGCTCCCAGATGAGTTCTTGCTCAGTCTTCTATTTCCTTTTCTGTTTTCTTGCATTCACGTACCTAGTATCACCTTTCTTAACTTTCATGCCTTCTCTTTGGGTTTTTTTCCTCCTGCTGTTATATTAATTATTTCCCATTTGTGTTTCTATTTTAGTGTTCCTCTCCTCAATAAACATCTCACCCACCTACATCTGTTTTGCACTAATGCATGTGGAAGTGCTGTCTGTCTCATTCTCTGTGTTGTACCCATTCTTTCCATCTACCCACATGCTCCCTTGCCTGCACATTTCCACCCTTCCTTCTGCAGTGCACCCACACACTGACACTCATGAATGCCAGGGACACTGCTTGTTGGGGCTTGCCTGGTGCTCAGGTCCTACAAGGGCATGTTAAATAGGGACACCCAGGATGGGCCTAGAGGTCCAGGTCTAAGCACAGGAAAAGCAGTTAGACAGTAAGATGCCTTTGTTAATCTTGAGGTGAGCACAAAGTGGATACTCTGATCTGGCTGCTGCTCATCCTTACTGCTGTTTGAGTGGGTGTAGTGCAGAAGTAATGGATCAATGTTCTTGCTTCTCCCTTAGTACAGCCTTAGATGTTTCTAGCAGAGAGTCCTGTTTCTCTAATTACATCTGACTTGGTGGCTTTGGCAGATTTTGTTGGGAGCTTTCTTGCTATACATATGAAAATAGCCTCAAGAAAAGTTAGGTTCAGTGTGCAACAAATGTCTGCTCACAGGGTAACAGGGAACAATGTGCACAGGTTGAACTCCTTACAGTAAGTCACAACAATCAATAAGTTGTCTGCAAATATAGAGATGATGCAGCGGTTTGGTTCTAGGTAGAAGTAGCCAAGGCCTGCTAGTAGTTACTGACTGAAGAATTTCAATAGTTTCTGTATTCATGGCTTTAGGTTTTAACAATAAAGTTGGACAAATCTTAACATTGTGACTGGTTTCTGCAAGCTATTAACTATTGTCTACTGAGTGAGAACAGATTCAAGTCTAGATAGCACTTTTGAAAATCTCACCTCAGTTGTACTGTGTGACCTTTCTCTTCCTTTTTTCTTCCTAATACTGTGATGTCCTTGTGTGAACCTGATATCCTGCAGCCACTGCAGTAGGAAAAGACATCATGTCATTAGAAACTTGAACTGATTTTTAAATGAATTTTCAACCCACTCCTTCAATCAGGCTTCCTGGAGGAGCATACTGTGGTCTGAGTATGATGCACTGCATACCCTGAACTCTGTCAGACTCTGCATTCCCACACAAAGCTCTGCAGTGAGCAGGGTTAATCACACCACCTGCAGGGGCACTCGTTTTGAAGATCCTGGTTCTCCATCTTACCACTTTGTTTATGTCAATTTATCAATTATGGTGTGGGCCAAGTTGGTCAGAACATTTGACTGTGTTAATCCAGGGCCTCTGTATCCCATTGTTCCAGCTGAACTTTGGGCTCTGTTTGAACATCCAGAGTGTGTTCACTGTTTCCTCAGACTGGCATGAACAAGCACACTGCCTTACTCAAACTTGTGGCTGGTTGAATTCTGTTCAATATTGAGTCTCTTCTCTATATCTTAAGTTGGCTTCTTGACCTTCATGGTTGACAAATCATTTGCTATAGTAAATGTAGTACAGACTTTTCCCATAAATAGTATGGAAATCATGGGTTACTGAGTTATTACTCTTATGCAAAGAGTGTTTGTTTTATTTTTGAAACTTGTTCTCTAATAGCAGAAGCCCTCCAACCACAGTAACTTGAAAAAACCCAAACCCCTTGTGACTCAAGTCAAGTTTGTAGGCAGCTGTGCTGTCACTTTAGTACTTTGGCTGCATAACAAACTTTGAAGAGAAGCATTGCTAATCTGCTCTGTTTCTCTCTGCACACAAGTCTAGAGTGGTCCTGAAAGATTTACATCCCTGCATTTCATGTTCTACTCAAGCTATTTCTAATTTTATTAGTGAAAGGGACCATATGAGAGCTGGTCTCCAAACTGATTTAAATAAGTGCTTTAAGGCTGTGTGGTGCTTAGGCTGCTTGAGGAAATTGAAGGGAAATGCTCAGTAGAATGTAAATGTTGATCATCTTTGGGGTCTTTCAAGAGCGTACCTTCTGGGGATGCTTTGAGAAATGAGGGGGAATGAGTTTATTTCCAAAGAAGGCACACATTTACGTTCATGATGGACGTAAATCCTCTTTTTGTGACTTAAAACCTTTGAGGCTGTATCTATCCAAACAAAGAAGAAGAAGAGGAGGCTCAGGGGAGACCTCATCACTCTCTACAACTCCCTGAAAGGAGGTTGTAGCCAGGAGGGGCTTGGTCTCTTCTCCCAGGCAGCTCTCAGTAAGACAACAGGGCACAGTCTTAAGCTGTGCCAGGGGAGGTTCAGGTTAGATATTAGGAAGAAATTCTTTACAGAGAGTGTAATCAGGCACTGGAATGGGCTGCCCAGGGAGGTGGTGGATTCTCCATCCCTGGAGGTTTTTAAGATGAGACTGGATGTGGCACTCGGTGCCATGGTCTGGTAACCACGGCAGTGTTGGATCAAGGGTTGGACTTGATGATCTCAGAGGTCTTTTCCAACCCAACTGATTCTGTGATTCTAAAACCAGGGGATAACTTTAGCTCCCCTCTGACCTTGTTTCTGAGCATCCAAGAAAAATTTAAATCATCCCATGATTAATTAACCAAGAACTTCTTTTGCAATTTCTGCCTGTGTTTAATGACTAAAGATTTAATTTCAAAAAGCTTCATTTATAGACATTAACACACTCTGATACAATCAACCTATGTCCCTGAATGGAAGATGAGAAAATCTAATTTTTCCACCTTCTGTCATCTATTTTTGCTTTTCAAACTCATTTCACTACTATAAAAGAGGTGACATCTGGAAAGCCTGCTGCTGCAGAGCGTGGGCAGGGAGAGGTGGCACGGAGGAGTCTAAGTGGTGAATCTGTACTATGTATCACTGTCTCAGCTTTAGTTTCCTTCCTGCTTCACTGTGCACAGTGATAGAATGTCTCCACTAACAGGTTTCCATGGATGGCCTATTCAGTATATGGGAGAGATTGGTACTGTGTTATACCATGGCTTATTTGGGAAAATATTAAAAACACCTGTTTCAGTGAATTAATTTTTTCCAAATTGGAGAGGTTGAAGTTGGTCTTCTGAATTCACATTTGGGGTCTGCTGGACCCTTGAGTCCTTCTGTAAAGAAAACTGCAGCAGAGAAAAGTTAATTCACTCCAAAAGTATACTCGAAGATGGTACAATAATTGGTTTTTACACTGGAACACTGGCAAACAATGAAAATGTTTCCTTCAGGGCTAAGGCAGAACACATAAAAGTCTGAGTCACTACTGTCAAATCTTAAAGCTTCTCCATGTACTGCATCCTGTTTTCCTATACTCTTCTGTAGCTGATGGTCAGTCTGATTCAACTGCTTCTCTTAGAGACAGTGAATGGAACAGCAAATATCCATTCTTTTATTGTGTGCTTTTTCCAGAAAGGGAAAGCTAAATCTAGTTTATAAAAAAAAAAAAAAAAAAGGCACAACCCACAGCTGTGAAACCAATCTGTGATATTGGGGCTATTCATGTGCGTGAGTGGAGGGAGGAGATGAGTGCATGCACCTTGTAAATAAACCAAGGATCACAGAAAGTACTGAGTTCCTCTGATCTGTATGTTCCACTGTTTTTCTGAGTCCGAAGAACCTCTGTTTAGGCAGTATTTAAAAACAAAACAAAACACTGCAAAATAAGCATTGTATACTGCATTTAAAAAAAAACTAATAGAAATACCTATCTCTGAACTGTTCTAAAACATGTAAATATTCTTAACTGTCTTAAAGTAATGTAAAAATTCTTTCATTTGTACTGTCAGACTGCTACTTACAACTTCTTTTATAAAGTATGGATGGCACTATAAATTGTCATAAAATATGTCCAGATCTCTCAGACCTTGTTTAAACCCTAGTTTTGTATAGCCCTGCTATAGCAACAGATGTATAATACTGGGTGTATGACAGCACCCCAGAGCCAGGTCTGAATTTCTGCTATACTGTTTATTGCTTTGTGAAACATGGTCGTGTTGCCAGGGGACACTGGAGTGGGCTGGAATATCTCTGGAATTAACAACCTGAGTGATTGACCTCTGCAGTTGATTTCGGGTTTATACTGCAAGTAAGGTGAAAGACTAAAAAATATACCAAGGTTGGGGTTTATGGAGTGGAATCGTTTCTTTTTGATCAAGAAAAAACCTTTCAATTCTCTCACTGTACCAAATCGTGAAGTAGGGAGAGATGCATGTGGAAGAGAGGCAAAAGTCCCTTCTTCCCTTCTAAAATACTCTGGTCTGTACTAGCTGTATAATACAAGTCACTCTACAGTCTTCTCTGCCAGCAACAAGCCATTGAAAAATAAATGAGAACTGTAACTATCCATGCTAAGAAATATGATTTTAGTCAGAAATTTCATACAGGTGCTTGGCTAAATTGTAGCAAAATTGTAAAACTGCAGGGAAAGCAAATGAAGACTGTGGCCATAGTAATTTAAGGGATTTACAGTCAAAAGAACTTGAAGGCAGTGTCTGTTCAGAGAGTAGCTGATATTTCATAGTTCTCTTTTGCCTTCTCTGAGGTTGAAGTAATGCAAGAAGTGCCATTTGGTCCATGTCTGTGTCAGAACAAACATTGTGATCCACCTTGTGTGGGAGGCATATTTGTTGCTCCTGCTTCACAGAAATTAAATTTATTCTTAGTGATCCTGGGAAATTATTTCATGTAAGAGTGCCAGCTGGAGATTGCTTTACACTGTTTCAGGAGCATTCAGGTTTTGCAGTCAGACTCCCTCAGGTATACACATTTAACAATAATACTGCAAGACCAGATTATTTTCTTCTGCATTTTTTGGCCCTGAAAGGAGGAAGATGTGATTTGCAGTGGCTTCCAGCTCCAACAGTTGGCGATGGTGGAAGCTGGCAGCGTTTGCCGTTTCGCTCTGTTCCTTGCAGCTGTTTTGCTTGTAATATAGATTTTTGTTCTCCCTTGGAGGTCCCAAAGTCCCCAAAGGGTGGCAGCAAGAACACACGGTCTGTTCTTGCCATGAAGTGACGTCTCTGGGTTTATAGCTTCTCCATTTGGTGAGGAATAACGGAGTGGGCCTGACTAAGCTCATGTTATTTTGGAAAAATGGAAAATGTGAGAAAATCTTGTATTGCCACCCATGTGATACCAGTATCTCATGATGGTAACTCATTAAGACCAGGGCACTCTTTGATTTATTTTTCATTGTAAACTCTAATGCCACAAGATCTCAAACACTTTAGTTTTGGTGGTACTCATGTTCACAGTCACATAGTTCAAGCATAATCACACAACTTTTCTTCTTTTGCTTTAGTTCTCATCACTACCCACTGTGGTACAGGCTGCTCAACATTTGCAGTGAAATCACCTGATCTTTGATGCTAGTATTGGTGTTGTAAGGTACAGTCTGGGTCTTGCCAAGGTGGTATCACAAGCAATGGGACTGCTGGTGAGCCTCACTGATTGCTGCCTCTCTGCATAAGCAACCATGGGTGATCTGTGTGCTCAACACATCATTAGTGTCAAAAGGGGATTGAACTGTGAGTTCAGTGGTTAAACAATTTCTGTGTTTGAGCTTTGTTTGAAGTGCTGGTAGCTGGGGCAGTATGAAAAACAGGGAGGAAATTTAGACCTGCTCCTCTTTTTGTGTGTGTGTTTTGGGTTTTTTTTGTTTGTTTTATTTTTTGTTTGTTTGTTCTTTCTTGGGGGTTGTGAGGATGGATCTGTGTCGGTCAGGATCACCCACTCCAGAAAACTAACATTGTGGTTGTGTAAAATGGATAAAAAGAGACAAGTCCTAGTGGCAAAATTAATATTTGGATACCAGGATGAGTAGTGGCACAGTGGGATGGAAGGGGATCATGTTTCAATACTTCAGTAATTATGGTTGAAAGATCACTTAAAATAAGATACAAAATGACAATAAAACTTTATTTTTAAGTAGATTTCATTGAAGAGTTGCTTATTATTTTGCAATAAATTAAACAGCAAAGATGCTACATACCTGCCTGTTGAGTACAAACTTATTAAAAGTACAGCTTATATAATTCTTATATAATTTAAAACATATAAATTTTAACACATGTCAATTTATAATATATTTACATAGCACAACAGCCTCGTGGAGCTCACACTCACACTTATTAACACTTCACAGATTTTTATGAAAGCTATCAGTCTTGTCTGAATGTTTTCTTGTTATGCACAAAATTGTCAGTCATCCTTGTTTTTCTTCTGAACTTGATAATCTTTTCCCATTACTCAGCTTGATAGTCTTGCACTTCCTAATAATCAGCAGTTCTTTGGGATCTAAGATTTGTTTCAATGTTCATAGTGTAGTTCAAACAACAACTAGTATCCATATCCTGTCTTGACTCCATGGTGTATGGGAGGAGAGGATTTTCTCCCTGTGCTGGTCTCACCCTTGTGACAGCCTTGCCAGTTTTTATCCTGCATTGTCTTGGCTGTGGAGCTTTTTGCATCTCCCTTGTACTCTTCCTCCCAAGGCAGGGATTTTCCTTGCCAAGATCCAACCACCCTGAAGGATCTTGTCAGGATACTCTACATAGAGTTTACCTGGCTCTTCACTGCCTCAAACACTTTATTTTGAAGTGTTGGGTTGCAGCTGGTTCAAGAGGTTCAGGTAGGTTTTGGATTTTAAAAACCTGGGATATGAGTCCCTTTCCATAAGGGTGTACACTGTTTTCTGGGCTTCATCAAAACTTGTGTGAGTTGGGTCTTGAGCCTTTTTGGCTGTTGCTTCTCTCATCTGATAGTCAATATTGATCTGGAAAGGAAAAAACAAATTGAAAACTTAAAAATGTACTCTCTTTCTATATCTAATGTTTTCAGCCTTAGAACTCAGTGTGCTGGTTCAATGTCAGAACTGCAAAGTGAGGGAATTTAGGTACTTATATTCCAGTTAGGCACTGAAATTGCTGTTCATTATAGAAGTGCAGTTTCTTATGGAGCAAGAAGTAATACAGCTCAACAATGGGCTACTTGGAGGAACAGCCTCCAGTTAAAGAGAGAAATCTTGTGTTGATCATCTCCAGTTTGAAATTTGACCAACATACAGAACTTTCAATTTTCTAGAAGGTCCACATATTTTAAAAGACAAGAAATCACCCATGGTGCTTCTGCTAGCAAACTCTAGGGATCTACAGACACCATCAGTAATTCAAACTGGGCTGACTCAGCAAGAAGCATCATGTGCTAAGCTGCTGAGGCCTTTGCTGAGAGCTCTGCTGTTGGTGCTGCCAAGTACTGGCCTGTATCCTGTGACTCTGTTTGTGAGATCTGATAATCTTATGGCTGAAGACAGCAATGATGCAAGTATGGTCATGAAAACATATGTCTATCTCTTCCTCTTCTGTAACTGAGTGAATGTGTGAGTACGTCAGTGAAGCTACACTTCTATTTTCTCACTGTCCAGAATCCTTGTACTGTAAGACTGCACTGACTGACTCTGTACATACCTGTTTAATAGCATCTGACTGAACAAACTCCTCATAAATCCTCTCTGCTTTGCCATGTAGCTGATCAGACTTGGTTTTCTTGTAATCCTCACAAGCCAACCAGAACTCGATGTTTTCCTCGCTGAACTCTGACTTCAGGAACTCCCGAAAGACCCCTTGACCACCTAAAGCCAAACACAAATACATCTTCACTTATTGACCAGAAAGGATAAAGTAAATAGCAGTTGTAGTATTGAAATCTGATATAAAATCTTGCCAAAATACACTGTTCTTCCCTTCTTCACCATACTACAGGTAGTCTAATATTAAGGCTGGTGGAAGTCTTCATAGTTATGTCCAGTGTTTTTAGATCTAGACCCTGAGTACCATATTATATCAGTGGGTTCTAGTCCTTCCTGAACAGACTGCCTAATGGTACAAGTGGAGAGAAAATTCCAAGTTACACTAATGTATTATCCAAGGATAGAAGACTGAACTAAAAGCACTGAAATGAGCTATTTGGGGGTTATTTGCTATACTGAAAATGGAAAGAAGAAAAAAATCAACTTGGAAACAAAGCTGTACTTGTGGCCATGGTGAGAGCTGTAAAAAACTGGAATGCAGCTGGCCATTCTCTGGCAGTGTTTATATAATGCTACAGCTTTGCCTATTTGGTGAGGTTGGACAAAAGTTTGTCCTCAGAGTCATATTGAAGTAATAGACTTACTTTGGCTGGCCAAGAGCTTTTCCAAAGACTGTGACCACTGAATAACTTCCTCTGTAGAAAGCCTAAGATGACAAGAGAAAGAAAAACTTTAAGCAAGAAGTCATGGGGGGTTTTTTGCACATCTGAAGGAGATAAATTTTATTATTATATTCTAGGAATATATATACCAGGTATTTACTAAACTTATGGTTTTCTCATAATTTGAGACCCTGGAGACAGCCTATTTTCAGGAAAATAATCAGAGATGGAAAAATGTGCAACTATGATGTTGTCCTGAATTCAGTTCCCAGGAAGATAAGCTTCTACTGTAATTGCAATAAAGTAATTTTGTACCTGTACTTCTATTCCCAAAGTTCTGCAAGAATGGTAATACCTCCTGCTCTTCACTTAAGTGTGAAGCACCGTTTCTTGTAAATCTTTAGAGAATAGATACCAATGTCCTTCTGATGAAAATGGATTTAACTGAGGTGTCTTCTCCCTCACTATTTTATGCAAATACATCAAATCACTAAGAAAACATCTCTAACTGCATGAATAGTTTCTGTTTACTAATGTTCACCTCTCTTGCAGTTTGGAAATTCTAGGCATTATTATAATATTTGTTGTTCTAGTAGTTTAGAAATGAAGTAGTTTATTACATTGTAAACTAGCTATAGTTATATTTTATAACTTGTTTTATCTTGGTACTTACATGACATTTCTAGTGCTGGAAGTCTTGATCCCAGATTCAATATGTGGTACCATGCACTTCAAATAGTTTTTGAGATCTGCACCACTGAAACAATGAACAGACATTTTTGTAATCCATTAAAATTACAGTTGCATTTAAATTCCACTTAAATTTTCTTCAAACTTTTAAACAGAGACAGACAGGTCCATCCTATGACTGAAGTCTGGGAAGCTACGTACCCAAGTAATTTTTTTCAAAAGACTAAGAGGCCCCCCCTGTATCCAAATCTACTTCTGATTACTTAAAGCAATCAATTAATTGATATGCCTCAGCTCAAGCCTTTTTTAATGTTGCTGCAGTCCTGGGCTTTGAGCAGGCTTTTGCAGTCATCTAGCCTGAAACACAGTGCTAATTCTTAATCTCCAAGATTAGCGGAGTGCTATTTTCACTCCTAATACATTAAAGTTTGTACGAGTTGTATATACTTACAAAGACTTTTGCTTCTTTTTATGGATTTTGCCTTCTGCAAGCTTGCAGTCTTCTCTTCCATTTAATTCAGTCATGTTGTGAGAAAAAAAAAATCCTGGCATTTTACTTAACTTCAGTGTGAAGCGACTTTTGCGATGATAATCCTCCAAGCACCAAATGTCAGCTCCCTGCCTCTGCTGCTGCCTTATATTGACGCAGGCAGACCTTCTAGCTGGTGTGAACAGATCTGTTTATCATGTATCCTCACCACAAACTGGAAGTTCCCTTTTTTCAGTGCACAGTGACGTGAGTCTTTTGAGAAAGAAAACAGACAGCGGTGTCTTGTGGTCGAAGTTAAACCCGATGACACTGTGTGTGTCTGTTACCCAAAAAAAAAAAAAGAATCCCCTCTAGAACTTTGAATCCTTGTCCCTTTCTGACTGGTACTTGCAAATCAGTAATATTTCTTGCTTTTATCAAATGAGCTGCAAATACTGCAGTCTTTTTCTTCATAAAATTCACCTGTTAATGCCCATGACCTGAAATTTTCAATTAATTAGGTGGGCTTAGCAGAATACTAGAAAAAAGTACTTTAAGATACTCCAGTATTAAAGTTCCATATGCAACAAGCTATATGCAAGTCACCAATTACGTTTCAAACTAGAATATTATATTGGACAGAGGCATCTGGTTTGTTTAGACGTGTGCCGTGAAAATATTTAGAAGTGATTTTCATAGAAAAGGGTTTTGAAGCAGCAAGAATTTATTTAATTTGGTGTAATTTTACCAAGTCAGATTATTTGGAAGCACACTGCCATATTTCAGGAACACTTCCATAATTTTAAGTGACTTGGCACGTATGAATATTAAGTGAAAGAGCTGCTGTTGTAACCACAGTGTGAATATTACAGCAGGTTTGAGGGAGGTGTGCATTTTTTGTGCATACTTGAGTTCCATTGCAAAGAAGAAACCATGGATATAAAACAAGATGAAGAATTAATTGTAACTCTCTGTCTGGGATGACGATTTAGATGTTGAAGTACTTGATCTGGTCCCTGGGCATCCCAATTTCTGCTTGATTGCTTTTTGAGGTTTTTTTTTTTGTATTGGTGGTTGTTTTGTTTTGTTTTTCTGTGACATTTTGAAGATTTTGTTGTACTGAATAACACGTACAACTTTGATTACTTATAAATAGCTCATGACTGATGCGAGCAGGGCTGCATATGATCGTGGTAACTGCTCACACATCTACAACTTCCTAGTGAGGTGGGATGCAAAGGACTGGGAGACCAAAAGCTGTCTGCAGACAGCTGTGCACGCAAGGACACACCGTCTGCATCAGGGTGGTTTTAACCGCAGGAGGCTCCCGATCCTCAGTGTTTAGTGACACAAATGGGTCTGCATAGGTCGTACTGCAGGGAAATATTTATCTCCGTGCTATCAGGTAAACACTGACCTTTGTGCAGCAGAGATATTTACCAACTGCTCTTAGCCGCCCTGAATAAGGCTAAAAAGGAAGAAAGAGATGTTATCAGTACTGTGTGTGTTTTCGTACCCAGCGTGCTGGGCTTTGACATTCAGCCCCCTCAGCACCTCATTGTGTTTCCTCAGTCAGTAGCCGTCCTTAGTGAATTGCTGGCAGGGTTTTAGAGATGCTGCATCCAAACTCATCTCACAAAGGTGCAATAAAAGGGTAAAAGGCGACAGACAAAAGTCACCTTGAGGAGGGGAAAAAACCGAAAACACTATTTCCTATCATATCTCCCGGTACTGAGGCTAGAAGCAGGGCAATGTCTTGAACTTACAATTACAAGCTGGTATAAACAAACCACCAGAGACGTTCTGTGAGTCTTAAGAGGGATTAGACAGAGTAGATTCCTTGAAGAATAGCATGGTTTGTTTGTTTATACCTACTCTCAGTGCAAGACTGTTGACAGTTGGTTTGCAAGACAAGGAATGTCTGTTCTCCATTTAAAATGAAATTACTATCTTTACTTTTGGAATTTGTTAAATATATCAATGCATATAACAGGTGTTGCATCAGACCTTCCTCTAGAAAGGGGTTATCATGTGGTCTTTGTACTTCACGTTCTTGCAGTAAATATTCTCTTGAGTAAAGAAAGAATAATATTCTTGTAATTTACATCAAGATAATGCTGCTGTCACACAATATTTGAATTGCTTTCCAGATACTTTATTTTTTATAGAGGAGATCAGATGTATTAATATTACATAACAGTGTCACTTATACCACTGGACTCTAGGAGAAGTGATAACCTTTGTCTTTAGGATCCTGGTGCTAATAAAGGCAGTCAAAAGTGAAGTAGGAATAGGTGGGGTACTATACTGTGAAGGAAGAAAAAGTAGTGGTTAACAAGCAGACCACCTGCCATCAGCTGATGTTCTTATGTTCTGTTCTCACATCCTCAATTAGCAATGCTCTTAATACATGGGAGAGTCCTCTCCCGTCTTCCAAATCAGTAAACCCCATTCCCTGCACTACTACTGCTGCTCTTTATTCCTGTGCAAAGAAAATCAGAGCTGCCTCTCTGGCTCATTCTATGCCAGGTCTATTTGTCTATTTGTGTAAAGATTCGTTTAAGACTGGGAAATGCAGAGAGAAGACTGGGAGTTACAAGTATCTGATTTGGAGAAGGGATGAACAGTGTGTGCCTAGGAAAGAAGTTTGGCTCATAAACTTCTAGCTTGGGCCATAAGAAGTGTGAAGACAATATAAAAAAACAATATTCTCATATCTTCCTGTAAGCAGTGCTCAAGCTCCACAAAATCAAAACCTATTGCATTTAGTAGCAGACATCTCAACGTGGAAGTGTGATTATTATTCACTTTTTTTCCTCCACTGTGGATAAATACTTTCTTCCTCTGAGCAACTCTGATATTCAAGACATCCTTTTTTTTCCTCAATGGCATGTTTCACAGACTTTGATTCACTCTATGCAAGCCCACTTGTCTTTAAAACATTACTTGTTGAATGCAGTGCAAGTTTTCCAATTTAAAAAATGAGAAAAATTGTCTACAAGACTTAGGTAAATATACAATTACAGTGAGAAGGCAAAGAGCAACTGCAAGATTCATAGGGCTGACACTAACTTTTCTCATTACTTGGGTAACCTTATGCTTCCACAGAAAGTCTGCAGACCACAGAAAACCAGGAAAACCCCTGCACGGAATGTCCAAACTTAAAAGTGCTTTGCTAACTATGTGTTTGGTTATTGTAGGGGATTCTGCTTTGCACAAGAGTTGGACTAGATCCCATGGATGGACTAGAGGTTGATTACCTACAACTTGCACCATTCTATTGCTCTGAATACTCTGACTTGACATTTGCAGTGTCAAAAGGGCTACTGATTTTTAACTTGACTTAGAAAATATAATACTTTCAAACCATATGCATACATCCTTGTTTCCTGTAGACAGAAGTGTAGTCCAGGTTCTGGTGGGGTTTAACATGATTCCATGAGGTATCATAGTTATGTCCAGAGCCTGTGGAAAGCTTTTGCATAACTTCTGTCCTCCTAATTTCCTGGGTTTCTTTCAGTTTCCTCAGGAGATGGTTGGTAATAGACCTGTCTTTTTCATCTCCCACTGTCTTAATCTACCCATATAATACTTTCCTCTATTTCATGCAGAGCATGATGGCTAATTGCTGCTCGAAATACTTCCTTGCTTAATAATCATTCTTCTGTGTTATTACAGGAAATTGCAAAAAGGATATTTTAAGCCTTACAATTGTAGGGCTTATTAGAATAATCCCATCATTTGATACAGAATTCTTTTTGTCCTAGGGTTTGACCCCATTGCCTCCTTTAACTCTGTCCAATAAAAGGACAGAGGAGCACTTTTTGCAGCAACAGTAGCACAGGTAGCCTTCATCAGCTGGTTTCTGCTGATTTCCAGATCTCTTGTAGGTTTGTGATAAGTAATAAATCCAACTTAATGTGCACAGAAAACACTTGCAAATATTTGCTAATATCCAACCTGTTTCCATGCATTGTTTTCTGTTGTTTTTGGTGTCTGGTTGGTAGAGTGTAAGAGAGAAAATATGAGAATTTCCAAGGTTACTGGACAAGTTTGGTTAAAGCAAAGAGGATAAAACGTTCTGTGAACTCTTAAGTCCCATTTGCTGGTGTAAATGACTTCAAGCTTCTCCTTCTGACTTCTGCTTTTATGTTTCTTTTTGGTCACTCTTGGCAATTTTTAGCTTCACTGCACTCTTGCTGTTTATCCCAGAGTTCTCTGGAGCTAAGCCTGGCCACATCTGCTGAGGTTGAGTGCCCAGCCAGACAGTGCTGCCCCACTGCAGAATATCTGCCTGCCCATCACATAGCTGAGTGCCAACTATGAAAACAAGTGATTTCTTTGAAATGCTGCTGTCTTTTATGTGACCTAAAGAAGTCAACTGCTGATAAACCATCTCTCTACCAAAAAAGAAAAAAAAAAAAGGCGCTTAAAGGAAATAGAAACTAGTTTTTATGTGAGAGGAAACAGTGCTCATTAAAAAAAAAAAGGGTGGGTGCTTTTGAGGTGCAGGGATGATATGTTGGAACATTAGGATTTTCTCTAATAGCATGTAGTCAGTCCATAACAGTCATGGTATCCATTATGATTTATTTTATATCTAATTTCTGCTACAAGCAAAAGTTTGCTCAAATGAAATACTGAAGCCATTAAGATAAAAATCTTGCTACTGGTTTTAGTGGTCTCATTTTTGGTGTTGGAATGATTTGACTGAGAATTGGTTTCTTTGAGGACTATTGCTTTTGTTTGAAAGTTCAAATGTTCCCAATGTTAGCTGTTGTTCCTAATTAATTCAATGATAGTTTTAATTTTGGAACCATTGAGGCCTAACTAGGATTGAATGGCATTGTACTTCTCAAAAT
This sequence comes from Manacus candei, assembly GCF_025592945.1. NCBI lineage: Eukaryota > Metazoa > Chordata > Aves > Passeriformes > Pipridae > Manacus > Manacus candei. The sequence goes on from NW_026138053.1 coordinate 21,059,611, forward strand.
ACAAGAGGACTTCTATATTTGAAAAACAAGTAAAGCCTGATGCCAGCCTAGGTCAAGGAATGCCACAAACTAAACCTTGGGCAATGATCTACCACTTGAGGAAAGTCTTGTGGTGTTTGTTGTGTGGGAGACCTGACTCTGGAGGACAAGTAACCAGAGCTTTCCTGCAATGTTTTACCTCTTTCACTTCCTCAACATAAAATAACTTGACAGAAACATTCCTGCAAACTGCCAGTTCTACCCAAAATTGCCCTGTCTGTCTCTGAAGTATCTGCAGGATACTTTTAGGGGATTTTTTTTTGTTTTAGGGGTTCCCCTAGCTTCTGTGGAGTTTTGGGGGGTTTTTTTGGACCATGGCAGCAAAGGAGAGACCTGTCAGGAGCTCTTGAAATCACTGTGGAGAGCACTCAAGTGATGTTTTCCCTGGTGTTATGAATCGTATGGAGATCAAAATACAGTCCAGTCTCTACATCCATTCTGGTATGCCTACTGGCTCTGTAAAGAGATGGCAACAGGTCTTTCCTTTATCTGTCTAAACCTCTAAATGTTTCCATGGGCACTGTGCTTCCACCTTTTGTGACTTCAGTCAAGTCATGTCACCTCTCTGGCTGTTGTAAGTGACCATTAGCTACTGTAAGCCTTCGGATTTAAAACATTGTGGAATATAAGTTGTTATTATGGTTACTATTTTCTCTATGGCATCTTCTCAAACTTTCATGACTCAGCTTTACAGAAAAATATTAACAATATTTTATTATAAGTGTTTTTAGCATTAACAGTCATGTGATTATTATAGGATAGAGTCAGTGCAAGGAATTAGATGTATATTTTTCTCATGATGCTGAAGCACATTTCACTGATATGCATATCCAGTAACCCTCCATTTTTTTTGGTGACCATTTCTTAATTACAGTGTAATAAGCTTGTACAGTTTATCAGAAATCAGATCCTTTTCTCTCTGAGGCTTTGCATCTGAAATAAATTAACTGTTTGATTTCTGTGAAATCAAAGGACTTCTGGTTCTCAGCCAGACTCAGTGACACATGGATTGACAAAAAAAAGGGGGGAGGGGGAGAAAAAACTGCAGTACAGTGACTTTTGAGTGCTGATGCTGATGGTGATGCTTCCTGTATCTGCTGTTTGGTAGCGCAGGAAGTGTTCATCATGCACCATCTGGGAAACGCACACATTTCTGATTATCTCCTCACATTTTTATGCAGTCACACACTGCACTGACCCAGCGTGTTGTTTCTCATGTTTTATTAAGCAAAATAGAGTGAGAACAGGACCTGAGGCACTGGGGTGTGAAGCAGAGTTTGCTGAGTTATCACTGTCAGCGTGGAAATGTGGCGTGAGCAGAATGCAGCTGTCGCTTTTGAACTTGACAGGCTTCAGTTTCATCTGAGTCTTAACAGTGAAAGATTAGGTGCTTTTTCTCTCTTACTGTTTTAATAGAAGGCAAAATTCTGTATCCTTCAGTATTAAAGTAACAAAAGGTTTGATTCAACGCAGCAAGCTAAAACTCATGGTTTCCATTTTTAAAATGTTTTTAAAAACTTTTAAACAGAAAAAGTATTACTGAAGCTTTAAGTGGGATTATGTTCATAAAGACTTCTCTGTAGAATTACAAATAGTTTTAAGTGTCTATTTCATGCTTGGTGTTATAAATTTTCTGGCTGAATTATCACATCAGTGCTGGCCCAAATATGGCTCTTGCTTTGACAAAAAAAAAAAAAACCAAACAAAAAAAACCCCAAAAAATCCTCACAGGGATGGGTTCATCCAAAGATTGCCTTATTACTGGAGACCACTCCAGACACAAGGAGGATCTGTCCTGATACTCAGAAAAACAACCAGATGTATCAGGAGACTATCTTGGCTGAGCAGGGAACTCACGATGGAGCTCAGATTTAAAAAAACCAGCGTACAGGGAGCTGAAGAATGGACATGTTAAAAAGAAGGAATTTAGAAACGTTGTCCAGGGGTGTAGAGATGTTGTTGGAGGGCTTATCAAGGAGGTGAAACCAGGCTCTCACAATGCTGTGTGGTAGGAGGATGGGACACAATGGGTGCAGATTTGCACAAGAACAGTTTTTGGTTATACAGAAAACCTTCTTCCCCCTTAAGGGCAGCAGAGCAGGCTGCCTGCAGATCTGGGTCATCTCCATCCTTGAAGATTTTCCACAGCAGATGGATAAATCTCTAAGCAACAGGGTGTTGGAGTAGAAACCTGCTCAGTTCCTTCCCAACCTGATTTATTCTGAGATTCTATGTATAACTAATGAATAATGTCCTGACTATAGAAGTGTAATTCACTTAGAAAAGAATGGTGATTGTAGAAATTATTACATGTTTCCAACTTGACTTTTTAAATAAGAACTACATACTGGAAGTGCATAATTCAAATTACCATTTCTTCCATCTCCCTCTGAAAATCCTTGCCTAGTATATAGGAGAAGTAGCACAAAGTTACTTCAAGAAATGGGAAAATTGGAGGTAGTAATGTAGTCTCAATTTAAATCTATGGAGATTTAAAAGCAGCATGTTTTCTGTGATGTTCTCTTAGAACCAGCTCTTCCTGTGATGAACCAGGAAAGGAAGAGAGTTTAGTTGTATTTCCTGTCACTTACTTTGAATCTCACCTGCTGTCTACTTTGACTTCTCAGGAATCAGAATGTTTGCAACAGAAAGACTTGAATTTTCTCTCATTTATTATATTTGCTGTTTTATGCTATACCACAGGGACCAACCCCATCCTCCCTCCCTCCCTTCCATATGACTTGCACCTGACATATCCTGAAACACTGGGACATCTTGCCCAGAGAGATGGTGGATACCTAGGAACATTCAGGGTCAAGCCAGACAGGGCTCTGAGCAGCCTGATCTGATTGAAGGTGTCCCTGCTTATTACAGGGAGTGGGACTGGATGACCTTTAAAGGTTTCTTCCAACCCAAACCATTTTAGGATTCCATTAAATGCCTGTACTAGACTGGCTGCTACTTTTGAACTGCTGGAACCTCTGTGCATTTGAGGAAATTCAGCTACCAGCAGTCAGCATATAATTCCTGAGAAGAATGTGGGCAAACACATTATTACAATGCAAGTCTACTGTGGTTCTTAGAAAACTGAACTGCTCTTTGATCATATAATATTTAGTTAAAGACAGTTATTTGTAAGAAACAAGTGGGTTTATGTTTGACAAAACAAATATTCCTGAATGTACCCACCCATGTTACTGGTGCCTGTGCTTGGCACCTGTTTTCAAACATGAATCACCCAGGATGCCAGTCTGAAAGCCCTTGGTGCATGGGTTTGATTAAGAACAGCCTAATCCTTCACATGCCTTCTCCTTGCAGAGTTGAGAACAGAGTTTATGTATATGCCTACGGTTTTACTAAAATAAATGTGTGCTTCTTTGGATCTCTACAATTCTCTCTCATCCCTAACATGTGAGGGAAATGACTCTTTAATTCACATCTAAATTACAGGACATAGGCCGTAGATGAGCCCTTGTCATTCAGAACCACTGCTCAGTTTCTCATTAATTATCTACCTGGAAGCCTACAGACAAGAGTAGTGATTAGAATCTTTATTCAAAAGAGGATTTGTCATATCCTCAGAATGGATTTTCCTAATACGTGTCATTCTCAAAACGCAAAGTGACTACCATGTCACACCAGTTCCTCACCCGTGGTGAAAACTAATTATTTCAACCTTGTTTCTGTGACCTCCACAGCCCATTAAAACTGCTCTTCCTGCAGCGTGGGCTTCGTGTTGCCAGGTCTGAAATCCCCATGGCCTGTGTGCTGTACATGTCAGTACTGTAAACTAGGTGAGTTCTGACACATGGGGCCACTTCCCTTTGATTTTGAAATGAATTTGAACACATGAAAATTCAGTGTGCAAACCAAGATAACCAAATCTGGAGGGAAGGTTTCATATGAGCAGCAGGAAACGGAACCCGCCGGGTTTCACGACAATAATAGTTTTGCTCTTAACTGCTGAGCTTTTTTGTGCTGCTCTGAGTTACTCTGAAAGAGTCATCAAAACTTGATATAAAAGTTCTTCTAACCTCAACCTGAGACATGGGGCTTAGAAACCACAGGATAACAATCCTTTATAAAGATAGCTGTTCTATTGGTTGGCACTGCCTAGGCAAGTGCTAAAAGGAAGCAAAAGAGACTGTTAAATATATTTTTCTTTCTTAAGAGTGTGAGATACTTGTAAAAACACATGTGGGTATATATGTGTATATGTAACTTTACATTCTCTCTAATATCCATTTAAATGTAATAATAGAATGGCTCCTCTCTTTCCATACATGATACATAACATCAGAATGTTTGCAGCAGATCTGACTAATACACACCTCTTAGGAAGTATTCGTAGATGCTTGCATGTGTTTTATTAATAATGTTACTTAAAAGCAGCTTTGCAACTTCCAAGTTGCCAAGTTTCCTCTCAAATACAGTTTGTTCTTGGTTTTCATTTAAACCTTGTCATATTTAACACTCAAGCAATGTATTGGAACACATTATGTCAGTGACAAACATTGCACAAAACCTGTTGGTGTTAGAAAATAAAATATAAAACAAGTATTGTTCTATATAGAAGCATGGGGGTAATTCTCTTAGATTTGCTTAGAATCTGATTACAGCCTTCAGTTTTACTGTGAACTCACTTAATGTAGGAATAGCCACAGTAAGTGAAGGAAAAGGAAGGCGACTTGGGTTTTTGGTTATTACATTCTCTTTTTTTGTGTGTTAATGTCCTTGAAATGCTAATGCTTTCTGCATTTGTTTTTCTGGAAACTACAGAATAGCTCCCCCCCAGCTTTTTACTCTTAATGAAAAAATCAAGTCAGGTAATGATGCAGTTTGAATGAAAATCAGCAGAGCTGGAGTGATCTCTGCCAAACTTCACCCTTAATTGTAATGGTAAGAGACACTTCCCTCAGCTTGGAAGCTCTTTCTTTCTTTTTAGCTCTCACTTCCTCATTGCTGTTATTCAGAAGGATGAAACTCAAATTTTCTGTGAGTTTCTTTACTCACTTAAGACTGTAGAGATGTCCAGACCTTTTTAATGTAAAGGTTGGGGTCTGTAACCAGAATGAGTAAAAGGCAACAACTCAGGAAACAAGAAAGCTAACTTCTGAGCTGAATAATAAATAGGACTTCACTTGCACCAGGACTCAGACACATAGTGAAAGATTAATTATAAAATTTCTCCTACCAATGGGAGAAATTCCTAGCAATAGGAAATGGCAGGACATTACCTGCTTTATGGTTCTTCTCCTCTAGTGAACTGGCATGTCATGCCACTTATTTTTCATGTAGTAATTGGTTATGAATAACTGGACTATCTCCCATGGGAAGACTTTTCCCGTGGTCCTGACTTCGTTTGGTTATATTTTGCTTAGGATCTTGCATGTGGCAGCTTCCCCCTCACATAAACAAATATTGCTGATTGGAAAATGACAACATCAGGAAGTCTTATTACTGCTGGGGAGGGGCAAAATGTGTAAAATGACATTCTGTATGACATGGCCATTCTAACTGTGGCCATCAAGGATGGTATAAGTAGAATCTACTAAACACAAAGCTACAGTGAACCTTGATGAATATTTAATAGATCCTTTCTGTATTCTCATGGTTCATGCAAATAACCCTCTAAAGTCAGGTCACAATAAAAGAGAGACCTAACAACATTAATTTGCGTCATTTGAAGCTCAGAACACTGTTTGCATATTGTTCTCTTTTTTTAACTCGTTTCGTCTGCTGTTGTAGCAAGATTTGTATTTTACAAGCCACCCTCTTTCTGATTCCTCTTACGTTCATTGAATAACCAGCACCACTTTCACTTGTCATCTGGTTTCATCTCACTGTGGGTTGCTATGGAACGTTCCAAATATTAGGGAGCTGCGGTGTTACAAAGCCCGAGGCTCCATGTGGTTTCCAGTCACAGAGCAAAACAATTGGAAAAATACGATCTTTGAACCTGAGAAACTAACACAGACCTCAAAACATTGCAGCACGTGGAATATATATTTTGCGACACTCATGGTTTATGATTGAATGAGGTTTCTGTTTACCTGATCTATCTGATAGGCTCATGTGAAGAACAGACTATTCTGCTATTTCTGCAAATGTAATTTCTGTGAATTTTACTTTCTTGCTCTCATTGGCTCATGCTAATACCTGTTTCCTTTTTGCCCAACTTGTGTTATACCTCGTATTCATAGAAGAAGGAAGAACACTTACAACTTCAGTGAATCTCTTCAGAGATCTCTTGTCCAATTTTTCAATACTTGCAATATGCTGCTTGCGTTTTCAAGAAACCAAGGGAGGGCTAGTGTCAAGACAAAGAAGCAAATAATATAATTGCCTAAAAAGTATATTTTTATGTATCACACTGGACCTGTAGTTTATCTGGATTCTTTTCCCCTTATGTTCATCAAGCTTTTGCTTTTCATTCTCTTCTTTCTACGAAGCCTCTCTGTCAGTGCTAGAGACCATTCAGCCTCTCTATCTGGCAATGCTGCATGTGGATGTCGAGAAGATTGCAGGGTGCAGAAGCGCTGTGGGTGAGGTAACACTGAGAGGAAACTGAAACAAAGGAGCTGGTAAGATGGAAAAAATAAAGGAATAAAAGAGTGAGAGGGAACTTTTCCCATAGAACCTGCCACTGTGCTGTGGAATGAGCCCCAACCCTGTACTTTTTTCAAGGCAATAGACTTCAGTGAGATGAGGAAGAAACTGTTATATTCATTTTCTCCCTAAACTTGATAGCAGAGTTTAGCTTGAAACTTCATGTTCACAAAGCTTTCCATGAAAATAACAATGAAAACTCAGTACTGTCCCAAATACAAAATTTGCCAAGGATATGTGAAGTGAGGTTTCAGAAAAAAAAAGATTCAGTTTTAATCTCCCCAGTCTTTTGAGGATGGTAGTTAGATCTCTTGTTAGCGTACACTGGCTCCAGGAGCGATACAGAAAACCCAGCCTGCATAAATCTGTTTGTTCTAGAATTCAAGCCAAAACTTTAAGGCTTTCCTCTTGTGTGTGGTCTCAGAAACAACTGGAGCACCTGTGGCCACCAGTGCATCTGCAGTTGCTATCCCCGGGGGCTGGCAAAGGGAAACCACTTCACAATGAGTGGTTTTCCGCTGGCTGTGCAGTGTTTATCAACCCTTTTCAAAGGTAACTTATTCCTTTTCACTGTTACAATGGCCAACCAGATGTGGGAGGGAGGGCACACCCGAGGTTTAGAACAAACCCAATGCCATGATTCTTTGGAATAAACTTGACAGTCTGTGACACACACAAAGCACCTGCGTAGCAGTATGACATTCCTCTTCTCTTCTTCCTTCTATGTAAATGAGTCTGACTGCCTTTGGTGGGATCCCTGCTGAGAACTAGCTTATTGCAGAATATTTTTGTTGCAGAGGCAGATGAGGAAGTTTTATGCAGCATCAGCAGAACTGTAGGATACTCTATAATTACAATTAAGTGATTGTTGTGAGCTCACCCTGACAGTGAAAAACACTCATCTTATTTCAAAAGCAGATAAAAGGACATGGGCTCTAAGAAATCTGTGATACTGCTAGAGTAGCACTGGGAAGTTTATTCATCATTCTTAGGAGACAAATTTGGAGTTCTTTGGCGTGTTTAATTACAAAATTCTAATTAAAAAAAACAACGAATTGCACTGAATTGTACCTATATTAATGAGAAAACTCTCAATATAATTTGAGATAAACTTTGTTTCATTATTAAAAATCCAGCTCAATCAATGGCCTTGTAATTCCCTAGTCACTGTTGAGCCTGGCTGATGGAGATTGTTTTTGTGTTAAGCAAGATAATTTTTGAGTAAAGACCACGTACGCATTCTTATTTTAACGTGTTACCCATTTGTCAAGGGTAGGCCACGTAGGCAACCTCACAAGGAACACCAAATAATACCATGTTTGTCCTTGAGTAGAAGGGGATAGTATTTGGAAGCTACATTGCAGAGGAAAGGCCAAAAGGCACCCTCTGTGACCTGCTACATTAATGAGCTTTTATGCTTTACAGACAAGTTCACTGAGTACTTGTAGACAGTAAAGAATTTCCGAAGCCAGTGTGAGTGCAGAGATGATACACTTTTTTTTAAACTCCTTGCTACACTGATACTGTCACATTGCTCTAGCTCAAAGCATGAGCACAAGGAAGTTGCAGCATCCGTCAGAGGAGATGCAAATTTGTTCAGTTTGGCTCCATTGTCATAAAACCTGGGACAGAGTCTTTGATCCAGTACTGACAGGCATGATGGTAACTATTGCTGTTTGCACACTTACATAGGTAAAGGTAGGTGTACAAACCTCTTGTGATGTCCTTCTCCATTCCATGGAGCTGGCAATCCTGGGTCCTCAAGGTCTGGGAATAACAGGAGTTAGTTTCAGCACTACAGAGCCGACAGAGGGACAGTGAGTGCTGGATAGGCATAGAAAATCATGTAATTTGTTTAACATAGGGTTCTGGTTAGTTGTTTACTGTTTATATAGATGTATATTTTACATGATACAAAAAGAGAAGAAATTTCTTTCTTTTGTTTATTTCCCTGAATTTGTAATAATAATAATAAAAAATTAATAACATCATAGCAAAGAATTTTGTTCTGAACACTATGTTCTGAAGCATATTGATCTTAAGTCCCAGTGTATACCAGTCTGCATTTGCAATGCAAAAAGGTAGTTATGAGTTCCTGGAACAACTGTTGACATGTAACCTGGGTAACTCCTAGCATCACTGATGCAGGTTTAAGAAAAACCCAAAACAAACAAAAAAACCCCAAAATGCTAGATGATGCTGTATTCTTTGGGCTTTGGACCTGCAAATGCTGAACCCAGGTGCTTTTTGATTGATCCTCTCCCTAAATTGTAATCTTTTTGAAGTTTTGTGAAGAAACAATTATCCAAAAGTGCAGATTCTTGCAGAAACAGGGTTGTAGGTTGTATAAGAGTGGTAGTATCAAATTGGCTTGGCTTTGTGGGTCCTGTTGTCAGATGAGAGGCTGCAATATTATCTCAGATCTCATCTCAACAAAGAGATTTTGTTGAATGCTTTGCATAACCATCAATGTCATTGACCCTCTAAAAATTATTTTAACACTAACAAAATTAAATGAAAATTACATGTACCTACTTACAGAAACTTACACATAGGTGCATGTCAACCTTTGTGAAACTTCATCATGTGATGTTTGACTTTGCCTAGTTCCAGATTTGAGCTGAAGTGTTGAAGGATGTTATTTGCCCATTATAAGATGAGGTTTTAATCTTAGCTCTTTTTAGCATGGAATAGCCTTCTAAATCTGGTAATGTGCTCTCTAACATGTGAATTTTATTCCTCCTTAATACTTCTGCCCCTTTTTTTTTGACTCTGTCACAGAGTTTTGTGATGTTCCAGCTGTTTCTCCTTTTATTTACAGAAGACACCAGTCAGTAGTACTCTGAAACCTGTTGAGCTCAGTCTCTTATTAGTTCACTGGATGTAGCTGTGCACCTGTCTAAATACCAAAGCAGATTGAAGGCATTTGGAATTGGTGAGAATATGGCCTTGTGCAGATATGAGAGAGGAAAGCAGACCAGCTTGCCACCTCAAAACAATTACAGGAATTCAAACTTGTATATTTTGATTTCAAATACCTTTTGTCTGGTTTTATTTGGCTCATAACTATTGTTCTACAGATAAAATTTTAATAAATCAACTAGATACAGTTTCACTGCTGGAGAGCACACTTGAATGTATGATGCTAGAATATTAGGTTGGCAGATATGCAACTTGGTGTTTCAATGAATTCCTAATATGTGTGTTGGTCACACATCAGCAGTATTTACTGATACAGCAGTGAGAACAGTACATGACAGAGAACAGAACATGATAGAACAGGAGAAGGAAATAGATTGAATGTTGGGTACAAAAATAGCTAAGAAGTCGTATTGCTGTGGTTGGAAGATAAAGTGTGGGTTGTTTGGTGCTAAAGCATATATAAAATGAAGGCGTTTCTCACCACCAAAAAGGGGTGATCAGTTTAAACAAGTTTCATTGCAGCAATAGCAGGGGTCATGTAGTTATGGAATGACACTTCAGTAAACTGGGTCTGCCATGGATTTCCTGTGTGAGTTAGAGCAAAACTTATTCTTTCTGGGTTCTTAACAATCACCCAGGCATGGGTATCTACTCCCATGTGAAATATGGTGCTGTGTCTGAAAAGTCTAGGCAGCATTGGCAAGTATGGCCTAGGAGCTGTGGAAGCCCTGTGGTCTCCTCAAGTGATGAATGAAGATCAGGTGGCTCATGAAGGGGTGTCAGATGACAATATGTCACTATGTGTGGGCTAAGTGGCAAGAACAGAAACCAGAAGAAAGGATTTGTAGGGATTTAGCAGAAGTGCTGCAGGTAGAACAACCTAGATCCAACAAAAAACTTATTAAGGAGAAAAAGTAAAATGAACCTTGGCATAGCTTCATGTAAGTAAAGACTAATTTTGAGTTTTATTATCAGAATGTTTGGGTTTCTGAATTTCACACAGCCCCTGAGCTAAGAGCTGGTGTTTACAGGGGAGTTTTGTTCAGATTATATATGTCCAGGCTGGGACAGGAAAGGCTATGAACTCAAAAGGCCATGAATTCAACCTGATGTGGATCTGAAGTGAATCGATAAGTTTTATGAAGTTGTCTAAGGTACTTGGTCTGATTTTGACTGGATTTTTCTAAGTGGTTTGCTCAGAGTTTGAATAATACCAAAGCACTTAGATATTTGGCAGCCTCAGACTGGCCCTGCATCACAGTTAACAATGGCCTCGTTTACTTTGCTTTTGGGGAACATCTTTTAAAACGTGTTTTCTCTTTTTGCTTTATTGTTGCTTAGATAATCAAAAAACAGTGAAGTACATTTTTTCCCCTTTCTCGTTTCCTTTCCTACAGCTTTTAGATACACATAATATGACTACATCTGCTGCTTTCCTTATTTACACCCTCAACTGCTTTACTTAAAGAGGTGACTGTGGGGAGACTGTACTTCCTCCACGCTGCTAAAATGTCCCATCATCAAAATAGAGTATCAGAGAGGTCCTGGAGGTCTTCTGCCCACACAGCTTTTTTTTTTTTTTGTAAGTCTCACCATGAGATTACAAATATCGAGTGAAATGAGTAAGAGTCCCAACTGATTAGTCAGTCCCTCAAAAGCGGAAGCAGACGACTTCCACCCAGAGCCCTGCACAGGGGAGACCAAACAGGAAAAGGAAACGGGGGACAAGGAGGCTGAAAAACTGCGTTCACGACATGCGTCCCACATAACCACACGCTCCTGACAGGCAGACAGACCCAAACCTTGTCTTACGCACTGTCTCCTCTTATGACTAAATCAGCATTTACTTACTAAACCAGTTTGTTTGTTTAATCGAATAAATCAAATAAATAAGTGTACGACATCAATATTTATAAACCCCTTCCCTTTAAGTGAATAAAGTGGCAGCACATGTTCACACCATTTAACATAACTACAAAAGATGTAATTTTCTTTTTTTTTTTTCAAGTACTAACTGAAATTTGCGAAAAAATTTATAAAGTCCCCCTAATACCATTTCAATGTGAGAAAAATGTTTTGGAAAATGAAATATTTTTATAAAAATAGTTAATGAAAAAAAACACAAAGAAAATCCAAGTACAAAGGCTGAAAGGGATTATATTCCCATCACAAAATTAAGCAAATGTTTGCTAGTGTCCCATCAAGCCTTCCATCTACAGAGTCCTATCTATGTCCATCTACACTTTTTTCTGGAAAAAGGGACATATTTTGGGGAATATTTATGTAAGACTATAAAGAGAAAGATTTTTAGACTGACAAATACATTTTGAGGGTCCATACAAATCAGTGATTTCAAGAAAAAAGAAATAAGATACACTAAATGAACTGACATGGCAGCATCATGTCCGCTTTCACGGACTTGAAAGTTAGTGCTTCCCTCCTAAGTTTCTTCTGTCTCCCTCCTCACAGATATATTGAAAGGTTAAAATATATATATTCACCAAGTCACAAAGGCTCTGGAATTTCTCTTCTTTCCATCTCTCTAATGTTTGCTGTGTCCAAAAGCTCTGCACTGCCGAGGGAAGGGTTTAAAGCATTTCCTATGTACAGACTTGCCAAAGGCAACACTAATGGCTAAGGAAAGAGAAAAGATGATCAGCACACTAAACTGGTATGGATTTTAGTCTTATGAATATGTCTACAGATGCTATTAAGTTCCTGAACTTTTGCCTTGGATGAGACTACATAAAGGCTTAAAGAGCATGTCAGCCATTATTGAAGATTTGTGTGGGTTTTGTGGTTTGGTTTTTGATTAGACACAGTGGGGACAAGACTGTCCTGGTTAATAGAACTATGACTCCCTTTGTAGTGAATTTATAAAACTTAGGTGTGTTTCTATGCATTCCCTTCCATATTAAATGCACCATAATCTGGTTATCCTTAGGTACTTTTATAGTAAACCCATAGTTTATCTTCTCACTTCAGACAATAAGGGAAAGGTAAAGTCTCTAAGAAATAAGATCCCTTGGTAATATGATTTGGTTCTGTTCCTGTAGTTGTTCAGCCCTCAGACCTTCAACTGACTTCACTGGGATCTGCAAAAACGTAGCTCTAGGAATGCTCCTTAACCAAGGTCATTAATCACTGGTATGATTTTCATGTTCCTGCGAATCCTGTTGACAATGAAACAGTACAACTGCCAGAAGTTTAAGACTGTTTCTAGCTGTTAATAGCAACCAGTGTATATCATAGAATAAATGTCCAACAGCCAGGGTGTTCTGTGTTCTCTCTTTTTGAGTGTTATTTGATTAATGTTAGCACGCTCAGCTTACATGAAGAAGGATTTACTGGTGGAAAAATAGATAACAGGCACAATCCTACAATTTAATGTACCTCATGAGTAGCAATAAACCAACAACTGATTCCGCTGATTCAGAAGTCCATGTGAGGAGTTATGAGGTTTATGAGGTTTGTAGTAGTCTCTACAGAGATTCCAGATGTCAGATCACAGAAGTAATGAGAAGATTCTAAAGGGCTGAAAAATACTTGCATAGATTCAGAACTTTTTAAACCCCTAAAAGACCTTGATGACCTAGTTTGACATGCTGCAAAATAAAAGCTTTAGAATTACATGCAAGTAAAACATTCTTTAGAATGCTATTTAATTTGGATTTGGAGTCTATTACTGGTCTAATACGTCTTGACATGGTCTTGTCCTTAACAAGTGTCTTGTTCTAGTTTGAACTGGTCTTGCTTTTGTATTTCAATTTCTGTTATGGGTTATGATGACATTATTTGTTGATCTGTTCCATGACAAATTAAATAGATTTAATTTCTTTGCTCCTTTACTAGCAAGGAGATTGCTGGGCCCCAATTCTGGCTCTTTTTATAAGCCCTTTAAATTTGGAAATGATAGTTTTAACACATGGAAATCAAAATGACATAGGGGATGGTATTTATGTCCCACTTTATATGCAAGGATATTAATACCTTTCTGTGTAAATAATCAAAATGCAAAATGAACTGCCTATCACATTTGGAATGCAGAAAATACACATTTATGTGTATAGAATATGTTTTAAATATGTATTTTTGGGGTATGGTCTGTTGGTCTAGGACCAACTCACTATGGGTGATGTGTGAACAGTTCCTGTATTAGGAAGAATGCAATTTTGTACATAAAGAGCAGGAATACATTTCCTTTTTTAATTCTGCAGGACTCTTTTCAAATGAGACTGTATATTAACTATCTCCTGCACATTCATATGCTGATAGCTATTTGGAGATGGTCCAATTCATTTTCCAGTATTTTGAGAATTTTACAGGGTAGTAAATATTGTTGGAAAACACTTTTAACAAAGTAAAAATGTCTTATTGATAATGTTTTGAAAAGGACTCTTTTTCTCATTTACTGAGGCTGAAAAGAAGAATTCTTGATTTTCACTGGTCCCTCAAAGAAGAAAACCTTTATCCTGATTTTTAAAAGCACATAGTGAAGGTTTTTGTTAGTTTGTGATGGGGGACCATATAAATGTTGTCATTCCTTGGTGGTAAAGTGTCATCAAATCTTGTGGAATATGAAGTCATGGGGAAGGACAGCTATGATCAGACATGACTGTATTCAAAACTTCTTCCCCATCCAAAGAACCAGAGTGTGAGACAGCTGCCTAAATATAGTGTATACTGTCCCTGCAGGTAAAAAATATCAAAGGTATAGGGCTGTCAGTTATGACATTGAACCTGCAGATCTCAGACCTTCTGAAATAGCAACTAAGGGCAAGTAGGAACCCGTTCAGCATGTAAAATAGCACTAAATATCTTTATTAAAAAAAATAAAATCTCTCCCTGGACATTTTGGTTAAATAAAGTAGGGTATTGCATTTCTAATCTAAGATTGAGCCTTGTGATCCATACTCCAGGTTTTTACTATTATTACACTACAATTCTGGCTGAATTTGAGCACAGTGCTTAAAGGCAACCAGGTTTAAGAACTGAGACTTTCGGTATCCAAATGGTGTAATAGTTGTGCAAGTGTACAGCTCAGTCATTTCTCAAGAGATCTTTGCTTCTGTAGCACATTTATGTGCACTCTTGACTTTCTTTTTGGATGCCTTTGCCCAGTGTTATCTAAACACTGAACTATCTCTCCTCTCAGAGCAGAAAGGCAGATCCACCTCTCTATATGTATAAAGCCTTGCTGTCCCCTGCTGGTAATTAATGTAAACTTTAATTTTTTGAAACAGGGTGTACAGAACCTTGTCTGAGCCCAATTTTCTGCAAACTTACTGTTCTTTTTATCCCATCAAACCTTGGTAAAGTTTGTGTTTGTTTTATTTTGTGCTTGAGTGACTTGGGTCATTGAGGCCCAAGTGTGTCTCCAAACCATGTGCTGTGCCTCTGCCAGAGGTCTGCAGGCAGTGGGAGATGTGAAATGTGGGTGTAAGAAATGGAGCCTTATGTAAGGGTGAAGTGGTGGGTGACAGCAGGGCGAGACTTTTTGATACTAAGAATAGAAGACACAAGTTTCCATAGAAAACAGGTTTCGCCAGTTCCAGCCTTCTCACAACAGCTTGTTAAAAAAGTGTAGTTGCAAACCCCATAGTTGGAGTTTTACTTTCAGACTAAGAAGATGTCTTTGAGCAGCAAAGGGGATTGTGTACCAGACTTGGTCAGGATGGTCAATTCAGAAGTGGCAAGGAGGGGAGAACACAGCAGACTGACTCAGGCATGCATTAATAGTGGGGCATGTTGGCAGAAACTTTCCATGCAAGTCATCACCTTCCTTCTGTTTTTTTTTAAAACCTACAGTTGTGGAAATGTCACATGTATACATCTATATATAGATGGAGTGGCTCAAATGTGGGCCAGAGTGCTATATCGATCGCCCTCCCAAAAGTCAGACAAACCTAAAAAAGCACAAGGTCATGATGTCTCCCCCCATGCTGAGTAACATTCAGTCTCTGTGGGCAGAGACAGACAGGGGATCACATCATCAGGACATCAAAAACCAATACACTCTAAATCAAGAAAAAAGGCAAGAGGGAGGAGTGGAAATTTGGAGACAAATGGTCTGGCTTAAAGAAAAAACCAAAACAAAACCAGAACTGAAGCTACTGCTCCTACAGAAGAACCCACATCAGTCAGACAGACACCCCTCAGTCACAAGATAAGCAGCATCTGGACTGAGGGAGACTTGAGACAGCTGTTCTGTTCTCTGTTGCACTTCCATACATCCCAACAGGTTGTGAGTCACTGGCTACCTTCAAATGAGGAAGGAAATACTGCAGTCATGAGGAAAAGAGATTTTTTTTTTTCTTACCCCTCCCACCTGGTCCTGAGAGTTTCATGATGGTCCTTTTGAAATATACTTTATTATTTTTTTAGGAAATCAGGGAGTTGCCTCCTAGTTTTTGTTGAAAAATTCTGGCCAGGTTTAACCCCTTGACATACAGAGATATTTTCTTTTCAGTCTATTCATTTGTATATTGATTGCAGGATCTGAACTTGAAAGGATTCTTCATATGAAGCTGTGGAAGGAGGTACAAATAAGTTAAGAGCAAAAATGTTAACTATTACAGGTGCATCTGATGAAAACCTCCTCCAGCTCTGTGTCTTTGCCACCTTACTGTGCCCCATTTTGCAGATGGCTAATGTATGGTGGTTTACAGCTTCCTTATCCAGCCCACTGGGACAGTATTCAGCTCATTCTGTAGCATGAAAATAACTGAAAAAAAATCACAAGGAAGTATAGAAGGGCTGTATCAGAGTTTGAAGACTCTCACTGAGCCATCATAGTTTTCAGTTCCAGTTCTGTGTATACAAGTGAATATCAACACAAGTGAATATCACTGTGCTCTTATCACTAGTCCTGTGACTGTGGGAGCGCTGCTGAAGGAAATGGAGTTTTTACCTATCTTATATAAATCTAAACTGATATCCAAAATTATTTCAGAAAAACTATCTATTCCTGTTGCACTTGATTTTGTTGCTGTTCTCCTTAGACAGTCATGCTGTGTTTTCTCAAAATGTTCCCTCTCTTCCTCAGACTTCTTCACAGTGAGGACTTGACTTTCTCCTCGCCGGCTGGGAGGTGAGCAAATGTTTAAATACTTTCTGAATTGATCTTCTTTCTCAAGAAGAGGACATGTGACGTGGTCTGTTACAAGTACACAGCATAGACTGATAAATGGGTGCTTAGTGTGTTGAGGTTAAAGCAGCTGTTTAAGAAACCTTCCTTTAATTAGCTCGATACATCTTCCAAAGGGAAGATTATCTACTGCTTCTCTTTATCATGAGTTATGACTTATTTAGTATAGCATCGAGGCATGGGCTTATAGCTACCATAAATGATGGATATTTGCAAAGATTATTTGACAGGTTACAGTCAACATTGCCTTATAGAGTATGCATGGGAGTTTGGAAAACACATGTCCCAGGTACATAAGTGCCTACTAAGTGGAAAAATATCTGACTATAGTAACAGGCTGTGGCATTCACTGGGAAGACAGTAGTGTGAGCCTTTAAAGGGTAGCTTTTAAAACCGAAGAAAATAGTCAAAAGTTCTTATCTGGTTATTCTGTCAGAAAGTAATATCCATCAGAGTGCTTCAGGAGAAAGTGGGTTTATTGCTCTGATCACTAGGTGGGCACTCTTTTGTGACCTTTTTAAACGTGAGGTAGAGTGGTAACACAGCCATTGGATGGGAAATACTAAAAAGTGTGACAGGAAGGGATCTAAACAGAGAGTCTTCTGAGAGGGTGTAAGAGCCTTTGTTCACATCTTCTGTTGCTTTGTATTTTAGCCTTCTGCTTTCTCTTCAGTTTGACCAAGAAACATCTGATCTTTTGGCATTTTCATATTTCATTGCCACCTCAATCAGTAGGTGTAATATGTAATCCCAATGCTTTTCTCTTTGGGGTTCAACTGGAAACTGAAAAGTGGGATGCTGGAGAAACTAGTTCTTGAGGAGCCAAAACCCCTTGCTTCAAATTGGGTCATTCATGTCTAATTTCTGTGCCAGTTTTTGATCTTTTCTTACATTAAAATGATGCTTGTAGTTAGTGAATGAAACAGGAGCACATGTGAGTTTGAGCTGGGGTGTGGCAAGCTGCTTCACATTGGAAGCATGAATTTGAAAAAACCCAGAGCTTCCTTGTACACACAATAAACAACCTGTTAACTCCCGTTTTCAAACAAGGGAAGTTCTCCTTCCTGCTCTGTGTTTTCAAATCAGTCAAAGCTGTAAGATAAATTTGTCCCTAAACTTCAATACCCTGAGATGGACCTCCACTAAAGCACAAAGTCTAAACAGATGGTACATCTTGTTTAAGAGCAGAAGCCTCATTTCCTGCAGTGATGTGGAAAGGAGGCTGAAGATGGCTTGTGGGAGGAGCAGACAAAAAGGTTCTTGAAACAATATTGTTTGTTATACTTTAGTGCCTCTAAAAAGATTCAAAGCCAGGAGAGTACGAAGGGGCTAATTAGCTACTGGCCCAGCCAGGTCACCTAAAATAGATGCTTTTTCAGTGTGATGCCTCCAGTCCACTTAGCAGTATCTGTATCTCTGTGTTTTTCTTTCCAAAAGCTCATTTTTACCATGGCAGCTCAGTTACTCATCAGTTTGCCTTCCAGAGTTTTCCATGACTTCTAATCTTAACGCCATGAGAGTAAAACCTGCTGTCTTCCCTGTGTTACCTCTCTGTACCTCTTACTGGCTTTCTTCTCCTTGCAAATCTGTGAGACAACAGGGACACTCTGGGCTCCTCCAGGTCTCTTGGTTCCCTCTTGTGCTACTGATGCCTGCAGGCTCTCAGCAGCTTCCTGAGCTGTCACTTCTACCTGACAGATCTGTGGTGTAGATCCCACCACAGTGCCTCAAAAAGAGGCATATATGTGTATATATATATGTATATATAAAGTGTTTTCAAATAATGTTGGAACACCTATATCCAGTATTCACTAAAATGCATTTCAAATCTACTTCACATATCAAGTATTCTAATTGGCAGGAGGATGCAGATGGTTCTGAACACAGCTCAAGACTCTAATGAAAGCAAATGCTAACTGTTCTATTTTAATTTTAAAAAATCATTCACAGTCTTAATGCCAACAGAGCTATCTAAAAATCTGCCACAAGGTGGTACTGCAGTATTTGATAAGATTTTGAAGCTGTTATATTAAAACAACTCTTTTCTTAATATCAGTGCAGTGTAAAATAGATGTGGATCCAAAACAATGTCTTTTTTTTTTTAAGATAAGGCCCCTTAGTGCTGCAGAAGGGCTCTCTGCAGAACTTGGATCTGCTCCTACAAAGGCACCAGCAGTCAAGTATGTCTGACAGCAGTGATTCAACAGGGTACCAATGTTTGCAATGTGCTCTCCAGACATAATTATGCAAGATAGATTTTTTTTTTTTTTAGGTGCTGAAAGTTAAGCAGATTAAATATTTTCATAATAATAATAATAACCTAAGTAAACAAATTAATCTTGATGTCTATCTTGATTTTTCTCCTCCCTTCTCCCATATGTTAGTCACTGTAACATTTTCCAGTTCCTTGGTGGGGCAATTGTGCCTGAATTGTATAAAGACATTCTCCTGAAAATGCCAGGATATTTAAGTGTCAAGGAAACAAAAAAACCTGGGCAGATTTACTGTATGGGAATAAAGCACCAACTTTGTGTCTCCTGTAGTGGTGGGATCAGTATCCAGCTGAAGTATGGGCTGAAACAAAATATTTAGTAATGAAAGTCCATCAGCTGTGCCAGTGAGGATTTCTTCTCTGGTCCATTATCTGTCTAGTATTCCAGTGAGTATCCAGTCTCATGGGAATTCTTGTCCTTTTCCTTGGAATCAACAAGAAAAAAACTTCATAGGGCCTCGATCTGTATTATGTAGCTGTAAGCCCATCACTCTTTGGTGTCTCTAAACGACACACTGTGTGACAAGATAGATCATATCTTCTGCTTTTATGCTACTTTAACATGCATGGTTCATGTTTCCTTGACTGAGACACTATATTTATGTTACTTTCTTTAATGTTTCTTCATAAATTAAACCTCTGTTGCCCTAATTACCTAGACATTGAGTTCCTGCTGATTCACTTATATTGTTCAGGTAACTGAGGTGCCTCTGATTTCAAAATGCCAATGTATGGAAATTTTAGATAGCAACAGTTCTCTGCCTGTTGAATACCAATAGGTTTTTGAAAAAGGAATGAGCCCTAAACAGGTCCAGACTGAAGTGTTCAAGACCTGTATTGAATTCCAGGACTGTGTATGGATCTGTATATTCAGATTCATCTGTACTGCTTTTGATCCTTGAAGCAAAGCTCAGTGGAGTGGGCTGTGCTTAAGGCAAGGCCATGTCCCTGGAATTCGATTTCTGGACTCTGCTTCAGCTGAAACCTAAAGGAGCATTGTATAAATATTATCTGTTGGCTCAGATCTTTGAAAGGTGGTTTTGATGAGAGTTAATACATATATGTGAATAAACAAGCTCTCATACCGAGGCACACAATGTTTTTCAAGACTATTGCTTAGCTATCACCTGCCCAAGGGGCTGCATTTCAAGCTGTCTTCCCTCAGTTTTATTGGATTAACATTCATAAAGGTTTATAAAGTAATATAAAGCATTTATATTTCTCTGTCATTATCCTGCTGCTGCTGTGCAGCTTCTCTGCAATTACATTGTACCCACCTCCCTTTTTAATGCCAGTGGATTCCATTTGCATATGAATTTCCTTCACTTTTATATAATTGACTAATTTAAAAAAGATCTCTAATGGTCTGCAATTCCTTTTGCCATTCCTCTTTTTTTCATATGAACTGTCAACAAAAGATCAATTCCTCACTTAATTTTAAATACATAATTAACAAAAAAAGGACGGTAATACAAAATAATACTGAAATGTATTACAAAATAAGATGCAAGATACAATTTTTTTATATAATAAAACCAGACAATTTTGTACCACAGACTCCAATGCTTCTGTAAACACTTTAGTAAGCAACAGCTCGCTGGTAATTGAAGTCTCCATCAGACAATTCCTATGCATAAAACCCTGTTTACACCGAGGACAGAGAAGTATTAATTCATATTTCCATCCATTCTAAAAGGAGGCAAAACAAACAAACCACTCCCTTTGTTTGAGAAAAAGAAGTGTTTATTTTTGCAATTATTAAACCCACGGATACAGTTGACCCAAACATGTATTTTTAGGCTATAAAATTATAATGATGGTAGTAATTTGTTTTCATTAACTCACTTCACAGAAACCTGTGGAGATTTATAGAGGACCAGATGAATATTTTTTTAAAATATTCTCCTTTACCATTCCTCCAATTCTAATTTCAGTTCAGTATCCAAACTTATTACCCCATCATGTATGGTAAAAAAGAAAGTGTTATTCCCAATAAAAATGGGAGAATAAGCTTACAGAATTACCATTAAAAGTTGACTGCAATCAGCAAGGTTTTTTTTAATATATCAAATTATCTTGTACTAAAATTTATTCCAAAATGCAATTTTTCTATGAAAACCAATGTATTCCTGGTAAATGGCATTGTCACTGCAGAGGAATCTACATAAAGCATGAAAATAATTGAAAAATGGTATAAATATCAGCAAGTGTAAAGTATGATCCAAGTACAGTGTGTTCTAATAATTTCTGTCTCAGAAGATGTAATTTCTAACACTGACTCACTATCAACAGTGAAAAACATTTGAGACTGAAAGGTGTATTAATGAGTCTGTTTAGTTTAGAATATGTTGTACTTTCCACTTGACATGAAAAGATATCATGTCACAAAAACCCCTTTTATGCCATTTAACATGCCACACATTTTATCCTACTATAAAGCTCAGCTGTGGAAAAAAAATCAATAAATACAGAGCTTTTCACTAGTGCAATTTTATCTCATTACAACAGGCAAAATGATTGCATCGAGATCAAAATCCAGTCCATTTGTTCTGGAAATTAAATTCAAATCAATTTGAAACTATTTGTATTGTATAGTTGCTGATGGCACTCCAGGACAAGTGATAGCACTGTGCAGATTTAGAATGGGCTTGAAGCAAGATTGGTCCCTTCACAGCTTGGGTAAAAAAGAAAGGGAGACAGAATGCAGAACTTAGAAATGTACTAGGAATACAAGCAGTAGTGTGATTCTATCAGATAAATCGCTATGGGCTGATGTGTCCTGGTTTGTGTGATGTCACTTTACAGTGTCCAGAGTGTTTCAGAAGTTCTCTGTTGTCAGCTCATTCAGCCTGCATTTGCCTATGCATTTTCTCCACTGAATATAATGTTTTTAGTAACAAACTAGTCCAACATTTCAAAGGAGCTTCCCCCTGTGCCATGATATGAAGGATGAGCTTTCTTGAGTTTGTGATATTTATACTTCTTTCCATTTTTTGATTTCCCCTTAAGGTCTGGATATTTGCTTGGGTTAGTGGCAGAAATATCTATTAACTAGATGAGAAGAACTGCTAATAACATTGTTTATGTGTAGTGGTGGTTTAAAGACTCTGTAGCCTGTAGTTAACACAGTGCAGTTATTCTATATTTTGGAGTGATTAAAAAAATTATTGATTTTTATTAAGAGTCTTTTTGCTGCTGGAATTTGGTGAAGAATTGAAAAGTGAATACATTGCAGCTCACCAAAGAGCTTCAACCTTGGGATGATTGACCAGTGTGGGAGACTGGCCTGGGTGATCTCCCTGTATCCTGCCTTGCTATATTCCCTGTGCTGTGGAGGCATGGAGGTGTTTCTGCCAACAAAGATAAGATTAAGTTGTTTTTTATCCAAAATGCCAAATCATGTATCTTCATCATTCCTTCTATTTTGGTTTTATCCTCTCTGCTAAAATACAGTATTTAGAAGCATAGCATATTTGAAATTATTCAAGAAACAACTTATTTATGGATTTCCCCTCCCCCTTTCTTTTCTGGTTTATGAGTCTGTAAGTTATAATCACTGTATTAGGAAAAAAAATGTTTTCCCTACGGTTTTTACTCAGTACTTGCTTTTGTTTGTCTTTCCAAGACTGTTATGCATAGTAGGAAAACTATTCATAGAAGTAAAAATAACCTCCATGCAAACCTAAAGGAAAGCAGATATGGACTGAGAGACAAATCCAGCTCTACTCATTTTATATGCAAATAATTGAAGCCATGCAATATAGGAGAAAAAAATTACAAGGTGCTGTTTCTTTTAGTACAGAGAAATTATGACACTGCAGCTAGAAACCATAGCAACAATATAAAAAAATAAGTTAGGAAAGCATTTGATCTCATATATTCTCATTTTTCTCACTAAAGATCAAAGCATCCAGAGCCTCCTTTGAAAGATGTAGTAATACCTTGAGTCTAATTTCCAGGCCCTAATATTATAGAAGTTGAAAAGCTGGGGGAAAATGGAAAAGAAACTTCTCTGGGAGGTGTTTTTTTTCTCCAAATGAGCAGCTTCAGAATACTTAAAGTAGAGCTTTTAGTTATAATTTTAGTGCTGCTTGTCAGTTCATCAAAATACTTTCTGTTACTAAGTAAGTATTTCAAATTATTTCAAAATTACCATATCAGACAATTAGTGTTTCCAGGCAGTGCAGAGACTGCATATCATGCTGTATTTACTGAATGAAGATGAATATGCATGAGGATCTCTTTTTCATTACTCAGTTTAATTTTTCCTTAATGAACATGAGCTGCTTCTTGAGTTACATGAGACCTTTAATCCGTGTCAACAACTGTGATAATGCTTCTTTTCATGGTTTTTTTTCCCCCCTTGTTTTTCAGTAAACTGAAAGGCAGGAAGTACACTTCATTTTTCAGATCCATAATGTGCTTTAAAGCTCCACCAGCACTACAGAGTGTGATTATAATCCAGAAATGAAGACCTTATACTGATTTCATTAGTTTGATTTATCTGTCTCTTCTTTGCAGGAGTACATATATGATAGGTTTCCCTTTCGTACACATAGCAGATGTCTAAGATGCCTAGATGTAGCAATTAGTCTTTCCCAAAATTCAGGGAGTTTTTTGGTAAAAAATGGTTAATTTCAGCCTCTAGTCTTCAGAATTTCTGGAAATTTTGTATATCTAGTTCAGACTGGATTGTATTCTCTTGCATCTGATCTAACACCCCCATAGGTGAGCAGGGGCCCTTCCGCTGGCTAACGTACCTTCATTCACATCATGTCACATGAGCTGGAGCATTCCTAAAGCTGTGTGCTATAGAGGGAAGGTAAAAATCAATCATGTCATGAGCCAGCTTTGACGTAAATATGTAGGGAATTTGTCAAACTGAGTGTTTTCTAGCTGCTGTTTGCTGGAATAGTTTGAACACACGTGTATCGCTTGTGTTTGGATGAACTGCAGTGGTTGTGGGAGCTGTCACTGACTCTTTCCATGACTGAATTTCATTTCAAAAACTGCATCCTCTAAAAGAGCTGAACTGGGTCAAGAATCACCCATAGACATGTCATCAAGAGAGAGATCTTTATACTCAGAAAATAAGACTGATTTAAGAAGAGTCTTGTAGCCTCAGTGGCTGGTGGGAGCTCAGGGAGGCAGAGGATGAGCAGTGTCTGCGTGTCACGGGGTCAGGTCTCTGGGGTCTGACATCAGTCCAAAGGCCTTGGGAATGCCTTGCACTGAAGTCTGCTCGTTGAAAATCTACTTCAACCCCTCACAGATCACGTAGGTTCTTAGAGCAGTGGTCATTCTGCTTAGCAGCAGACACTGCCTGAGGGTTTCTGTACTCTGAACTGCAGTGTTTGGGTTGAGATCAAAACAAAATCTAGGAAGCTCTTGTGCAGATCCTGTAATTATGTGTGTTTGTTCAGGTATGGTTTTGCATTATTGTGTTAGCAGGGAATTTTCTGACAGAACAGAAAATACTGAGTCTTCATCTCCAACATGTACTGAAGAGGCTGTATTTAACAAACCTCTGCTAAGACATGTAGGAGTCTCACAAATCCTGTCCACAACTGGAAATACACCTGGCTGCCTATAATTTGGGATCCTGTGCTTCATAACAATCCTGATATGAGTCCTGTGTCAAGGAATACTTATACATTTGTTTTTATTTATATGGTCATTATTTTATATATTATATAAATATGAAATAGAATAATTTAATACAAGATAAACTATATGTCTTTAATTTTAAACCTGGGGCAGTCCTGTCATTATGTGAGTGTGATGGATCTGGTGGGATCTATAAGTATAGATGCTATTGGAGTTTTAGGATTGGCACTTTGTGAAGAAATTGAGATTTTTTTTAAAAAAATTTTTAAATTTTTTTTAAGAAATGTGGTATTCACTTGGCATTTATTACTATCATTTCTATTTGGTAGGATTTTTTGGTAGATCTGCCTTTTTGTGCTGAAAGAGATTGAGTCCTTTTAACAAAGTTCAGTCTAAATCCTCTAAATCACACTTCAGTGCCTGGCCTTTTCCTATGTCAAATTAACAGAGCTCAGATGCTAAGCTGTGACATTTTTGGTGTTGTAAAAGTATGAAACATCAGTTTTAAACCTAGAAAATAAAGAGAAATAAAGACTACTGGCTCCCATCTTTCACATCTGGGTGTTTTCAGATAGTTTCTGAAATAGATTTTTAATAATGCTTAAATGATAAGTTATATCACAGAAGTTTTCAGAAATTTGATTGATAAACTCCAAATCCCTTCAATATGGTGTAGATTCTTTTGTTTAATTGTGTGTGATACAGAGAGTGCTCGGAGGGTTTTAAAAATTAATTGTGAATGTGCATCCAATTACCATTGGATTTATATGAATTTATAGTGATCATTTATTTAAACTTTGTAAAGCATCTGAAACAGATTAATTAGTAAAACTGTTGAAAGGCTTGATCAACAGCAAAAGTTTAATTAACTTTGTCAATTAAATGTAACACAGTTTTAATTAAGGGGTTATGAAAGGATTAGTATTGTTACGTTACACTTAAGTCTGTGATAACCCCTACAAGTGCCATTACTGTGCATTTCTCTTAAACATTCTAGATTAATTGAAAATTTGTTCAGACCTTCGTGGTGCTTTATTAGATAATTATTAAAATTAATGCCAAATGCTAAAATGTTAAGATTTATTGCCTCTTTTGACAATAATTGTGCTGCTGATCATAATCAGCCAGACATCATGTGGACATGATGATTCATGCTATTGCTTTTATATAGTTATCAGAATAATGGCATACATTATTTTTATTGTGTTTGCCTATTATATGTATGCTTTTAACTTCTCCCTGAGCTGTGTTTTCAAACAACCAGGAACTGGAGCTCCCTGGCAGCCATCATCCTGGCTCTTTCCATCTCTGTTTGTGATGGGGTGAAACCAGAACTGTGCAAGATTACAGGAGCACTGAGAGAGTTGTGAGATTCCTTGACCACACGTGTGTTTTCAAGGTACTTTTTTATCCTCAGGTCCCAGGTAGCACCGAAATTTTGGGGTTTCTACTTGCCCTGCTATGAAAAGTGCCACGATCCCACTTCTTCCTCTACGCAGGAAATTTCAGTTCTGAAAATGGGAATTAGACTTGCAAGGAAGGAAAATCACTTGCTACGTTTTTGAGCAAATCATATAATTTCAGCAGTCCTGACTGCTACCTTTGCTGTGACTTCAGCCAGCAGAAATCCCCGGGTGCAGAAAGGCGCCGAGGCTGCGCTGCAGGCAGAAGTTGCAATTTTTCCACTGAAATGTCACCACAAGGTAAGTGGCAGCTGCGGGACTGCCAGAGAAACCCACATCCTCCTTGTAGCTTAACCTCAGCCATCGTGTTCATCTCTCTGCCAACCATCAGGAGTGGGGAAGAAAGAAGAGAAAGAACCGTGGACATCAAGAGGAAAAACCAGGTGATAGAAGCTGAGTGTGAAAGAGTAGAAATCTTTCACCCTACCTACATAAGCTGTGGTAGGATTTTAACCTCAGTTCACAACTGGAGCTTTCAGGCTACTTAACACCTTTTATTGTCTAAATTAATTGGTTCCTTAATGTAGTTTGATAAAATAGAGAGGATCTCTTGCATAGAGGATGTGATGGCATGTAGAAGGCATGAGCAGAGTTCCAAAGAGGGGGAGATTCCTGGAGATTTAGAGCAGCTCAAAAGCAAAAGCATCAGAAGGATCAGATTAATAACAGATGAGGGGTATCTATTTTTTAAAAAATCTTATTGCTTTCTCCTGTATTTAGAATTATTTTCCATAGTGAAGATTATTTCTGCCCCATATGGTTTAAAATACTTTTTCTTCAGTATCATGACACAGCTCCTTCCTTACCTAAATATATGCAATAAATCCTCTAATAGCAGTGAATGAGATCAGTGCATCTTGAGACACCTGAAGATTGCACTAGAATCAGATTGTATCTTGCTAGTTTGAAAGATAACCTCATGACTAAGTCCTGTTTTACACATTTACTTGCCTAAAACTGTTTCCTATGCCTACTTTTCTACTTATCTATATTTCACAGAAAAATGATAAAAATTAATGAAATTACTTCTTCATGAGTGCATGGCAACAGTACCACTGATATATTTAGAAAATCAAAGAAAACTAATTAATTGAAAATGCACAAAGGAAGATTTACTCCTTTTTGTTTTCCAAAATGCCTACACAGTTATTGAACGAGACTTTTCAATAAAAAAAATTGAATTAAATAAACACAAAGAAAATTGAACTCATTCATATTGAAGACAGCTGTATTATGAAACATTAATTTGCTCTGAATGCCAGGAACATTTGTTATAAAGCAGCTGCCTATTTATTAAATATTATCATAACGTGTTATCTACCATATTTCTACTTGTCCTGTTTTGAATTGGTATAAAACATATGTTTAAAAGAGGATTTAAATTTTTTTTTTTACAAACTACAAATAAGATAGCAAATGAATGAATAGATGTATTCAAGTGCCCTGAATTTTTTTGGAGGCCATACTTCTCAGAAGAAATCAACAGAAACCAGAAAATCAAAACATTCTGCTTAAAAATGTCAAATTTCTTTGACAAATAAAGCAAACACTGAAAAAACTAACAATGGTGAACTTCTTTATTAAACAGGTAGCTCAAATTTCTAGTATATTCCATCCTGTTTCTTGAATATTTCTCTACCATTATTAGAAAGTATCATGTGCATTTTGCACTTAAGCTGGCAAAGGCAATTCTTGGGTGTGGTTTGTGCAATCATTTTAATAATTAATAATTATCTGTACTGAATTGCAGAGGAAGATGTTTATAAATTCATAATCCCTCGGGTATTTTCTCACAAAAATGGGAGCCATCTCTTCTGATTTCTGTCCTGATGCTTCTTCACAAGTTCCTTGTACACTTCTGACCTTAGAAACCTGGGGAAAGAGTCCTTTGCCATGAGACTGTAGATTAACCTCTGAGCATTATCGAAGCAGCTGAGCGTGGGCTCAGAGATATTCTGAGAGATGTCATTTTTGGTATGGAAGTCAATATTAATCTGTAGGAAGAAAGGAGGCATAAAACAAATGTCAGTTTGATTGGAAAGCTGAGGTCTGTTTGTGTACATGACATAGTCTGCATTTGAATTTCCTCCCAAATTACCTGACTGATGCAAATAAATTGGAAGCTTATCCCTTCATTTTCTAGCATACTGAATTCTTCATTTTATTTGGCTCTTAAACAGATGGCATGACTGAAAAAAAGAAGGGAAAACTAACTTCTGATTATCTCATCTTTTTGCCAAGCCAAATCCTATGAAATACTGATTACCAGAGACTAAATTAGAAGTGAAGGTACTCAGCATCATTTTAGATTTTGGGCCCATGTATTTTGTAAGGATTTTGTGTTTTTAACAATAATAAAATGGATTTGAATCATGTATAAGACATGATTCAAATCAATCATTCAAAGCATACCTGCTAGCAAAGGCAAAAACATAAGTGTAAAAGTTTAAGGTGGAGAACGTGAATTAAAATAGGAAATTTGTTCTTTCACAGTAAGCATTTTTGAAATAATGATAAAATTGAATGCTGTGGTGGAACTCTTTGCAAGTTTGCATTCTCATCATGTTTAGAATACCTATACAAAAGAACAAATGTCATCATTAACATTCCAATATGCTGGAACCTAAAATATGGAAGAAATGGTGCTTATCGTGTTATAAAAAATGGTTAGAGAAAACAAATTATATTGAACATAAATTTCCTTAAATCTTTAGGTAGAAATTTCAGAAGGCAGGATAAACCTATGCTCTGTGTCAAGAATGTGAAGTATAAACCATAATGTCTTTGCTTCACAGAGTTCCACACAGTGTTTTTTACCTGGTAAACAATGGACATGAAAATAGAAGTTATGTTCATGTTGAATTGTATTTTCTGTCATTCCTTGAAGTTTGGTTCTAAGCTTTTCACTTGACTCCCATTCTCAGTACCCAAAGTACATGCAAAAAAACCCCTATTTACCTCTTTTGGAGCATCAGCTTGTATAAAGTCAGAATAAATCTTTTGGGCTTTCGAGGCGATCTTGGTGGAGGACTTGGTTTTCTTGAAGTCTTCACAGGCCAGCCAGAACTCCACATTCTCCTCACTGAACTCTGACTTCAAAAATGTCCGAAAAGCTGCCAGGCCATCTGGGGAAAAATGAATGAGATGGTGGGTAGAGGAAGATTGAAAGGCCAATGCAGTTTATACATATTTATACACACCCACGTGTGTGTGTGTGTGTGTATATATATATGGAGCATATATATAGTGTAACCTGTGTGACTCATACTGGTTTTCATGTCAGCCAGCA
Organism: Manacus candei; assembly: GCF_025592945.1. NCBI lineage: Eukaryota > Metazoa > Chordata > Aves > Passeriformes > Pipridae > Manacus > Manacus candei. Next base: position 21,088,959 of record NW_026138053.1, read on the forward strand.
GTTAGGCTTGAGAAGCTGTTGTGGGGGAAATATAAGGGAGATTAAATAACAGTGATGGTAAGGGGACTAAGAGAATTCTTCTGGTGAGTTACCAATGAGGGAATGCTCCCAACACCTGCCTGCTGTGGTTTGGACTCTCTAGCACTGATACACTTAGTCAAAAGGGGATCCTGGAGATTTTAGTCTTCAAGAGAATTTGTGGTGTTTAGGAAACTAGAGATTTGAGGCTGACCCTGGTCTAAAAAGTAGAAATTTAAGTCATATTGTTGTAGTGTAGTTAGGCAAGATAACCACAGCTGAGGTTATCTTGCCTAAACAGTGCTTCCACCTCCTTTCAAGTAATGGTTAAGTCTTGGATGGAGAGACAGACACCTCATTACTTCTTTGTTCCACTTTTTTTGCACTTTGGAGGGGGAAAAAACGAAACAAATTAAGGTTTGTTTGGAAGAAACTGCTTTGAAATTAATCCAAATCACAAGCTCTGAGAAAAGAAAGCTGACCCAAGTGTAATTGTGTTGGGTTAATACTATCCAGAAACAGTGTGGAGGCACTCCAGAGTCCAGGCCACAAAGTTACTGCAGGAAAATGAGGCAAGGGCAAGGAAATTTTCAAGTTACATGTGGTTTGGGGTGTCAGGACAGTAGGAATGGCATCTCTCGGAGAAGTGACTTTAGATGTGCTAGAAGTAATAATTTTTTGTTTGTCTTAATTCACTGCTCAACATGTATATTTCTTTGGAACAGGAATACTGAAGAAAAGGTTTGTGAGGTTTTTATTTTAAAAAAATAAGAAAACCGGAACCATTGTACAGACAGTTTAGCAGTTATCTTAGTAAAAAATCTTTCAGAGAACTTCTGCTTTATTAAACGTCCCCTGAGGGCTGGCCAGAAGGTATATTGTGTTTGCAGCTTGGACAAACATGACCCTCTGTCTTTCAGGACAGCAACTCACCCACCTCCAGCAGCAGCTGGTTGGTTCAGTACATGTGGAGAGCTGAACTGGAGAGCAGTGTGAAAACCTGACAGAAATCTTTGGCAACTGGGTTGACGCATGTTTTTTTTTTTAAAAAAATGTGTTTTTCAATCACTTACCTTTGTTAGCTAGTAGTGTATCCACAGACTCACACCAGGCCATGGTTTCCCCAGTATTTGACCTGTAGAAACAACATCTATCCTTGAAAATAAGATTTTGATCTTTCACCTGTGCAGTCTGTGGTAGCTAAGGGTCTATGATTTGGCTTTCTTCTTGAGGGAGTAGGCGAGTCATTCATCCCGCCTTATGCACAGAATAACAGAAACTCAACAAAAAGTGTGACATGTTTTTTTTGTGTGTGTAGAGAACCGCCCAGACTCATCAAGCACACTGTTATTTGACACTGGCAACTTGATTATTCAGCCTGGAAATACTAGTAATGCTTGCAATTGGTGGAACTGTAGTGAAACATAGGAGAGATATTAATGATCTAGAGCGTGTGTTGCATTTCTTCTTGAGTTCAGATGGATTAACTATCAATTTATATGAGACTTTGTGCTTGGAGTGACTAGAATTATCTAAAATGTTACACCAACACTGGTAGGATACATGAGCATTATATCAGTTTCTCAGTGGTATAAATAACTGAGTATACTCATAATTTTAGCTCTTCCTCTGTAACTTTCTGTGAGCTTCTGTTAGACACGAGAGCAAACACTTTGTTCTGTATAAAATGTTACCACTTTTCTTAATTAAAAAAAAAAAACCAAACCCAAAAAAACCAAAAACCCCCACACAAAAACCTCAAGCATTCTAGAATTCTGTAAAAAATATTTGGTATTCCCAAGGGGGGACTCAGACTGCTCAGCTATCAAAACTCTGCTCTGAAGTATACAGGTTAGTCTGAGAGCTGTATTCCAAAGCCATTTCTCATCATCAACAGTAAAGGTATTTTCTAATCGTAAATTTATGAAGAGATTATATAACAGTGTCACTATATTAACATAGCTGTAGTTATAATTACATGAAGTTGTGGCAGTGACATCTTTAACAAGCAAGCTTTTTTGTGGCTGTCAATTTACTTGTGTCCAGAGTGCAAAAATCATATTTAAACAAGAAAAAAACATGCATGTTTATGAATAGATATAAACACATACATGATGGATACTGAAGTGTAAATATAGTAAGTCTGTGAAAACAAAAATGAAAAACAAACATAGCACGATGTTGTACTTTGTGACACATTGAGTGCCAATGGAATTAAGCAGCAGAAAATTTGTTTTAGCAACTGTAAGAAACTTTTATGAAAAATGTAACAAGTTTTCAGGTTATTCAGTAAATGTTTACTAGCTTTCTTGTCAAACAAAAAAGGCAAATGAAAGACCAGGATAAAACAGACAGTTTTGCTTCTTATCCTTATGAGCAGTATTACTTGTTTTAATGTTTGCTCACCACTCAGAGAATGATCTCACTGACCTTGTGAGATTTACTTGAATGGGAATGGCAAGCAGAATTGACAAAAGGAATCAAAATAGTCATATCCACTTCAAAGGGGGAAGGAAAATAAAAGCTGTACAGATTATTCAAAACTTGGTCATCCCATCCCATAAATCTCCTACAATTAAAATAGCCATAAACAGCAACTCACTTCACTGGCATTTTTTGTTCCACTGTTTGTTTGTTTGACTGTCACAGGTTGGGCAGAGTTTCTTTTTCTGACTGATCTTCAAGCTGAAGGCAATGTGACAGCAGGAACAGTACAGTTAGCAGGTGAATAACCAAACAGGACAATGCAAATTGACAAACTGCTTTTAATGCTTCCTTTAAACATGGCTTATTTTTTAACAGTGGCTATTCACAACTTACAGTGGCCATAATGTGGTGACTTGAGGGATGAGACCTTGCTGACCTGTGTGGGTGCTGGGGCAGGTCAAGAGAGGGCACCAGAACTGGGGAAGGGTCTGGATCACAAGTCTGATAAGGAGTGACTGAGGAGGTGTTCAGCCTGGAGAAAAGGGAGCTCAGAGGGGACCTTATTGCTCTCTACAATTACCTGAAAGGGGATTGTAGTCAGATGAAGTATATATAATTTGTCTCTTGCTCTTGATAATTATTCTTTCACCCCCAGCTCTTTTCTTCCTCTGTTTGTTCCTTGCTGTCCCTCACTGTCCTGACCAAGTCAAGCAGCCCTACTGATTTTCTTACCTCCCTCCAAATCTTGTCCTGATGCCCAATCCTCTACTCACCCTACCCAGCTTCCTGGTTCTCAGTGTCTTCACTTGATAGAAACAAACTTCCAGTGGTTCAGGAACTGGGATCCTAGCTGTCCCAACTTGTAGAAAAAGGGATTTTTGTCTTCTTGGTTAAAATATTTTACACCAAGTAGGGCAGTCTTATGAGTTTAGGTCCCATTTGATTTCCCTGTGTGGTGCAGTCACATACAAAGCTGTCCCCTGCCTGAGGGCAATCTCTCTTATTTTAGCTATGTCTTTCTTCTAAGGTAAGGAAACCCAAGCACCACATGTCATGTTTTGACCTTAGCAATGTTAGTCGGTTATTCCTTATCCTCACCTTTGGTAGATCTGTAAAAAAAGTTTCAGGCCTAATTATCTGATGAACTTCCCATGGGACAAAAAATAGTGAATCTGGTCGACTGTGCTCCAGGAAACTGAAATCAGACAAAAACAAACAGAGAGAGGTGTTTTACTGGGATGAGCAGGAGAACTGAACTGTCTTGCAGGAGAAGAATAAAAGACCAGCTTGTCTATAAGATGTAAGCAGAGAAGAGCTATGATTGCCCTCTGAATATAGAGAAAAAAAAGAATTATTTTAGCTTAATGATCAAACTGACAAAAGAAAAAAATGTATATAAACAGCCATTTAATAAATTTAGGCTGAAAACCAGAACAAGGCTTCCCAAAGTATTGTTTTTTACAGTCTCCCAGTAGATATTTTTTGTCCTCTCTGCTCCTCTGTACTTTGAAGATAGAGCTTAGTATATTTATGAGATTATTTTAAACTGTTGTCTTTGCTAAGATTAGAAATGATGATCCAAGGTACCCCTTCAGTCCTACATATTACTAAAAAAGATTCCTGGCAGTAAAATACAGATCCTTTCTGCAATTTCTTAGTTTTGCATTTACTTGCTTCTGAAAGTTGTAGAAGAGGAATAGAAATATTAATTATCATCCTGATTTCCTGCAGTGCTTCTTGTTTTCCTTAATTGGTTATTTTCTCTTATTTCCAGAGAATGTACTGTGGACTGTAACACTGTGCCAGACAGGACCAAAAGCCTTCCATGCACTGTCCTGGTGAGATTAGCTTCAGCATCTTACAGGTGGAGAGAAAACTTTCAACACCTTCATTTACATCAAATCCTTTGTGACTGATTCAGTTCCAGGTTTGAGCTTTGGTAAAAGAGCATAAACATAATACAAAATCCAACCAATATTTGTTTGTAGAGCTTCTGGCGTGGCAGACTGTAAATAGCTACCATCTGAATTTTCTAACAGTGAGATCGTCTCTTTATCAATTATTGTAGAAATAGTACCTTTTCCCCCTAATGTTATGTTTTGTGATGGCTGATTGATCTTTCTCATGTAGCAAAAAGGAGGTTCTTCTGCAAATATGTACAGGCTTTTACATGCATTACTGTGTCTTGTTGTTTGTTGGAAGGGACCTCGCTTTTAAGTACCCTAAGTTCTCGCTGAGAAATAGTTCAAAATTGGTGTTGAATTTTCAGCCAAGTAATAAAATTCTAGATGTAGGCCTGATGCAGGTTTCCTCCAGATTCTTTGGTGTAATGCCAGTAAAGTCAGTGCAGTTATGAGGACAGGGGTGACACCAAATTAAGCAACACATCATTCTTGGATGATTCCATTTATTTCTCAATGTTTACCCTGTCTCATCTCAATTATTATAGTATTTATGCACCTTAAAACTGGGATCATAAACTGACTTATTTTACATTTTCGGAGAGGTAATATTATTCTTGTTACGTAGTAGTCTCATTAACTCCTGTGAGACTATGAAAGGGAGGGTTGCAGGATTTGTGCCTATTTTTTTTTATCATCTGATGATACGCTTTAAAAAAAAAAAAATTCCAAGCAGTGCAACAGATGCACTTTTTAAAATTTCTATCTAATTGCCTGATGTCTAAATGATAGACATGACAATCTCTTGAAGATTTTCAGTGCTGATAGATATTTTTAAGTCAGTCTTAGCAGCCATAGAATGATGTTAAAACTCAGGAGTTTCTAAATAGCACAGAGAGCATGGATACAGTCCAATTGCTTTTGCATTTTATGGGGCACTGATCCCAATTCACTAAACCACAGAGAAGCTATGAGGGATCCTCATCATAGGTGATGCTCACCTTTTATTTTTAGCTATGTTTAGTAATTAGTTTCACTGAGTTTTATTCCTTTATGAAAAGCTATTGGCTTCTAGTGGAATAAGGTATGTTGTTTTTTTGTTCCTCTGACCCACATCTGATTTAGACACTAATCACGACAGAGAGTATAAAACAGTGTTACATGATCAAACTATTGGTGTATTAACCTAGGGCATAATTTTCATTTATATATGTTCCTAGAAGGGCTGCCTTGTACTCACCTGAGTGCAGTGTGAGAAAAGCTCACACTCTCCAGTGGCTGTTTCTGTGTGCTGGTGCTCGCCTGGATCAGGTTCAACACATTAATGCCCTTCAGCACGTGGCCTCTCTTAATTCCATTCCATACACAGGTCTGCTTGGATAGTGTTGTCTTGTATAACTCAGCCTCAGCAGAAAAAATTGTTAATGTTCTGCTGGTCCAAGCAATTCGAGCGCACAGTGACTTGACTGCATTTCTTTTGCTGGGAGAAGCCAAGATGATCTGAGCACTGCTGGCATCCTGGTAACATGGAAACACCTGTCCTACTGGATGCAAATTTATTTTAATCACAGCACTATGTAAATGCCCACCTTCCCATAGCACTGCACAGCATGGGCAACTCAGAAAATAACATTTTTCCATATGAATAACTCTGTGTGTCTGCAGTATGCCACAGAGTTGTTTTGCATAAGAAAATAAGCTGTTATTTTCCACCCAACCAAAGTATGCCCTTCAGGTGAAGTGTTTTGATTTCAAGAACAATCTGTCAAAATATTTTACAGCACTCTTGGCTCCTCATATATAGGATTTCCAAGTACTATTCAAATACAAAGCTATATTGGAAAAAAACTGGAAACAATTCTCAAGAAAGTGTGCAACCCCGAAGATTCCCATGTAGTACTAACTAGCAGATTAGTTGGCACAGCTTGTGTCCTGGATGAATATACTGTTATTTACACAGCATCAGACTTCACAAAACTTCATACAAGAAGCCCATCTAGCAGAAACATAAGGGTTGTATTATGACCTTGTGCTTGGAGGCAGGTATAAATTGCACCAATGGAGAGGTAAAAGCTTCAGTATAAAATCAGAGCTTTTATGAGACCAGCCTTAAATTATCAGAGTACAACAAATGAAAGATAACAAGACATGAGCAAGAAAAAAAGCAAAATTGGAAACAAGCTTGGGTGTTGGATAAAGGAATACATTTCTGTCTTCATCACAAAGCCACACAGGAGCTTAAAGGGCATTTGATTGAGGCATTTGACTAAAATGCAAAGAACAGAGTGGGATCTAGGACAAGCAGCTGAGCAAGGCATAAGTTCATGAGCATATGAATCACTGATGGGAGGAAGATGATTTTATGCTATTTTTTTCTCAGTTGAGGTCTTTGGCAGTATGCCTGGAAAGGGGAGGGAAATGCATTCAAAGCAGTAGCTAATTAAGGCAGGCTGAGCAACTGGGGACAAAAAGAAGAGAAAAATGATCTGCCATTTGTGAGTTGCTTATAAGTTGTAGCATGTAAAGGCATGTAAGAGCCATATTACCAATTGCCTACTTTACTGGAAGATGAAAATTGATCTTCTTTGAGATTAATTTATCTCATATCAATTTATGAAATCTTAGATTTCATTCCTCTTGTTTCTTGTCAGTTCCAAAAATAATCACGTTATTTTTTGTTCAATAACAAATCCACAAGCTGAAGATGACGTGTATTTCCATCTCCCTCAGGTTAAACAAGAACAACAGATCATAATTAAGCTCATATAAAGCATCTAATTAGACTGAAGTATTGAAACAGGAGACAAATCTTTGTGCTAATACAAGTCAGCAGATTGTTTCCCTCATACTTTGCATCTTCACATATGTGAGGAGTAAAGTGCAGTGCTTATGTGGGTAAATCATGGTGTTGGTAAGAGGAACATTTTGGGAGCTCTTCCTGAAAGCTGAATGGCACATATAAAGAGCTGCTACATAAAATAATCCTCAGTAGAAATGCCTGCCCAATAGGCTTTGTGTATGTATTATTTACATTAGGTCAGCTAAACAAGAGGATTTACATAACTATGGCATTGATTCTGCCAAAACTAGAGAAGCCTGACTATGTTCTCTGGTACTGCTCTAAGGTTCATGCTGTAAATATGTCTGTGCAGGGTCAGCCCTGAGTCTGATCAATTCTGGAAAAGTATCACAGACCAAATCTAACCCTAGTTCATCCTCCAGTACTGCAGTAGAGCACTAAACAGTAGAGCGCTCGTTTTCTCTCACTAAAAGGAGCCTCTTTTAGAAAAAACCTTTTGCCAGATAATTATGTCATTTTGGTTTATCTTTGTGTCCTTTGCCTTCCTTTCTCTGAGTTTATCTTGACTTTCTTTTTACAGTAGTTCCCATGGTATTAGTCTGCTGTAAATTCAGCTGCGGTTCATAATTATCTTTGAAAAACACACATGCATAAATAGCTACCAGGAATATATTATTTGTTTGTTTTCATTATAAAACTCATAATAGAGACTAGCACTGATGGTTTTGAGGAAGGCCTCCCTGGAGATAAGCAGAATTTTCCATGTGTCTGTGAAATGAAATAACGGGTGCCTGCTGACTTGTATTTATCATTGCAGAGTGTTCTGACTAACAGCTGGGCTTTTGCTAACAACAAAAAAAAAAAGTCTTACTCAAGGTACTATATTTGTCATTTGTCTAGATTTTGGAACAGTATTAAATATGTGGGTTTTTTTCATTTATTTAGTCCATGGCAATCCATCCAAGGTACAGATTCTCAACTGATAATGAAGGAACACAGCAGGGCAGACTCTAGCTGCAAATGTCTGTGCTGCAAACAAACCCACTGTTAACACTCAGGTGGGGCTGTTCTCAAATATGTTTCCTTTCTCTGACGAAGTTACTAATACATGACACAGGAACATGCATATTTTAAATATCTGAGAACTGGCTTTCATTGTTGGTGATGTATTAGAGATTCCCTAATCACAGAATCATCAAGGTTGGAAGAGACCTTCAAGATCTTCTAGTCCAACCATTAACCTACCACCACCACAATCACCCCTAAACTGTACCCCCAAATGCCACATCCAGACAACTGTTGAACAGTTCCAGACGTGGTGGCTCCACCAGTTTCCCAGGCAACTTATTCCAATGCCTAACCATTCTTTCAGTGAAAAAAAATTTCTAGTATCTAATCCAAACCTCCCGTAAGCAGAATCAGGATCATTTCTGTCAGAATTGATTCCTTTTCAAGCATCAGACAAAGAGCAGAGGTAAATAATCTATTCAGAAAAAGATACTGACTTCAGCAATGATACTGGGTTAGAAAGTTGCCTTCCACTGCATTCATTCACGTGACCCTTTGACAATGACCCTGGAAGTGCAGACAGCTTGTGAAAAACGGAGGCTGTAAAGCTCCAAAGCTCCATCTGACAGTGCTAAAGAGACTGAAATACCATGTCAGTGCTCCTGAGAACAGGAATTGAATTGTTCCTAAATCACTGTGCCCAGGTTCTGACTGCTTTACACTGACAGGGAGAGCATGTGCCTGGAGTTTTGAGATCAGGGAAGGATAATGGAATGAACCAGCAAGGATCATAGCCCTCATAGTTACAAACGTGTTTCCTCTCTATTTCCAGGGTAATGATAAGGGCTTGGAGATGGTTTCCAGGTCGTTGTGGCTCAACAGCATTTCTTGGTGAGTTTGAATCTTTATGCACAGTAACACTTTTTATTAAAATGGTAATGATTACAGCTAGTATTGAAATTTAAGTGAAATCTTCATACCTTTCTCATCAATGTACTAATGATAAACCGAATCCTGACAACTCCTTAAGTAGATCAGATTTATTGAAAGTTAGTAAAGCAGACACAGAAACCCTCAGATCAAGCAGTTCATATACACTCCAAATTAGCAATGAACATAAAAGTCCCATCCTTAGGAACTTCATCTCTTATCTTTCACCACTTACAGAAAGGAGAAGAAAAGGGAGAAAGCTTAAATTCCATGTGAAGCAACTGAAAATAGAAGCCATAGTTACAAAGAAATCCTGCAGCCCCTTGCTAAACCAATGTTTAAGCTTTTAAGAACTGCCCCATGCTTCAAGGTATGTCTGCATCAATTCTGAAAGAGAAGGACAGGATAACTGTGTGTGCTGAGTATGAAAAATATATGTGATTTCAATAGTAAGGAAATAAAAATGGAGATTTCTCCTTCCTCTGCTATAAAGTATAGAGAGTATATTAATGACCAATAGAAATGAAAGTTATTCTACCTGAGTCCAAGAGATGTTAGTTTTCAGATATACTTGCAAAATGAAAGACAGAGAAAATTTAGAACAAAGTGTAGTAACAAAGGTAGCATACCATGACTATTTACAAATAAAAGTAGAAATATTATATATATATATCTATCTACATGGACATGACCTGATATTTAATGATACACATTGTGTTAAAATAACATTCTTGGCTCTTTTTTTGCTGCTCAAAATTAGAATACAAGTATTTGATGCCAAAGTTAATCTATACAGCATAACTTAAATACAGAGAACAGACACATGTAATAAGAAAAAAGTACAAAATGTACCCTCAAAAAATTAAATATGTATTTTTATGTTCCCCTTAAAATAGGCAATAGCTACATAATAATTATGCAGTGTCTGTAGTTAAAATTCATGTAACTTTGCATTATACCTAATAATGTTCCCGTGTGTTTTACAGCATGAGAAAATACCACAAATTCTCTGTCCTTAGTGTAGGAAATATGGCAGAAACATAAATATGTGCAAAGACTATGTATATACATGCTAACTGTGATGAAACTCTGGCCTAAATGATACAGGCCCAGGATAAATGTTGGATATTATCAAATGGCATTTTATGCCGCATTTTTATGCAGGAAATTCAGTTTTTTCCTCCAAATATGATCACAGTTTTTGCTTGAGTTTAAAGAAAATACTGTGTGAAAACTTTACATTATATGACTTGCCAATATGTTGCCTACTTCTCTATGAAAATGTGATTAATCATCTACTACAGAACTCTGACCCGGTGTAGGTGCATTTAACTTTGCTTTGCCACTTATTTACACCTGCTAAGGATGTGGATTTTAAAACACATACAGGTAGCTGCAGTAGCTAGATGTTATGAGGGGGCAGAGGTTTCTTGTTACCAAACAGTAAAGTCTGGGCGTACACCTTGAAAATCATTGACAGTGAAAGACCGTGACCGCCTCCTAAGGGTAGGACGACTGGGATTTCTCCCTTTAACCAAATTTAAATAAGGATCAGATCTCAGGAAGCGTGGGTAGCTGTCTTGCTCCATCAGCCTGTAGACTGTGTTCTGTGCTGTGTCAAAGGTGGTGATGAGGGGCTGGTGAATATTCTGACTTGTGGCTTCTTTGGTGTGAAAGTCCAAATTCACCTGGAAAATGAGGAAAAGTGTATTTCTTTAATGTACATTCTCGCATTTCCTGAGTTATCATTCATAGCAATGACATTGTACATTGGTGAAAAAATTTTCTGATAAGGAGACCTTGAATCCCCAACACAACAGGATGTAGGCACCTCAGAATCAGTATGTTCATGTTCAGAAATGGCTGTCAGAAAGTCTTCAAAGCTGTGTCACTGGTACAAAGCAAAACAGGTAAAATAGAAGATAAGGTCTGATGCTTGACTAAAAGCGACTTTCTAATAGTGATCTTTGTACAGTGGCAGCTCTGGGGCTTTGCAACACCAAACTAATACAGAACTCCCTCCATTCTCATTTAGGTTTCATGTAGAGCTTTGTCTAATGAGACTGTGTTTTGTCTAATGAGACTGTGTTAGTGAATATTTAAAATTTCAGGGTTTTAAGTAGAAACCCGTACAGTAGTACTGTAGGAAGGTGAGAGTAGGAAGTAGCAGTAGGTGTGTAGTAGGAAGGTGAGAAAACTCTAATAAAATGAAAAAAAAATATTTAAATGGGTCTCTGGAGCTTTATGTTGGAAAGCATATAAAAATTATTATTTATTCCATGTGCTGTTGCATTCAATCCTGGGAAATGTTTATTTGGTATGAGAATTTTATTAAAGTGTCAGGCACTGATTTAAAATGTTATTTTCAAAAATAAGATAGAATATATAAAAAAATTGTTGATTTAGTCAAAAAGTGAGTTCTATAATATGTTTCCTTTTCCTCACTAAGAGACACCTGTCATTTCCATACAACTAGTTAAAACAAGTAGTTTAGATCTAAAAACTGAAGGGTAATTAGTGATGATAGAATGGTCCTCTCATCTAAGATTTTTATGAACCTGTTGAACCGTATGCTCAGAAATTTTTGTGTAAAAGAGTTCTGTGGACAAGAAGTTAAAGAAAAGGTGCAAACTCCTGAGCTGTGTGGTCTGAAATGAGGTGCTGTTGGCTGGTCTCAGCTGCTCAGCTCAACCCAAGGAGGAAGTCTGACCAAAGCCAAGTGCTTAAGGTGAACCCAGCACCCACCTACCTGCAGCAAATTAAAGTATGACACACAGAGAAATTGCTTGGTTATTGTGAGTCAAAGTACAGCTTCCATACCCTGTCCACTCCTTAAGCTTTCCTCCTGCTCATATTTTGAGTATGAGCAGTTGTTACCCGACCATGACTGCCCAGGGATTGATCAATTGGCAACAACAGGTTCTGCCTCAAGCGACTCAGGGTGTTCTTTTTATAAGTAAGGTCCACCCCAAAGGCACACAGCAGGGAAAGAAATGAAATGGGACACAAGCCTTTGAAAGTGGGCATTTCCTGGGAAAAGAAGACCTGAATCTTAAGTGTAATCTATGAGAAATACAGGTGGAAATTGTACCATTTTGCAATCAGTTTCTTAAAATGAGAATTACACCTTTTTTGCCCTCGTCACAGGGAAGCAGCAAGTGTATAACTTCTGTTATTATGGAAAATAAAAAAAAAATAATAATGCAGGCATTGGCAACTGACATATTTGATCTGCTCAAACTCAATAGAATTACAGGAAATTGTAAGTCCAGAAGACCTATTGGTTGTGACTTCACTGAAAAATTCATCATCTCCCAACCCGTTCATCTCCTCCTTAGGGAAGGCAAAAATATTCCTCTTGCTCATTTCTGAATCCTTTATAACACACTTAAGTAACATGAAGAAGTTGTAAATATGAAAACTTTTTGCACTGTTACAATATTATAAAAAGGCTTCAGTGTTGGTGAGGACTGTCATATCAACGTATTTTTGTGCTGACAGTAACATAACAAGGATATGCAATTAGAGGTGGTGGAGGTGGAGAAGGGGGAGGGAGTCAATCAAGACAAGTCCATACCTAAAACATAGCTATTATTTTAAAGGATATATTTAATTTAGTAGTTTCTTCTAATCTCTTTTATTCTTTTAGCTTATTTAAAATAAAAGCTTCTGAATCTCTGTTATGTAATAATTTAATAGATAATTAGTGTTTTAAGAGAAGGGGGGAATAAATTTGTTGTTCTGGAGATAGCTATGAATAAAGACAGGTGATACTTCTCCACAAATGCTAGCTGACATATCTCATTGCAACTTTAACATTTACTATCACTTTTTTTCTTAAATATACATCGTGTATGTGTGTGTATATATATATATATATATCTCCCAGATTTAAAGATCACTAGGAATCAATGATTCCTATGATATAATATATATATTCATATAGCAACTTGAAGGGGGTATTGAAAGGAGTATGGAAGACAGTGAGAATTATCTCTGCAGATTTCCTTCCAGAGCTTTGATTTTTTTATATATCCTTCTTATGCCACTGACTACATAAAGTAATTGTTGCACCTGCTTCTGGTCATGCACTTCTTAAAAGCAGATTTCATCACTTGTGTCAAATAGAGTGTAGAATGAAGAAAGACTTTACCTCCTTTGGAGCATCTTTCTGTATGAATGTTTCAAAAATGGTCTTAGCTTTTGGCAGAAGTTCATGTGCAGTTTTGCTTTTCTTGTAATCCTCGCAAGCTATCCAGAACTCGATGTTCTCCTCACTGAACTCAGTTTTCAGAAACTTCGTAAAGGCATCCAGCCCAGCTACAGAAGGGAAAGTTCAATTGCATTAAAAAATATATCCTTATCAAACAGTTACTCTTTTCACACAATCTGTGCAAAGAAGCAAAATAGTTTGTGCTCCCTTTGAATAATATCACGTTATGGATAATTAACTTAACTGCACTTATTTTAAAACCTTTATGTATTTTTTTCCATTATGATCCTGAGTGCTGTGACTCCCATTACAGAATACTCAGCATCAGTAAAAGTCCACTACCAAGATCTCATAAATTTAGAAAGAGAAGCAAGCAAAACATGTCAATGTAAGTAGAGGTGACGGATTTTATTCCATCTGAATATCAATTTAGGTTGACCAAAACACTATTTGAATCTTCACTCATAAGTAAACTGTTCTCCAGTAACAATTTAAAGTGGATGGGTTTCAATATCTTTATAATTTGCTTTATGCTATTGTTGTTATGCTGAGGACATTTTCTTTCTCAAGTGTGCTTAAATCTACACAAGTCATGCAATTGTGTTGAAGTCAACTGTTCAAAGAACACAGATTAGAAAAGCACATGGTGTCCAGCACTGTAGCTGAAACATGTGTGCCCCTCCAGAAGGAAAGGAGGAACATATGTGCATTTGATAATTATGTGAGCAGCAGGCCCTTCCAAAGGATAGGGATCCCAGCTTGGATCCTGTCATGGGTTTAGAAACAAATTGTATCGGAAGGGACAAAATCTTTTCTTAAGTACATAGAACATATCTTGCAATCAGGAATATTTGAGAAATATTCAGATTAGATGCTCCTGTTTATTGAAGGAATTCTTTGCCATCTGTTATATTACTTTGTTCAATAAAATACAAAAGTTATTTTCAGTTATTTTCACTAGTTAACAGCATACTATAACCGAAGCATGTGAGGAGAGCAGAAACACACACTGCTATAAATGACCCATCATACCTAATTTAGGTAACTGCCAGGTCTACTTAAGAGAACAACTGAATTTTATAATTTTCCATCAATTTTCCATCAATTTTCCATCATTTTCCATCATTTTTCATCAATTTTCCATCATTTTCCATCACTTTTCCATCCTAACATTCTGCACGGAGAGGAAAAAAAACTACTAACCTTTCTCAGAAAGCAGTTTGTCAAAAGATTCTCCCCATTTCACTGCTTCTTCAGGAGACACGCTGCTTAAGAAACAGAAAGGGATTCTTAAGAATTGTGTATACTGTGTATTTAGGAAGCTGTGGTAATGTGTCATCAGTTACCCTTATGGCTCGGGACTGTTTCACAGAGCCTTTGATTAGATCACATTACTAAAGGAACTCATTCTCTTGGGGACTTCAGAAACATTTTCTTTAATTTTTTTTCCTGACCTTTTTTCCTGCAGAGCTCTACTTCTTTTCCCCTTTTTAAAAAAACATCAGAGCAAAGATTTTTTTTTTTTTTTTTTGCTTTGGTGTTTCATTGCTCTACCAGTCTTAAAGGGAATTGAGATCATGGGGTGTTGTAAAACTCCTAAGGGACCCAAGTCTGTCAGCTGTTGAAACTTAAGAAATACTTGTGCAGAGGTGTGGTTTTGAGTGCCCTCACTGAGGCTGTGTTACCGCAGTCTGCTTCTGATGAAATATGGAAAATTCAACAGCCTGAAGACAGAGCTGTAGCAATATGGTTTGGGTGTTAGCCTTCTAGGTTAATACCACACATAGTCTGGTTTGTTTACCACAAACATATTTCAGATGTCATGTTACTCTGAGACACTGTGCCTCATTTATAAAACTCCTCATATTCTTCATCAAGCATGTCAAGATGCACGTATTTCGTTTTGATTTCAAAAACTCTCCCCTAGAGAACAGTGAAGAAAGGAAAAAAACCACCTTGTTCCATTCACACATATACAATTTTGGAGAAATCATTTTTTGGTTTTGTGTAGACTAACCCTGGATGCACATCTGGACAGTACTTGGATTTTTAGTAGACAAGAACTGTAGTAAGCAGGAGGTGAGCTGTATCGTGCTAGGACTTAAGTTCTATGCCTGAAGGTGAAGTCAATCTTTATCAACTGCTTTTTGAATATTAATCTTTAGAACCATTTTCATTTGAGGACAAAGCACAGTACGTGGAAAGTATCAATAAGCAACTTGTCTGTGATTAGTTGGTTAGAACAACTTCTTATGGACTGAACACTTCTGGAAGTTTCTGCCTTCCTCCTGGAGTTTTGCAGTTCTGTTGCCTGATTCACACAGTTTGGGCTCCCTTGGCAAAAGCTGTAGGCACATGAAGTTTAGATGAAAGGGAATTCCAATCACTTTGGGAAGGAATTTAAGCCAGTAATGACCTTCATTTTGCACAAAACGCAAAAGGAGGAATTTTTTTATTATTATTATTTTAATAGGTGTCACATGTCTCCTAGCTGAAGTCATTGCTTACAGGAAGGGAATTTTTAACCAAGGAGAGAAAAACAGTTCTTGAGGAGAGGTACAAATGCTGGAGAAGTGAAATCCAAGAAATGAGCATAGGCTAGTAAAGTAGGGGAATTCTGGAGTCAGGGAAAATGAGACCTCGCCACCTTACAGAATTTGTTAGTTATGAGAAGTACAAAAGGTGTGGTTCTCTGAACTGTGTGGACTGGTAAGTCTGGTAACTGCGGGTTCCTATAGCTATAGAAATTATTTTGGTCATAGTGGAAGATAAAGCCTTATGACTTCAGACCACATACTCAGTCCACAACTGCATGGAATGCTGTAGAGGTTCTTTGTTGGGTTTGGAAACTCCTAGTGCAAGTTTCTGTTTCTCCATTTCTCCTTCAGAATCTGCATCAACCCAGTAGCCTCACAGATCCCCAAAACCTGGATGCAGCAATGAGTTTGTGCAATAATGGACAGAAACCAAGATTTGTTCAGCTTTGCCACTTTCTAAATATGAGAAGAAACTAGTTTAAACTAACAGATTACAGGCTACTTCTACTATCACCCCACTGTCCATCTGCAGTGCTCCATTAAATTCTCTTTCTACTTGTGTTAGTAACTCCCTGTGAAGAATAGAAATCATGAAAGCTCAGTAAATCACTTAAAAAATCTCAAAATTTTATCTTACTTTGTTATTCAAAAAAGAATCATTTTCTTTTTTGTTTGGTTTTTTTCCCATTTTTGACCAAAAATAATTGTCACTTCTCTCTAATCTGTATATAAAGATCAGCAAAAATCTACAAGTTTCTCTTCTATACAAGAACAGATGAATCTGTTAGTCAGGCACCTATCTGAAGTAACATGGTAAAAGGTAGCTGGCTGAGTGAGGCAGTGGTGGTCTGTTAAAAGGGGGAAATTCTTCAGAGAATTATTGTTGCTACTGTATGTTCCTCTGAAAGTGCCTTTACACAGATTATAAGAATGCAGTGATGGCTGTGTATTTGTATGAAATACCCTGGGTAATGAGAACTGTCTGCATACAGACTGCAGGGCAGCTGTGCTCCCTCTTTTTAGATGCAATCTTGGCATGGTTTTACATGTCTGGAACTGAGATGGGTGGGATATTTCCAAATGTGAGCAACAAACTGCCCAGTTATCCAGATGCGTGGGTGCAAGCATTTAGACACCACCTTCTCAGCTGCTTTTTCATGGGTTCTAGAAAGAGAGTTTGGGCCTTTATGTGATTTCTGCTGTGTGCTCATAACTAGTAAGGGCTTGTAAGAAGCAGTTCTGGCCAAAGCAGGCAGCTTGGCCCAAAAGATAGGAACTGTTTAAACAAGGTTTCATCAAGACAAAAGAGCATGGTAAGCACTGAAATGTTCTGAAATGATCTCTGATGGGAAAAAAGGGGCAGCAAATTTTTTAGGCCATGGAGTTGCATTACTTTACATGTTCCTTCTTCTTAGTCAGGACCTAAAAGTGCAATTCTTAATATATTGGTCAGATCTTGGTACACAATTGAACTCAGAAACTAAACTGTTGCTGAAGTCAATAAAACCAAGAATTTACCCTGCATCTTTATGAAAACATTATAACAGGGGCAATATTACCACAGTGTATAAGCATCAGTATGAATTTTGGAGAGAAGAGTATTCAACCAATTACTGCAATTACTAAGGAACTATGCATTAAGAATTTAACATGCATATGGCATCTGTACAACACAGAATTCTTTGGAAAACCTGCTTTGCAGGGCAGTGTATCATTTTGCTGCAAGCAGTAATTTGTCAGCTGCATTTCCGAGTTGATGCTTAGTCAGTGGACTAAGACAAAGACAAAGGCTGTTGGCATAAGTAAAGGTTTAAATGTATCTCCAAGTCTATGGGGACCAGTGGTGTGAAAATACTAGTGGTGAGTTACCTTGATGTGCTACAGATATTTCTATAGTGTGTGTATGCTTGGATTAGATTTGTAACTTTCAAATTAAATAGGTCTAGAAAGCATTACTCTGCCGAGTCTGAACGCACACACATAGATGCAGGAAATGTTCTGAGTCACACAGGCACTTCTTGGAAGGAATCCCCATCAGCTCAGTCATTTATAATGCTTACCTTGCTGGTTTTGCCACGTTTCCAGGTTTACCAAGATGGTCACTTTCATGGAATTCAGGTTTCTGCAGGAGCAGGCTCAGCCTATTTCTCTTCTGCTTAGCTCTACAACAGATTTGGAGTAGCTTTTCAAGAAACCGTTCTGAAAGTTGTTTATTCCCCCTCAAACATTTTCTTTGACTATTATCTCTGTTTCTGCATCATAGATCCTGCTATTTTCACTTACAGTAATGTTGATGTTACTTCTCCTACATATATTATTCACATTAGTTATTTTTTTCTTTACTGCTTAGCACAAATTCACATATGAAGCGAAGAGAAATGGAAATCCTTTTGTTTTCAGCATGCTTTTAATTTATTTTAAAGAGGAAGGGGCAAAATTTCCCATTAGAGAACGCAAACAGTTGGCTCAGCGTCTTCTACTTTTAATGTTTCATAAAGAAAAAAGGAAGTATTGCTTCCTGTCATTTCAAATTTTTGAGAAGAAACCTTCCCAAATCATATTCAGCATTTCTCAGAACTTCTTCCAACCTCCCTTTCCTGGTTTGTTTAGACCATTATTTGATTTGTTTCTTGTTCTTAAAAAAATACTTCTGCAATGACTTAATATTTTATGTACACGGTTTCTAGAGTTGCAGTTCATGAGTTTTCATATGTGCGTCAAAAATAAAATTACCTGTGCCCTAAATTCATACCCACAAGCTGCATTAGAGGAAACTTTTATGTAAACAGAACACTCAGATGTTTCGGCATGACCCAAAAACTTACCCAGGTTTGCTTGCTTTGTGTGGCTCTTCTTTAATCACCGATTTCATGACTTTGTAATAGGATTTGTCCTTTGAAGCAGAAATGTTCAGCTGGGGGAATAAAAGAAGGGGGTTCTCCATCTTCCTTCAAAAATGCTTCCGAAAACGTTCCTCTTGCTCCCTTGCAGTGGTGGCACCCGGTGCAGCTCTCACATGCTGTGCCCACCCGGGGCTGCCCCCGGTGGGGAACGGCGCAGTTTGGAGAGGAGGTGGTGGGAAGAAGGTGGTGGGAAGAAGGTGGTTCTCCACTTCCACTGCCGCTGCAGCTGCACGTACACTGCGCTTTAAGTAGAGTTCTGGTTTTACATTCGTCATTTAGGGAAGTGAGGTTGCAACTTTGCAAAATGTCCGTCGCTCACGCCGACAAACCACAGCCAGAGAGCAGCTCCGGGGTGCCTGCTTCTGGGAGCTGATGTGCTGCTAGGCTTAGGGTGACACCAGCATTTGCCCCCAAACACCTGTGAGAAGTGTACATAGTGTAGTGCAGTTTCTCTAAAATTAACTTTAATGACAATAATATTGCATAAAACAGTGTACAGCACCATCTTAAGCTCTTAGAGAGCTTCCATCTGGCCTTAAACTACTCTCCACAGCTCAGGTGCCATGTGCTGGACACAGAAGTAGTTCCATCTGCAGCATGCTGACTTGAAACTCAAGGTTTCTCAGCATCTCCTGCAACACCCAGATGAAGCTGTGGTGGATCACGTATTTTGCAAGCAGAGATTTTAATTTTTGCACCATTCTTCAGAAATTGTAACCACTTTTAATTTCAAGTTTGTACACTAAAAGATCCTTCCATATCTTCTCTATGTGTGGATTTATTTTTACTTGCAATCTCACAGTCAGGATAAAAAAAAGTCTTTAGTTCAGAACAAAGATATGTGACTTTTTAAATTATTATTTTGATAGTAAATAACCCAAAAATTCTCAATTCAGTTCCATAATGTAAAAATGTATTTATGTTGTAAGCTGATCAACACAAATTACTTCTTCACAAACAAGTTTGATGTCAATTAAGTTTCATGGTTTTAAGTTCAACTTGCGTTGGAGATGTCATTGGAACAGTACATCTACTAAAGAAACCTCCTCAGTGTTAACTGAATGAGGTGCTGGAAAAGATTAAAACTATGCAGTAGTTAATTGATTAAGAATTAAACAGTTCTCCTTTTTTTTTTTAGTGCCAATATCTTATTTTGATTATTCAGGTAAGACATTGAGCCTTGGGGAGAAGACATGACCTCATCACCTCCAATAATTTTGTTGAGTTCTACAGAACTGCTGCAGCATTGGTAAGTTCTGATGAGAGTCCACTGTGACCTCTTTCCTGTGGCTTGCAGAACTAAGGAGGATGGGAGGTATTAATATTCAAAATAAACAAAAAAAAAAACCCAACAACTCTGCCGGGATTCCAAATTTGTGAAACACTAGAAGAAGAAACTGTTATCTATCGTGATTTTTTTTTAAGAGCAAAAAAACTGAAATAAAACTCACATGTGCTACATGTGTGATACAAATTTTAAAACCAGACTGAATGGGAAATACTCAGTGAACAACTGCTTTTGTAACCCAAGAACCTTTAAGGAGCAGGGTTATGGTTTGAACTTCATTTTCAGATTCAGAGTAGGCTTTATATCACATCATGCTTATTTTAAACTGGCTTTAACCACAGTTGTGTTTAATCATTTATTCTGCCTTTTACTGATAAGTAGATAAATATAGACTGCATGATTTTATTTCACTTTTCTGCAATAGTGGTAGTCACATGAACTTTTTTTTCCTGTTATGTGTGTATAATGCTGTCTATGTTTGTCTGCCATAATTTTATAACCTGGTGATTTCAGTTCCTGAAAAATGTCATTAACTGTAGGCTCAGCAATTCATATAAGCTGATTTATGAAAGATTTGGAACATCGCTCAGAAGTGAATTATGGTGGCATTGCCACTGTACCAGGTAACTTATAGATGGGAATCATCTATAAGGTGGTGTAATCTCTTTGAGCACTCATCAGTGATGGGCTCTCTCCTGAGAACATCTGAATGGCTTGTCCAATACATTCTTCAGCGACCCCAAAGCAACAGGTGCTATGCTTCAGGTGCTTGAAATATTGCTGTACTACACTGTGGCAATAGCATCAGTCCCAAATGCAGCAGTGTGCTGTGCATCTCCTGAGAATTCATTAGGAAATCTGGAAGAGTGGGGAGAGGAAGGGAATAATCACAAAAAACTCCTCCCCCACCCCCACCCCCCGCTCCCCTACTTTTTTTACCCCATTAATAGAAAGCTAATATTAAATCTAGGCCATGAAGTAGCCAAATCACACCCCAAGGCAGCCTGTGTTTTGTCAGGGATGGTGCTGGTGCTAATAAGCATTTCTGTTTTGCACTGCAGGCTACAGTAGTTATAGCAACAGTATTAATGACCCTGTAAATGCTTCTGGGCCATTTTGGATACTGCAAGATGATGATATAGAACAACGAATAAGTTATTTTAAGCTGGAAAAAGCAGACCAAGAATATTATGTTGATGACATGACTAGAGACCTAGAAATCTCTAAAGAAATTTGTGATGGGAACTAAATATCCTGCTTCTCAACCATTTCTCTAACCACTGAAATATATCCACAAATCTTTTGGGAAGAAGACTACTGATTTTTAAGCTCTTAAATCAAGATCATCTCTGTAATGTGAGAACATTATTGACTTAATAATTTATTACTTGTAGAAAAGAATAAATACATTTCTCAAGATGAATACAAAATGTATTTGCAGAACGATCTTTATGTGACACAAAAGTAAAATTGAATAGATCACAAAGTGCAGGAAGTTCCTTGAGGTGATGTTCTGACCCCTTTGGGCCTGTTCTTCAGCTGAAAAGTGTCTGCACTGGCTTCTGTACCTGTTTATAAAGTCCTGTCACAGCTGATGATCAAGTCGTGCTTGGTTTTTACAGACACAATAGCTGCCTGCTGTGAAAGAAATACTGACTGATACTGTTAGCAATAGGGGCATTGTACTATACACTGAGTATGTCTTGTTTCTTTTTTAAAGGAAGGCACTGAAAGGCTCAGCCTTTCAGTTCAGCTGAATAGAAGTGCAGCCCCGACTGAGCGGTTCAGCTCAGCACAAAGAGCTAGAGCACAATGGGGAGTTCTCCTTTGTCAGTAATCCTGCTGCATCTCTCTCCGAGCTATTTTCCTTGCTTGTCAGGTAAGTGTAAACTTTTCATCCTTCACGTCTCTGCTCACGTTCTGGCACTGCCCAGGTTCCTCCACAGCCAAGCTCCATCACTGTTCTTATTCAGATACAATCTTACCAGTATTGGCTTTTGTTGGGTTAGGTTTCTGCTGAAGGGAAGCAATATTCATCTTTGTGGGAAGAAAAACAAACAAACAAACAAAACCAAGAGAGGTTCTTTAGCGTTCTGTGAGGAAATAGGCATGGAAAGAAACTTCACAGAAGAGCATGGGCTGAAAAGATGAATTTCTGTATTCCTTTTTCATGTAAAGGGATTTAAAAATTTGAAAATTAAAATTACATGTTTTGAGTTAATTTGGTTTTAATAAATAACTCTGCTCTTCACCAACTTCTTAACAATTTAGCACTACGCAATATTTATGTTGTTTATTCCTTATTGGAAACCGTAATTGGACCTACAATTTAACAATTATATGATCCAATGTGTGGTTGTTCTGTTTATCTTTTTCCTATCAAGCAATTCCAAAAGTAAAATAGTTTTATTGGAAATCTCAAGTAGAGGATCTTGCAGTCTGCTAATTCAGTGAATTTGTTTAGTGGTGCACTTAAAAGTTTCATCCTAGTGGAGGAATTTGGCACATGAGATACTTCAGACTTAGTGAAAGAGAAGCATTGCAACACCTGCACATAGTTCACATTGTAAAACCCTGTTTGTTGTTGATGTTTATAAGGAAGGAAACAAAGTTGCATTGCTTCATATATGGATTACTGACAACAGGAACATAACACTTTGCATTGGGGGTCTGTCAGCCAGGGATCTCAAAAGAACTTTGTAAGGAGCCCGTGGTGAAAACTCAAGGCTTGGTGCAGGCTTGGGAATCTTTGTAGTTTTCTCAGAACTTCTGCTGTGGAAAGTGTTTACATCTGTGCTAAACTGAATTCATTTGTTATGTCTTTGGAGAGGTCAGAATAAGAAAGTGAGTCTGCAAAGTTCTCAGCTGTGTTCATTTCCTGCCTGTCCCGTGGTTACATGGCCGGCACCTCTGATTAGTTCTATTTACATATTACATACATCACTGTCACAATTAATCTTCAGGAAGCTGGTTTCTCGGTTGAACCACTCTGTGTTTACAACCAGCTCGCACAAGTGCAGAGCAATGACATCAGCGCTCATTAGACAATTGCCTGTTAACAACCAGCTTCCGGAAGGGCTCACCTAGAACACTCACATGCATTTTTTTAAGACGTGTTTATTTTAGTGTGGTATTCACAGGAAACGCTAAAGGCAGGAATGTTCTCTAAATCCTGCCCGAAATATCCTACTGGAGTTCCGTGCTACTGGATTTATTTCTGTCTTACAGAAACCCAGAGGGATTCCTCACATGACAACCCGCTTTTATTTTTTTTTTTTTTTAAAGGAGACAGATTTTATCAATCCAAGACAACAGTGCAAGCAGCATCAAGTATTGGGCTGAGCGTTATCTCGTCCTTCTGGGAAAGGTGTGGGAGAATGGAATGGAGGCATTATTGCTTAATCACATAGGAGGGCTGTGACTCCTTGTCTGCTGACTATTAGCCATGAAATCAAACTCAAGGGAATAAAATCTGCGTTACATCAGGACTCAGTCTGCTATCACTGAACTACTCAGTGGTTAAAGCAGAGCCAACATGTGTGATGCTAAGCATGCCCTCACTCTGCTTTTCCAGTCAGGAAATTGAGGATTATCCAGGGATAATTATGAATAAGGGATTCGGGAATATCTAGGGATGCTGCAGCCCAGGTTGAACTACTAGGGCATTGTCAAACATCCACAATGCAGAACTAGGGATGCTGTAAGGAGCACTTCATATCAAAAAAGCAGCTCTGCAGGAGAGATGGCTGCCCCAGGGCTGGGAAAGCACTCAGAACAGGTTTTGAAGGTCACACTTCGGTATTTAGGATGAAGTTAGGCAGGGTCTAAAAGCTCAGGGTCTACTGTAAAAACACCTGTGAGGGCTTCAGGGTTGCATCATGTTTTCCTTTAGTATAAATAATATGGCACTGATACAGGGACACCTCATTCTGCCTATTTAAAACACAGCTAAGGTTTCTGTAATGATACTTTCTTCAACTTATATGTTATTATGTTTTATTCATTGTTACTCCTTCCTGATAGTGCATTGTTCTGATGTCCTGATTTAGCTGATGCAAATAGTCCTGGGATTTACAAAGTAGTATATTGGATTGCTCATCAGAGCAGCAAAAAAACTGGTACCCAAAAAATTGAAAATATATAGCAAATATCTATCTATATGAATATATAAATATATTATCTTCAAAGTCTGTCAAAAGCATCTGAAGATATAAAAGCTACATGTCACTGATTTTTCTCTTCAGTAATTACCCAAAGAAATTCAGCACTAAAATTAGGCAAAATTTAATAATAATGCCACATCACATTTCAGTGACTATGAAATATTCAGAATGACTGAGAATGTTTCCAGGAAGGTTCAACTCTTTTTTTCAGGATTGAAAAAAGCTGTATTCTAAAATGTAAGTTGGAATAGTTTTATTTCCTATGGAACTTTTTAGGGAAGTTTTGCAGTGGCAGTTTCTTTTCCTACTCCCAAACTGTTAGCAATCTTATGAGGAAGCTGGCTTCAAGGCAGGGACACTCATTGTCAGTGTTCACCAGCCAGTCATAGTCTGTCTTCCTCTTAGCTAGTGGCAGAATTTCCAACAAAAGCCTTCCCTTATCAAGCACCAGGGTACCAAAAACAGGCTTTCCAAAAACAGCCATCCAATTTTTTCTTCAGATTTGCAGGAACCCTCAAGAAAAGCTTGCTGATTGCCTAACACAGTAATATGCTGAGGGCTGTGAATCTTAGCGAGCCTTCAGAAAAGCTTCAGGCATAGTAGAGACAAAGCTTTGCTCCAGAAAAGTACTTGTGTGTGTGTTTAATTCCAGTCGTGCAAGGAAATCTTGCCTGATTAATTCGCTGTGTTGGATTGGAGGCTGTGTGATCTGGCAAAGACTGAGCCATTTTGGGACACAGCAGATGTAAGCAGCAACATTATAAAGAATTGGACTTATTCTTCATTCTGCACTCTAGGCAGCGGGATGGATTTTATTAATTCCTCACTGTCACCCTTCCTGTTATGTTCATGACAAAAGACCTTGCCATTTGGGCACTATCCATTTCTCGAATTTTTTGAGCTTTTAGCCTGAGTCATGGCATGCTTCATGATTACAAGTTCAATGGTACAGTTTGTAGCTTTTGCAGATGCTGTCCTCGATGACCTCTGGTTTTCACACCAGCATCTAAACCAGATTCTCATCAGGACCAATCTGCTGCTCCTGTCTTTCTCATCTGTGCTTCTCTGCCACGGCCAGAATAATGGGAATCATAAAAATAAATTTTGCAAAGCTTGCCAAAAAAGCTTCCTCAAAACAGAGGAAACATGATTTTTGCACTTTCAGTATGCACACAAGGAAACAAGGTATTCTAGTCTCTCTGTTGAGTAAAAACAGGTGATCATACATCAGGTTACACTGTCAATTTGGTAAACTTGAAACTTGTAATAGGTTTGATATTGCTGTGGTCACCAAATCTAATACAAACGTTGCATTTCATTCGTTGTCACTCAGTCTAGATTGCCGGAGGACAGAGACTGTTGGTCTGAAACCTGTCTGTGTGGCACGTATGAAATAATTTCCATTTCAGTTTGCAGTGACCACAAGTCATTTCTGTAATGCCTAGGAAAGGTCTGCAGACTGCTTTGCTTGATTCCCAAATACCTTTCAAATTCAAATTTAGAGATTGTCGGGGAGGCTAGGTAAGGCTTTTTTTTCTAAGCCCAGAATGGTCTCCAAGTTTAAGATCTTTGCTTTCTGATTACCAAATTACACCCCAATCCTGACAGTGTAGATGCATATTCCCCAGAGGATGGATGTACGGGCACCCAGGTTTTCCAGTACCAAAATAAGGCACCTCAGGTGATGGCTGGCAGTGGCCACGACAGTCCCGGTGCTCCCTCTATTGGAAAAGTTCTGACATGTCCTTTCTCCTTCAGAAAAAGAGGGCATGGATGGCTCTGCTTGGGAATCAACATCCCAAGTTTTCCCCAGTCAAATCTAAAAGAGCTGTGCTCATCCCTCTGCTGCTGGTACCTTCCATTCTCCCACCCTCCCATCTCCACCTCACTCTGGTGAGGGTCCTTGGTTCAGTAGCAATATACAGAGCAACCATTTTGAAAGATTTAACAACAATCAGTGCAATAGTCTGATGTTTTGCAAATATTCTGCCCAGGTGCTTCCAAGATGAAAGGAGTCAGTTGTTTGGGGTTTTTTTTAAGCGTTTGATTTCCAGCACAGGCCACAGGCTCAGGTGCAGCCATAGAGGACACAGGACTGCAGTTCCCTGTATGTCCCCCTGGGCAGGGCTCCTTCCAGCCCTCCTGCCCATCTCCCTTTCATTATCACATGCTATTTCTTCTCTGGAGGGGGTTTGGCCATAGCTTGCCCTGTCAGGATTTCCCCCAAGGTTTAGAGCTCCCTGTGAGCAGGGCTGGACCTGCAGCCGGCAGAAAGAGCAGCTAAGGAAAGCTGAGCACAGCCAGGCCACCCTGGGGCCAGGGGTACCCATCACACACCCCAACAGACCCCTGCTGAGTCACACAGAATCACAGAATCAACTGGGTTGGAAAAGACCTCTGAGATCATCAAGTCCAACCTATGACTGAACACCACCTTGACAAGTAGACTATGGCACTAAGAGCCACATCCAGTCTTTCCATAAACAGCTCCAGGGATGGTGACTCCACCACCTCCCTGGGCAGTCCACTTGAGTGTTTAATTACCCTTTCTGTGAAGAAATTCTTTCTAATGTCCAACCTGAACCCCCACTGGCTCAGCTTAAGACTGTGTCCTCTCATCCTGTTGCTTGTAGCCTAGGAGATGAGGCTGACTCCCACCTGGCTACAACCCCCTTTCAGGTGGTTGTAGAGAGTGATGAGGTCACCCCTGAATCACTTGGTTGGAGGGTCGAGCAGTCCACCTGGGGCCAGACCCTGTGTCGGCTCTTGCCCCTGCTTAAGCTTCAAGATTCCAGCCCCTGTTCCCTAGTGATCCACCCTGTGAGCCATGGGAGTGCACACAGGTGACCCAGACCTCTCTGGTACCTGCAGTTTTGCTATCTGGTTCATGCCAACTCATCCCAGACACGTGCTACCATGTGAACTTCTTTGTCAGCTGCCTGGGGGGCAAAAGGGTTGGCCCTCTTGACTCTGCAAACTCAGACCATCAGCCCTCAGTTTAAAGATCATCTGCATCAGAGAACCCTTCTGTCCCTGCTGAGAATGACCAGGATGCTCTTATCAGCCAGTATATTGTTGCTTCTGATGGATCTCCAGTATCTAGAGCTGGGTCATCATGCATCCGTTTCCTGGTCACCTGCTTCCAATGACAGCCCCATTAATAAGAGATCCCTGTTTGTGTTGAGGGCACAGGCCTCATACACATTTTTGTTTCTGCTACTTCTGTGGCAGGGCTGTGCAGACGTGGCAAAAGACACAACTGCCCTCTTGATGTTTGCACCTGGAGTCATTATCTTGTGACTGAGCGCTTGCAGGAACCTCTGTAATCTCAGTTGTAAAAAAAACAGGTGGACTGTGAGCTGGGGTCCTTTTCTGGCTTCTGAAGAATCATTTGGCACAGCTTTGCCTCTGCGCTTGCCATGCTGTATTCATTCATCTGGTGTGATGGTTATCTGAGCAGAGCTGAAAACAGGGAACCCCAGCAAGTCCCTGGGGCAGAGTCAGAGCAGACACTTCAAAGATAAATCCCAGGCTTGTGCCTAGGACATGTGAGGGAAAGCCTCTTGTGCACCAGTGAGCCTCCCTGAAGTCTCATTTAGGCTCCTGCAAAAGGTGCTCATTTTCAGGTGCCTTCTGTATCTCCACTTTCTGATTATCATCACTTGGGGGGCAGTTATGCTCACGTCAGGTCTTGCTCTAGCCAAGTGTGATTGGATCAAACTTTAGTATTTTAGCTGTTAACTTATACAAAACCTGGTGCAAGCAAGGAGAAAGTCATTGCTTTGGGGCTGACTGTGTCCAGATTGTGCCAGGGAAACTGAAGTTGTTAATCACCATATTTCTGGGTGGGGGAGGATGCTCTCCCTTTGCTTGAATACTGCCTGCTCCAGCAGACCAGCTGGTACACCCTGAGATCACAAGTGCTAGATGTAATACTGTCCTATGATATTTCTTGGCACAGTCTGGTCTCTGTAGGGATCAAACTCTTGAAGAGAAGTTGTTGGCAAACAACCTTAGTCATATGAAAAAAATGGTAGTCCAGTGACCAGTTAGCTCTCAGTGTGTAATTGCAGCTGAATGCCACAGCGATAACAGCAGGCTGACTAAGTCCAGACAAAGTTAGTTTCTTGAAGAAAATGAAAAGTTCTTATCTCTCATCCCCAGTGAGAGTGACTCACTGGCTTTGTATGGACACTGTGTGAGGTATATGTTGGCACATGAGACATGAGCACCAGAGCTCCCCAGATGGAGGGATTGCAGGGTCCAGGAGCAGAGGCCGAGGTGTGCGCGGGGCCATGAGCCTTCAAACTGCAGTGTGTGGTGAAAACCAGCCTGAAGGAAAGAGATGCTCACTGGTGTCTATCTACCCCACATCAGGCACCCAGCTGACTGTTGCCTCCTCGCTGTCCTTCTGGCAGTGGTGCTAGTCCTGTGCCATGCCTTTCCCTTCCTTACGAGGCGTTGGAGTTTTTCTCCTGAAGTTTTTCCCTCCCTGCACTGACAGCTGTGAGCTTTGGGACAGAGGTGTGGGTGATGGATGTGCACAGCTCCTGACTGCAGTCTTAGGGACAAACACAGTGAAAAAGTGTAAGGTGAAGTGGTCCAGTGTGATCTGAAGAGATACTAAAAGAATGAGCAATATTGCTGTGGCCTTGCAAAGCTCTGAGTAGGCTAATTAGCCAAGGTGATGGCATGGCTAATTGGACAAGGCTGGGTGTGGTGCTGGTACATCTGTTCTGCTGGTATATGCAGGGAGGAAGCCCTCCTGATTGAACTTGAACTACCTCTAGGTCCTCCCTAACATTCCTGGTTGAGGTTTCCTTTTGGTGGGACCAGATGCCACCTGATTCATAGAATGGATACAGGATGTCATATCTCTCCTTGATTTGTGTGAGTGTTGGACCAGATGGGTTCTGGCTGCCTTCCAGCCTCAGTTACTCTGTGAGTCTGAACTCATCAAAGGACTTGACAGTCTCCTCCAAAACAAATGAGCCAACAAATCATCCCCAGTGAACCAGAAAATTGTAGAGTAATGAGCAGTACAAAGCCCATTGATCTTTCTCTCAATCCAGCATAGCAACTGAGGAGTTGTACTTTGGACTCTTCCCCAGTTTGCTCTGGGACACACTTTCCAGGGGCTGCAGATGTCATCAACAGTCTTGTGTTGCAGGGAGCAGCTGTTGAATAGAAATGGTGGAGGGACATTTAGCTGAAGTTAAGACAGAAACAAATCATAAATTGTTTGCAGCTGTGTTGCTGCAGGCAGAACAGTGCTGTGCACACCAGCAGTGGGCAGTCGAAGTCCATTCCAGTGTCCACCCAGTGTCCAGCCTGCACTCAGGGTGGGAGGTGGGAGAGGTGTCCCCCACAGACAGGGGAAGGCAGAAGTTTTGTCTAGATTTCCTCTTAATTTTAGCACTGCCCTGGACATTAGCATCTGACAGGAGTCTGCAGGCCAGGCAGGAGCTGGGAAGAAGGTTTAGTGTAAGGAAGAAGGTAAAGCAGCTTTGGCTTATTCTCTGAGAAGGATGAGATCATTTGTTCCCTCCATATCACAGTCCCGGGCTCTTGTATTTTTCATGCTTCATTAAAAGTGTTTGTAATTATATGAGTGGCTTCAGAAGCCAATTAAGCCTTCATTTGGAGGCTGCTCCGGGTGCTGGAAGCCCTCCATTAGCCTGGGCTTCTGCCAGGGAAAAACACTACATAGTCTTTAACAACTGCACCAGCTCCTATCTGCTTAATGTTGATTTTCCTATTAAGTTCAGCTAATACTTTCCTAATTGTGTGAGCTGGGCCTGAAGCCAGGCTGGGTGACTTTTGCCAGCTGCTTCCAAGGCTGAATCAGAGATGAGCAAAACCCTCACAAACACTTCACTATGCACGTGTGCAATTGCATATAAACCAGCTGTTCTCCCCAAAACTGACTCAGACTTTGGTTTGTGACCCCTGTGTTGTTTCCCAAGGCAAGCCCCATACCATCAGGAGATGAGGATGCTCGAGAGCCTACTCACCCAGGGGACTAGGAGTCTGGCATTGCATGGAGCTTACCCCATGAGGTACCAGAAAGGATGCCAGGAAATCAAAGGTCAGCCCACATCTCTGCTTGTCGATGAGCCATAGGCCAGGAACTATTGGGTGGGTTCTCTGAGGCAGGTGATACAGTGCAAACTGCCCAGGAGGGAATACTTACAAATGGAAGGACTTGTTACATCTGCAGGTCTGCACGTGGAAGGGAGGACACTGACACCATTGCAGGGTAGGAGATTTCAGTCACAGAGCTCGGGGATGCCACTCACCTGCTGTGAATCTGCTACTCATGAGAGGGTGGTATGGCAAACCTCCTGGGCCAGGCACTTCTCACTGTGTTTGAGGCAGAGGTGTGATGGGAACCACCTCTACCCCCACAGTCTAACTGGCTGCAGGCTGGGCATCTCTGCCCAGGAGCTGGTTCTGGAAGCCTTAAGGAAAGGAGGGATTTTTTTTCTTTTGGGAGCCAGTGTAGAGGCAACATAAAAACAAAATATCTGTTATATCATGCTGGCAGCAGCAAAGTTGCATGTTCTCTGAGATCCTTGCTGAGAAATAGAATCCATTATCAGCAGATGATTGACAGCCATTCGTAGGTGACACCTACTGTCTACACATGAAAAGCATGCCCTTTTCTCTCAGGCTATGGATTGCCCAGAAAGGTGGTGGATGCCCCATCCCTGGAGACATTTAAGGCCAGGTTGGATGGGATTTTGAGCAACCTGCTCTAGTTGAAGGTGTCCCTGCCCATGGCAGGGGGATTTCAACTAGATGGCCTTCTAAGGTCCCTTCCAACCCAAACTATTGCATGAAATTTAAAAAAATGTGTAGTTTCATTGTGGACTAGGAGTGAAACTAAGCACATCTGATTTTAATAATTGAATCTCATTCTTTAATTAAAAATGGCCAGGCAATTAAATAATTTAATAAAAAAGCTTATTTAATTTCAATTAGCTCTGATTAATGGCTATTGCTTCAAATTAAAATATCCCAATGATAGAAAGCACCGGTTTTGGATTTTTCACTTTAGAAACATTATTCTCTTTTAACTTTGAAATCCTTGCAGCTCTAATACAATTATTATCTGCTAATCAAGTTTTAATGCCTTATTACATCCTAACACTGACAAATGCAAGAGGCATTCACCTTGACTCTGAGCAGCTTGTGTTTGGAGCTGATTTGCTTCTGAGTGCAACAGTCCCTTGTTTCAAGCCCTGCTGGGCATGGCTGTAGCCAGTCACTTCACAGGGAGCCTGGGCTGTGTGACAGCACCTGGTGCTGGCCAGGTCCCCGGGGGTACAGCAGGCCACCAGAACTCACTGATGGCCACAGGACTTCTGTGGTCACTGCACATGCTTGGACTGTGCAGACCTTTTGGAGAATTTGTTTTTTCCAGAGTTTATCCCTTTACTAAGGCAGGATTAAGAAAATGGGAAAGACTGTTGAACATTTAGGTGTTTAAGATAGGAGATGTGGTCTTTTGGAAGCCAAAATCATGTTTATTTTCTCGACCATAATAAAAATAAAATTTAAAAAGCAGGTTTAAAACCTAATTCATCTTGGAATTTCTGGCTACAGAACATGGCTCCTGTGCAAGGTGTTTGGTACACAGAGAGAGAAGTTTAGAGAGCTTGTAATTCTCTGCAACACAGCGCTCGACATCCAAACAAGTCATTATTGTAGATGGTTTCCTGGTAGCATAAAGAAGCAAGAGGGAGACAAGGCTGTTTCAGAGCAAAGTTGAAAGCACTAATTGACTTTTACTCGCTGGGAAAGAAGATGTAGCATGACAAATGGCCTTGTGGTTGGAATCATTAGAGACTGAGGAGAGAGTTGCTGGCTAATGGGGCAGAAATGGCTGTGTTAGGATTGCTGTGAGCAATTTGCACGATGTGCTGGTAGAGCACGGGAGGAGTCAGCAGGACCCTGGCTGGCACCACGTGGCCAGGCAGAAAGTGAGGCAGCAGAGGGATGAGGCTGGAAAGGATCAGAGAGGAAACCAGCAGTGCCTGATGGTTGTCATTGCCTCTGGGATGAGCAGTGCTGTACAGCTCTTCCTGGGGAGGTCAGAGGAGCAGGCTGAGTGCAGATATGGTATTAGAGCCCTGATGGCACTAAACAGACCTTAGTTACCCCAACCAGCCTCACCTGGGCCCCCGCCCACACCTTCTGCTCATGGGCCAGGACTCTATTTCAACTCATGCCTTGAGCTATCTTGTTGGTAGGTCTCTGTCTGACCCTATCTCCTAGAGCTCCTGATAGGCCTCCCTCAATGTCCCCTGCCCTGATCTATCCCAGGGCTGTGGATGGACCACTAGTTCACCCCTGTGCAGCCTACCATGCTCAGCTGCTGTGGGATGGTGCCCTCAGTGAGGACACAGCCTATGCTGGGGTCATCCTCAGCTCCTGGCTTGTACCCTTTTATGGAGCATCTCCACTTCTGCTGCCTCCTGACAAAGCATGTTTTTCACCATGTTCTCCTGAGAAGGCGACTGGAAGTCTGCTGAGCTGCAGAGGGGGCACCAGACAAGCCCTGGGAGGAAGGAGTCGTTCTTCTGTCTTATGGCCTGTCATCTGGAGGAGAGATGCCTTCTCACTATAGCAGTCGAATGCATTTCTTTGCTGAAACAATAAGGTATGAATCCAGTGTTCCTTATTTCACATCATATGCATCAGGGTTTATTCTAGTTGTTGGAAGAAGTGAGCTCAGAAATAATCCAAGGGTCAGTTTTCTAACATTAGGCCAAAATTGTCTTTATTTACTTTTACAAACTTGGCCAAAGCTCAAGGCACTCTAATGTTATGTATTCTTCAGTAAACATAATTAATTGGAAACTCAAAAACACTGGTATAACCTCTTCCCTTGGGACTGGTCACTGTGAACTGCTGTGTCCAGCCAGAAAATCAACTTCCCTTTCTCCAGGTTTGCAGAGTAGGTGGAAATCCATTTGGCTACAAACAAACAAACAAACAAAAGTGAACCAGTTTGATGATACAACCCAGCTTGGCTTACATGGTGATCAAAGGGCAACAAAGGTTGGTAAGAGTGGGAAGGTCAGGATTGCAAAGGGCAGGTTGTACAGAACCACTGGGTCCCTGCTCTTCAACAAGAGTTCTGTTTGTCTCTGAGGCAGCCAGGTGGGATTGTTAGGAATAGGACATGCTGTGCACCCAAAGTTCAACCACAAACTTCACATGTGGGTATTAAAGCTGAACTTTAAACTCCTGTTTTCCATCTCCTCAATAAGCCCTCTCTGAGGGGATGCAGAGAGGCCATCTAGAGCCTCACCAAGGTCCAAGGCAGAGGCAAATAAACTTTTTAAAGTGGTGTTAGACGCCCTTCCCCAGGTGATTCAGTCTAGTACTTCATGATCTTACAGCTGGAAAAATCCTGCCTGCTGTTTGATCTAACCCTTACTTT
Source organism: Manacus candei (assembly GCF_025592945.1). Taxonomy (NCBI): domain Eukaryota; kingdom Metazoa; phylum Chordata; class Aves; order Passeriformes; family Pipridae; genus Manacus; species Manacus candei. The sequence continues at coordinate 21,122,598 of NW_026138053.1, forward strand.
CTGTAATCGAGGACAAACATTTCCTGTCCTTAACCAGCATGGACACAATAACAGTTTATCATCTTCTTCTCTGTAACTGCAGCCTTTTATGGATGTGACATTTAGATACTTCATGTATCATTACCCTGTGTCCTTTTGGTCTGCCCACTTCTAGATTGAACAAACTCCCGTTCTTCCATCTTACCTTATAGGTCTGTAATCTGGACTCTTTCCAGTTGGTCTGCAGCCCTCTTGGGACCCATCTTCCAACCTCTTACTGATCGTCTGAATGAGGCAGAGCGCAGTGATTATCCCACATGTGTGTGTAAGAGATTTGTGACAGAAACATTAAGGCTGAAGTGAAGCCTGAGTTGTGGTGTATTTAAACAGTGGGGGAAAAACAACAGATAATGCAGAGCACTGCTCCCAGAACTGGGTTTCTAGGATGCCATTCCTGACTGTAAAACTGAATAATGTGTTTATGGCATGACCAAAAGACCTGTGCTCTGGTCAGGTCACAGCACAGACGAGTCATCACAAAACTCCACGTCCTGCCCAGAAAATGGCATTGAGGTTGCAGGAATTCACATACCATTGCTTTTCCTGACAGGCCACCAGGAAAACAAACATGTCCCTGCTAGGGGAAGCAGGTAATTCTCAAATTGAAAAGTTTAGCCCATTCTGTTGGTGTCAAGAAGGGTACTGTGTACAGCTTAAAGCTGGTACACCTGGCTTTCTGAGTGCTGTCCTGTGCTTTTGGCTTCACAGTCCCAGGTTGGTGACCTTTTACCTTCTGGGGAAAAAACTTTGTCTTCTTAGCCATGTAGTTGATTGAAAGCTTCTGTATCTCATCCATTCGTTCTGCACTGACCTTCAGCAGCTCGTCTGTGTGCACAGTACACTCTGCTCTCCCTCCCTTCATTCCCTGTGCAGGACTGCCCATGTTCTAATGGTTTTCCTCCTTACCAACCTCTACTTATGCTGCTCCTGAGCCCTGTACAAGCTAGATCAGCAGTGCCCTTCCGTGACTGAATGTTTGGGAATTCTGGACTGATTAGGAAGGGAGAGGGTGACTCCACCCAAGCCCCTTGGAGGTTTTGATCTGATGTACTTGCTGCTAAACAAAGTATTTCCTTCACTGAAATGTGAGCCCTGAATAATTAGGCCAGTTAGTTCATCAGTGGAGGTTAGTTGAGATAGTCGTGTTTCTGCACCAGTACTGAAACAGGTTAACTGAAAATACATTAGCAGCTAGAGAACACAGAATAGTTTGGATAAAAATTTGATGGAGTCTTGGCTGTGAATAATTTCCATGTCCCCATATAATAACACCTGAGCGTGCGCTGTGGGTTATTTTGGGGTTCAGGGTCTGTTACTGTTTTGTTGTAATATCAAGCAGGTACTGTTACACCCAAGGATTTGCTGCAAAACTCTGTCAGTCTAGGGCTGAGGGCTGATATCTTCCCCCTTCTCTCTCATGAACAGCTCCAGGCAATATCTGAAGGGCAAATTGAAGAGGAAAAAAATCCTTCTTCTTTTAGAGCTGTCCCCATTCTCTTTCCAGCCTCTGCTGCACATTGCCTTATGTGACTCATACAGAACAAAGTCGAGCAAGGTTTCAGAGATAATTTCTTTAAAATTTGAGCTTACTTTGGTCTCTGCTGCTGACAGAGTCCATCCTGTCTCCTGTACTGGACTGATGGGTTTTGAATCAAGTGCACATATATTAGAGAATTTAAAAATCACAGTGAGATTCAGCCTCTATTATCCAGGAGCCATAAGTAAAGGCAATCCACAGCTGGGTGCAGGGAAATGGAGAAAAACAGAAGCAAACTCACTCCTGTAAGCACCAGATTTCATGCAGTAGAGTAACTCTGTGAAGCTCAGCACTATCACACTGATGTACCTTGGCTATGAAGGTACACAGTGGGTGTCATCTGTTGACAGTGCCTGTTCTCTCCTAGTGTGAGCATCATGGTGTGAAGTCCTTTTGGTGTATCAGCCCTGGGAATGTGGCACTAGGCCGAAGATGCTAAACTGGAATATGCTGGCTCCTGTTCTAGGAGCAGGAGCAGTCTGACTTTTCATTAGAAATACCCTGAGCCGTGCTTTCAGGGCTTAGGGCACTGCTTGAGCAGGTGATGCTCTTGGTCCCACTCCTTCCTCCTTGACTTTTTTAGTGTTTTGCGATGGGGATACAGGTAACAAGGCAGCTGGCCTCTGTGCCTCCTGGCTTACTTTCTTCACATCTCACTGATTAAAGTCTGTTTCAAGAGTTGCTCATTAACCCTCAGAGAGAAAAGTCCTGTGTGAACACAATTTTTTGCTTGATGCAGAATGCATCCCAGCCCTTACTGGGAAGATGCAGCAGAACAGCTCTGAAGACCCATGGAATCGTGCTCAGGATGGTGCCTTTAGATTGCTGTAGCACAGAGTCCCCCAGCATAACAAAGATCTGAGCACAGGAGATTAGCAGAGAGACCAGGCTTCAGGGCATGTTTTGATTTCTGCTCCAGTGTAACAAGCCGCACATCGGGGAGCAGGGCACGGAGACACTTTGTTCTCATATCTTTCAAAGTCAATCAGTTGCATAATATGAAACACAGAGGCAGCAGGAACGTGACCAAGTGCAGAGAAGGGACACATCAAACGCTTTATTGTGGCTGTGGGAAGGGTGAGCCAGGCCTCTCTCTATCCAACTTATCTTTCCCAAACTGCCTTTTGAGCCTGTTTTGCATCAGCTGCCTGTCACTCTACACACAGCTCAGATTGCAAGGTAGCTTCCCTGGAGCCCTTGTCTATTAGAACAGGAGAAGTAAGCACCCCCAGAAGCCTCCGAAGTATTTTGGAGACTTTAAATGAGCCACTTCCTCTGCATTATACTCACAGCAGGGCAGGGATTGCTCAGGGTCTGTGCAGGGCTGCACGCTGTGCAGAGCGTGGTTAGACCAGCATGTGTGTGAGACAGGTGAGAGACAGCACCAGGGCAGGGGTTCACCCTGCCCTTCCTATTCAAAGGGCTGAACTCTGAGGGGGGAAATGGCCTTTTGTCTTAAGATAAGGCTATAACTCAGAGCTCCTGCAGCTTGCAAGAGGTGTCTGGGCAACAAGTCCGGTGAGGGGCAACTGGGCTTCTTTCTGTGTGTATGTGTGCATCCTCATGCAAACAAGAGTACCTGTTGCACCATCTGAAGGAATGGGAGCACCAGGGATCCAGGTATGGTAGCCTGAGATCTTGGGTGTTTCCCCTTTTGAACCTTCTGCTTCTCTCTCATCAACAAGTGCTTAAAAATTTTACAGATCCATTGTGCTTATTCAGGGATTGAGCTGCAGATGCACTAGGCCACATCAGAAGGGACAGACCCTCTGCATGTGGCAGAAATTGCAGTACCCTAAGGGTGAGCCTGAAAAAAGCCATACATGTTTTTGTCCATGTCTGTCTGTGATAAGGGAGAAATGCCTCATTGATGTTGAGTTAGAAAATGACAGAAAGCCACTCTGTTCTCTCCCAGTGAAAGGTTTGATGTCATGGTTTACCAGATGCTCTGCACACCTGCTGACACCATATATTTCGGTTGGAGGAAGCAGGGTTACAAGGTGAACAGCAGTTGGGTATGTTGAAGGAAGAGGGGGCAAAAAGAAATCACTCCAATACGAAGCCTTCCAGGCATCTGTGACTGTCATAGGCAATTTGATTTTTTGCCTAACAAACAGCAAGAGCATTTGCTGTTGAAAGCATGTCTGAAAGCTGTGGGAGTGTATAATGACAGTGAGGGGCTTCTGGGCTTTCTTGCTCCACTTTGTAAATTCATCTCTCATCCTTGTTACATTAGCACTATTTTTAGCTGCTCTTACTCAGAACATAAGTGATTCTCCATGATGCATCTCAAGCACAAGATAACAGTAAAGACAGTTAGGATGTTGCCAAGTAGAAGGATCGTGCTGGAGGCCTGTGTCTGGCACAGCTCCCCTAGAGATCCCACCACATTGCCCCAAAGCACTGAGGCACTGCTTTCAGCTCACCAACCTCCCTTGCAGGTCAGCAAGGCCACTCAGCACATGCACATGCTCCCTCCAGAGGCAGCTGAGTGTCCCTGGAGATCCTTGGCTGCTGGACAGTGTTCCCAAGGATTGTCTTGTCCAGATGCTGTGGGACATGCCCTCCTTCCCACGGCTCATCTCTGAGGCCACTCCTCATGTAGCTTCCTGTCCCCTCTGTACATCACTGGCCATTCTTCTCCTTCCCAGCTCTCATGACCCTTGCCTTTTCCATTCCTGGCCAGCACGGCTCCATCCTATTTCTCAGCCTGGAATTCCCTTCAGAGGCACTCCAAGATGGTGCTGTTCATAGGACAAGGGAATACAGATGAGGACTGCTGGCAGCAAAGGGGTAGGAAATGTCTCAGAGAGCAGAGGTGAATGCACAGTGCAGCATGGTCATGGCACGAGGCTGTCTCAGTGACAGAGGGAGAGAACAAGCAATGCCCAGGGAGCGTTTGCCTGTGGGATACTGGGCATGTTTTTATGGGCATCTAGTGCTCTGTGTAACAACCCAGGGTCTGTGTCTGGGAATCCTTTCCAGGTGGGACAAACCCATGAAATTAGGCTGTGTGGCAATCTCATGTGAGGGTTTGGCAGGTGAGGTTTAGCTGGGCTGACTGGGACTGCAGCATTATTTCACAAAGTTTGTCACAAATTACAAATTACTATTATGCACAAATAAGATAAACGCTCTGTATTTATGACATAAAATGCTTTGTACATGATGCTAGTCAATTTATACCATGATAATGCTGAACAGTGTAATTCCTTTCGATGTCATGGTGTATTTAGAGTTGGCTTGTCTCTCCAGTGATCAGAAACAGTGCCCTGGAGCTGAACATCCTTGATTTGAGAAAGTCCAGGTCCATAATGTATCCTTGTGGCTCCATCTCTAAGATTATCCAGAGCAGCATCTCCTTTGATATTTTGCATTATATCCTTGGGACTGCAAGTCCTCTGTGGATGACAGTTTAGGATTGCTTCAGTGGTGTTGGTTGGATTCTTGTGTGATCCAAGTAATCCTGTGTTAGATGAGCCAGTTATGGACACTGGAGGCTTGATTCAAAACAGGTGCAGAAGCCCATATTTTTTCCTTTTGTGTTAAAACTTATTTCCAGCTGAAACACTAAAGCATGAATGTGTCTTGAGATAGCAGCTTGCAGGAGGCTCACCTGCTGAGCCAGTAATTGCGGTCTTTAGCATCCAGCCTGCATCTGGAGTACCAGAAAGACTGGCAAACACGGTTTCAGAAGAGACAGTAAGATCTCAGCCACTTGCATCCTGCTGAGAAGTTCAGAGGGATAAAATGTAACAACAAGAAGCATTTATTTCTTTTTTTGGGAAAAGCAGAAATTTTTAAATGGTAAGGCATTAAACATTGTCACTCTCAGCGTGGTGCTATGAGCATCAGCTGCAGGGCCATGTGCCATGTGCCATAGATTTTGCTCGAGCTCTTTCTCTCACTTTTTTTTTATTCTTCCTCTGTGGCACAGAGAAACTCAGGTCTGCTTGGATTTTCAGCACTGCTGCAACATAAATTTTAAATGGCAAGAGGTCCTGACAAAACAGAGCTCGGCAAGCAATGACTGTTTTCCAGTGGTCTCTGTATGTCTGTTATATGCTGTATGCATATCTGTGCAACCAGCCTCTGCAGCAAGTCACTTGCTCCCAGTGCAGCAATTCCACAGTTTTGCTACATTGGATATTTGCTATTTGCAATTTCACTTGTCCAATCCACCTCCAAGACACAGGTCAAGAAACTTTAGGCTGAGATCAACTGTTGCCAGTGTTTCCTCTTACTGCTTCCTTTTTGTGAGTGTTAAACTATATGCAGATCAGGGCTACCTGATCAGTTGAATACCTGGCACCTTTTTGAATTCTCCCTCAAGCTGGGGTCATGTGAAGAGCATTTAGTTCTATTCCAAGCTACCTCAGCCATTGTATGCAGCAGGCTGGCATCGCAGTGCTTTTGAAAAGATGCTGTTTCTCTGCTGCAGCTGCTTGTCCTTGCTTTTGTGTTTCTCTAGCCTGCACCCATGATGCTTGCCACCCCATTCACAGATGTGTCAGAAATCACTTTTTAAATAACAGGCATACCCTTGAGACAGGCAGTGACACATGCTTGCTGCTTGCAAATTGCTTTTTGTAAGCAGACTTAGAGAATTCAACAACTAAACTGTTACCAGAGCAGTAAGCAATGTGCTTAGGATGCTGAGCCATGACCCCACTGACAAAATGTCCCCTGGGATTTGCACTAGTCAATAAAGCTCTACCCTTTGTTCCCTGGCATGGGCCCTTGCGGTCTGGCAGCTCTAATCCTGCTCAGCTGCCACTAGAAAGATAAGAGGGAAGGGAGGAAGAAAGGTCCATCTGAGGTTAAGACAGTAGATCCCACTAGATCTGCAGTGGTGAAAGATTTAGCCTTGCAGCTTGTAACTTCACATCCTCCAGTAACTGTCTAGGCAGAAGATGGTTCAATCACATTAAAAGGTTGGGCTTTTTAAAGCTGTAGAACAGAAGTCACTGCACAGCTGGGTTGCTAAGGTGCTCAAGGCATGAGGAGTGGTTTTGCTGCACACTGTACATAAAGACATCCTAATTTCTGGCGTATCAACCCTCTTCCTGTCTCCCTTTGTGCCTCCTCCTCCCCTATACCTTAGGGCACCGTCAGGTGAAGCAATCTGCCCATGAGTGAGAGGTGTGCACAAACCACTGACTGTAAGCTCTCGTGGTGATGGGCCCACGACGTCAGTCTGAGCTGTCCCCCCATCACAGCTCCTGGCTCCATAGGGAGCTTCCCAGTGAGCTTCAAATAGCCTGTGCAAACCATTTGCAAAGAACATGAAGGAACACAGAATTGTGTATTTAAACGAACAGCAGCTACATTCATGTTACGCTATATCAGATCAAAATGTGGAGTGAAAATACTTTGGCCTGGTTGCTGGGAAGGGTGAAGCTGTTCACTGTGAGCAGTCAGTGGTGTGTGTGTGTCACTAGAGCCACCTTTGATCAGCAGGAGCAGCACCCAGCTCTCGGGCATTGTGCTTCAGCCAGGGTGTGTGGGCTGAGGAGGGGCTGGCAGCACACAGGCAGGACAAGGACAGCTGCCTGGCACCCCCAGGCACAGAAGCAGCAATGGCAGCGTTGGGGTCTGGCACTGGGAGACTTCCAGGGGGGCTGCAGGCAGTGCTGACACAGCACAAGGGTCTGCTCAATGTCCACTGCAAAAGACAACGAGTGTGTCCCTGCCTGGGGCTACACAGCCCTGGGGATCATCCACACAGTCTTTTGTCAACCAGGTGCAACTGGCTTGCACTAAGATTCTTGGAGGAATAGGCCAAGGAGCTCCCAGCACAAAGCATGGTTTATTTTAGAATACATTTAGAATACATTCATACATTTTAGAATAAAAGGATATTGGAAGAAAGCCATGCTTTCTTTTCTTCCCACAGCATTCTCCTGGAGAAGCTGACAGCCCATGGCTTGGACAGGCGCACTTTTCACTGGGCTAAAAACTAACTGGATGGCCAGGCCGAGAGTGTGGTGGTGAATGGTGCCACATCCAGCTGCCAGCCAGTCATTAGTGAGGTTCCCCAAGAAGCAGTACTGGGGCCAGTTCTGTTTAATATCTTTATCAATTATCTGGATGAAGAGATCGAGTGCACCCTCAGCAAGCTCACAGATGACACCAAGTTGGGCAGGAGTGTTGATCTGCTGAAGGGTAGGAAGGCTCTGCAGTGGCATCAGGACAGGCTGGATCGATGGGACAAGACCAGTGGTCTGAGGTTCAATAAGGCAAAGTTTTAAGTCCTGCATTTTGGTTACAACAATCCCAGGCAGTGCTACAGGCTGAAGAAAGAGTGACTGAAGTAGGAAAGGACCTGGGGGTGCTGGTGCAGCTGAACATGAGCTGGGTGTGCCCAGGTGGGAAAAAAGGCCAATGGCATCCTGGCCTGGATCAGAAATAGGGTGGCTAGCAGGACCAGGACAGTGATCATCCCCCTGTACTCAGCACTTGAATCCTAAGTTCAGTTTTGGGCCCTTCACTACAAGAAGGACATTGAGCTGCTGGACCAAGTCCAGAGAAGGGCAATGGTGCTGGAGTGCAAGTCATATAAGGAGTGGCTGAGGCAGCTGGGGGTGTTCACCCTGGAGAAAAGGAGGCTCAGGGGTGACCCTATCACTCTCTACAACTACCTGGAAGGAGGTTGGAGACAGGAGGCGGTTGGTCTCTTCTCCCAGGCAACCAGCTACAGGACAAGAGGAAATGGCCTCAGGCTGTGCCAGGGGAGGTTCAGCTAGGCATTAGGAAGAATTTCTTCACTGGAGGGGTGGTTAAGCACTGGAACAAGCTGCCCAAGGAAGTGGTGGAGTCACCATCCCTGAAGGTGTTCAAGAAATGCCTGGAATTAACACTTAGTTCTATGTTTTACTTGACATCATGGTGTTGGGTCAAAGGTTGGATTCGATAATCTTGGAGGTCTTTTCCAACCTTAATAATTCTGTGATTCTCTAAGAGTGGGTGAGCTGTATAGTCACAGAGCTGGTAACCTGTTTATCAGTGCAGGAGCACTATTAGTATGGACGATAGCAAGCTCGTTTGAAAAAGGTGGTGATGTAATTGATACCAACTGACGTGATTGAATGGAAAAAATAGACCTTTTCTAATGAGCTTAATAGTTTTTTTATGAGGGAGTTATGGTGGTGAAATAGATGTATAAGTGAATACGACTTGCTATCAATATTTGGCTTCATATGTCATAAAGTCCATATTAAATGGATTAAAAGTGGCTAAATGAGACATTTCAAAGTGGTTTTAGTGTTTAGAAAGCATCAGTGAACAGCCATATGTTGACTTGGTTTGTGGTCCAGTGTTATTCAAAACTGTCTTAGTGATTAGCAGGAAATGTTTAAGGGACTGTAAATCAAGATGGATGATGAGACAGATTTGAGAAATTGGAAGGCAAGCTACTCAAATCATAGCTTTTTCTGTGGTCTGATGCCCATAAACAACAATAGCCAGACAAAACAAACAAACAAACAAAACAAACGAAACACACTTATTTCATCAGCAAACCCAAACCAGGAGAGGAAAAAACCCCCATCCATTTGGGCTGAACAAAATTCTTCCTTTGATACAAGATGAAATATTTTCATCTAGGTAGTAACAGAAGAAGTAGGCAACCCAAAAACTGAGGGTTGAAGCAAAGAAAAACGCAACTCCTACCACCCCCTTCAAATGAATAGGAAATTCCAAGCCCTTAGAAATTACAAAAGTCCACTGATGGTATAGGTGCCCATATAAGTAGGAAACACCTGAGAGCATGGGAAAATTGTATGGACTGTATGTTTGGTTGTATGGACTGTGTGAACTTGGAGCTAAGGAATGCACTGAATGAATGTACTAACATTTACAGAGCATCATTTCAGAGAGGAGCAGGCTCAGCAAGATACTATGACAGCAAAAAAAAGCTGCCTTGTCTTTAGAAGTTCATCTTTGCCTTGTGCAAGAGAAACAGGAGGTTGACTGGGTCAGCCTGGAGGTACATCCACTCAAGAAGGTTTCCGTGTGAGCAGCAAATTAACCATGTCGCAGAATGATGAGTCATCCCTCTCTCAGGGCTAATTTGAGAAGAGATGCTCTCTCCTCAAAGGCTGCCTCTGGGGGCTGTTTGCGAGGGCCATGTCCGTGGTCATGCGGGAAGTCAGGTGGTGCACTGCAGAGACATGGGAAAGGACAGTTTCCTCAGAGTATGCTGTGGGACAGAGTTTCTGGGAATCCCGGGGCTGGCTGGGGGACCCCATGGGGAAAGCGTGGCCTCTCCATGTGGCTTTTAGTGGGGTCAGGCCACAGTCAGTGCCCTGGGACAGGAAACATGCAGTGTCAGGCACAGGCACAGGCACGTGCTGAGCTCATTCACCCCAATTAGGAACCCAAATAGTCCTTCCAGGACTCTCTGCTCTCAGCTCATTAGTTATAATTCACTCAAACCACACATCTACATGAATAAGATGCAACCCTTGGTACTGGAAAGAAATCTCACCCACTAACAGGTGTACTGGAGAAGAAATCAGTGGTGGGCAGTTGCAGTGGAAGGGATTTTGTGCAGAGTCCTTGGGGCTGGAGTACAGGGGGAGCAAATCAGGGAGTTCAGCATAGCTCCAGGCCCACTCCCCACAGCAGGGCTCTGTGCCAGGGACGCTCAACTGGACAGAAATGTCACCAGAGCAGCTGATTATGCAGGGCTTCAGCCTGGGGCCTTGGGGGCCAGTGCCATCCAGGCTGGTGTTTCTCAGTTGAGTGGGAGCTGCTCCAGTTCCACAGCAATGCTGTCTGCCAGACATGTATTGAGATGAGAATGCCCATAGGAAAGATGGGCAGTGCCTTGCCCAGTGTCCCTCTGTGCACCCAGGCATTTGCCAGCCCAATCCCAAGGTACCTGGCTGGCTTTATGAGACATGAGAGGGGGAAGAGTGAGTCACTGAGCCTCTGCAAGGTGGACTGGGGAAGGTAGCTGTGACAGGAGAGGCTCTGGCCCAGCAGCACATCCTCACAGCTCCCATGTCCCTCTCAGTTTCCAGTGACGCAGAGCATCCACCTTCCCTGCGTGCTCACATCCCACGGCTGCTCCGAGATGGGAAGGGATGAGGCAGGAGGGCAACAGCCTGCAGTAGCTCGGCTCTGGGCAACGACCACAGAAGCAGCGTTCCCGTGCTCCCTGCCTCCTCCCACGGCCTGCCTCTTGGCTGCAGCCAAGCCGAGGGACACATCCCACACTCACTTGTGTACGGGGGTGAGCACATGTGTGTGACGTTTTTCCCTAAAAGTGGTGGTGGGAGGGAAAGCTCCAATTCACAGCCTTGTCTCTAGCTGCTTGGGGAGGCAGGGTGTGGGATGCAGCAGGGATGAGTGGGTGGGGAACAAGGGATGCCACGGTGGGTACCGCAGACATTTACGATTGTGCTGGCTCTGTGAGCCCCTGGGTGCCTCCAAAGCACCACAACGCCAAGGGATGGACTAGCCAGGGAGCCCCCACCCCCAGCCCATCCTCACTGCTGAGTTCTCCACGCTGCAGGTGAAGCGAGGCACAGATGACGTGACAGGCGTAAAACGTGGCATGAGCTGCCGCTTCCCTAACCGGCAGGGAGGAGGAGGAGGAGATTTTGGTATTGAGCACAGCACAGTCTGTACGCTGGGAGAAGAGGCCTGACTATGACGGTGAGAGATGGAAGGGGGTACTTTAGATTGGGGACCAGCTGGAGCAGCTGAGAGGATATTAAACTGCAACAGATGGAAAACACAGGTTAGAGGAGAAACAGTACACAAGCCCAAACTCCTCACATGAGGGCCAGAGTGAACCAGCCTGTGTTAATGAACTGGAAAAAGGAAAATTTCAACTGCAGCATTTCTAGGCACCTGCATACCCAGTTTAGGGAGGATGCTCTTAATTGCAAAGCCCTTTGGGCTGGCTGTTGTGATGGCAGTGTTAGAAATTTCTGATTAGAGCCTGCTCACATAGAAGTTGGGGAATGCAGATATTGACACCTGATATTGACACCACCAGCATCTGAGTGTCATTAGAGCCACGCAGCAAACGTGCTTACAATCCATAGAGAAGTGTGACATTCCTAAATCAGTTTCCACAACAATTTGCAGAGAAACTGCAGAACATTTATGTTCTGCACAGAAGCTCACTGCCCTAGCAAGCAGCCTTTGGGACCTTTCTGAGGCAGGTGGTCTGGCTCTGGCTGCCAGGGTGAGGGTCAGGGTTAGAGCTTGCAGACACTTTGACCGTGTCTGCCATCTGAGCTTGTGAATTGCTTGAATGAAAGCGCCGCATTTGCACATGACCAGCAGTAACATTGCACAAGTTTGCAATTAAATTTAAATTAATTAAATATTTAGCAAATAATTAGTTTTCCTGTTGGCCATATTCTGCCCTTTGACTTCTCATGTCCCCAAACAGAAGACATCAGAGAGCTTTGCCAGTACTCAGTTGATTCCTACAGTTCCACCCAAGTGCTGTCAACTCATTAACACAAAAAAGACAAGGGGATTCACTCAGTGAAAATTTTACGCTGCCCTGAGCTGGAACTGGTTTTTAGTTGGAACAGTGCAGGATTTGCAGGCACGTTGCCTCAGGTTTGGCAGCAGGATAGTTTTCCTACAAAAGCGTTTTACAGTTAATTAGAGCACTGCCTTTCAGCACAGTTAATGATCTGAGAGGATGCAGTACTCAGGTACTCATCCGGGATTTGGGTTGTCTGTGCTGCTGGCTATTGGCTCTAGAGACACAGGAGGGAAAAACTCATCCTGCAGCTTCTGCAGATCATGGGCAAAGTATTGAAAGGTTTCTGGGAGAGGGGACACAGCAGTGGGTAGCGTGGGCAGACAGCCTGCTGCTGATCAGAAGCTTCTTTATTTCACAGCAGGAACAAGACTTAGAATGCAGAAGACCATATGCACATCCGTCTGCCCAAAGCTTTCCCCTCTTTTATAATGATGGTACAGACTGTGCTGAGCTGCAACTCAATAAATATCAGCCAATTCTCTCTCTCCAGAGGGGCAACTGCCTTCTGTACCATCCAAGAGCCGAGGACAAGGGGTGTAGCTGAAGTCATTTTGTTCTTCTTGGGACTACAGCAGAGCCAGGCAATGCAGTGTTTGGTCACCAGCAAACACCCCCAGAGCCAGGTGTCTCATGAGTCCATTCTTTAGCACGAGGTACCCTCAGCACTGCTTCAAAGTCCTCTGGGCAGGTGCAGTTATGCCTATTGTTTTACTTACACATCTTTCTTTGAGGATTCCTGAGTCCCAAGCTCTGGCTTTTGATTAGGGGCAAGTGCAACTGGAGAAGTAAGGTATTGCAGCAATACCCATATCTGAGGCAGACGTGTTGCCAGCCTCCTGAATTTCTTTTCTCCACCCATGTACATGAGCTGTCCTCAAATCTGTGTGCTGAGACACGCACATTTTATATTCCAATGGTGATATGCCCCTCAGAGCTTTTGTTTCAGCCTCACCAAAAGTATATATTCATGACTAGAATAAAACAGGACAGTCTCATCTGCCTGGGTATTTTTCTGGTGAATTTACATTCTTCTCTCCTTAAGAGCTCTGTTTTCTCCATTTGTTGGGATTACAGGAACCTTTTGTGTTTAAAATTCTTGTCCCTTTTTTTCTCCAGGTTACTTTAAATAGAAGAGGAAAGGAAATGAACAGAGGAGCCGGCAAAGCTCATCTCGCTTCTCAGAATTGATTCTCTGATCCTTTTTACTATCTGTGCCCCCCGAAAATCTCCTCTAGATTTCTATCTGCACCATTCCAACTTCCTGCAATAGAGGAAAGTCCCTAAAGCTTTTTCAGCCCTTTTGAAAGAATCCACCTCTGCAGCCAGACACCAAGCTTCATTTCTGGTAAGGTTTTCAATCTCACTCACTCCTTTGTCTGGGTTTATACGTCAGCCTCTTCCTCTTGGGTGGGCAGAAAGGGGACGGGTGCTGCTGCTGTGCTGACTCCTGACTGGGTCACCCAGTGCTGCTGGGCTGTCTGGGCTAGGCTATAAAACAGAGCCAAGGCAGCGCAGCTGGCTCAGAGACCAGACTGAATTCTGCAGTCGGCGCAGGACCCGTGCACAGCCTTTGCCGCCTCCTGCTTTGTTGTTTTTCCTGGAATACTGAACCGACCCCGGGAGCAAGATGTGCAAGGGACTCGCTGCACTGCCAGCCACTTGCTTAAAAAGGTACTGTTTATTTCTGAGCATCTGGTAATGGAGATACGCTGATGCACTGCGCTTTGTGTCTGGAGCAGAAAAGGCAGATTTGGCTCTGATTATTTTGTAAGATACAAATGATTGCTTAGAGGCTTTTGAGAGTTTTTTTTCTGTTAGAAGCAGGATTGCAGAAAGGTTTCGTACTGAGCTGCAGGAACGCTAAACCCATCTTTCCCATCAGCAAAACAAGCAGCTCTTAGCATTGCTATATTTTTATATTCCTGTCAGCTGTTTCTGCCGCAAGCTTTGCACCCCTTTTCTCCTTTGAATCCTCACACTGCCGACTTTTTTTTTTCTTGATTTTTTGAGGGGGAAGCAAGGCAGACAGGATAAAAATTAGGGATTATCCCCCAAAATGCCTCCCAAATCCAGAAACCTAGCCTGGCAGGACCAGAGACCCGTCTGCCAGCAGGCAGGGATGCAAACCAGCCCAGTGCACTGTGGATCTGGATGCGGCACCAGCCAGTGTGGGGTCAGCGCGAGTTCCCCGGGTGTGCAGTGATGGTGAGGGGCCGGGTCAGGCTGTACCCGCGGTGCACAGCACTGTGGGGCTGGTGTGGGGCTCATCATACACCCACAGTGCAGTGCCAATCAGGATGGGCTGAGCTGCACCCCTGCCGTGGGTGCAGGATCTGGCTGCATCCCAGTGTGCGGGACCGTCCAGGCATTCCTGCAGTGGCAGAGCCTGCCACAGCCCTAAGCACAGCCTGCCACAGCCCTAAGCACAGCCTCGGCTGCGTGGGCTGCCCCACAGCCCAGTGTGAGGGGTGTCTGTGCCTGCAAGGTGGCCACGACCCCTCCTGGAGGGGTGTTACTCCTTTTCAGGTGCTGTGGGCCCTGGAGATCCCCAGCAGGGTGGCACAATACTCCCTGCTCACCAAGCCCATGCAAACTTGGACAGGTCTCTGGGGCAGCACTGCTTTTCTACCCACTCGTGCCCTCAGCAGCGCTCCTGAGACTGCTTCCCAGCAGCTGTGCAATGGATTGGGAAAATGCAAACAGAGACTCAGCTGGTTCCCATATGGGGGGAAAAAGCTCCCTGTTCATGATTGGATTTGAAAACAAGTGCTGAAAATTCAAGGGAAAAATACTGACGCCCTCCACTCCAATTTGCAGGAATATTTGATGGAGATGAAACAAAAAAAAAATTGAAAAAATGCAAAGAAAAGTAGTTTGCATCTTTTAAGCACCTCTGTCCAGGATTCCTAAAAAAAACCCCTCTCTCCCAGAAGGCTGCGGGACTCCAAACAAGCAAGAGTGTCTTGTTTCCTCCTGCTCCTGCCTTCCTGCAGACCTGAGTGGTCTCCTTCCCCTGGGACAAAGAGCATGACAGCGCCAGGCAGCCTGATCCTGGCAGCACAGAGTCCCCATGTCTGTCTGGGCAGAGCCTGAATGTTGGTCCTGGCCACATGCACCCTGCTCTAAAGCAGCTGTGAGTTTCCTTTGCTTTCACCAGAGGGCTGGATTTGAGCAAGCAGTGAGATAAGATATGGCCAGGATGGCTAACAGGGTGCTGCTGCTGGGGCAGAGAGCAGTGCTGAGAGGCTGAGCAGCTACCAGAGCTCAGTCCTGTGGCACAGCCTCTTGCTTTTTTTCAGGCTCAGATCTGATAAGCAGGAGAAGAATTTCCTGCTTATGCTATCATTGCACCCTGTGACAGGCCAGGGCTTGCACGGCTGAGCAAGCAGGACTGATTTACCCACCCCTCATTCTTAAACTGGAAGGAAACCCAGAGAGATGCCAAGGCCAATACCAGCTGCTTATCTAGATGCTGCTGTCAGGAGATTGTCCTGAACACGCTTGAAGGCAGAACAAAATTAACAATGTGTCCTCAGAGGAGCTTGCTCTCCTTCTTGCAGAGGAGCAAGAGAGTCCTTCTCGTAGTCAGTGTGGGCTGGTCATGGTGAAACTTTTGGCTCATCCTCTGATCTCACCCCACAATCCTTCTCCAAGCCCTTGGCTTCCTGCCTTCCCTCTCTGTCATGGGCAGCCTCTTGGTGGGGTGGCCTGGCATGGCCCTGCTGTTCCTGTAGCTGGGTGATGAGGTGGGGAGATGGCAAGGGCAGCAGGAAAGGATTAGTAAAGCTATAAGAAGCAGTCATTGGTAGTTGGGCAAATCAGTTCAAGGAGAAGTGACACACACAGCGTGGGGATGCCTTTCTATCACAATATTTTAACTGGAAACAGTAGGAAAACAACAGCTTCTCCCCCTTTGGCAGCCCTGCCTCCAGGCTGATGACCTTCTCAGCAAGAAAATGGTGCTGTTGAATATGAAAAATTACTACTTTGACATTGCTGTATTTGTCTAGAAACAGAAATGTGCATTATCTGAGGAGTGTAAAGTCAGCAGTGGAGTCACCAGCAATGACCTGCATTGGTGTCACTGAGTAATGCTGAGGGAGCTTGTTCAGTGAGGAGACTGCAGAGGGAGTGTAATGCATTACCTTCATCTCCTTGATTTGTTTCTTCCAGTGCCAAAGACATGAAGCACCGTCTGGGTTTCTTGCTGCAGAAGTCAGACTCCTGTGACTACAGCTCTTCCCAGGGCAAGAAGGAGAAGATATCTTCAAGCCAGAGGTAAGAGCAGGTGGTGTCATGTAGCTAAGCATGTTGTTCACTGCCTCATCAAGCTGGACTCCATTAGTGTTTCTGCTGCTGCTTCCTAGTTCCTCCTGAATGCCTGTGTTTGAATCTAGTGTGGCAAGAGTCCTCAAGTGTTGACAGTCCCTTTTCATGAAGAAGGTTGAACTAGAGATCCCTTTCTGCCAACACTTCTATGATTCAATATCTATGTGCATGTGGGAAGGCGTGTGCCATCTCCTGGGCAGGGGAACAATGCCATCCCAGACCCAATGTGACTGGACACACTGCAGAATCAGCATCATTGTCTCTTGGAGCTGGATTTGTGCAATGGTCCACACAACTGCAGAGAGGTGCTGACACACAAAACAGAGTGAGCAGCCTGCCAGGGTATCACTGGTGCAAGGTGATGGTGCTCTCCAAAGAGGACTCCAAAGGCTCCTGGAATAGATGAGCCCTATATGTTTTAGTATGGCAGGTGGAAGGAATGCAGGATGTGTTCACACATTCTCCATATGTTTCTAGTTCCCACATTCCTCTCTCTTCCACATAACTACTGTTCACCTGACATATTAGAGAAATCAGCTCTTTGGAGTTCACTGATATGACCTGTAAGAGTGATTCCAGGTCTGTGCTCCAGCAAGAGATGCAGCCTCTCACAAAATAAACATAAATTCCATAACAATTTTTCCAGGAAAATTCCAGCCCGTGGCTGGTGATAGGAATTGCAACCCAAAATTTCTGTAGATTAGATCTGGGATCCCCAGGGGTATCTGTAAAGCAGGCAGGCATTTTATTCTTGGTCTCTAGTGTATGCTCTTACGACAATCAGGGAAAAATATTTTCTAATGGTACTGAGCAAAAAACCAAATTTGTCCCTTCAGTACTCCCCTTAACTCTTCCCTGTGTTTCTCCCTTTGTCTCCTTTTAGGCTTAGCCAAGAGGAAGTCAGAAAATGGGCAGACTCTTTGGAAAACTTGATCCATCATGAGAGTAAGTAAAGAGGGCCCTTATGCTGCCTGCAGTGTGTGTGCTGTGAGCAGTCGTGGGAGGGGACATGGGATGTTACCTTATGCCTCTTAGGAGCACACAAGATCTCCTTTGGCCACACAAACCTCTGGAAGGGGTGATGAAGGGTCTTCTTGCTCAGATCCAAGGCAAGGGTCAATCCCAACGAATCGTGTGTGGCTTTGACCTACTGCTGATCTGTCCCATTTTTGAAGGCAACTGGCATAGTCCGTGTGTAAGGGGAGGGCAACCCTGGGGCACACAGTTTGTGATGGGCTAAACAAGAATGAAAAAGTGGAGACATTGTTTGCAGCTGAGTCCCTGGGAGACTTTGTCTTCCCAGCAGTTCCAGGCTTCACTGATGTCCTTGAGGTTTCCTTCTCATGGTTCCCATGGCCTGAGACCTTGTGGAGTGTGTTGTCTGTCTCCTCGGGGCCTCATGGGAACACAAGAATTGCTTGTCTTCTCCTGGCTGAGACACTGAAGTTCACAGTGGGGGAGCAGGCAGCTGAGGCCCCACAAGTGACATCCCCAGGGGACTCTCAATTCCAGCCTCCCACATCACACACGAGTCACTGCCATGGAGGCAGGAGCTGTCCCCGCTGCTGGACCCAGGGGAGCTCCTCATTCAGCTCTGGCAAGGAGAACCCAGAATCACTGTTTTCTGGGGTTTGTGGGTATGACTGTCCAGGAACCAACACTCTTACCTGAACTGGTTTTCCTCTAAACAATCCATAGGAGGACTGGCTGCTTTCCGTGCGTTTCTCAAATCTGAGTACAGCGAGGAAAACATCGAGTTCTGGGTCAGTTGTGAGGACTACAAGAAAACCAAGTCACCAGCCAAGCTCAGCCCCAAGGCCAGAAAGATCTATGATGAGTTCATCTCAGTGCAGGCCACAAAAGAGGTACGTGCACAGAACATTTCTTGGGCAAAGGTATCACCCTCAATTCTGAACCAGGCCAGCAGTACTGGTATGTAGAGATCGATTGTTTCACAAGAGAGGAAGGGTTCTGCTTCTCTGCTTGTTAGCAAGGAAATGGTGTCATTTTTATTGCTTTTATGTTAAACTTGGATAGAGAGAAAGTGTGTTTAGTTACAACCACATGGCCATTCCATGTGCACACTCAAATATGAGAAGCCCAAGAGGACTATGATTCCTAGTGTTCCAGCTGCTCCCATGCAGTTCGAGTTTCCTGGCTGGCTGCATCCCAGAGGGACGTGTGTCAGTCTCCCCAACAGTTCTCCTGGCAGCAGGGATGCGTTGGTATCCAGCTGCACAGATTCTGCCGAGGCAAAGGGTGTCAAAGAGTGTCAAACAGCCATTTCAGACAACAGCTCATCAACCACACTTGGTGGAGAGAAACTTGGATTTTCCCTTTCCTGTGCCAGCCACTTCTGGGACGGGTTCTACTTACACTGTCCCTTTGGCCCACAGGTGAACTTGGATTCATGCACACGGGAGAAGACAAGCCACAATATGCTGGAGCCTACACTGTCCTCCTTTGATGAGGCTCAGAGAAAAATATTCACCCTCATGGAAAAGGATTCTTACCGCCGTTTCCTCAAGTCCCCTTACTACCTGGACTTGGTGAGCCCACCTGGGGCTGGCTGTGGGCCCGAAAACTGCAAGAGAAACCATACTCACTCCTTAGACTGCAACTCTAACATCATCTCCCAGTGTGCCTGAACCTGCAGCAAGGCAGGTGCGGGCTGGGCTCTCGCAAGAATATACGGCAGCAAAAGCATTCATTGGCATGAAGCAACAGAGCTGTCTCCAATAGCTGTCTAATGTCCCAGTTGTATCCCATGTCATGCAACAGCCAGCATTTGTAACCCAATCCAGGCTCAGTTTGTGTCGCAAACCCTCCTCTGACTCGGCTGGTGTGGAGTGCTGGGGTCTGTGTCTGACAGGAAGGCTGGGTGCACTCACGGCGTGCCCGCTGTGGGTCTGGCGAGCCCTGCGAGCCCAGGCGGGTGCTGGGAGCTCCTGCCCAGCCCCGGCACTGCCCGCCGAGGGACCAGGCTTGCGGTGTCACCCCGTGACACCCAGCAAGGAGCAGGGCAGAGAGGAAGCCCAGGGAAGCGTGGAGGACTGTGATCTCCCCTTTCTAATCCACAAAAGCTTAGGTGAAAAGGACTTGCTCTGGTCCTTCGCTGTTCACATAACTCCCAAATGTGTCTAGGCTGTCAGAAGTGTTTGCTCAGAGCTCAGGCTGTGCTGCATTGCAGTAATCAGGCATAGGAAGAGCTCCTGCTTGTTCTCAAAGGGAGACCAAAACTTCTCAAACAGCCTCCCTCAACCATCACAGCCACCATCACAGGGAAGCTCTTCCCTCTGGCTGCTGCTCCCTCTGTAGCTTCAGGTTTATGCTGGGCAAGGATCTTTCCTAGAGCTACAGAGCTGATATTTTGGTGGAGGTTCATTATTTCATATATTATTAATTGTGACCTTCATGCTCCCAGGTTAAATAATTTAGCTGAGCAGAAGAGAAACATGTTCCTTCTCTCCCACACTGATAGATGTATATTCCTGACTCTGGGAGTGCCATTTGGATTCAGGTTTACCTGTCCTGGCTTGTAAGGAGCAGTTTGTGATGGAATAGGACCACAACAGCTGGGGAGGAAAGGCCCTGCTTGGGAGTACTTGAAAACATTGAGGGGTTTTATAGTGATATTTACGTGAGTTTGCATTTCAGTAGTAGCATGGCTCACTTTTCCTGAAGATGATAGGAGGAATGTGTCTATCTCAGTACTGCTGCTGGGCTTTGCCAGAAGGCATCTTACTTTTTAATTGCTGTGGTTAGACACGGCCTTCGCTGTGGGCTTTGGGACTGGCACTGACCTGCAGTTGGAAGCACAAGAAGCAGCTGCAGGACTTGCTGCCTTGGGCTGCAGCACCAGGTATCTCACTGTCCCCCAGCCCTTGGTCTCTCCTTAATTAAGTATCGCTGCTCTGGCAACTGTGTATTCCACACTCTGCATCCCAGTCCAGACAACAGTTCTCACACCAAGGTTTTGGCATGGCAGGAGGAGGATGTGGTTCTCCAGGCCCATAGACAAACGCCTTTTTTAACATTTGCTTTATTTTGTATTTATTCAATGTACTAACACGTATTGCCCTGCATGTTCAGCTAAAAGATGGAGAGGCTTGCTAAAGTGCTGAACGTAGCCAAGCATGTGGCTATGTTTTATTTTCCCCTGGTACTGGGAACTCTTGATAACTATTGCAAAAACTGTATTGATATTTAAATAATGATGAATACATTCTAAATAAAAATGTTTGCGTTAGTCCCTTCTAAAATGCCATTTTGTGAACCAAAGAAAACGCATGAAGATCCAATTCATTGGCCAAGGTTGCTCTAAAGAGTCATTTTAAAAGTGGCTTCACTCATAGATTAAGTCACAGCTGATGAAATACCCATTATGTCCTCCAGACACCCTCTGCACCGTGAGCCTGGGGGATGTCAGGCCTTTAGGGATCCGTGCTGTTCCTGACCATCAGCTCAGCACAGGGACCACCCATCCTTGCCAAGGGTTTGGGGTGAGTGTCAGGCACCCCTTAACAGCTTTGGAGGGGGGAACATCAAGGAGTACCTCCTTGCTGCAGACACTTTCCCACCAGAGCTCCAGAGGGTAACAGGTTTTAGTTCAGAGCTGAACCTGTTCCTGGGCCAAAACACAATGGGGGGAGCAGGGCTGGCCTTTGCTCAGCCCCTGTGTCACCACAGCTGCTGCTACTGGTGTGTGAGCTGATCCTGCAAGCCAAAGCCCAAGGCAGCACCCACACAGTGGGGCTGGGAGTGCCTGTGCTGCCCTGGCCCTGGGGAGTTTCTGCTGGATCAGCCTCCTGGGGCGATACTTTTATTCCCTTTTCAACTTACTTTCAGTCACTACATCACTGCAGCAGAAGCTCTCAGAGGCCTTTGGTCTTGCCAGGACCTTTTGAGCACAAGTTTTGGGAGCGCCCTGTACCGGGTAAGGAAACACTGCACCTTCAGTGCAAATAGACAAAATGAACAGTCCACTGAGTTAGTAGCAGAAATACATGTTTATGTGTGGATTACTGAGTGGTACAAGAATATGGGTTAACACAACCAGTTCCTCTGCACACCAGCACCTCACATCTTCCCCACATGAAGATCTCTAGTGGAAATCACACAGAAAATTTCAGACCAAAAACCTCCTTGCAGATGTGAGGAGCTGTTTTTCGCTCCTAACCTTGGCCACAGAACACAGCACCCTCCAGGGAGTGACCAACGGCTGGGCGGAGCCTGGATGAGCCCCGGGACACCCTCAGCCCTGTGGCTGCCACTGTGTCAGAGGCTTTGGCAGTCCCCAAGACTGGGACTGGGCAGCTGAGGCAGAGCCCTGCCTCAGCACATGGGGCAATAGCTGGTCTCTCCATGGTTCACATCATGGCTGGTGAGGTGCAAGGCTCCTCGTCACTGAAGTCACCATAAAACACACATCAAGCCATCCTTGGCGTTAATCTGAGGGATGCAGCTGCAGAGAGCCCTTTTCCACATGTCCCTGTGGCACAGAGTGGGCGCCAGGGAGGTGTGGAGGCAGTGCCTGGTGCCCAAGGACCCTGGTTGTGCCCCACAGCAGAGGTTGGGGTACCTCGGAGAGCACGAAACGTGCCTCCTGCACCAGCTCAGGCGCCAGGATGGACCAGGGCTGTGGGCACAGGGTGATCCCAGAGGATGTTTTGGAAGATGTACCATCATGTTCACTTGGGCAGATGGCCAAGGTTTCCTTTGAGAGGGTCTGGGACCATGCTAAACCCATGCATCTCTGTGATGGACCCCAAGCACAATATCCAGAAACTCTGCTTTTTGGCTCTCTGACTCACAGGGGATCCAGATGCCCATGTTACGAGTATGTATGTATATGTGTGTGTGTTTACACTTATATAAGACTATAGGAATACAGATGTACATGTTGTGTGTATAGTGCCATATATGCTGTATTTCAAGAGAGCAAGAGTGATAAAATACATGAAGTATTTCCTACCAGAAATATGATGGTTGGTGTCAGCCCGACAGTAAATACCTCTGGGCCTGTGGAAAGCTGGGCCATGGGCTGGGTACAGGCATTGCCACCTTTCTGGGAGAGCCTACTCATATAATTAGCCAAATGACCTTTCTACACAAACACAACTTCCCAAGAGCTCCAAGATGCTTCAGGGGCCACATTTTATGGCTGCCCAGTAGATCACTGGCAGCGCTCAAAGTAGACTTCCAGTATTTTAGCAGAAATTGAGCTGGGGAGGGATTTCCAGTTTTATCTCTCCTGAATCCAGCCTCCGCCTTTCTTTTCAGCACATGCATACCTAAACACCTTCTCCCTACCCCACGCTACTGTAGCTGTTGTAGCTACTGACGTCTCAGGTTCTGATGGTGCATAGCAAGATAGCCTCCAGCAGCATCCCGACCTTATGGCGTTGGTGGTGGCATTTAACTCTGAAACATGTGAGGGAATCTGGAAATAGCTGCCAAAGGATTAAGTAGAAATGAAAGATCTAGGTCTTTCTGCAGGGAAGCCTGTTCGGTTTTGCATTTCTGAGTCACACTGTAAATAAGGAGCTTGAACGTGCTGAACCCGCTTGCATTGACACCAGTTCATGGAGACGTTGGGAGAGTGCAGGGAGCACGGGCAGGCAGAGGTGGTGGGAGCACCATGCAGCAGCAGAGGAGCTGGCTAAGCTCCCCATCCCATGCCCAGCCCTGCTCCTGCCTCCCCAGCTCTGAGCAGTGGGCACTGCTGGGGGATCCTGCGCCCTTTCGGTGGGACCCTCCTGCTGCTCATGGGCTCCCTTGGGCTCTTTGGGGGCACCCAAGCCACCCCCTGCATTCACCCCTGCTGCTCCAGCACCAACTTTCCCAGACCTTTTGCTCCAGTGTTTAAAAAAAAAGTCACATTTGTGACTGCCTCCATCCTTTCCCTGCCTCCCCACTCCTGCCTGGAAAACATAGCCCACTTCCTGCAGCTCGGGATGTATTTTTCTTCATCACCATAGTGACAACATGTAAATATTTGGGGCTGGTGGGGTTTTGATCAGATTTTGAGAGTCTTGAAGAGGCTGGCAAATCCGTTGTTTATGTTACTGCATTTTGCATGGAGTCCCATGACTTGCAGCGAGGCTGAGCAGCCCAGGGAAGGGGGCTGGTCTGGGATGCCTGGAGGCAGCACGGACATGGGTTATTTTGCTGGTGTCTGTCAGGTTGCTGGCTGAAGCAGCTCCTTGCAAGCCATGACCTGTGGATGCTGCACCAGGAAACCATCACGGGGATGAAACTGAGGCCCTATGGAGCAGTGGTTCATTGCATTTGCCTCGAGGCTGAAATAAGATCCCAGCTGCTTTTCATGTATGCCCTTGCCCCATCCTCAGGTGTGATTTATTCTGTTAGCAGTGGGCTGGCTTTGAATCAGAAAAGAGCTGGTCTTTTTAGAAACAGCCTATGGAATCACACATCCTTGGCAGATGGGAGGAGACAGGAGAGAGAGATGCAGGCTACACAAACTCAGCAGTTTGCATCTGTTCAAGAATCTAGGGGTTTATTTTTCATGTTTCCAATGACGGTTTTTAATTTGGGTTTGGTTTTTGGGTTTGGTTTGGATTTTTCAAACTGGATCTGAACAGCTGCAATTGCAGCTTTTTTTCTCCCCAGCATGACTTTCCTCCCTCCTCTGATCGATGCCCCTCGGTTGGGTTTGTGCAGAAGTATCACTTTGGCATGCCTACTGCAGACAGAAGCGACTGGAGCAAGAAACCCCTGCAGCAACCCCCAGAGCTGCCATCCCAGCACGCCACAGACACCAGCCCTGTGAGGGCTGTGCACTGGCACTGGGACATGGCACGGGCTGTGGTCTGAGAGCTCAGGACATGGTGCAAAGGTCGGAGAGAGCGAGAGTTCTGGGTTGCTAAACAGTCCTGGTGTTTTGGACAAACAGGTCTTGTTTTACCCTCTTTACTGTCTTCAGTGTGGAGCAAACAGGCTGTCTCAGCACTGACTCCGAGCAGAGCTGTTGGGGAAGCGGTGCTGCAGCCTCACTCTGCTCACCCCTCGTGCCTGCCAGGTACACTCTGGGGCTCCTGGTTCTGCCATACAGCCATCACTGCCATTCCTGCCATCCCTGCTGTATGGCTGTCACACTGTCCCTGCTTTGCCTCCATCCCTGCACGGCTGTCACTGTGCCTGCTGGTTGGCTGCTTTCTGAAGACAAGATGATGCCAATCAGGCAGTGGACACATCTCACCCTGCACCTTGGCCAGGGAGGGAAGAACCTGTAGGATACCTGAGCAGTCTCAGCAGCACCCTGGGAAGTTGGCAGGAGGGAGCAAGCCTGGGCCAAATGAGTGATACGGGCAAAACTGTGAGAAAAATTGTCATGTCCTAAGGAGTCCTAAGAAGGCAGCATTGGTACCCCAGAGCCTCCAGCTAATGCCAAGCTCTGCAGCGCCAGAGATGTGCCAGCTGCCCAAGTGGCTCCCGGTCACTGTGGACCTGGGGCTGCTCTGCCACCCAACTCCAGGGAATTTCTGCGATTGGTCTTTTGTGGGAGAGGAAAGAGATGGGAAGAGAGGAAACACCAGGACATCTGACAATCCAAAGCACGAGGAGAGATGTTTAGCAACATCCCTGGGTGCTCTTCTAGGGTGGTATGAAGAAAGCAAAGCAGCTGCAGGAGAAGGGGCGGGTGTTTAGATAGAAGCAGTGGGAATGCCTTGCACAGCCCTGCCACATTGCTACTTGATTAACTCCTGATAAAACTCCGACCGCACAAATCTCGGCAGGGAGTCTTTCTCCATCAGGGCAAAGATCCTCTTCTGGGCCATGTCAAAGCTGGTTGGTGACGGCTCCACCAGGTTCTTCATGGTCACAGCCTTGGTGAAGTGGTCGATGTTCACCTGTGATGGGAGTGTAAGAGGGATGGGGACCTTGCCTTTAGAGGGGTGGGTGATGGCATCTCCCCTCACCTGCTCTGCCCCAAAGGGTGTGGGGAGAGACTGAAGCAAGTTCTTTTCTCTGGAGGAATTATTAGTGGCAAAGCTGTAAGGATGAGGTCTGTCCTGCAGCAAAGCTAACTTGTGGAGGAGGATTACTGTACATTGCCATCCCTTACAATTAATGTCAGCCCTCTGTGGGGAAAAGGGGGACAGGCGTGTGTTGAAGGTGCCCATGGCAGGAGACAGCCAAGCAGAGGCTGAGCATGAAAACAGGGGCACCAGGGCTGTGAAGGGTGGGAATGCAGCACATGGGGATGGGCCTGCCCCTTGCCAAAAGTACAGCCATCTGAGCCCCTCAGCCATGGCATAAGGTGCCCTGCAGCCATCACTCTCCTATGGGAAGGGGACCAACAGCACAGCAGCCTCACCCCTCCCAGTACCATCTCCTGCCCCATGGCCACTGACCTCTTTGGGTGCCTCGGTCTGGATGAACTCCTCATAGATCTTCCTGGCCTTCTCTGCCATCTTCACAGGGGACTTGGTTTTCTTGTAGTCCTCACAGGCCACCCAAAACTCGGCATTTTCCTCGCTGAACTCGGAGCGCAGGAAGGTGAGGAAGCTGGAGAGCCCATCTGTGGGAGGGCCGAGCCCTTGCTGAGCACTGGCAGTGCCGGGGGGGCCAAGCAACAGCAGGGGATGTGGAGAGAGGGGAGGTGACTGACCACAGGGGGATGTGAACTTACAGGGGTTTTGCAGGAGCTTTTCCAAGGAATCACGCCACTGCAGAGCCTCCTCTGGTGATGGTCTGAAGAGAATAAAGAAAGCCCAGGTGGTCTGTGCTTACCCCACAGCCCCAGTCTGGGCTCCAGGTTTTTAAATAATTCCTTTAAACATGTGGAGAACTGGATAACAATCTGCAGGAACTTGCAGAGCGAAGGTGATGGTCTGGGGATGAAATGGTGATGCTGCTGCATTGCAGCACGAGTACCCTCCTCCTGGGGAGAGCCGAGTGCCAGGGAAGGTGAGGATGGGGCTGGGCAGGTGAAATCCCCCATTTTTGACCAGACATGTGGCTGACCTGCAAAATGGGTCCCCTCTGCAGCCACAGGTCTCCTCCTTACCTCACTGCCTGTGCGTGGGATGGCAGAGCAGGAGCTCTGCAGGCAGCTGGGATGCATCTCTGTGTTTTCCTGCTGGGGTGGGGAAGGATGCTCCCTGCTGGCAGGGGCTTGGTCATTCGGCCCTGTGCTGCTGGGGCTGGGGTCAGCGCCCTCCACTCCCACAGCCCGCCTGCCCCATTCCCACGCCCTAAGGCAAGGCAGGACAATGGCCTCGGCACCCTTCCCAGTGGAAACCTCCAGTGTTTTCCAGCTGCGAGGTTTTTCCTCTTTTTTTTTTTTTTTGCTATATTTTTCAATGTGACTAAAGAGTTGGGGGGGTGGTTGACTGTGGCTTTTTCCTGTTGTTTTAGTTAAGCTCCAAGGAGTTTGGCCAAGCTGCCTTGGGCTCACAGTTCCTGCCCTGTGACCCACCAGGGCAATGCCTGGTGTTGGCTGGAAGGTGAGGGAAGCCCCTGTGCAACTTGTTTTGCTGCCACAGGAGCCACGTGTTGGGGCTGAAACCCCTTGGGTGAACGGAGCATCCCAAGGAGCGTGGGCAGGACAGCCTGATGCTTCAGTGGTGGGTCTGGGGGAAGTGCAGGTGCTGCTGCCCAGCCGTGCTGCCCATGTGGCTCCAGCACAGAGAGGGGAACAGCAGGAAAGCAAAGCTTGCTCAGGGTGGGTACTTGGCCTCACTTGTCATCAGACTGCAGCAGTAAGGACCACGACAGGGGGTTCTGATTGTTCACTTCCCGGACCTCAAATTGCATTTGCACTTCTATCAAGGATCAAAAACTCTCCCTGTTCCTGCCAGGTGACTTCTCACCCCCATGAGGTGAAGCATCGCTGTAGTAACCCAACACAATCCAGATTTCCTGGAAACTACCAAATTCACATTTCCATTATCTGAATGTCCTAGGGATGATGTTAACAGCAAGCGAGATTCTGACAGGTGAGCGATGACGAGGCTGCACAACATTGCAGTGCAGAGAAAACAACTCCTCCAGGCACTGGGGAGAGAGGATGTTCTCTGGCTTTCTGAGGGGACAGCTAATGGGGACAAATGTGTCTCGGTCACAGAGGCATCTGGGGCATGGCAGCTCTGTCTGCCCTGCTTGATCTGGGCAGCTCTTGCCAGGCAGCACTGTGGTGAGCAGGCACCCTGCCAGAAAGCCTCCCCCTCCATATCACCCACCACAGCCTGGATTAGCAGGCAAAATAACTAATGTTTCATGTGCTTTAAGTAGTGCTGATAAAGCAGAGCCAATATTATACACCAGCTCAGTGCCAGAGAGCAGTGGCTCAGGACAAAGGCAATAAGGTGAGGAGGTGCCATCATCCCAGAGCTGCCCAGAGCCAGGCATCACACCATACGGTCACACAGCCAGCTCAGGGACATGCTACCATCCCAAAGCCAGATGGCCGTGAAGGCTGGCACCTCTGGGCTGAGGCAGGTGACTCAGAGAAGTCCAAGTGCCACATGCCTCTGGGAAAAACCTTTATCCAATAACAGGAAATCTCATAAAAAATAAATTGAGTTTCCATGGGAAATCTAGTTTCCATAGAGCTGTATTGCCTGACATGTCTCATGCTGCCCTGACATAACTTCCTGAGCCTGCACTTAGCAGTCAGGCCACGAAGCTGCCTGCCATGTAGAGCCTCCTGTGCACCCCCCCAGCAGGGCTTCAGCTCCTCTGCACCCCAAAAGGGCTCATAACCACCCCACTGGCTGGGCACAGGTGCCAGCACAGCCCACCCCAGCGCAGTACTCACTTCTGGGCCTTGGGCGGCTTCTCTGGCTTCTCAGGGTAGGGGATGATGAAGTCAATGGCTGAGTCGTGCTTCTGGATCAGTGTGCCCAGCTTCGTCTTGATCTCCTTGGCCCTGCAGGAGGGGAGGAGCAGAGGTAGGTCAGGCAGAGGAACGGGGCAATGGGGATAGTCACAATCCCTGCCCTGCACAGCCCCTGGTGAAGTACAAAGCTCTGTAATTACTTTACAGATGAACAAATGTACCCTCATGTTGTAAAGGCTGCGCCTGGCTGGTGCTGTTCAAACCGGGCGCTCCGCATTAGCGGCAGCTCTTGATCTTGATCTCTTCACTCTATCCCCATCTGTGGCTGGGATAATTGTATCAGCAGAGCTGGCGGGCTGCTCTGATGGTGAATTAGGGCCGTGTGTGCAGCACTCAGTCTCTATAGTGATGAGCCTGAAGAAGTGCTGGTGAGGAGGTGAAGGAGCTGTCTCTGGAGAGGAGGCTGTGCGGGTGCCGTGCTGGGCTGCACGGCAGTGCCTGCCCCACCGAGCCCTGTCCCACCCTGTGCCTGCCAGCCCTGCACTGCCGATGGCATTCAGAGCAGGACACCCTCAGAGATATATATATATAGGGTAATAAGTAAGCTTTGTATCTGCAATGGGAAATAGACACCGCAAATAGACACCTCCTGAGTGCTGCCTTCCCTGGGGCAGAGGGGGAAGAACAGTTTTGTCAGGAGTTGAAATACTCTGACTGCCAAAAGCTTCGTGCCAGTTCCCCGTTGCCCCAAGGCCATGCCCTAGACCTCTGTTTGGAAGAAGCAGAAACAAGAGGGGTCCTGGGGCTTGACAGCAGGCCCAGATGTCTCCCGAAACATTCCCTTTTGTGCAATACAATTTGCAATGAGGTCCTGAGCATCTAAAACTGCAGACGAGGCTCCTCTCTGCTGCAGCTCAGCGATGGTAGCAAAAGCAAGCTGAGCTTTTGCAGGGAACACTGAGGTGTGCTGTATAAGGGCGAAGAAATAAAGGGGTGAAAACAGATACCCCAAGCCCCATCTTTGCAGGGCAGGACTTTTCCCTGACACAGCAACATTTGGTGGCTTCCAGGTCGTCTTGCTGGTAGAGGAGGTGAAGGAGAGCAAGGGGACACACTGCTCCTCACAGGCTGGCTGGGCTGAGCTTTTGGCATGGGTGGCAAAGCCAGGCTGTAGGTCCCTGGCTTCAGGGCTCCCTACAATTTTCCTCTCTGCTGTTTATTTTCACAAGCCCTCTGTGGATGATCACTCCCTTGCTATGTCTGCTGTTTTATTGCAATTCCTTTAATTTTTTTCCCTCCCTGTAAAACTCTCTCTGTGTTTTGGTTTCCACTCGCCAGTCCCCATGGGTGACTTTTTGAGACCTGGAGCAGGGGCGTCTGCTCTGCTCCCTGCCAGCTACCCCCAACTTCTGTGAAGAAATCTGCCTCTAAACAGCCACCCTTGCAAGAAAGCTCAAAGCAGGCTCAGCCAGAGTGAGCAGCCCAGCTTGGGGCTGCACGGACCACCCGCCGTGGGTGTACGGCACAGGGCATCACGCACCCAGAAACCCAACTGTTTTCATGGAAAATGTCAGCAGCTACAGGGACTAGCAGTTCCCACTGCTAGTGCTTCTGAGAAAACTTGAATCTTGGAAAGAGCAGAACCTCAGGCAAAAGGTGATGAGGTCACCATGCTCCCACACTGAGGTGTCTGGGACAGGGATGCTGCCATGTACCATTTGTCCTGCTCCCTCTGATAAATAAATAAAATGCAGATAAATGCTTGGAGCTGGCTCCTGATGTCCAGTGCCTGAGACTGTCTCTCCTGCAAGCCTCAGGCACCCTCCTGGCCATCACAGCTGGGACACCCATGGCATGGCCCTGACCAAAGAGGATGGCACAGCTGCAGTGATGGGGAGCAGGTGAAGCAGACAAGGAGCTGCAGCCCCATTAGCACCAAAGCAATGGGTGGGTGCAGAGGGTGCCCCAGGAAAGCTGTTGGATCTGCTTTCCCAAACATCTGTGCTGGTGGCTTCAGGTCCCTGCAGGGAAGGGGACACATGAGTTCAGGGAGAATCTCTCAAAGAGGGGCTGAGCAGAAATGCTGGCTGCCACCATGTGCCCCTCCCTGCCACAGCCCAGCACTAGGGAGGGTAAAGCTGTGGATGTTGCCATGGCCAACCCACTGCCAGTGCTGGGTGCTGTGCACCAGGGACAGTCCCTTCCAGGAAACTGGACCATGTGCCCTATCATGAGAGGCTCATCTGGCAGGAGCAGGGGGAAGTTGCCCACCTCTGAAGCAAGGACGGTGGATGCAGGAGGTACCATGTAGGCAGGGAGATAACACGAGCTGTGCTGGGAGCAGGGGCACCAACAGCCAAATCTAGCCCATGGTGACCTAAGGAGCTGGGAGGACAGGACCAGTAGTCTGTTGCTGTTTGAACATGACCCGGGGACCCCCCTGCTCTGGTGTAGATGAGCCAACACATGCACAAGGTGTTTGGGATGCTACTGATGGCAGTTTCACACAGCAGCAAGTACTCTCCTGGATAATGCTCAGAGCTGGTTCAAAGTCCTTCTCTCTGATTCCCATCCTCTGACAGTGACTTATGGGCAACATCTGTCAGGCTCAAAGGGCACTGACAGGCCCTAATGGCCCTGAGCAGCTCCAGCTGAGCCCCACACCCTGCACATTAATGGGGCTCCATTTAAGCTCAGCCCTGGGGCCTCTTTGTCTCAGGCTGTGCTGTGCAGTGGTGTTAGACCTATATTGCAGCCCCACTGCATGCTGTTCCCAGTGAGACTCTTCGGATGGATCCATCCTGTTCCATCCCATGGTGCTGTCAATGGACCACCAGTGGCTGCCCACCCCACTGGAGCCCTGCAAGTCCTGGTGTCGGGACAGCAGAAAAAACCACCCCCCTGCACTGGAGCAAGTCCTGGCTGTGGGATCTTCATGAAATCCATGGAGGCAGCAGAGGTGAGGAAGGTTGCTAAAAGGAAGTGAAAGGACTGGAGCGGGCTGAGAGATTGCAGGTTGAGGGAGGGAAGGGCTATTTAAAGACACCATCCTGGCGTCCTCCAGCAGACGGATTGCAAGCTTTCAAGCAAGGCTTCAGCAAAGGCTAAACAGCAGGGTAAAAAAGGCAGTTATAAACAAAAAGGCATCCTTCAAAAAAACCCAGCTATGGCCAAGTGAGAAAGAGCAAGAGGACCGTAAACAGTGGAAGGTTAAGTGTGAGAACAGATGGGAGAATGCCAAGAAAAAGTCTGAGAAACAGCTTCCAAGAAGCATTAATAGAAAATATGGGCTCTGTCAAACACATCAAGAGCAAGAAGGCTGCTCGGAGGGCCAGGAGAGACTCCAGCTTTAAAAACAAAACAAAAATAGAAGCTCAAAGGAGTTAAAGCTATAGCTGAAAGATAAAGGTGCTGCTGTGCCCAAGGGCAGGAAGGTGTGAGAGGAAATGCCCCTTGAGGGGAAAAAGGCTCCAGAGGGGATTCAAGGAGCCATAAAGCTGCAAGTGTGATGCTGTATGGGCACGTCAGTGGCAGCTGTGTCAGATCTGTGGTGGACACATGGACAAATATGGTCTATTGGAGAGAAGTCAAGGCAGCTCTGGCGGTAGGAAGAGATTCCTTCCAACCTATCATCCTTCTCTGAAGAGGCCAGCAACCACGTTTTGTGGGGAGTCAGGGGGTACCAGCCCCTTGGGTCTTCAGGGGACTTTGGGTGGGCTTTCCAGACCCCAGGCAGCTGCAGGGGAGAAGGCCATCTCATGGATGACAGCGTGGGAAAGGTAGCACACAGCTGTGGGGATGGTGCTATGGGAACACAGGCTGGGACCGTGCTGTTAAACGTCACACACGTGGGGAGAAGGGGGTCAGTGGCCGAGGAGCAGATATTGCACTCCCCAGGTATGGCACTCAGGGACAAATTGTGAGGAACTGTGGGAAGATCTCATGAGACTGGCAGTGGAGCAGCTGTTAGAATGCCTCACAGGGCAGTGCAAAGTGATGCGCAGGGGGCAAACGCAGTCCTGACTCTGCGTATGAAAGTGTAAGTGAAGCTGCCTTCAGGAGCAAGGATTTGAGGGCACAACAGGTGAAAGCATCAGCATAGCAACAGGGGGAGAAAATCTTTATTAAGAAAATTTAGTATTAGAAAGCATCAGAAGAGTGAAAACAAAGGGGATAGCAGAACAGAAACATGTGGATCACCCGCATCTGGAAGAGTGCTGCTTGTCTGCCTGTGGCGCAGGAGGCTGCAGGGGAGCAGGCAGTGGAGTCACTAGGATGTGCCCAAAGACACATTTCCAACAAAGAAACTGCCACAGGCCCATGCTCCTGTTTGTACCTGTGATGGGAATTTGCCTTGCTTCTGGGCAAGCAGCATCAGACCCCAGTGCCACAACTTCAGCTGGGACTTCTCTGGAGCTCCCCCAAGGACAGTGAATGTCCCCTCATTCTCATCCAAAAACCAGCGCTGAGGCATTTGCAGCCATGAGGGAATCCTCATTGGAGGATTCACATGTATAGTCTTTTCCCAAGCTTCCTCCTTAGGTGAAGCATCGGGTGCCCTGATGCCGCAGGGAGACCCCAGATTCCAATCACCATGGAAATGGCTGGGGGCTGGAGCTTGCTGTGGCTCCAAAGAGGGTTGAGAGCAGCCTGGGAGGCAGCACCAACACCATCAGGGGCAGGTTTTGAGGAAAGCACCCAGGTGGGTAGGCGTGAAGACGAGGATGGGTGCCACAAGCCAGGCAGAGCTGGTGCTCTGCATGGAACTGAGCCTTGTGGAGAGGGGCCAGGTCTGGCTAATCCGTGTGAGAGCAAGACACAGGCAGTTAAAGAGGATTTAAAAGTACTTGTGAGCCAGCGCTGGTTTTGCCTCAGAAAGGCAAAACCTCTTTTCTGCTTTTTTCCTCCTCCCCTCCTCCATGTTTTGCAAATATTAAGATCTGACAACAACGCACTCCTGCTCAGAGCAGCAGGGGTAGAGGGGTGGGTTTGGGGCAGCCCAAACTCACCCAGCAGAGAGGTTCCCAAGTCAGAGTGGGTAGTTTGCAACTGAATCACCACTCGCCCCACTAAGGGTCCCAGCCATTTGCAGCACCCACTGAGCCACCCCCAGAAAGCCTCCCTTCCCTCCCAGTTCAGAGCTGGATAATCCCAGTCCCCATATGAGATGTTCATCTCAGGGACATGCTTAAGGAAGAGCCCCTGTGCCTCCAGCTGCCCCGGCAGAACCCTGCGGGGAGGCAGCCCCCTGGCATCCTGGCCGTTCTCACCTCTCCAGGCACGTGTGGGGCAGCGCTGCTAATCCTTTGCACATCTTGGCAGGCTGTAGTTTCCTCGAGCCGTGAGAAGAGTGTGAGTGATGGCTAAACCAAGCAGCAGTGGCTCCGTCTGCAGCCCAGCTCCCCCCTCTCGTTCCTATATAGCGCCGGGAGCTGGACCCCTGCCAGCCCCGTAACCAATGCCGGCCAGCCTGCTGCAGCTGGCCCCGGCCCCAGCAGCTTCTGGATTTTGTTTTCTTCTCTCAAAGCTCACACGGGGGGGAAAAAAAAAATGTGGTCTTTCTGGGGTGAGATCAGGTAATCAAATTGGAAGGGCCAAGCTGCTCTCTGGGGGGCTTCAGGAAGCCCACAGCCTTTCTTTTAACAACATATCAAGCTCCGGGTCAGTATTTAGAAGAGCCAGGTAGACATGCTTCATTCAAGTGAGGTTTTTTTCCAGTGAAAAACAGTACTTTCAGAAAAAAAAAAAGTTCTTATGAGAAGTCTTGCTGTTGATTTAAAGGCTGTGGCTAATGTCAATGCATCCACAGTTTCAAAAGTGGCTACTAGTTGGTGGATAACAGTGAATTTTGTGCCAGAACAAGTTCCTTTTCACGTAAGCTTGAAAAAACAAGTCTTTTCATCATAGCAAATGTTCTGGTTTTATCTAACAGTGACACTGATGAGTCCAAAAGCATCCGCAGTGTGATTTTTCTCCCAGCCTCAGCCAGCCACTCAGGCACAGTGTAGGTGAGCAGTGAGGTTGCCTGCTGAGGGGCAGCTCATGGCAAACACAGGGACCAGCCTGGCTCCAAAGGGTCCCACAGCCAAAGATCTGGCCCCCCTCATGGCTGCTCAGCGGGAGGATGAGCTACAGCCAGCAGCTGCAATGGAGTCACTCCTAGCACAGCTTAGCAGCACTTGGAGTGAAGAGGGTGACCACAGCCAGCACTGAAAACCTGCTGTGTGCCTGGCCCTGACCTTGGCTGTCTGCGTGACTATGAAAAGGTGCATGAGTGCCTTGTTTAACACTCGGAGCTGGGAACAGGAACCTTGCTCCCAACGTGGCTGTCCACACCCTGGGTCACTAACGATCATCACTGCCCTGACCAGCCCCACCTGCCCCCCAGCCTGGGGCTACATTTAAGCTGAGGCCTGTTCTTTGAGCTGTGTCAGAGCTGTGCCTGGTTCTATTTTCCAGCTGGATTTTGGACCTGTTCTGGGACTACACAGTAAGACACTGTCTGCATTTCAGCTTCTGAGCGCAGTAAGTGAAAGGTGGATGTCTGCTGGAAACTGCGCCTCCCTGGAGAGCTTGGGCAAGCTTTGTACTGGTTTGTAATGGAAACTGAATGAAAAAAAAGGACAGCCTACAATTTCAGAGGATTAGATGCTCGAATGATGTTTGCCTGGGCTTGGGCTGACTAGAGTCCCCCAGATGTACCCAGGCAGGGGTGCCAGATGTGGGGTCTCGCTGGGGTGGGTTGCCTCTTCCCACTGCTGGCATTGAGGTGCTCACCAGCCTCTCCTGTGTCTTGCAGAGGGGGTAAGGAAACCGTGGCAGCTGCAGAGGATGGAGGTCCTTTACTCCTTCCCAGGCTGCTGTCATTCTGTGCTTTTCCCAGAGGAATCAGGAGGAGGGTCTTTTATTAGCATGGAGGTGCCTCACCCAGTCAGTGAATTGGAGGTCACCTGGTCATCCCAAGTCCCAGCAGCTGGGGTGCAGCCCCTGCTCTCCAAAGGAATGCAGCCTTGCAAGCTCTGCCCTTGTGCTGGGCTGTACCAGTACCCTAGGGTCAGAGAGCATGTCAGGGCCATACATTTGCTAGCAGGGACGTCACTAGGATGTCACTGAGTGCCAGTGAGGCTGCTTTGAAAATCTCCATTCAAGCATGATGCTGTTTGTAGGATGCTTTGCCAGCTGTCCAGGCACCCCCTGACTCAGAGAGGAGCCGGTGGCAGTGTGGGCTGGGTGAGAGGTGCCAGCAGTTCTTGGGACTGGGAAGGACAGTGGGGCCATGGCACCACATGGGAAACCCCCGTAGCCCCACGCTCGCTGCTGAGCCATTGGGAATGCAGTTATTTCTTCTCATTAATCTGCAGTAATAAAGTCAGCATTGGAATCCCTTGGGTCTGTGGGACCAGGAGGTTTGTGTAAATGCTGTCCAGGAGACACTGAACACCCTTCTGTGCTCTCTTCCCAGCTCCAGCCAGGGCTACAAGCCCCTGGAAAGCAGAGAGACATGCCAGGCATGCCAGGGGCATGGCCCCATTTCTGCAGACCTCTTGCTGCTTGGAGGAACCTGGAGCTTCCCCCATGTGAGACACCATGGAGGAAGTGTCTGTTCCCTAGAGACTTTTACCTCCTTTATCTCTTTCAGCCCTAGGTGGGCAAATCGCCTGCTCCTGTGGCTCTGCCGTAGTTCAGTGATTGATGCCCTGTGATCTCTTCCACAGCTCTAGGGAGGGGGGGTTTAATGAGTGCACAGAGCAAACTGAGGAACTGAGGTCCAAAATGTGTGAGGAAATTCCATGCAAAGGGTGATAAGGAAGTTATACTGTGTGCTGGGATTGCAGTTGTGCATTCTAACAGAGACTTATCTGAAACACTGAAGAAGAAACTGTGTGCCACTTGAGCAGAAACAAGGGTTACACAGAAATAGCTTGCATTTTCCACAGACCTTTGTCCAGCAATAAATGCTTGTTTCGTGTGTTTCAAGGCTTTGGAGTGCTAAGAAAATATTTCCAGTAAGAAACTACACAGACCTTCCTTTTCTTCCCACGACAGCTTAATTTCTTTAAGAGCCCTTCTGGGAGAGCTTTTTGGAGATCCAAGTGCACTCTGAGGACCAGATTGTCTTATATACACAATGGCTGGTTTCCTCCAAGAGTGCTCTAGGCTTGTGTCTTGCAACTGCCCCCTCAAAAGCCATGTGGAATCTCCCACTACACCACATTTATCCTGGGCCCTGTTATTTCCAGACTTTATTATCCTTTCTAACAACATGCCTTTTATAGAAAGCAGCCTAGCTGCTTTGCAGTTTCCTGGTTCCCACTGGAACTTTTTAAAAACTAGTATCATATTTAACAATGTTGACTTTTT
Source organism: Manacus candei (assembly GCF_025592945.1). Taxonomy (NCBI): domain Eukaryota; kingdom Metazoa; phylum Chordata; class Aves; order Passeriformes; family Pipridae; genus Manacus; species Manacus candei. The sequence continues at coordinate 21,159,186 of NW_026138053.1, forward strand.
GGTACAGGGATCACTGCAATTCTCACCCAGGACAGTATTTGGCAATTCATCTGAGTGCTCCTTCTGGCAGACTTTTAACCATGTGTTCTAAAAATGGAGTTAAAAATATTTTTATTTTTTTCCCCCTGCGTGCTTTGGGACAGTCATGCAAATGTGTGCCCCCTACGGAATGATGCTAGTGTGAGCTCCTTCACAGCAAAGGGCAATGCAAGTAATTCCTCAAGTCTTCCTGTGATGGCTCTTTTCTTCCTATAGAGCCTAATCACATCCTGTCCCTCAGGCTCCCTTTCTGCTTCTCACATAGTCATAATTCATTTTTATGCCTTTAGGATGCTTTCTTCAAGTCTTCTGTGGCTTGCCTTTTACCTGTAACTTTCCAAAGCTTACATTCTTTTTTCAATCTCTCTTCTGTATGCAATTTTTACTACTTTTAAGGTCTTACCACTTCAGGTGTTCATTTCCACTCCCCTGTATAAGCACATTCCCTTTTTTAATAATCTCTTTGAGCACTGGAGTGCATTATGCCTGTGTAACCCAGTGCTGCATGCTTGAACAGCTTTCCTGCTCCAACTTGAGGAAAGTTGAAACACCCCTCCGAAACTTGTGTGATGCTCCTGACCAGCCTACCTCTCATCTCCCTTTGGATATGAAATTTTACTCTAAAGATACTCTCACTGGGACAGTTGGAGGAGTAACTGTGGCTCTGTGGTCCCTTTGAACTGAGCCCCACACGTGGTTAAAGAGTTGCTTGGGTGCAGGCCTTGCACCATCTCACTGCCTCTGCCAACTTTCTGAGGTCCTGCCCAGTGATTAAACTGCTTGTGTAGAGGACAGAGATGAGATCCAGGCTCCCTCCATTAGCCACATCCAAGTCACTGACACAGGAGCCACGGGTGAGGTCAGAGAAAATCCTGAAAAGCAGCATTACCCGAAGTGCTGGGACTCTGGCCAGCTGGGAATTTGGGAGTCACGTAAGTCCTGCATCCCAGCTGTCGAGCCACCAAGTTCCTCGACCCCAAGCAGGAGGCCTGAGAACAGTTGGGACTGCAGCTGGGACAATGCACTGCTCGTTGTGCCTGCTCCATGCCCACAGAAGGAACCTTCTCCCCTTCTGGTACCTGGGCAGCATGGGGCAGGGGCAAGCCCATTCCAAGATGCGCATGTGGCTGGCCTCAGCTCTTGCACATGCACAGCACTCTGAGGAACATGGGTCTGAGCTCTGATTCATTTATATAAGGAAAGGCCAGAGAGACATGTGGAGACAGGTGTTTTCAAGTCAACCCAAGTATTTGCGTGGTGTTGATGTGAATACAGGCACCAAGCGACAGCGCAGGCCCAAACAGCTGCGTCCCTGCAGCAGTCCCTCTGCACCCCCAGCAGATCAGTCAGGACAGTGTTGTTTGCAGAGACCTGCTGTGGGCAGAGCCACCCCCAGGCGCCTCAGCAGCTGTTGCTGAGCACTCAGGAGCTCTGCTATCTTAGCAGCACTGGTGCCACCGTGTGCTCTGTGAGGTGCAGCCTCTGCACAGACAGCTGAGAGCTGATTCTGCCTTCCTGTGTCCATCTACTGCATGGCCGCTTGCCTGTGGGCATTCCCTGTAGTGTCACTAAAAGACACAATCTCGATAGGTAAGGCTGGGTTGTTGATGTGCAGGTGACAGGTATAATTTAAACACAAAGCTGGCACAAACAGATCAGTCATAGGGTTTTATTCAAGGCCTGGATTACACCACTTTATCTGCATTTGCTTTTTGGATCCAGGCAGCAGAGCACATTGTTTCTCCTCATCCAGCATCTGCATTTTTGATTCCTTGACAGAATGAGCCACTGTGTAAAGAAGTGCACCCACCTCTGGCTCCACATTAGCCATATAAGCACCCTGCACCTCTCCCATGCGTGCGTTCATCCTCGGCCCAAAAGAGCGTCTGAATGGTGAACCAAGCTGTTTCCTGCCATCCCTTTTGCTCTATGTGCCCTGCTGTGGCACTGCCTTTCCCAGCTCATGGATGGCCTTGTTCTCCAGCACCTTCACCTTCTCCTCGCCTGGCTGCAGCACACAGGCCACCATAGCCCTGGCCACTGTTTCCACAGGCACTGAGTAAGCAGTGGGGAAGACCCGAGCCACAACACCCAGGAACTGCCGAATTACCCACTCCATGGGCCGGGACTCCTGGCGCTTGCACAGCAGCACCCTGCAGAGCGAGGAGGTAAGGTGGGGTCAGCCTGAAACCATCCCCAAGGGAAGGCTAGAGACTGGGTTTTACAGCTGCACCAGGGTGCAGACCAGCTTCCTAAACCCACATGGGCTTTGGGGCTTTAGCAGGGCCACAAAATGTGACTGAGCTGAGCCCCTGGACACTCAACTCCTTTTTCCACTGTGCTGCCAAAAGCAGGATGCCAGTTCTCCTAGGCAGCAAGAGTGCAGCGCAGCTGAAAGGACACAGGTGAGTACTCCCCCCCTGCATAAGGTCAAGGTCCATGCAGAGATCATCTCCAACCTATGTGCTACAACCTCACGTGGCACTAGCACTGGGATGGGCCATGGGAAACTGCTGCAGAAAGCAAGCTCTGCATTGGGAAGCAGTCTGCTCATCCGTGAGCTGCATTTGCAGCTGGCGGCTTTCTCCACTTCCCCCTGCTTATGCATCCTTTCTCCTTCTCCATCAACCTGCTGCCCTGACAACCCTCCACCCAAGCCCTGTGCCTTCCCTCCTCCACTGCTACTCACGCTGGACGGAGAATGGTACAGCGATCAAAACCAACAGCCTGGACCAGGTTCTCCACTTCTCCCTGTCAGAGCAGTTGGGCAGGAATGAAAGGAGACAAGGATGACTGCAAGCACCATCCCTGCCACTCCGTGAATGGGCAGCAGAGAGTTGCTGAGCTGTGGGCAGGACGGCACTAATGCCAGTGCAAAGCTGGAAGAGGCCAGGCAGGGAGCAGCTCTCCAGGACAGGCAGCGTGGGGCGAGTGCCCGCAGTGGACACAGACTGTGAGTCAGCAGCGCACCCTTGCAACCATCATGTTAACTGCAACGGGCCGCTCCCGAGAGCAACTGGACTTTGCATCCAGCCTGGGGATGGATCCAGCCGGCAGACAGCTGTGAATCCAGCAGGTGTTGGGAGCGGCAGCACACAACATATGGGGAAAAAAGCTTTTACGATAGGTATGGTCCCACCTGGGGAGCCTGTGGGCTCTCCATCCCTGGATAGTTCACGTCTCACTGGGACATAGCCCCCCCACCTAGCTGTGAAGCAGCTTTAGGCTGGGGAGCTGGGTCTGGGCTACAGACCCCAGCGAGTCTTTCTAGGTTTAAAGAGGAAGATAAAAACTGCACGCAGGGTTATGCTGCTTCAGATGAAGCCAGTCACACAGCAGCCCCTTCCCTTGTCCCACAGCACAAGGAGGACCCCCAGAACTATTTGCAACTCTTGAGACCTCAGCTACTCCTTCCTTCACGAGCATCCCAGCATTTTGTGACTCCTACACAAGCACCAGGAGCCCACCCCAGCTGACTCCTCACCTTCACGCGGAGGTAGAGGAAGCTGCTCTGTGCGTTTGCCCCCTGGGAGGACTGCAGGATAAAGTGCTTGCAGCCCCCTGCCCGTGCCAGCTCTGCTGCCTGCGCCACGTAGTCCCGGTCCACCCGGACAAAGCCGTCCTGCGGGTAAAGGGGAGAGGAGGGTCAGCAGGGCAGGGAGCGCGCAGGCAGGGCAGGGGGCAAATAGGACCCCTGCTCTCCCAGGGGGAGGAGGGGCCCCACTCACTGCGCCAGCCTTGGCCCTGGTGGTGCCCAGGCAGCAGAAGCCCACGTCGTGCCCCTGGAAGGCAGCGGCGTGCTCGCCCAGCCGCTCGAAGTCCACCACCGCCTGCTCCTGCGGGGAGGCCGAGGGTCAGCGCGGCCGCCCAGGAACCCCCACTCCGCAGCCGCCCCCGCCCCGGGACCGGACCCCCGCACCACGGCCGCCTCCGCCTCCTGGCCCAGGCTCAGCCGGCGCCGCCCGATCAGCGTCACCCGGGCGAAGAGCCGCCGGGACAGCAGCTCCCGCAGCAGCGCCCGGCCCGTCTCCCCCGAGCCGCCCAGGACGAAGCAGGTCCGGCCGCTGCCGCCACTCGGCGCGGCCGCCATAGCGAGGAGCGCCCGGCGGGGCTGGGGCGGGCCCGGGCGGGAGCGGCTGCGCCGCCGCGCTGCGGTCTGTGCCGGGCGGGGCCCGCGGCCGGGGAGCGGCTGCTGCGGCGGGGCTGGGGCGGGCAGCGCGGCGGGGAGGGGCGGCACGGGGCCGAACGCAGGACGGGGCCGTTCCCGGGGCTGGGGGGTGTCTGCCCCCCGCCCCGGGGGCTGCCCCAGGGACTCCCGCTCAGCCCCGCTGGGAAGGTGTCGGCTGGAGTGTCCCCGCTTGGTGTCCCTGCAGGGCCCGGCGCTGAAAGCGACTCCCGAGGATCCCAGTGCCCACTCTGCTCAGGTGGAGGGGATGTGACCCGGAGGGATGCCCAGAGGAGTCTATGACCTGCCGGGCGGCTCCTCTTCAAAACCCACTGGGCTTAGTGTGCGCTGCCGACAGAGGTGCCCTGGGCAGGACGTAGGTCACCTCCCGGGCAGCCTTGCAGTGATTCCAGTATGCAGCAGCCACTGGTGGCTGAGGAACAAGGGGATGAAACCCACTTCCCAGAGAGCTCTCGCTGAGCAGGTCCTGGGATGTGCTGACAAGCACAGACCCACTGCACCGTGTCCCTGCCTGGACGTTGTCCCTCTGACAGGCATGAGGCTGATCATCACCCGGGCAGTGCAGGTCCCACCAGGACGTGGTTCTGGAGCAGGCGTGTGGGCACCCCAGGCTCTGCGAAGCCTCTCCCATGGGGCCATCAAGGGGCCCTGCAGCACCTCGATCCCGTTTGTCCTGATTCCTGGGGAGGGAGGTGCAGAGGCCTGAATGGCTGCTTTCGGGATCAGCCAGGCAGTTTTCCAGCCTGGTATGTCTGTCAAGCGCTGCCCATGGCCGAGGGCTGAGGATGAATCCCTGGTGCACGTGCCATTTGCGAGGCAGGACGCGCGTCATGACTGTCACCGGGTTAATGGCTGGCATCCCGCTCTACCTGCCAGTGTGCCACTGGCACCCACGGCCGTGCACCCCGTCCATCGGGCTCCGCTCCGCAGCCACGGGCAAACCCAGGTGAGTGCAGGAGGGGGAGTACTGGGAAAAGAGCTTGAGAGTGGGAGGGAACAGTACGCTGCAACAGTGTGAGTATTGGCAGCAACGTGTATGGGGCAGGTGGTATGTTATAGGGTTTCATGGTGTGGTGGGGATACCACTGAGGAGGGGTGGGATCAGGATACATGGGGGCCATGTGGTGCTTCCATGGCTCACGGTGTGCTTCTCCATGGCAGGGCTCAGGGCGGCCAGCCAGGCGCCGGGGTGCCCGCTCTCCTGGTGGCATGGAGACATGGCGCCGGCGTAGTGCGGCATTCGACTGTGTGCCCCAGCCGGCAGCCTACTGCCCTGACTGGATGGCAGAGCTCCCCGACGCCCTGCCGCTCTCCCGCCTCTCCATCCCTGGCACCCACGACTCCCTCAGCCTGTTTGGCGGCCGGCGCCTGCGGTGTCAGAGCTGGGGCCTGGAGGCCCAGCTGGCGGCCGGCATCCGCTTCCTGGATGTGCGCTGCAAGCTGTCACGGGGCGAGCTCCGTGTCTACCACCTCTGCACCTTCCAGCGGGCCAGCCTGCGCGGGGTCCTGCGCCGCACCCTGCGCTTCCTCCGTGCCCACCCTGGCGAGGCCGTGCTCATGCGCATCAAGGAGGAGCTGCCCATCTTCTCCCGGCCCGGCTTCGCTGCCCAGCTGCATCGCTGCCTGCTGGAGGAGGGACGGGGCTGTTTGTGGTGCCAGGAGGAGATGCCAACACTGGGCCAGGTGCGCGGGAAGATTGTGGTACTGGAGGCACTCAGGCGGGAGGTGCTGGGCATCCCCTACGAGCAGCTGAGCATCAGCGATGCCTGGAATGTGCTGTCACTGGAGCGCAAGTGGGCCCGGGTGCGGCAGCACCTGGAGAAGGCAGCTGGCGGGGACTCCACCACCATGTACCTCACCTTCTGCTCTGGCAATGGACTCTTCACCTGCCCTGAGGAGGTGGCCCGCATTGTGAACCCCCGCTGCTACCAGCACCTGCGGCGCCGGGGCAGGCAGCCCGTGCGCTGGGGGGTGGTCATCATGGACTTCCCTGGTGCAGGGCTTCTCCGGCTCATCGTGGAGAGCAACGGCCTGCAGGCCAATGGACACAGCACAGGAGTCCCCAGCACTCCCGCAGCGCCCTTGCAGCATCCCCGCGGCAGAGGGGACAGACGCCGCAGCCGGCACAGCTCCGCTCGCTGCCTGCGCCGGTGCCCATCGGGTCGGACACTGCTCCCGGCCGCACGCCTCTGCCGAAGGACATCAGTGCCCGTAGAGCAAAAGCTGGTTTCTAGGTCTCGCAGGGCACCAGGAAGTGTTCGTGTGACAGTGGTGTGACAGCGGCAGAGGCAGCAGAGAGCTGACAGCCCAGTGGTCGGAGCTGGGCAGCCCGGGGAGCTGCGCCTTGAGCATCGCTCTGCCCGGAGGAGCCAGGTACAGTGCTGGGCCAGCCAAATCCCCACAGCACGGCAGGGAAGGTGGGGAGAGAAGGTCCTGCCTCACCTCCTTTTGGGCCAGTGAGTCCTCCCATAATATCCCTCTGCAAAATAGTCCTTTTGCTTTCAAGGGTAAATAAAAATAAAAAGAAGCTAGGAAAGCACTCCCTATGTTGCCGTACCATTTCCTGTCAGAAAAGTGCAGAAAAGACCTTTTTCTCTTGCTGCTCAGATATGAAGGAGTCTCTACCCCTCTACCCATGGCCAAAGCACAGTTAAATTGGTGTCTGTGATCATCTTGGTCTTTAAAGCAGAGCTGCAGGAGGTCAGAGGAGAAGGAATTAATTTCAAAGGTGACAACAAAGGGAATGTCCTTCTCCTTGTTATTTTAGCTTTTGTTTTCTTCTTGCAGGGGCTTGCCCCAAAAGTCAGGATTCTTAGGGAGAGCCAACTTCAGCAAGTGCTGCCAACCCTGTGCATGGACAGCTGGATGGCCACAGGAGCAGTGATTCCGAAGGGGCTGCCCTGTCCCCGGGATTGAACAGACAGGGGATGCTGCACAGGGCAGAGCCCAGTGATTTGCAACAGCATGGGCAGCATGGGCAGGGCAGTTTGTGGATTCACAAAAGCAAAGTGATTGGGACATAAAAAAGACCTTAAAACCAGTGCCAGTGCCTACTCTATCTGCAGATAATAAATCAGCAATTTAAATAGAATGGCAAGTTAAATGACACAGAAGTTCCTTGGAGCAAAAGGATAACCAAGATCCCAGGGGAGAAATCATCAAACTGCTCTGTGCTGAAGGAGGGAGCTGGGAAAGAGAAGAGGAACTTTTTTAAAAGAGGAAAGCTCAGCCCTGGCCTGCCAAAAGATGAAGGATGTCCTCAAGGATACTTCTGTCTCAGAGGAAAACACAGTGCCTGCCAGAGGGGATGCTGCAGGATTTCCTGGCTGGAGGAGGGGATGTTTTTTGCTCCACAGGGGCTGGCCCTGGCTGGAGACACAGCTCTTGGTGCTGAGCATGTTCATCTGCTGGGCCAGGGAGGGGAACAGGCAATAGTACGCAGTGGGCGACAGAGGTGGCAGACAGAGGAATCTGTCTCTGAGCTTGCTCTGTGAGACAGGAGAAGATTGAAATCTCTGCATTAAAACAGACATGTGACAAAAGCACTGGTCATGTTTGGGGGGGTGGGAGCCTACTCTGTCAGCTGCCAATGACTCCACCACCCTGCCTCTGCACCAAGCCAGTGTGACAGCTCTAGGCATTGCTCTCATGCCAAGAAGATGGGTGCTGCCAAGGGAGGGCCAGGCAGGTTAGTGGTTGGCTCGGCATTCCAGGGGTGCACAATGCCATGGGGAGCTAGGCAGGGCACAAGCAGAGCAATCACAGTTCCCAGGAGTAACTCTGCAGGCTGGGTGATTCTGCTGTCACTTAGGGCAATGACTGCCTGCATGGCTGAAGGGCTGCCCCTGGATGTGGCACATGGAGCTGCACTCCAGCACCCCATACCCACCCTGTGCCCCAGCTCACTGGCAGGGCAGGGGTGCTGGGATTCCCCAGGTGGGCAGAGTCACTTGTTTACACCCTACCACACAAGCAGTGAGATAAGGTCAATGTTACCTACGCCCCTGGCATCCTGTTTGGCAAAGCTTATCTGTGCCACCCACGTTTGGCTGCTGCCAGGTGCCAGGGAGAAGCAGGCAGCATGGGCAGGGCTACCCAAGTGGCAGTGATGCCCAGTGAAAAGGCTCTCCATCACTGCCTTGGCAGTGAAAGACAAGAGGCAGAGAGCTGTCCTACAGCTGAGATCAAAGAAACATCTCTGAGAGGGACAAGGGTGGGCAGGAGTGATTTCCCTAAAACTAACCCCCTATTCCACAGCCAGGGCTGTCCCAGTGTTGCAAGGTCCCTGTGGGTGGGGGGTGTAGGGTACCACTGTCCTTGGACTGTCTTGGAAACATCCCTGTCCATCTGGTCCTGACTAATCCTTGCAACCATCTCACCCCTCCAGTCCAGGGTGGCAGTCATAATGTGTCTCCCTGTGGCCAAACACTTCCAAATTGTGAGAAAGTTTTTATCGGGTGCTGCTCTCCTCCAGGATCATCCGAGGAGGGTCTGGCTGCTGGGGTTGTGCACCAGGTGCCACACTGGGAGACTTGTTCGAAGGCACCCTGCAGATCAGGGACAGCCTTTGGGTCAAACACTCCCTGGGGACCTGGGGAGGCAGGGGAATCATCTGCTTCCCGTGCTCAGGAGATGCCTCTAAAGCTTCAGAGGGAGCTGTCCGAGTTCCCAAGGAGGAATGGAGGGATAGCAGCAATGAGGCTGCACCCCAGGGGTGTGGGTCCTCACTAGTACCATGCTACACTCCCAAAGGGGTGCCATCGGGTGCCTCCTTGCTCCAGTGGGCTGCTGAGCCCCCCCCGGGGGCAAGGGGGGCTCCCCAGGAAGGTGCCCCCTCTATCGCCGGCAGCAGCCGAGCCGGACGGGCTGTGCCAGGGTGACTCGGTTCCTCTGCGGTTCCTCTGCAGGGACATTGCACAAGGAGGGGAGCAGGCTGTGCCACCGTGGGGCGGGAGCCTCTGCTGTAAACAACACATACCCGTGCCCGTTCCCCAGAGACAGAGCCTGCGGCAGATCTCTCACGGGAGAGAGAGCATTGCCTCTGTCTGTTGCTCAGCGCTGGGGCACAGTAAAGGAGGCACATTTCCATTCCAGATCCCTGCGTCCAGAGGGACAGTGAGGAGGTAACACAAGAAAGTATCTTTGTACCTGCTCCCTCGAGTACATGCTGAGCAAAGCCCTGGCTTGGAGCTTGCGCTCTGCCCTCAGAGGGGTGGGCACAGGGTGCACCATCTTTCCACCTAGGGAATCCCTGCACTGCTCAGGCAGGGACAGGCCCTTCCTTGGTAAGGGAGGCAGCAGGAATCCAATGGGAGCATGTGTCCTGCAGCATCCTGAATCCCTTCCAGGGAAGCCAACCTTGGAAATCATCTGAGATGTGAAAGGGCTCCTGGCCATTAACCAACTCCCAGCAGAGCTGATTTGGGTCTTCTCTTCCTCGTACCATGTGTACCTTTTTCCACTACCTGCAAAGCAACCCTCAGTATCTGTCCTGCCATGTAGGACCCCCTCTCTGAGCCCAGGTATCTGTGGGCATGGAGTACCTGATCCCACAAAGTGCTTTGAACTTGGCCATGTACTGCCATGTATTTTGCAGCAGCAGCAGCTGCCTCTGAGTGTCAGCCACCTTGATTCTGCTTTTAGAACAATACCAGAAACTATTTGTAGTTACAAAAATAAAGGTGGGAATATTTTTTTTCTACTACTCTACCCTACCGTGTTGGGTTTCAGCAGAAGTGAAACTGGCAGGGGCACTGCCTGCTCTCTCCTTGGGCCACACACCCACAAACACCTCTGTGAGTCCCAGCAGGTGTCTCATCAGTGGGAGAGGCAGTTCCCACCCTGGCCAGCTGACCCTCAGCATTTGAAGATGCTCTCCTGTCCCAGCAGCTGCCCCTCAGCCTCTCTGCCTGCCTCTCCTGTGCCATAATTGACCACCCTCAGCAGATGAGCTGCTAGAAAGCGAGTGCTCCTGAATTACTGGACATACAGACTCATCCCCAGTAATTCCATAGAAATAGACAATTGCAGTAAAACATGATGCAAGAAAGATATCCAGAGACAGGAACTGAGTTTCATTTGTATTGGTCAAGTGTAAAGTAATTAGTGGGTTATGACTTTTGTGGGATGGGTTCCTCCTTTTGTTTAGAATGAGTCCCAGTGGAGCAGAATCAATTTCTTTGGAACTGGAAGATAAATGTGACCTGCATGGCTCTTGCTTGGTTTTAGCTGGAAGTGAGCAGAGTAATTCCTACAGAAAACCCTGCCAAGGCAGTTTTACGTATGAGCAGAATGGGGTAAGGAAAGATTTGTTATGATTCAAGAATGATCCAAGGGGAGGTGGACGCAATTAGGCATATTCCTGAAACTCTGGTGGAAGTTTCTAATGGAAATTAAGAAGTCAGGGGAAGTTCCTCTGGCATATTATTGGACCTTTCTTATAAAGATAAGGACTGGAAAATACATTGTGTAAGTAACTGTTTATAAACAGTATATGAGGATTCACAGCCAGAACAAAACTGCATGCAAGGAGAGCATCCAGCATGAGAGCTGGGAGGCTGTGAGCCACGCTCCCACTCAGCCCCTGTGGGACCTCATCACACCTCATCCCTCCTCTGTCTCCCAACCACCGGCGTGGATGCTGCCACATGGACATGGTGGGTCAGAGAGGTCTTGGTGCCCCGGGCACCATGGGCTGGGGTTGAACCCTTCCTGGGGGACCTTTTTCCACCTCCTGGGGGGCTTGGGCAGTTCTGGCTGGTTGTGGGTCAGCTCCTGTGCTTGTCACATTCTTATGGCAGTGTGGGGATGCACTCAGCTCCCATGCCATGGGGCTGGTGCTGAGCTGAGTCCCACCAGGGCTATGGCCAGTGGGGACTCTGCTGTTCCCTTCCAGCCCCAGGTGAGAGAAGGGTTTCTTGGGGTGGGAGAGCCCTGTGGTGCGGGAGGCGGTGATGTGGGGCAGGATGAGGGCTGGCAGTGGGGCCGGGGTGGGAGGGGAAGAGGCCAAGGGCAGGGAACGATGCTCTGCAGGCTCAGAGGAAGTGTGAGCACCGCTGCCTGCCGGGGACCACACACGCCTGGCACTGCCACTGGCTGGGCAAGGCGTGTCTGCAGCACCAACATGGTAGGTCCTGCTCCTTTCCTTGGGGATGACTCAGGGTCTGCCTGGAAAAGGGGATTTGGAGGAGGGCAGGGCTATGGGCAGGCACTGAGAGGAACCAGTGCCACTGTCAGGGGCTGTGGGACACACACAGGCTGCTCCAGAGACACCCTGCCCGGGTGACCCCAGGCACACAGGGCACTGCCACTGCAAGGCAGATGCCAGCCCTGGCTGAGCAGGAAGGGCTGGGAGGCCACAGGACATGCCCTGGATTTAGGGACTCCGCAGGAGTGAACTGCATTGCCAGCAGTGTCTCCCTCGCTGCTCAGCTGTGCTGCAGGCACAGTCCCCCAAAGTGCCTCCCTAGAAGGGCCCTTTCTGCAGCAGAGCCATACCTGGCAGCACCATCCATGCCTGTGTGTGAGCTGGCACAAGAAATGTGCCCTCATGTCCACCAGGACTGCCTGGCAGCACTATGGGTGTGTGTGAGCCTCTTGGGATGTGCGTGCTCACATCTCCCTCCCTGTCAGGGCACTGCTGTGGGACTGCAGTCTGCTGGGAGGACATGGACTCTGGGCTCTCTTGGCATCTACCTGGGCATCGCTGCCATCACATGGGGTAAGTCACCCACCGCCCGCTCAGTGAGCCCCGTGTGACCCTGCTGCAGGTCTGGGAAACTGGAGCAGGGCAGCTCCAGTGTTATTTTGGAGGGTCATCAGTCACAACCCTTGTGGCTGCCAGCTCCCGGGCTGGATCCTCCTGGGCTGGGAGGGGGCTGTGTCTGCTCAGGCCGGCTTCCTCCAGGCAGTCCACGCTCCCCCAGGGTGAGCTCGGCCGTATGTGGGGTCCCTGCAGGGTGTCTGGTTCCCCACATGCAGCATGGCAGCTGCTGCACCCTACTGTGAACTGGAGAAAGGCAGCAGCAGCTCTACCCGCTGCCTACACCCACGCCTGTGCTGCAGAGTTGGGCATGGGCATGGACATGGGCACAGGACACACAGGTGCAAGGGTTGGGAGCACAGCTGGGGCAGCACCACACAGAACTAGAGCTGCTAATTGACATCAGGAGGAGAAATCAGAGTAGAAAAGAGTTTGGTTTTGCTGCCTGTAGGATATTTCCTTCACATGCTGGCATTGCACAGAGCAAAACCTGCTGTTGACTGCTCTGTCCCTGGAAATCCTCTGTGAGCTGAATTATTTTCCAAAGGACCTTTCATGACTGAGCTAAGGAACAGAAATGAGGCAAATGCAGAAGTGTTAGGAGGAGTCTGAGATTTAGCTCTGAGGGGAAAACAAAAATGGAAAGACAGCTGGAGTGTGGAGGGTGCTGAGCACCACCCTGGGAAGAGGTATCAGGGCTGCCAAGGGAGCCAAGGGGTTGGCTGGGGAGTCAGTGAGGGCCAGGAGGGGGCAGTGGGAACTGAGGATGGGGCAGGCTCCCAGAAAGTGCCCTGAGCTCCTGTCCTGGAGCCCCAAATTCCCAAAAGGGAAAGATGAGGGCTGTAGTGGGAAACCACATTTTCCTCAGCTTCAGTTTTTGTTGAACAAAGTGGATAGTTTGCTCTTTCACAAGGAAAACTAGACAAATTATGAGAATTTACTTAGAAAAATATATAATTATTGGCCAAACTACAGCTCTAATTAGACTTGAGAAGCCCTAAATTTGCATCTATTCTGTGATGCCCAGACCTTTGTATAACTGCAGTGTGGTGTGCTCTCCTGAGACACAAGGCACCCCAGGCTGGTTGTTTGGAGCAGGCTTTTATTCCCATATCACTTTCTGACAAATGAAAATATGAATACCATATCACTTTCAGCTGTTGTGGAGATATCTACTTTTGGGGAGAAGGGGGGAAGCTTCTTTTTGTGGCTAAAACCCTTTGATTGCGTAAAGTTGTGGTGTGAAATGCAGTAAATAAGAGCAGGGTTTCAGCAAAGTGTCCTTCACTTGTGGCTATGGGTTCCAGTTAATCTCTGGCCATGCCCTGCCTGGTAGGCATGACCAGGATGTGAGTTTGACTTTTGTAAGATCTTGTTTTGCAACACTGAGTTTTACAAGACTCCTCAGACCATCTCTAGCTCAGATGAGCAGGTTGGGATCCAAATGCTTTTGGGAGTGAGGGCATACCTGTTGCTCTGCCTTGCTCCAATCTGACTCTGATGTAACACTGTAAAGGAAGAAAACCAAAGTGGCACACTTCTGCACTCAAGGAAGGAACCGTGTTTAAGGAACCGTCTTGAAGCGGGGTTTTCCCCTTTGGGAAACTTTTTTGTGGGCAGGGGAACAGGGCCATGGGGCTGGGTTTTCAATACTTGTGTTGGAGAAGGGGTTGGCATCACCACTTGGGGTCCTTCTGCCACCTGCACTCTGCCTGCCCCATGTTGCCCACTGTCTCAGCCTTCACCCTGTCTCCCCCATCTTCCTCATCCCTGTGCCATCCCCTTGTTTTCAGTTCCTTCTGCCATGCCTGATCTACCCAGGTTTCCATGTACCCTTAGAGCCCCATTCTCATCCACATTTGCCCTTTCATCCCATCTCCTCACTCAGCTGATCACTGGCCAGGCTTAGACCACCCTCATGCCCTAAGGGATCCCATCCCTGACCTGGCTTCATCCTTTCTGCATTGATCCCAGACTTCACCTTCTCTCACAGGCATGGTATTGTGGGAGGAGGTGGGTGCCTGGAAGTACTACTACAGTGACCGAGGGGACTACACATGGGACCAGACCAGGAATTACTGCCAGACCTTCTTTACCGACCTGGTGGCAATCCAGAACAAGGAGGAGATCGAGTACCTCAACGAGAACCTGCCCCGCCATGGGACCTACTACTGGATTGGCATCCGCAAGCTGGGAGGCATCTGGACCTGGGTGGGCACCAGGAAGGTTCTGACAAAGGAGGCAGAGAACTGGGCAGTTGGGGAGCCCAACAACCGCCGCTCCAACCAGGACTGCGTGGAGATCTACATCAAGCGGAAGGAGCAGTCGGGCAAATGGAATGACGAGCCCTGCAGCCGGAAGAAAAAGGCGCTGTGTTACAAGGGTTAGTAGGGGGACTGTGGCCCAGACCTGGATTGGGTGGGCTGGGGACCACCAGGGTGGCCAGCAGCTCCTGATGACCATCCTCTGTGTGTGCAGCCTCCTGCCAGCCCTCCTCATGCAGCCAGCGCGGCGAGTGCGTGGAGACCATTGGGAGCTACCGCTGCGAGTGCTACCCCGGCTTCCACGGCCCCGAGTGCCAGTATGGTGAGCCATCCATACCCATCCTTCCCTCCCTGCTGGAGAGCCTGAGCCTTGGTGGCAAACTGGGCAAGTTCCCTGTGCTCCTAACGGGCTGGCAGTGATGTATCTCTCCCAGTTGTGCAGTGTGCTGAGCTGAAGCCCAAGGGAGCGCACATGAACTGCAGCCATCCCTACGGAAACTTCAGCTACAACTCCACCTGCATGTTTGGGTGCCAGGAGGGGTTCAAGCAGCAAGGGATGGGCACGCTGCGGTGCCTGCCTTCCCAGGAATGGTCAGCAGACATCCCCATCTGCACAGGTAGGACCTCTCAGGGCCTGGGAGTCTCAGGGATACAGCACTGATGCTTTAGGGGGACCAGCACTATGTGCCCAATGCTGCTCAGGCAAGTCTTGCCATGCCCTGCCCTTTGTGGAAGCATCTCCTGGTGCTGATGCAGGAGGCGATTCCCTCATGAGGCTGCAACGAGCAGAGCAGCTGTGAGCTCTGGATAAGCCCCCTGCTCTGCCTGGCTGTCCCAGTGCCCTTGCTCGCTGTCCTGAATTCCACCCAGATGTCAGCACCCTTTGTGCACTAAGCAAGGGGTCAGGATGCTGTCTTAGCACCTCTGTCAACCCAGTGGCACAGTCTTCATCTCTCCAAGCCCACTCTGATCTGCCTTGGAAAGGTGCTTGGCACCTTGAAGGTCCTCAGAAAAAAGAGGGGCTGCTGTCCTGCAGCCAGGGGAAGGGGGTATCCTGGCAGGCCACATCAAGCCACCTTGAACGGGGACAAGGACCCATGAAATGAGGTTAGATATAAGCTGGGAGGGACAGAGCGTGGCAGGAAGCCACAGAGGAGAGAAAGCTGTGGTGTGTTATGCTGCAGGGGCAGGGAAAGTCTTCCTGTTGGTGGTTTGAGGGCTTGCAGCCAGGCCCCACGCGTCCCAGGGAAGTGCTGAGCTTTTTTGGGGATGTGAGAGCCTTGCTCCACCTTTCCTGTGCTGCAGCCTTGCGCAAGGATGGGATGAGCCAAGGACTGGAGCAGACATGGGACGCAAGTGGGGACCCTCTCTACTGGGAGACCCAGCAGAAACTGCCAGGGGCCAAACAGCATCTCTGTACATATATTCTTAAAAAAGAAAGCCTGCCTTGAAGTTAGTGCTGCTAATGATGCCTGTGCAAGGTGTGCCTGTAGTCCAACCTGGTGCTTACTTTAGGCACCTGAGACCAACAAAACTTTCTGCAGTTAAGACAACAGCCATGGAGCTGTGATGTGATTCTCTGTAGTCATCATCCCCAGCAGGGGCAGGAGCTGGCTCCCAATTTTGTGGAAGTCCCCCCAGGCAAGCTAGGCTGTGCCTGCCTGCTCCAGGCTTTTCAAATTCCCAGAGGCTTGTTTTCCCAGCCCCTTGTTTTTTTCCTGCTGGCTGTATGTATGATTGATTCTTGTTTCTTGCAAAGAATCAGATGAGTCAGACGGTTGCTTGTGATAACAAAGCAGTGTTAGTGAGCACTGCCAGTTGGGCTTACTCCAAAAATGAGCAGAGGTTCCTGCTGTGGCGAGGCTGATGGTGCTGTGAGGGCTGTGAAGGACAAGGCTGCCTGCTGTCTCAAACCCTGCCCTGTGCCTGCCTGCAGCTGTTGCATGGTCATTGTTGGCCCAAAAAGGGGCTGGATCACTTGCTCCCATCCGCATGACATGTTCACCAATAGACACCTCTGGGAATTCTGTGGGAAACCAGACTTGCCTGTAAAACAGCTACGAAAGGAAAAGTCTACCTAGGAAAGTATTTGGTGTTGGTCTGAAAGCCGAAGGTACAGTAGATGGGGTGTGTTTCAGCTGGGCTGGGTGATGGGGGTGTTAAATGTCCTCCTGGCACTAACCTGCAGTGGTCCTGCAGGCAGCAGAGCCACTCACCCCAGCAAATGCTGGGTGCTGCCCTGGCATGCAGCAAAGCGCATCCTGGCCACAGCCTGGGGACGCTGGCACACAACCCTTGTAGCCATTGCCGTCATCCCATCTGGTCCTCTACAGCCCCAAAGCCATTCCCCTGCCACTGTGACAAGGATAGAGTCAGGTCTCTGCTCCAATAAAGGAAGGGAGGCAAGTAGACTGCAGCAGGTGTGGTCCTACATCCCAGGGCCTTCAACGCAGGGTAGTGCAAGGGATAAACAGGGCTCTTGCAGAGCAGCAATTGTGTGCCCCCCAGCAAATCACTCGTAGGGCAGAAAAAGCATTGTACCAACTACTGTTTTTGAAGAGGTGAGTCTGGGTGAGAAAGGCAAGCTGAAGACATATGACCACAGCTTTGGTTTCCTTTGATTTGGATTCAGCCCTAATCCTTAGATTTAACCTCATCTATTCTGTCTCTGAGACTTGCTCTCCCATTGCAGCCATCACCTGCCCAGTGCTCAGTGCTCCAGACCAGGGAGAGCTGAACTGCTCCCACCTCCACGGAGACTTTGCCTTTGGCTCCACGTGTGCCTTCTCCTGCCAGACAGGGTTTGCACTCACAGGGTCAGAGAGCCGCCAGTGCACAGCCACGGGGACATGGACAGGGGATGCCCCACGTTGTGAAGGTAGAGCTGCTGCCAGAGTGCAGGGTGTCATTTGCCTTGGGATGACGGTGTGATATTCCCCAGCCCCTTGGTCCCAGAATTTTAGTCTCCCAGTTCCCAAGCTTCTGCTTGAAGTGTACCTCTTCATTCTGCAGCCATTGCCTGCCCAGTGCTCAGTTCTCCAGACTGGGGAGACATGAATTGCTCCCATCTCCACGGCAATTTCACCTTTGGCTCCACGTGTGCCTTCTCCTGCCAGACGGGGTTTGTGCTGATGGGGCCGGAGCATCGGGAGTGCACGGCCATGGGGACATGGACTGGAGACATCCCACGCTGTGAAGGTATTGCTGCTGCTTAAGCTGTCACAGGCCTCTGGTTGACCATGGAATGTTCTCCGGTGTCATGGTCCTTTCATTCCAACAGTTTGTCCTTGTACTCCCCAGACTCCTGCTTGAAGTGTGTCTCTGTCCTTTCAGCTGTCACCTGCCCTGTGCTCAATGCACCAGACCAAGGAGAGTTGAACTGCTCCCATCTCCATGGGAACTTCACCTTTGGTTCTACATGTGCCTTCTCCTGCCAGAAAGGGTTTGTGCTGATGGGGCCAGACACCTCTGAGTGCATGGCCACAGGGACCTGGTCTGAAGACACTCCCCGCTGTGAAGGTAGAGCTACTGCTAGAGCTCAAGGTGTCACTGGCCTTGGGGTCACACTTGGGTTTTTCCAAGCCTCTCAGATCGAACAGTTTAGCCTCATAGTATCTAGGATCCTGCTTGAAGTTTTTCTCTATCCTTGCAGCCATTGCCTGTCCAGTGCTCAATGCTCCAGACTGGGGAGAGCTGAACTGCTCCCATCTGCATGGGAACTTCACCTTTGGCTCCACATGTGTCTTCTCCTGCCAGATGGGGTTTGTGCTGAAGGGGTCAGAGACCCGTGAATGCATGGCCACAGGGACCTGGACTGGGGACACCCCACAGTGCAAAGGTAGAGTTGCTTCTCGAGGTGTCACAGGCCTTGGAGTGACCATGGGATGCTCTTGGGTGTCTTGGTCCTCTCATTCCAACAGCTGAGCCATGTAGTCCACAGACTCTTACTTGAAATGTGCTTCTTTACCCTGCAGCCATCACCTGCCCAGTGCTCAGTGCTCCAGACCAGGGAGAGCTGAACTGCTCCCACGTCCATGGAGACTTTGCCTTCAGCACCATATGTACCTTCTCCTGCCAGATGGGGTTTGCACTGGTTGGGTCAGAGAGGCGTGAGTGCATGGCCACAGGGACATGGACAGGGGATGCAACACGATGTGAAGGTAGAGCTGCTGCTCAAGGTGTCTCAGGCCATAGGTTGACCTGGGATGTTCTTCAGTGTTTTGGTCCTTTCATCCTAAGAGTTTAGCATTGTAGTCCCCAACCTCCTTCCTGAAGTGTTCTTTTTTGCCATGCAGCCATTGCCTGCCCAGTGCTCAGTGCTCCAGACCAGGGAGAGCTGAACTGCTCCCACCACCATGGCAGCTTCACCTTTGGCTCCACATGTGCCTTCTCCTGCCAGACAGGGTTTGCACTGACTGGGCCAGAGAGCCGTGAGTGCATGGCCACGGGAGTCTGGACCGGGGACACACCACAATGCAGAGGTATTGCTGCTGCTCAAGGTGTCACATGCCTCAGGTTGACCATGGGATGTTCCGCAGAGGACCCTCTTGGTCTTCTTGTTCCAACAGTTTAGCCTCATAGTACCCAGGCTCCTGCTTGAAAATGTCTCTCTGTCCCTGCAGCCATTGCCTGTCCAGTGCTCAGTGCTCCAGACCAGGGAGAGCTGAACTGCTCCCACCTCCATGGAGACTTCGCCTTTGGCTCCATGTGTGCCTTCTCCTGCCAGACAGGGTTTGCACTCATGGGGTCAGAGAGCCGCAAGTGCACAGCCACGGGGACATGGACAGGGGATGCCCCACGTTGTGAAGGTAGAGCTGCTGCCAGAGTGCAGGGTGTCATTTGCCTTGGGATGATGGTGTGATATTCCCCAGCCCCTTGGTCCCAGAATTTTAGTCTCCCAGTTCCCAAGCTCCTGCTTGAAGTGTACCTCTTCATTCTGCAGCCATCGCCTGCCCAGTGCTCAGTGCTCCAGACTGGGGAGAACTGAACTGCTCCCATCTCCACGGCAATTTCACCTTTGGCTCCACGTGTGCCTTCTCCTGCCAGACGGGGTTTGTGCTGATGGGGCCGGAGCATCGGGAGTGCACGGCCATGGGGACATGGACGGCACATGCCCCACGCTGTGAAGGTAGAGCTGCTGCCAGAGCTCAGTGTGTCGTTGGCCTTGGGGTGGCACTAGGATGTTCCCCAGCCCCCTGGTCCCAACACTGTAGTATCTCGGGCTCCTTTCTGAGATGTGCCTTTTTACCCTTGCAGCCATCAAATGCTCAGCACTGACCACCCCGAAGATGGGCCAGGCTTCCTGCTCCCACCCACTTGGGGACTTCACCTTTGGCTCCACGTGTGCCTTCTCCTGCCAGAAAGGGTTTGTGCTGATGGGGCCAGAAAGCCGCAAGTGCACAGCCATGGGGACCTGGACTGGGGACACCCCACAATGCAAAGGTAAATCTCATGATCTCACACCTGTCTGGGAGTGCTCTGTTGCAGCAGACTGCTTTCCCCAGTGCCTCAGTCTATGTCAGTTCATCCCCTGGCTTCCCAGCCCAAGTGTCCCTGTCTCACTACCATCAGTCCTGTCCTCTAATACTGCTGCTGTGCTTTATCTCCAGCCATCAGCTGCCCAGTGCTGGACCCCCCCAGCAGAGGCCACCTGAGCTGCTCTCACGTGCATGGGAACTTCACCTACAACTCCACATGCACCTTTTCCTGTGAGGAGGGGTTTGTTCGGATGGGAGCAGAGGTGCTCTGGTGTGAGGCCACAGGGAACTGGACCAGGCATCCTCCTGTCTGTGCAGGTATGGTGCAGGAGCAGACCCCCCTGCTCCTCTAGTGCTGCGGGGGGGTCCAGCTTTCTTGCAAGTGCATCTTGAATGTGGTGAGGGCACTCCAGGGGCTGAGAAGTCCTGGCAACTTTCTAACTTGGGGGTCTGTGGATCTGTTTCAGAGGATGGTGCCTTCTTAAAGCAAGTCCTGGCTTACAGCAGTGGCACAGCCCTGACAGTAGCTGGTCTTGTGCTCTCTGGGGGGCTCATTGCCATCCTTGCCAAGCGCCTCAGTGACAGAGGTATGGAAACACCTCCCACAGCCCACAATAGCTTTGTCCAGGGGCTCTCAGGCAAGGTGGTTACAGAGTCCCTGGGGAGGGTGGGATGATCAGAAGAGTTTAACAGTGTGACTGCCTCAATCCAAGTGTCTTATTTGCTGCAAGTTGCACGGTTCCGTGGCAGTTTGTTGAGCTGAAAGTGTCAGCAGCCAGCTTTGGAGGGCAGAGCCAGATAAACACCCTCACTGTGAAGAAGACAGGAAATGCTTCTGCCCCTCCCCACTCCATCCCATACTTCTGCTCCAGCTTCTCATGATCTTCACTAAACATCTGTTTTTTTCTTTTCTATCTGTTCTGTCCCCATGGATATTTCAACACCATTATCAGAGGAGAAGAAGAAGCTCCTGAACCCCACCAGGTGAGAGCCATTCCCTGTGACTCTCACAGCCCAGTGGTCACTGTTGTCACTCAGATCTGCCTGTGCGAGGCTGCTTTTATATGCAGTGGGAGCATCTTGGGGGCTGACAGGGCTGTGTTAACACCTGCCCTTCACACACTCCTGCACTGTCCAAGGTGACACCCTTGTGTTTGCCCTGCAGTGACCTAGGATCACCAGGCATCTTCACCAATGCAGCGTATGATGCCAACCTGTGAGGTGAGTGCTGTCAAGACACTCACAGCACCCTGTTCAAAATTCACCTGAGCAGCCATCCTCCTGGCTGGAGTGCTCCCAGGTGGGGACACCCTTGGGGACCAAAGTGGGTAACTCCAGCTCCATCTCTTCTGTGCTTCCAGCCTGCCCATGACTGAACCCCACTGTGTCCCCCAGTGCTGCAGGCCCAGCGGGAGCTGCTGGTGGGGCCCAGAGGGACTCCACGCCTAGAGCTGCAGCCCGGACCAGCGCTGCCTGTGGAGACTGTGCCCACACTGCACATACCACCAGCAGGGGAAGCTGCCTCCAGGAAAGGTGGCTGGAGACCTGTCTGGGGCCATGGGCCACTGTCTCATGTGGGCAGCCTGCTGCTCGACCCGTGGACATTCTCTGTGAATTTGGACATTCCCCCTCGGCTGCCCCAGGGACGGGCTTGTGTCAGCAGGGCCCAAATAAATGCCTGTGTCCAACCAGTGTCTCTGTGTGCTTGGGAGGGGGGGAAGGTCTCCATCAAATAGTGTGGCCAACAGGACCAGGGAAGTGATTCTTCCCCTCTACTCGGTACTGCTGAGGCTGCACTTCCAAGTACTGTGTCCAGCTCTGGGCCCTTCAGTTCAGGAAGGACATTGAGGTGCTGGAGCAGGTCCAGAGAAGAGCAACAAGGCTGGTGAAGGGACTCAAGCACAAGTGCTGTGAGGAGAAGCTGAGGGAGCTGGGGTTGTTCAGCCTGGAGAAAAGGAGGCTCAGGGGAGACCTCATCACTCTCTACACCTCCCTGAAAGGAGGTTTTAGCCAGCTGGGGATGGTCTCTTCTCCAGGGCAACTAGCAACAGGATGAGAGGACACAGTCTTAAGCTGTACCAGGGGAGGTTCAGGTTGGATATTACGAGGAATTTCTTCACAGAAAAGGCGATTAGACATTGGAATAAATTCCACAGGGTGGAGTCACCGTCCCTGGAGGTGTTTAAGGAAGGAAAGACTGGATGTGGCACTCAGTGCCATGATGGTGTTGGGTCACAGACTGGACTCAGATCCTAGCTGATTCTGTGACTCTGGGGGGTGGGACACCGAGCCGCGCCCGTGTGAGCCCCGTGCGGGCCCCGCTCCGGCCGCTCCCGGCCCCGCCCCGCGCAGTGTCCGGCGGCGGCCGCCGTCGGGGGCGGTGCTGCCGGAAGCAGACGTGTGTTTCGGGAGGAAAGGGAAGCGATGGCGGCGGCCAAGGCCGAGTGGGAGCCGGCGGGGCTGTTGCCCGCCGCGGGGGGCGGCCTGGACTGGGGTGAGCGGGGCTGGGGGGGCCGGGGCGGCGCGGGGCTGCCCGGCCGGGTCGGGCCGGCGCTGAGCCCCTTGTCTCTCCCGCAGAGGCGGTGCTGGGCGAGGAGCTGAGCGAGCTGCTGGGCGCCGCGGCCCCGAAGGACGAGCCCGACGTGAGTACCGGGAGGGGACGGGGGCGGCGGGGGCCGGGCTGCCCGTTCGGCCAGGGGGGTGACCCGCGGGGGTCCCCCCGGGGCAGCCCGGCAGGAGACCGTGGTTTCCCGGCCTTCACCCTGCGTGAGTCATTGGGATATCGATCGCTTAACAAACTGTGGGTCTCAAGGCCGGAGGTTGAAGGTGTAAAGGGGAGAGTCCAAGGTGAGAGCTGGCGGTGCCGTGCCCAGGAGGTGCCGTGCCCGGGAGGTGCCGTGCCCGGGAGGGGCGGTGCTGTCGCTGCCCCAGGGAAGGCGAACCCCGCAGGGCAGCGCTGCGGGAAGGGAGAAGCGTGGGCGCCTTACACCTGCATCCACCGGGGCTCGGCTTTACCACCCTGCCTGTTAGATGGCTTCGTGTTTTCTTCTTTACTGTAGGATTTTCTCCAAAAACCTTCGCTTGCAACCTTATGCATTAATCCCCGTGTGTTTTGCTGTCCAGCTGCACATACCACTTTTTCTTTCCCGGGGCACCTGTCTCGTGGATTCTCCATTCCATATTCTTCCTCTTGCCTTCTCTGTGCTCACTGTGTCCTGACTCATCTCCGGCACAACCCCTGGGTAATCCAACATAAATCTCAGGCACTAAGAGCCTTCCTACAGGTGTTGTAGAGCCACTGACTGGAGAAAACGTTGGAACTGCATGATTGTACAAGGGAAAGGTAGTGCCCGTCAGCAGGTTGGCATTAGTTGCCTGTGTGGAGGCTCTTACTGCACAGCTTGGGCTGTGGGTTTTTGTCATTCTTCCTATCAGTGTACTCTGATGAGTTTTCTCTTCATTCTAACTTGTAAGTAGTAACATCTGTGCAGACTTTTTGAGCCTCCCTTTACGGCCAAGTTGAGAATGTAAGGAAAAGGTACACTTGCAGGATGGTTTTTAGTAAGAAAATCTTTGTCGTGTGTTTGTGTGAGTTGGGTATGTCATGTTTGTTTTTTTCATGCAAGTTCTCATAAAATGCCACATTTGCATAGAGAACTGGGACTTACAGATGCACAAGCACAAAAAATGGAGCAAAACTCCCAATTGTTGTTTCAAAGGTCCCATGATAAATCATATGTATGAAGTGATTTTAATCTTTTTTTCTTGTTTGTTTCTTTTTATTTTTGTTGGAAAAGGAAATTGGGGTCCGTGGCTTTAGAAAATGATGATGTCAGTTTATTCAAATATAGGGTGACCTTATATATACTGTTCATCAAGTCTTAAACAAATCAGTACTTGTGTCTCTTTTCCTTCTGGTAAACCATCCCTAATGATGCTTTTGTTTATAAGATGCTTTGAGATGTAATGATGGAAGGACATTAAATAAATTTTTCAAGGCAGACCTGTGTTTTATTTGAGGTGGTTCAATGAGTGGACTTAGAATTTTTGGTTTAGAAACTACCGATAAGGGTATGATAATTAGTGATGGTCTTAAACTGACATGCTCCTTTCCTACAGGTCTAAGGTTTAAAATAAGCCTTGTCTTGTATGTTCCAGTTGAGAAATTCTCCTTTAAGGACTTTTATCTCTGCGTGCCTTAAGGCAACTGAAGTGATAGTTGTATTGTTCTGGTTTGTTTTCTGGAGCTGTAAGAATGTGCACATAATGGTTGGTGGTGTCAATATATCTTTCTTTTTGTCTTGTCTCTTTTTCTGAACTGTCATTTCAGGAAAATGATCTCTATAACTTTCATTTTGATTTGGATTTGATGTCTTGGGACTCAGACCTTTGGAATATTACAGGCCATGCTTATACAGGTAATTAATCTTCTGTATTTTGCAGGTGTGACTCTTACCCCTCTGCCCCACAAGGGTGAGCTGTTACAACTTAGTGGTAACTTATGTGAAGCTATTCACTTCCCTACAGCTGTGTTATGAGAAGTTGTGCTGTGTAGGGCAGGTACAGCTGGCAAGGACTGCCCTACAAGCTAAGCTGTTTAGTACCTTTAGTTTCACTATGTTTTCTGCTGTGCTTTGCTTCAGGAATTAGATAGCTGGTGTAGAGCAGTGTGTGTCCTTTACTGATCTCTCCTTGCTAAAAACTTGTGCAGTAAAATTTCCTTATCTGCCTCTTGCAGATGACAGTGTGAAGACAGAACCCTTATCACCAGCCACTTCAAACTGTTCGGTCCCTTCTCCGTCGTCTGTGGACTCTCCAGTGCAGAATGTGCCTGTATGCAGAAACCTCCATGTGATACATATTAGCAACAAAAGCCCAGTGATTTACTTTTCTGATCAAATTCGTGGCATAAGAGGAAACATTTTTCCAACCCATGCAAAAGCACCTTTCCTTCAGTGGCATTGTCTTACCTCTCTGTGACCCATTCGAATAAGAGCATGTTCAGTTCCTTTTCCTCTGTTATGTTTATTAGCCTGGTTGCCAAACAAAATGCCTTCTAAAGGCTTCTGAGTCTAGCAGTTGCTGGCCTCTGCCTTGCATTGCTCTGCTGATGAGCAGAAGTACTTGTTGGGGTTTTTTTAGTGGTACTTGGCATTGACCAGGATAAAACTGCAGAACAAAACCTTTCTCCTGTTTGCTGCAGCAGCAACACAAAAGTGATGAAAAGTAGATATACTCTGAACTGCTAGTAGACACTTCT
Source organism: Manacus candei (assembly GCF_025592945.1). NCBI lineage: Eukaryota > Metazoa > Chordata > Aves > Passeriformes > Pipridae > Manacus > Manacus candei. The sequence goes on from NW_026138053.1 coordinate 21,184,174, forward strand.
CTGTGTTTCTGAAGCATTAATCTCATGTACTTTCTGTGTGCAGGATGATGTGGACTTCAGCTGTAGCTCCCAGATGTCTCCCATCTCTCTCTACAGCAAGAGCTGCAGGAGCCCTGCATCCCCCGAAGGAGATGGGGGGAAGAAGCCTGCTGTCAGCATCTCTTCTCGATCTGGTATGAGAGATAGAGCTACTTTGCGATTTACTTTGATCCTATAGCTAGTATGTGTGTTGTATATGAATGATTAACTAACAGACTATAGATATCCTGTCATTTCTGACTTGAATTTTTGATCAGATATCTTTATTTTTAACAAATATTATAGATAGGTTAAAAAAAAACATACCAAAAGCCATTTTATTATTGCTTGAATTCTTTATTTTGTGCCTTCTGTTCTGACTTTTTTTCCTTTTCTAGGAAATAATTCTGTGAGGAACCTGAAGAGGTGTAATCAGACAGTGTCCAGGCCTTTGATACAGCCCAAACCCCTTTTGCCTGCTGTGCCTGAAGCTCAGGCTAACATTGGCGTCCCAGCTAAAACCATCATTATTCAGACTCTTCCCATGCTTGTACCACTGCCAAAGAGTCAGCCAGTTGTTAACATTCAGCCAGCACCTCCTAAAGGTAGGTGAATTGTCCTGACTGAGCCAGGTCTTGGGGGTAACTTTGTCTGTTCGGGTTGGCTGACAGAATGAAGTGAGGTTTGGTGCATGAAAGGGAAGGGGTAGGAGAAAAAGGGGTCCTACATGATTGGCTGAAAAAGCTTAAGGCTGAGAAGGTGGCCTTACTCCTCTCATAGAGTCCTATGAGAAACAGCCCTTACCTGGGTGTTATTTGGAAAGGAAGACACTGGATTATAATAATTCCATTATTTGGAATGGAAGACAGAGACTGTGCTGAACTGTGGAGATAAAACTGCTGATTGGGAAAGATCTGTAGGGACCCTCTGCTGTGCTCTGCTTGTGATGTCAGGTGGTGCATAATGTGGTTACAGTGTTGTTCTGTTGTAACCAAAGGAAGGTCCAGCTGAATCAGGGTGGCTTGAATGAAGCTGGAAAGCTTGGGGAAAGTGGTAAAAGCTTTTTTTTTTTTGCCCGCATGAAACTGCCACAGGATGGTGGGAACATGAGTTTATGACTTTTTATCTCTCTAAACAGCATCAAATAGAATGTTGTGAAATCTGCTAAAAACTGAGAGCTGTGTCAGAGGTTAGAAAAGTTCCTTACAGCTGCAAGCTGATGCAAACTAGAGGCAAGTGATTTCCTGTCCCCTGATAACTCTTCATGCCTGCATAAGCCTAGGTCACAGTCAAAGCATAAGTAATTTCACAATCCCTAGAGTTTTGTGCAGTAAGGTTATTTGGGTGTTAACGTGATGATGAAGGTGTACTTGTGTTTGTAAAATGCCAGTGTGGGACCACTGAACACATTTAACCCAAAATTCATTGTCAAATTAATTAAACGTTTCGTATCCCTCCAACATACACTTTATTCAAGGCAATTTGTCATTAAGAAAAAAATCTAGTCATCCATGAACAATTCCTGAAGTTGCCCTGTAACCGATTTTTGAAGTAGCTTGAGCCTTCATTTCTGAATCCAAAGCCTTATTTCAGTCTCCAGCTGAGGCTGTGGGGACACTGGTTGCGTTGCAGGAATTGTCAGGTGCAGTTGCTCGTTTCACCAGCTGATGGCCACAGTCCCTTGCGGTTGAATGCCCAGGCACTGAGGCGTGGAAGGAAAGGGAGACAAATTGTTAAGGGCATGTATCTAGAAATTATTGCAATAGTGAAAAATTTGTCTTCGTTACTAATTGCTCTTCCATCAGGAGTTCAACCAAATCTGGAGACACTGACGTTTGTTACAAAGTGCCTAAGATTGTTAGACTGCTTAAAACACAGGTCAGCACAGTCAGCGTGACCTAATTCTTATTCCTTCTGATGTTCCAGCTGATAAAATACCATCTGGAATAAGGAATGTTGGGGATAGGGAGTTTTTGGATGTAAGTATAGTACTGTGAAGATCAGCTTCTCCTTTTCCCTGAAGAAAAGTCAGGGCAGTAGTTTCTGTGAGACAGTATAGAGGAAATACTTTTGGGAAAGTATTTCCATGTGATGTTTAAGTGGTGATATGTTTAAAAATTCTATTGTGCCACTTCCATAATGGAAACCATAAGGATCTTTTTTCATCCCCTGCATATGACAGGTTGGAGCTACCAGTTTGAAATATCCCATTATCTTCAAAGGAGCATGAGAAATCGTATTTTTACAGTCCCTTTTATAAAAGCTTAAAGGAGAAAGCATGGTCTTAGAGCATCACATCCTTTATACATAAAAAAAATTTGAAATAGTCTCAAATTCACCGTTTAAGGTTCTTAAATAGGGTAGTACTAACTCATCGTGTCTTCAAGACTGTGTCTGCAAAAAAAGGGAGATCTGATCCTGCACCCCATACATAAAAGATCTTGGCACTAGGTATATTACTTCATTTTTTGCCTTCCAGAAGATTGGGTAAATGCTGTAATACACTGTCGTGCGTTTTGGTTGGAATGCTCAGCTGGAATGTGCTGTTTCTGAAAGCTGGCGAGGTCATCCTGTTACAAAGGATTAGAGAGACGTTAATGTGTTTTCAGACAACAAAATATTACTCAAGCACCTGCTTGAGTTAAATGTAGTTGTTGGACTGAAATTTCTTGGACGTGACTGTTTTTAATTCCATTTCAAAGTCTGTCAAAATTACCTCATTTTTTCTGCCTGCTTTTCTTTAAACTCTGTTCAGCTTGTGCATAAACTTTCTTGCATAAAACATTTTTTAAAACTAATGGTCTTAGTGTGAATTGAAGCTTTAGCATAAGTTTTGAAAGTGTAACTTGCATTGTTCTTTTTTGTTCATCTTCTGTCTCTATGCTATTTTGTATCAGTCAGTGTAGTATGAGTCAATTCTGTGTAGTAAGTTTTCCATTGAATACAGCAATAAAGTAGGTATGAACAAAGGGGAGAAGGAGGATTGAGGAAAGCTGGCTAACTTCTTTGAAAAAGTTGTCCAGAGTGCTTCAAGTGTTAGCAATACTGAAATGAGTAATGTTTATAATAAGTGTTGGATTTTATTAACTTTGAAGAGCTTTTGGGAGAGAGTTTGATTTATTGGATCCCTTTAATATATGTAAGTTTAGTTTACAGGGTGGATTAAAAATCCTGCAAACTTCTAAAGTTTTTTTTTCTGTTCCTATTCTGTGCAATATACTAGTGGATCTGAGATAAATTGTGCAAGGCAGGTGGGGAAGCAAGGCTTTCTACCTCCTCTATCAGTATGACCCTACTGTACACCAAAGTGATGGTGTACAAATCCACTGCATAGGTGCTGAACTCTGCTGTTTGTTCTTGTGTTCCAGGTCAATCAGTGGTGCTCCCCCAGCCCTCCGTGGTGCAGCTTCAGGCTTCTGGGGTGCTTCCTGCTTCCCAGCCAGTCATTGCTGTCACTGGAGGGACCACACCACTTCAAAACCACACGGTGAATGCGTTGCCTCCAGCTGCTGGAAATGGCTCCACAAGTGGGAAAATACCAGTGACTAAGCCCTTGCTTCAAGGCAGCACACCAGCAATGGGGCTGGATGTAAGTTCTGACTGTGTGTGATAGCTGATAACCAAGGCTTGGAAACAGCTCTCAGTTACCTATTGTATAATAGGTATTGTGGCACCTAATGGGATAACCAGATCCCTTCAGAGTCTCAGGGAAACTCTAATAGGATTTCTAACGTTAAACAGGGAGTCTGGCAGCTTGGCAGAGAACGGGGATGAGCAGCTTGATATCTGCTGACCTACCTGGAGTTGCAGACCAGGGATGCAGGCATAGCAAAAGACAGTGATGATACATTTTTTCCATCATTTTTCTTCTCAAGTGCAAGCTCTCAAGGTCTCTTACATACAGGAAGATATATCTTATTTTTGATTAGTGCTAAACCATTTTTCTAATCCATATAATAAAAACACTCCTTTTGAAATAAATGAATTGGAAATGTCACTGTGTAGTTCTTTTTCCATCCCCCTTTATCTCCCCAGATTTTACTTATGATTTTTAGAAACTTCAGGTATTGAGTTTCATATGAGCTTAATCTCTTCAGGCTCCCTTTTGGTCATATACTGTATGAGTAGAAAAGGTGTAAGCTCTCAACAATCCCTGTGCAAATAAAGAAGTTTTTCCATAGTAGCTCACAATAAGCAGTAGGTGTAAACAGAAATAGCTTTTGATATGTGTGGGGTTTTTTTTCCCCTTTCAGCTTTGACATCTTAACTAGATAGAGAGCTGGGTGTTAAGTTGATTTAGTTCCTAGTAATTTGGAGCTGCTTTGGTTGCATTTTGTTGTCCAAAGAAGGCATAGTTGTGAAGAATACCAAAGCTTCTTGATTGTGGCTTTTAAACTCTGAGTGTTGTTCTTCAGTGTCATATTCTGGAAGCCATTGTGAGCTGAGGGTCCTATCACGTCTCTCAATGTAAGGGAGAAAGCACTGGTGTCCATTCACATGGAATTTTGCTGTATTAGTTTATTAGCAGTGCAGATCACTGTATGTGCCTTCAGCTTCTTTGGAGGGATGTTGCTGTACAGTTTCCTCATGTCTGAGAATTGCCACTTGTGCTTGATATTAAATTTTCCTCACTAATTGTATTTGTGTGGGGGCTGCATTTTATAATGAAAAATAACGTGCTACAAATAATTCAGGAGACAGAGTGCAATGAAAACTTGATATTGAATTCACGAGAAGCTAACAAAGTTCTGACAGGAGACAGTTAAGAGCACTGCATTTTTAAATGGTATTTGCCTGCTATACAAAGCCAAACTGAAGAGACCTATCAGCAGTCATTTGATTTGCAATTCCCTGTAACCAGGACTACTAACATGGCACCTTGCCATTGTCTGAATATAAGGGTTAATTGACAAAACCCACTTACTGTCATTTTACTCGATGTACACACCCATGACAGTCACTAGTCAAATGTGTAGCCGGGTAATGATCAGCTGTTTGTTTCGAAGGATGGTTGCATGGGTATTTCCACCCAAAGCTGTTTTAGGGCAGCAGTTTTAGGGCTTGTGAAATACTGCACATTGTACCTGTGTTTGTTGAAACGTGAAGGAACAGTTGCAAATGCTCTTCGGCACATACTGTGAAAAAGGGCTTTGAGAAGGGACAAATGTTTTGGGATTCAGCTGGCGCCAGCAGGGTTAAAACATCTCGCGGCTGCCTCGGACGCCATATGTGGGCTCAGAGCTGCACAGATGTAGCTGTCATTTGAGCTCTGTAACACGTGTTTTTGTTTGCTAATCTGAGCAGATGTTGTGGGATAAAAAGAAACACTGCAGGACTTTCTTTTGGGCTTAGGAGGGATAAACTGTTGGCTTAACACTCAGCCCTTGCAGTGGGTTATACCGAGATGGGCCGATAGCAAGCCGTTGGCGTGAGGCCCCTCGTGGTGCACGTCCTGGTGGCACACGTTTGTGCAGCCTGCCAGCCGTGGGGAAGTGCCAGGCTTTCTGGGCAGTCACTCCTCACTGGGAAACAACCTTCCACTGGGAAGTTGAACAAAAGAAACGCTGCCTAAGCAGGCCACTCTTCCGGTTGAAGGAAAGAGGCTCTTAATGAAAAGAAACAGATTGCCTTTCCTGTTGCAGTTAAATGATATGAGGGCATAAACTGTAGGTGTGTGAAGCAATTCGGTTTGTGTCCTTATAGGGCCTTTCTCTCATGTTTCCACTTCGTAGTGAGAAAGGATTTAATTCTGCCTCCCAGTTATCTTGATTAAAAAAATTTCAAAATCTAGAAAAAATTAGATTATGAAAAGTTCCTTCAGCATAGATGTGGATTTCTATTGAAACATTTTTTCTCTGCTGTACATTGTGTAATATTCATATGAAATAAACTCAAGAAAACCCAGAACTTCCATAAGAACAGACAAAAAACTTGTATAGGTTTTGCATTCCTGCATTTGAGATGCATCATTAAAGAGAGCAGCTTTTGTAAGCCGAGTTAAGAAGCCAGCCAATGCAAACTTGAAATGATTTGTACTTTCAGCTCTTCATTAACTTTCCCTATGTTTGTACAGAAAACTCTTTGGAGTGTGAGAGATGTTCTTACTGCCTTGTGCTAAAAGTACAGCTTGCATTGGAATGGAGATTAAATTTTGCTCATAATTGAGTTTTCTTTGGAAGTAAATTGAGGTAGCGGTGTTTGTTCTTTTTTCCTAAAGTGCATGGCTCTTCCTAAGACCTCTGCAGATAGAGGACAATCTGAATCTAGTTAATCCTGTTCAAAGCAAGAGTTGGCAGTGAACCTTTCAGTTCTCCATATTTACAACATTCTTATGTGCTAGTGGTGGTGTAGTTTTTAAAGCTAGGAAGCAGAAATTGCTTCGCTGATTACTGTTTGATGTTAAGGCATATGTTTTCCCTCTATGGTCTGTGTTTCCTGAGGACCAGAAGTTACTATTTTGAGTGGAAAATTAATACAACACAACTTAAAAAGTGGAAGGCTGCAAAAGAAGTTAGCAGGGGTGTTTGCTGCGTTTAATCTTGGTTCAGGACTTGTACAGAGCAATGTTGCTCAAGCAGGCTGACTTTATAAATTAGTTCCTCTCTCTTCTGATTATCAAAGTGCTCAAGCAGGGAGCATGTTTATTTTGATGCCAGGCCAGCTGTGTAGTGCTTATTGCTATACTGCTTCCACGTTCAAGCATTCTTGCACCATTTCACTCCCTCAGCTCTTCCCATTTCCTGCATCAGATTTAGGTGGGATTGGGTGTGTAGTTGAGGCTTATTTCCCAGGAAAAGCCCGACAGGAGCTAGAAGGTTGACCAAAGGCCTTAGATTTTTTTAGGGATTGTAAATTAAATTAACTCAAGGATGCAAATATTGGGTTTCATGTAAGCAAGCTTAAGAAATGAGTCAAAATGAAACTGGTGTGGCATAGACCGAAATGCAGTTATTGCTCAGAGCACCTTGAATCAGGCTGGGTAGAGCTGCTGTCCCTCCAGCATCTGGAGGACAGTGAGCAAAGGAGGGCAGTCTGGATGAGATGGACAGTGAGCAAAGGAGGGCAGTCTGGATGAGATGGACAGTGAGCAAAGGAGGGCAGTCTGGATGAGATGGACAGTGAGCAAAGGAGGGCAGTCTGGATGAGATGGACAGTGAGCAAAGGAGGGCAGCCTGGATGAACACCCTGTGAAATGTAGCTGGCAGTGTCTGGAACAGCGACAGATGTACCTCAGATGTACTCTTTGTGTACAGGCACTGTACTGGTGCTAACACCATGTTTTCTGCAGGGAAGCACGTTGATTTGCCAGACACTTAATTAAAAGCTATCCGGTAATGAATAATCCTAAGCAGGTCTGCAAACAAGAGTGGATGTAAACAATTTGATCTTCTCTGTTTGACTTCATGATGCAAAACCTCTTTTCAAAAAGAGGAGTGTAACTGCTTGCTTGGAATATCTCACAACTCGAGCCAAAGCTGCTGCATGAACTCATTCCTTATTATTTCATCTGTGTACAGTTTAAGTGATCCTGGCCCCAAATTGGTGTGTTCTATACACTGCAGTTCTTGGCTAGCCCTAATGGGGTTTTTTTGTCCAATTTTTGTATGTCTGCAGAATTTTTTTTTATGTTGAATGTTGTAGTACTTAAAAAATTCAAGACAAAGCTTAGTGTTAATGAAAATATGTTAAAATCTTTTCATTCTCCACTCTGCTAAAGAGAGATACTGGAGTAAGTACAAACAGCTACGCTTTGACAGACTTTTGTTGGTGGCAGCAGACTAGACATATAATAAATGATCTTTCTAAAAAGCAATTAGACCAACATGGGGGCAGCCCAGAATGTTAATGCACTGTAACGTGTTTTCTTAGTTTTTGTCACCAGCCTGCAGCATGATGAAGAAGAATGTCATCTTCAAACAGCCTGTAGCCACTATTTTTGCAGACACCAAAGCCCTAGAGCAACATATTGTCTGCGTGCAGGTATATACAAGGAGGGAGTTGGAAAGCTGTGGTTAAGGTTCTTTACAAAGCCAGGCCTTAGCCAGAGCACACTGTCTGAGTTAGTTAATGTTACTATTCTGTGATTTGTTATTTTTTCCCTAGAATAATACTTCTGGAATAGTTCTCATCTGTTTTTCTTTAACTTTCCTTCTCTGATAAGTACAGGTCACTCCAGTGCGTGTGTTGGCAGCTACTGGAGGATATTCAGGTCTGTGTAAGATAGAGCATTTCATTATCTTTCAGAGTAATTGTCATTAAGGCATGTCCAGTTGTAGCTTAATAATGAGATGGACGTCTTCTGTTCTTAATGAAAACAGAGTTGCTGTTGCTAATCTGTGAGGGAGAGAAAATCAACAGAGTAGTGTTTAAACTTAATATTTCAAGTAGTTTTGTACCGTTCTGCAGTATCCATCATTGTTATCCTTGTCAGCAGCAAGATGCTTTCAGTCTGGGTCATCCCACTCAGTGCAAACCACAGAATGAGTAAGTGGTAAAAGACGATGGAGTGTTCCTGCTTGGGAAAAAAAATCAGCCACCAGGACTGTTGGAGGATGGGGAGGGGTTCCTTTGAACTGTCCCAGTCTAGTCTTGCAGACTGAATGCCTGCTAGTGCTCTCCTGGAACATATTTGCTGGTTGAACTTCATCCTGAAGCAATCCAGTTTGTGTGCTCTTTCAGAGACTGTTCTGTCATGTGAACCAAAGCACATTAAGTGGGACAATCAGGAAATGTGCATCAAAGCCACTCTCCTGATCTGAATTAAAATGTTAGTATAGATGCACCCGGAGACTGCATTTAAACTACCGTGTAAGTGCTTGATACACGTAGAATGTGCAATCTGAGGCCAGCAACAGTATTCAAAAGCTCAAAAACGATATAGCATAGCTGGAAAAGGTACATAAGCAGATGTAATCAGTGTGGAAATGGTTTCCATGCAGAATAGACTGTAAAACTGTAGAACTTCCCTGTTAAGAAAGGAGGTGACTGATTGTAGCCTATAAAATGGTGCATGGTAAAGTGAAGGTGAATGACATTCTTGCTGTCTTGCAGACCTGAAGATGTGTATTTTCTGTCTTTGTGATTTGATTGATCAAACTGCTGTTCAAGTATACATTTTGTGTCCCCTGTACATAGGAGGTTGAGAATGCAGGAAAAAGCAGGCGGTGCAGGGCCCGTTTTTTCATTATCCCTGAGCTACGACTGAGAGGTGTAACCATGTGCTGAACATTTCGGCTCATTTGAAGCAGAGCGTGAGAAACCATCTGTGCAGACTTTTGACAAAGTGGAGAAGCAGAAATTATGCATGAAATAGAGGCACTTTTAAACTTGTGAATTGTTAACAGGCCTGTGTTTCGTCTGTTCAGGTCAATGTCTTGAGACGGCAGCAGCGCATGATCAAAAACCGCGAGTCGGCCTTTCAGTCACGCAAGAAGAAGAAAGAATACATGTTGGGACTGGAGGCGAGGCTGGAGGCAGCCTTGCTGGAGAATGAGAAACTCAAGAAAGAAAACAGCACACTGAAGAGGCAGCTGGATGAAGTAGTATTAGAGGTAAGACATTGTGATGAAAGTCTGACTTTATATCAAGACACTTGTTCAGGTGCAAGGCGCTAGAACAGAATCGTGGAAATGTTGTCTGGAAGACCTTTGGGGATTTCTAGACCAGCCTCCCACTCCAGACATGGCTTTCACCAACTCTGGGTCAGGACACCTGTCACATTACCTGGTTGATTTTTAATTCTTTACTCCATGGTGCTTCTGAAGATTTCACTGAGAAGATAGACGGGGTAGAAGCTGAATATAACGTACAAACAAACGTTTTATTTTTAAATAGTCCTGGCATGTATTCATACATAATTAGGCAAATATAAATCTAAAAAGCAAGCATCATTTGGTGTATTTAGCTTCTGACATACATTTGCATATCTGTGCCCCTCTTCTATTGCACATCTTCTGATTTTTTCCTGTCTAGAACCAGAAACTCAAAGTATCATCTCCAAAGAGAAGGACCCTGTGTGTGATGGTGATACTGGCTTTTATAATGCTCAATTATGGCCCATTGAGGTAAGCTGCTTAGAAATTCCTCTTTGCATAGCAAGTTTTCTGTTCTGCAAATTTTGTTTGAATCATTAATACAGGCAGCAGTGTGTTTTAAAGACGAGCTTGAAGTCTGACTTCTGTCCTTTATTTTTTTCCTGGTTAAGGGAAGATGTATCTGCATAATGGTTCTTTTTTTTTTGGACTTCTTCTGGCAACAAGAGCTAGATCTTGTACTTTTAATTTCTCTTGGCTTGGCATTTTGTTAATCAGTGCAGCCCAGAGCAGTTTGTCTGCTTGATTTATATCTGAAGAGATTAAGAACTGTGTTTAGAATCCTTTTAGGAAAAAAAGTTACAGACTTAGAGAGCTTATCTGGTCGTTTATACCTGTGCTGATTTCAGTACCTGTAAGATGAAGCTGCATTAGTATCCAGTGAGGAAATCCCTCTGTATGTTCCAGTGCTTTGCAGTCCTGACCTTTAGATGTGTCTAGCTGCAATCTCCCTTGTTATTATGAGCCCTGCATTACTTGTCTTCTAGATTTGGTGAAGAGGTTTTTCCCTCTACTTGATTAGTCGAAGTGATAGTCAAAAACCTCTCATTTGAACTGTTATCAGTGGGGCATAGGAACCAGAGAGCAGGAGGGAAATGCTAGCATTACTTCCCAGACACTTTAAAATAAAGATCCGTGGAAGAAAGGAGAATAAAAAGCAGTACTTCTTGCACATACTTGTTTATTTAATTTGACTTTGGAACATAAAGGGGTTTTATACGAAGCAGTTCGCTTTTTCAAAAGGGGATAATGTTTCAGTAGATTCTCAGTCAGCAGTGTCTCCATTTGTCCTCAAAACCCCAGTCAAACTACAGAATGGAATGGGATAAATATGGAGGAAGACTTTGTTTCTGACTGTGCTAAATTTTTAGAATGTTGGTGTTTGTATTTTTAATAATATTAGCAAATCCGCTAAAGCTGAAATTACTTTTGAAGTATTTGCACTTATTGCAAATACTGTGTATCTCAGGCAGTGAAGTACAGCTGATAATTTTACTTTGATATGGATAAGGTAGACCATTTCTTAATGCATTTAGGGTCTGTATCAGCTTCCAGAGATTAAGTGATTGATTTTTACATCCCATCTGCATTTCAAATGTTACCACTTGCTTGAGAGAGACACTTGGTGAGAACTACTAGAATTAGTTATCTTTCTGAAGCTGAGGGAAATTCTAGTTGTCTCTGCATTACAGTGAGGTGATGGAAAGCATGAAACTCTTGTTAGTGATAAAAGGCTTGGGAACATGGAGAGATGGAGGAGAAGTCTTTTACCACGGTGCTCTAAAGCTCCTGTGGCAGCTTCTCTACCCCCGGAAATGAGTAAGCTGGTGAGTTTGATGGCAAGGCACTTCTGTCAAAGGAGGCTGAAAGGTCAGCTTGTGTTCATATCTTTGCAACAGTCAGTAACTATAGAAATGTGAGAGGGTTAACTTCTTGACATGTTTGACGTTTAATAAAGTAGATAAAGCAAAAAAGAAATCCTTGGATGTCTGGCTGTTCCTGGCCAGTGCAGTAGCTGAGCGTGCCAGTGTGACTGCTGTGCCTGAACCAGGTGGTTTGCATCAGTACTGGATTTAGGCAGTGAAGAGAAATGTATTTGCAGACTTGCCTTTTTTTTTTTTTCTCCCTAGCAGAATAAATGCTTTGCACTGCAATTAAAATCCTAGACTTTATCAAGGTGGTGTGAATGATGATTGTGCAATACTCTTTGGAAGACCCAGAATGTGAGCTATACAAACCATTTCTTTAGATTTCACTCCTCCCATACGTGTTTTCTTCCTTTTATAAAGGTGTCACTGAATGGTAGCTCCACAAATGCGATAGTCAGGATTGCTGTTCTGCTTAGTCCTTAACAAGAGGAGCTTCCAGTGTATGTGCTGTTTTTCAGCACCTGCAATTTCTTACAGAAAGAAGTAATTTTTTGTTATAATATCCATGCTAGCTTATAGTTCAGCAAAAGTACTCTTTTCCCCCAAGTTAGCTAACTGTGGAATACCTAATTTCTGTGCAGTGATCAGCTGGAGATAAATATGTTCTGAAACCTTGTGACAGTGTTGCCATTTCTTCTGTGTTGGAAATCATTTCACTTGCACACCTGTGTGGAGGTGTGCCAGCATTCAGGCTCAGGATGTTTTGATTCGGGCATATTAGCAGTGAATAATTATTCAAAACCAGTGAACCATTGCAAAGGGAGAGTGACATCCAAAAAAAAAAGCAAAATCATGGGAAATTCACCCCCTAAATTCTAGAGCAGACTTTGGAATTCCCTTAGCCATCTTTATTGTGAGACGCTTCTCAGGTTCTTAGCTGGAAGTGATAGGATTCTTTGAAGACTTGAGGTAAAACAGAAGGTCAGATATATAGATTTTCTCTTTGGTTATCTATTTCTGTCAGGTAAGAGAAAGAGAAGCAGTTGGATTGTTTTGGGACAGGAATGTGAAGCTGAAGAACAGACAGTCCTGCAAACCCTCCATGGCCTGCAGTGGGTCGATGGAGGTGCAGTGTATGGGCACTCAGCATCCCACAAAAAATCCCATCTGGATGATTGGCTGTGTAGTTAGTTCTGTGTTTTCCTCTGCATTAATGGGTGTGTGTTGCACTAATACTGGCTCACACATAACTTTTTTAGATTGGTCGTAAGTCTTGTTGACTGTGTATTTGAGTGGTGAGATGTTTGTGATGTTTCATGGAGGACTCCAAGACTGCTGTTCTGCTGTTTTAGGATTATGGGAAGCAGTCCAGGATGTGGCAGCCCTTGGCAAACAAGTTTAGCAGATAAAATTATTCTGCTGCCACATTTTTTCATGCTGACAAACATCTGTATGGGTAATCTGTAATGTTGAGTTTGGGAATATGGGAGTGGGGCCGAAAGGCTGGTAGGGAAGCTGGCCTGTTGACACAAGAAATCTGTTGGAAAATACTGGAGGAAGAGTCTAGTCCAGTCTGCTTAGTTGCCAACAAGCTTTTAAGAACATCCTTCAGTCTTGGACACGGCACCAGGTTATCTCTAAGAAATGAATGTAAGTGTAATTAAATATAAATTGAATATCAGTGTAAATTGAGGATGTGAAAGTGGCTTGTATGGAGTTAGTGGTAACTCTGCATTAGGTTGTACTGTGTTACTAAACTGTTGGGTTTGTTGATTGTTTATATAGAAAACAGAAACTTTCAGTTACTAAAAGCAGAAGTAATTTAACAGGAATTGTATTAGTGTAAGTTTCTATTTTATCTGTTTGTTTTACACTGAAAGAAAGGCACCCAGGAATTTCCCATCTGTGTGTCAGTGAACTATTCTGTAATCTTTGTGAATTATTTGGGTTTGGACTTAACATGTATAAAAACCTCCTTTTATTATTATTAAAGAATGATTGGTGAGGTGTACGAAGGGAAAAGGGTATGTTTTGATCCAGCTCCTTGCAGAGGTCACCCCCTTGCCCCAGTCTTGCATACCATGAGGTGCAAGACAGGAATTGGCAATGCAGGGTGTTTGCACAAGAGGCAGTGAGCACACAGACCTTGGCACAGGCAGGGTTGGGAGCTGGGACCACAGCACCTGGAGCAAGGTATCTGTGGGATCTCCTGCCTTCACATGTGCCTTCTGTGAGAGGCAGGCCAGTCACTGCGGCCGCATTCCCAGCTGGCTTCTGGCACTGAGAAACACCTAGTTTGCTGTGCATTTTTGTTTTACCACTTACTACGTGGAATCTGAACATTTTCAAATTATTACAGTTCCTAGATGCCTTTTTTTTCCCCTTGCTTCATTTCCACATTTGTGTTAGACGCTGCCTGTATAGTAACCAGATCTGAAAATGTGTTAAACAAGCACAAACAAGGCTGAAACAAATGGAAACCAAGCCCATGTTCTACTCTAGACAACCTGTGTATTTATTTTGGGAATATTTTTATTTTGATTCTGTTCCCCATTTGAATATAAATTGTCTTGTGTGTTTTGGTTTTTTTTAAAATGCAAATCCTAAATGTGATAGTAACATTTGCAGGAAAATAACACAACCAATGTATAAAAATCAGGGAAGGGAGAATGATCACAAAAGAAGCAAAAGATAATTTTTCTTCATATCTTCTTCTTGGGAGAGTAGCAGCAAAGCATGTAAAGCAGGTATTTGCTAGTGACCTTAGCATTATTTTTTGGAAATGCAAAAATGTTCAACTACTTATTTTTTCCCCCATAATCAGTCTGCTCAAGCTTACATGGTAACTGTCATCTAGCAGTAGTCTTAGAGCATTAATTAAGATGTCAGCCAACCAGAATGTGTCCTAAGTACCATTTCAGATATTTAGTGGACAGAAAACAAAATAAAATATGAAGTCGGAGAGAGGAAAGGCAAATTTGCAAAGAGATTGGAACAGGAGGTTTGAGAGGGTGGTATGATATTTTATTTTTTTTTTATTTTTATTGCTTTTTTGTTATCTTACAAGTTGGCCACCTCTGTACGATTGGAACCTCTTTCAAACTGAAAAACAGACTTGATGGTGTAAAGAAAATTTCTTAAGCTGTATTTGTGGTGGAGGATGACTGAGATGGTGATTGATGGAGCTCAGTAAAGCTGCTGCTGCTGCTTCAAAACCTCTCGTGTCCTGTTGACCTAAAGCAGCTGCGCTAGAATGGCTGGCCTTTTACAGAAACTTCATTGCAGCTCCTCTCTAGGGTGTTCTCATGGGTTTTCCTCTGCTTTCCAGGACTATCCTGGAAATTGAATAATCTATTAAAAATTTAGATCCAGTGACCAATCTGCAAATAAAGACACTGGCCTGGCCAGCTGAGAAATGTGATTTTTCTGCTATTGTCATGGACTACAGCAAATGAAGAAGCAGTGATTTTTTTGACTCCTGAAAGACTTTGGGGTGTGTCTCATTCCTTAAATTGGTAGCACAAACAGGAAAAAAGAAACAAAACACCAAAACCAGAAGTGGTAAGATTAATCATCTTTTACTAAAAATGAAGAAATTGCCCAAGGATTGTTCAGCTGCATGCTACCACGACCTGCTGCTTGTAAGGATGAAGTAATCAAAACACAACTCTTCCACCAGAACTGAGATTAGCATCCTACCTAGTCTGCAGGCTGCTAGTCAGTACTAATGTAGCCTGGTGAGGTTTTGGAGCACGAGCAATTTGAGCTGCCAACAGCACTAATTGAGCACACCTATATTGGTGTCACTGTAGTCTTATACAAGTAAGTGTAAGTGCTCTTACACAGGCTGAGCAATCTTGAGTTGGTGTGTGGGAGAGCAGGATTATTCTGAGGTCTGGTGCATTCAGCAGTGTTTTTGTGCAAGTTTTCTCTTGTTTGAGCCTTTATGCTGGACTCCTTGATTAAAGAAACAGACCCATCTTGTGGCAAGCAGGAGCCCAGGGATACCTTGGTGGTGGGGTGTTGGAAAGTTAGAGAAATAATGCCATAGTTCCCTCAAAGGGAGCATTTGCTGTGTGGGCAAAGGAGCTGATCTCCTTACCATAACATCACGTGCAGTAAGAGTTGTGTTGCTACAGAGGTGTTGGAGCTGTGTGTTGTGTGCTCGGGTTTGTCACTGCAGATCCCACCCACAGCAGCTGCTCCTGGGCCGAGGTCTGGAGCTCACCCCTGTGCTGCCCTGGCAGGTGAGATCAGTCACGAGATCAAGCAGCGTCGTGGTGTGTTTGAAAACACCCCAAATGTCCTCTTGAATAACATGGGCTAAGTAGACTAAAGCCATGTGTCTGGTACCTGCCCAAAATGAAGGGCAGTGACTGGCAACTGAAACACAGCATTATTTTTGCCTTATTTTGTCGCATTACCAGTTCTTTCCCAATTGTGTGTGTGCTCCTTCCTCCCTCCATTCCAGTGTGAAATGGGGCAGATTAGTTGGAACCTCCAATGGCTTGCAATGTAATGGAAGAGGAACCCCCCAACCAGGTTCCTTGCCTGGCCTTTGCTGCCTTCCAGCCAAGCCTGATGTGGGAGAGGTGCTGAACTGTGAGCGTTAAACATTGTGCTGGTGGTCCACGATTTCCTTCAGCTGCAGGTGGGATGGTGTTGTCTAAATTTGCAGTGGCTACTTGAAACATCTCCAGAAGATGTTCTGGTAGCAGAGAAACAGTCAGTTTCTTATTCTCACTTCATCCAATCCTGGGATTTTTTACACTTTGTGGAAGATATAAAAGGATTGTTTCTCTGCTTTTTGCAAACCTCATTAGCCTTCCATATGTCTTCAGGAGGTTGATAGGCTTAAATGTGATGTATACCTGAAGTGTGCTAACAAACCTGCATCCAAATGATGTCGGGCAGAGGGCTATTAATTTCTTACACACTACCAGAGAGGAACTGGTGAAACATGAAGAGAAAACTGTTAATGAGTGCAAGAGGCATGAAACAGTGCCATGTGTAGCCAGCTCCATATCTTCTGGCTGCCAGGGAAATACAGAGCCCTTTGAGTGTTTTAGCAAAAACAGCAGAAGCATCGGAAGGCATTTGCAACTCTGAACAC
The DNA here is from genome assembly GCF_025592945.1 of Manacus candei. Taxonomy (NCBI): domain Eukaryota; kingdom Metazoa; phylum Chordata; class Aves; order Passeriformes; family Pipridae; genus Manacus; species Manacus candei. The sequence goes on from NW_026138053.1 coordinate 21,200,766, forward strand.
TTGTAATATGGGAAACTTAGTGTAATGTTTGTGACACTGAAAGAATATGTTTCAGTGCTGAGTGTACATTTGTGTTGCAGATGGCCCACAGTTAGAAAACTGTTTCTGTAGCACACCTTTAGCCTTGTATTGTAGTTTCTCCTTGAAGAGAGAGAGAGGAGTCGAGAGGAAAAGGACAAGCTGAGTAAATTGGACTCAGGTCCAGGTTCCAGACCTTTCAATACCTCTTGTGATGGGTTGATGCTTGAATAAAATTGGATACTTTAAGGTTTTTTTACAAACTACAGCTGCAGGAGGAGGAAGTGATTCATTCCTCCTTCCTTTGCTGATCACAGCCACAAGCTTTGGCAACAAAGGCCAGTCCACTTCCAGATAATGGTATAGAGTTCTCCAAGCAGAAGAGAAGTGCTCTGGGTGTCAGTATTTGCTTTCTTCCTTTCTTTTCCAGCAACTTTATTAAAAATAAATTGCTTTTTAAAGCATGCAAAACAACAAAAAACACAGAGATCATTCCTCCACTTTGTGTTACTTTCCTCATCTTCCTCTTTCCAGCCCAGTGCTTGGAGAGGGTAGGTCTGGAGCAGCCCAGCAGGGGAAGGTAGAGCCTTGCTCTTGGCAGATGGTGCGCTCATCGGGAATAAGAAACAAGAAATACTTTCCAGAGAGTGTCTGGCATTGTGGCAGCCTTGTCTGGAGTCGGTTAGGAAGAGGACAAGGTCTTTGGTTGGTGTCTCCTTGCAATGTCAACTTTAACTTGTTGGAAACATCCCAACTCATACTCAGAGATGGTTCTGTCCCCAGAAAACTCTTTGTTATGATATCACTATTGGCTTTCGTCTACGAATTACTGTACAGCTTAAATGTCAGTATTCAAAACTTGAAGTGCACAGCCAGAAGCACAAGCAATATTTAGTTCGTGCTCCTGGCAAGACTTGCTTTCACATTTATCAAACTGACGTTCAAACCAAAGAAGTAAAAATACAGCTAAAATATCAGGTGCTATTGAATGCCTGGAGAAGCCATGGCAGGAGTGTTGCTTTTCTTTCCCTCCTATAATCAAATTTATCTACACTTCTGAACAAACATCTGCATGAAATATTTAGTGGTTCTTTCTTTTTTTCCCTTGGATCTGGTTTTGCATCTGAAACAAGCCGATAGCTCAGCCAGCTTGGACATGGTGTTCGCGACTTGTGAAAACCCTTTCATGCTCGTGGTGTCTGGGATGTCCAAATGCAGGCTCTAAAGCCTTGGTACACCCCAGGTGTGTAAGTGTGGCCAAACAGGAAAGATTCCAATTTCTACCCTGGCCGTCTTGTCCAGTAAAACCATTTGTCAGCTTCAATTTTTTTTGACTTTTAAGGTGCGGCAGTAACTCAGTTCCTTCGAATAGTAGGACTTGCTCAGGGAAGATATGCCAAAGTGCTCTTCCTTTTCCAAGTTCTCATCTTGTAGCCCAACAGAATGAAAAAACTGCCCATGGTTTTACCATCTGTCATATTAAAGTGGTTCTTAGAGCAACTATTGATATCTTAGTTGAAAATACTGTTTTTCTGAAGCTTTTCTTTCCTCTGAATGAGATCTTCTACCTTTCTTTCTATGGTTTCTAGCCTCTTCTACCTGATGTTTTTAAATGCCCAGTATTGACTTCATCTTCTGTGTCATGGTGTTGGGATCTGCTCTGTAGACCCTTCCTGTTCCAGCTTGTATTGTTGCTGTTTTGCCTGGCACTTGTAAACCTCAGTATGCCTCAAGTGGACCAGTGTTTCCAGATGTAGTTCTGCAGGAGAGGTCCATCCTCTCCCAGCTGCTTGAAGGGATTCCTTGGTCCTAAGTCGTGCTTTTTGCCCCTGTGTTAATTTGAGATTTCAAAGAAGGAGTATTTCTGATATCCTTTGTCAGACTGTCATGAACCCACTTGGTAAGGAAAGGTCTTTGAGAAGTCAGAGGATACAGACCATTACCTCCATGTCTTCTCCTGTCTGCTTCCTGAAGATGGAGCCCTATTTATAGACAAACTTCACTAGTGACCTCTCGTGGGAGAAGGGAAGAGGGAGGAATGATACAACAGAACAACATCAACTGTTCAGATGGGGAAAAAAACTAACAAAACCACCCAAGTAACTAGAAGGTGGAAGAGGGGCAGTATTTCAAGTTGTGGGGCTTTTCCTTATCCAGACTTAGTTATTTTGGGTTTGGGTCATTGCCACAAACCAAATGAGCAAGAAAGGGGGTTTTTAATTTTTTTTTAGGCATATTTTAGGCTTTGAGAAGGAAACTTTTGGTCATCTTCAAGGTACAAAAAGGAATGGGAAAGGGGAGGCAAATGTGGCCCATATGGCTTATTGGCAGAAAGTGCTGCTAGCCCTGCTTCAAAAGAAGCATTTTGTGGAAAGTAACAATCCTAAAAAGGAAATATCATTTGAATAGATACCCTAATGCCATATTTTGTTCTCAGTTGGTGCCTGTGTTGTCAGAAGTGGGAGCCATGGTTTATGTCTGTAAGGATGGCAAAATGTACTCTGTTCACTTCCTTCTTTGTCTTTTGCTGCTGAAAATATATTCTTTCATGTTGAAACATCCCATACTTGGCTGCTGCCAAAAGTGAAATTTTAATTTTGATGAAAAGATTAAGGTGCTTTAAGCTTGAGAAGAGTAAAAATAAACTTTTCCTCTCTTCTAAATCTGATGGTATAAAATGAGGTGTGTGTGGTTTTGAATGGCTGTAGAGCTAAAACAACTAAATTAAAAAAACTGAAGATTAGCTGTGATTGTAGAGCAGTGGGTGTCTTTATCCTGGATGGATTTGGTTTGGATTTCTCTGCTGTTGTTCAGAGCTCAGGGTGAACTGGAGTAGGAATGTATTGCATGTGACACTTCACCTCAAACTGGCCACCCCGCCAAGCTGGAACCTGAAATAAGAATCGCCTTTGCAGAATGAGGCAAATAGGAAGGAAGAACCGTCATGGAAAAATGCAAATTTGTTACAGATCTTCTGCTTAGATTTTTGTCAGCTTTAGATAAGTAATTACATGGAAAGTTCCTCTGGTCCGATGTGTCATTTTGAACAGGAAAGGAAAGAGGTAGGATAGACCAAAATGCCAGATCCAGTAGGTTGGGCAACACACTGGATGGCTGATAGACTTCAGGCTGTGGAGAAAGGGTTTGCAGGAGAGTTACAACTTTTAGATCTTCTGACAGATATTCTTGGTTTGATGAATAAACTACCCCGTCCTTTTGGCTGTCATGACTCCGGGTTAGGTAGAGTGAGGCGTTTTGACAGTGAGCGACTTCCAGCAGGAAGGTGTGGCATCTGTTTAAGCCTCAGCCTTAGTTTTGAGCTCTGGTTCTGGGCTTGAGATGCTGCCAGTTGTGCTGATGCTTTCATCGGAAGAGAAGAAACATGGTCTCATAAAATCCAGTAGATAGTGGAGATGACTTCTGTTAAATTGGATAGCCTGGTGTTACCTGATACGAGGTTATGAATAAACCATCCAGCTTTCTATGCTGTGCAGTAGAAGCAATGAAACATTTGGATATCAGTGCACATAGGCAGTAAGGAAACTGTAAGTACTTTTCTGCCCATTGGCACTAGTGAAAGCACAACCTGTAGCAGTTCTGCTCCCCTGACTCAATGATGCTGCCTAGAAACCTGGAGAAGATGAGGCAGCCAAAGTGATGTCAGCCAGGGTCTAGGATTGCCCTGACTCCTGTGGTTCAGAATATGACAAAATTATTCACAGGGACACCTGGGTTACTACTAACAGGAGTGCAAATGTGTTGGCAAAAGACGTGAAATTGTTAGGCAACTCTGTGTGCCTTCTGTGTAGTTGTGGAGTATTTAATCTTGCCCTCCTAGTTTTTACCTGTCTCTTGTTACCATTTGTATTTGTTGCCTGTTGCAAAGTGATGCCATGTAAAACTAGGAAAATGAGAGATTCCCCTGTAGAGTTTATGCTCTGCTGCACAGGAGAAGTGAGGCATGAATTAAAATGTGCTCTGTGGGCAGTGGTCAGCGTGTATGGCAAAGATCTCATTGGTGCGCTGGGGGCTTGTATTTTTGTGTTTTCACCATGTTGCTGCTGGTGATGCTCTGCTGTTGTCAGCCAAGGTTAGGACTTGGGTTTGTAAATACACTTTTTTCAGGAAGCAACCATGTAAAGGCAGACTCGGAAGAGGAGAAATTGAAGGATTGCTTTTGTGCTCTCAGGATTTCTCGCTTGCAAGTCGCCCTTCTGAACTGGGATGCAGTCGATGTTGTACAGCAGTTGGCTGGTCGTTTTTCCAGCTCACATGTGCAGTGCTGCTGCCTTGCTTTGCACGGAGAGCAGCACAGAGGTTCCTGTGCTGCATGGCTGGCTGGCTGAGCAGCCCCCAGGGAAGGATCCTTGAATCAATGCAGGCACACACTGGAACAACAGGGTGTCTGGGACCATGGCCTGCTGCTGCTTTGTAGATGGGGCTGTCAGCCCTGCCAGTTGTTCTAAATCCAACTAGAATTGAACATACATGTTTGTGTACACTTTTGTTAGATGTCTGGCATAACATTCCAGGCTTGCAGCTGCACAGGATTTGGTAGCTAAGTTTTCCTTACATAATCTATTCATATAAACTATGTCAAATGTACTTTAAGGCTGATAAAAGTTGAAGTTTAGGGGTGCTTTTACTTGGATATAGATAATTTTATTACGCCTGCAGATCTGGGTTACAAGCAGATTGATCTTTGTTTCATCAGGTGAAGCTTATGTGGGGGAACATGAAAAACAGAGCATCAAAATCCTTCAAACAATTAAAACTGAAGAACTGCTTTTCTGTCCACTGATGCTTTGAATGACAGTATTATAGTGACACAAGATATCAAGTTTTTACATTAGATATGATATGAACCTTATCCGTGTAACATAACAGCAGCCAGAAGCTTCTCCTCCTGAGAATATTTAACACTTCACAGTCAAGTGCCTTGCAGAGCCTTTATGTGCATGATACATTTTGCTATGTTTATTATGTTTTCCAGTATATTCGAAAAGGATCCCAGTGGAGTTGATTCCACTGCGAGTTCTAATCACCGGACCAGAAATCTTCTGGAGTTCTCAGCTGGCCAGGAGTCCAGTGCAGCTCAGAAAATACCTGAGGGCATCATTCCTGAGAAGAGTAATAGGTGAGATGAAAACCTTTAACATATTTTGAGTGACAGAGGGCAATGGTGCTTTTAGCTCTCCCTGCCTTACTGACCTTTTTGGCCAGCACTATTGCTGTTTTTATAGAGCAGCAGAGCTTACAAACACAGTGTTTTGAAAGCTAGTCTTTTATTATTTAACAAAGTTTACCAGGTTGTTTTTCAAATAAATATGGTATTTTATCTCCAAGATTACCCAATACGTAATGCTTCAGAAGTGTACACGTGGCTGTGCTGCATGGTGTTAGGGAAGAGAGCACATAAACAAGTGTATGCCACAGAGGCTTTCAGAACCTTTTTCAGTCCTTCATCTCTCTGCTTTTTTCCTCTGATCTATATTTTAGCTTGCATAGTTCTGATATTTGTCATATTATCTATATCTGCATACTTTTCAAGCTGGAGTATTTATTTTCTTAGTTGCTCGAGAGAAGACTGGGCAAGTTCACAATTAAGAACACACTCTGAACTTAGCACTGTACATTTTTATAAAACTCTGAGTCCATCCTTGTGTTTTTGCATTATTTAATTAAATACTGGCTTTCAGGCTTCCTAAATCTCTAGCATGCAGTTCATAAGTGAACATATAATTGCCTCCAGATTGAAGTCTGGCTAATACAGCTCATGTTTTCCCCTTACAAGATTTATCCTATTAGACTGTCCCTTTCCAGTAGAGTGTTTTGGCTGGTTGAACAAAGCCAGGCACAGATGTGCAGAAAGCCCTAATGTATTTTGCCATGCAGAAAGAAGGCAATAAATCAAGAGCATTTTAAGGCTGTAGCCATGGTGAGGGCTTTGTGTCCTATGTGGTACATTTCAGACCATGACTTAGGTGATGTAAGAGTAGACTAGTTCTCTTAGGAGGATATGCATGTATCTCCTCCTTTTCTTTCACTGTTTCACCCTGATTTTGGCAAGCTGTGAGCTCTTTGCTGCATATTTTTCTTTATCAGTCCTAGATGCAGTAGACAGGAGAAGCAGACATGAAAATGAAGAGAAAGCTGGGAAAAGGAAGGGAATGTAAATGAGGCTTTCATGAGCTCTTATACCTGATTTTTCAGAAAGAAATTGAAGTTTAGGAGCTACAAGTCTATCAAAACCTAGGGGACTAAAGCTTTTACATTGAGAACTTATCAAGGGAGAAACTTATAATAGGTATTGTGATAAGTAGTTAACCCTTCAAGAGGTGCTGAGAGTGTTATGGATTTTTGTACTGAGAAATAGATGCTCCTTTTCACTTTTTGTCAAAACCAGGCTAGATTCTGGAGACACTTGGAGATGTAAGTCCTCTCCATTCAGTTGTAATGTAGTTCGTGGCTACTCCATTGTTGTATAGCTCATGGTCTTTACTTCTGCATGGTTTTAGTCGATAATAAATTTAGTATTTCTGTAGCACAGCTCTGGAATGAAAAAGAAAGTTGCCTCTGCAGAGATCACATAGTTTACATACTATGAGGAATATTTTACAGGCTACATTTTCTTTCAATATCTGGCCTTTATGGGAAGAGATCCAACATCTGCTAATGCTCAACTGTCTTCCCTGTGTTGAGTGCTGTCAGACCCCATTGAGGAATTGACTGAGAACATTGGATGTTTGATAGGAATTGTTATTCACCTGTTTCAAAGGTCCCAAGGGAACAACTATAACATTTGTGGGTCTGCTGATATTAGTGCTCATACTCTGGATTTGGTCAAAGGTCCATAAAAAAGTATTTTAAGGGATTTCTTGATATCCTTTTCTTTATTTTTCCAGGTATGATCGTTCTGTGTCTGATAATAAAGCACTAATGATAGTCTCAGAAGAGCCACTTTTATATATTTCACCACCACCCCCGCCCTGTCGGCCTCTGATCAACCGGACAGAGTCACTGAGGTGAGCAATCAACCTTTTCTGAGTGTTTAAGGTTTACTAGGAGTTGAGATACAAATTCTGTGTTGGCTGAGTGCTACTGGACAGACAGCTGTGAGTGATGTTATTGTACATTCATAGAGTTCATCCAGTACGTGACCAGTGTCTGTCTAAACGTCTGCACTGTCCAGTGTCTGCTGCCATAAGGACAGATCGACTTGGATCTTTGTAATCTTTTGATGGTTTTAGTCATGATTTTCACTCTGTTTTCACACTGGTCATTTGCAGCAATTGAATAACAGCTTTCTGACTGGAGATTTTTCGTGACTCAGAAGAGAAATTGTTTCATATGTAGGAATGTTCATGATATGGAAATCAAGTTCAGCTAAAAGCCTTTTCCATCTGAATTACATAAGAGATGGTCTATTTTTCAGCTTCTGATACAAGCAAACTGAACTTGAGCAGATGTGCTTCGTTCACTGTTAGAAAATACCTACCTCCACTTTTTCCACAGATGTGTCACTAACCTTATCTCCATCTTCTTTGTCCCTTCTTTCTCTCAGATTTATTTGCCATAGTTTAACCTTCTTAACCAATAATTTGTCTTGATCAACTTTTGATTTTGAATTGCCATGGTCCTTCCAGTAACTTCAAAATTGTTGTTCATTGGGCAAAAGGAACTACTGTATCTACTTTATATTGAAACATCCATCAGTACAATACTTTATAGATATTCCCTTACAAATTCCCTCATAAATTTCACCTTACAACTTTATCTTATTACTCCTTTGTTAAAAATAAACGATCATAAGATAAAAGAACAGTAATCTGCAGTGTGTCTTTATAGTGGCTAAACTGTTTTATAAAACTAAAAATCTTTGCCATTGTTCTCTGAAACATCTGTTGATGCTGTGGGTTTTTCTAGGCTGAATCATGAACTTCGAGGATGGGTTCATAGACATGAAGTGGAACGAACAAGATCTAGAAGGTTATCAAATAACCAGCAGCAGAAAGCACGGGTTATGCAGGTATACAGGTTTATACTCATGACTCAATAGCATGACAAGATAATTCAGTCAATGTGAAATATTCTCTCTTACTTGTTTGCACTTGTTATTGTAGACAAAAGTAGCGATGGTGCCTGTAATTAGGGTACCCAACACTTCCCATTTTAAATTGCTGGGTTTGGTTGATCATTATGTTGTCAAAGTTGTTCTTCCATTCCTGCTCTTGGATTCAGGCTAGAAGTTCTGAATTTTTTTAGCGGTCATCAAAATAGGTTCAGCATTTTCTAAAATTAAATCAGTAGTTAGCCTTTTTATGGCTTTTCTGCAAAGATAAGCAGTTGGTTGCAACTGCACATTCATCTGCCTCACTGTTAAGGGGCACAGCTAATTGATTTTGTTGAAATATTTCTATTTCATTTTTCAGATTTTTGCTGGAGGGATTACTTTTTGGTAAGACTACAGAATTATGAGACTTGCGCTCATCTCTCTCTTTTTTTGAAATCCCTTTTATACACATAAATCCTTTCATCTACATGGCATACTGATACCAAGGCTGAAATGAAGACAATGAATTTTCAAAGTCTTTTATTTGATTAGAGCTTGAAAAAGAATTGAACTTAACAATGTGGGAAATACTTCACTTTTCTAGGGAAAAGGTATTGTGCATTAAACTTCAGATTCTTTTCACTGCTGTCCAAAGGAGATTGACAGAACAGTTAAGGAGAGAAAATTCGTGTGCTTTTAGTGTTTCAAACACCAGAAGCATGTTGTGAATAGTCTGTTTTAGCAGAGTTGCAAAGTGGACGAGACCTCAGAAGAATTCTGCACATCTGATGTCAGTGGTAGCGAATTTTTCAGTTGGATCACACAGTTTGTGCAACTGTTGGGTTTGGTGCCAGGCTCTCTTCTTTGTCTCTGAATGTGTGACTTCAAATCTGGCTGTATTAAAATTTTTTTGTTGTTTTTGTTCCAGTTTGATTGCTGACCATTTCAGTTATTCATGTTTCACCAGTGGAAAAACGCACATTTCTGGTGCAGGGCGCTGATTAACCTCTGCACCCCACTGTACTCTCTGTTACAGATGTGCAACGTATTTTATGTAGTGGCAAACCTGGAAAATGCTTATTGTTTGCACTTTGTGTCATCTTTTCATATTCCCCCTTTTTCAGAGCTCCCTGAGTGAGAAGGCAGATTCCCAGCTGATGGCCATGCCTTACACAGACACCAGTCTCAGGTAAGGCAGGAACAGCTCCTTTGTTACTGCTTTCTACTTAATAACCCAACTTTTCACCAACAGTTGGTAAAAAAGGCTGGGTTTCACTTTGTCAGAATTCTTAAGCCAAATGCAGCTACTTTTCTTGGCCTAATTTCTGTGCCTTAGCAAATAATTGCTTCTAATAATTTAAACTACACTTAAAGGTATCACAGCTCCACTCTGGGGTCTTTCTACCAATAAGTCTTACAAAAATCTTTACTTCACTCTGCAGAATACCTTTCCAATCAGATTTGAATATTTAGGGAAAAAAGGAGAATTGACTTGGGACTATCTGTGAGAACATCATTAGTTTATAAGAAAGTTTCAAACAGCCATGAATCTGGTAGGAGAAAGGTTTCTTTCACTGCCTTCAAGAGTAGAGCCAGTATAGCTAGGACCAAATTATTATGATGAAGTTAAAGTACCATTATGCCTTATTTGCATGGTTTGTCTCCATCTCCTGATTTTTCCATGCTGATTACTGGAGCACACTAATCCAGAGATTCCTGATGTCCCCTGCTCCCTCCTCCACGTAACTATCCTGTCCCTCTTCCCTGGTGACAGGAAGTACTGGAGAGTAAAACTGGAGGAAACAAAATTTCTCTCTCCTGAATTCTGTGTGAGACAGTTCAAGAGGTTCTCTGCTTTGAAGTGCCAAAGAGGAGTGTAAGAGCAGAATGGATTATAAAGGGGACTTTTTGTTGAGAACACCACCTGAAATGTTGCTGTTGAAAGACAGCTGTGGGCCTTCGGTTTGCATTGCTGCTTTGACAGCAGGATCAGCCAGGGGGAAAACAGCAAAACTGCAAGCCAGTGTTATGGAAACCAGGCTGTCAAATTTTGATATGTCTTGACTTACAAGAAAAAAAAAAAACACCTATTTGAGTTCTACAGGTAGATGAAAAATATCTGTTTTAATTGCACAAGCCTCATGGCATAAAGCAGTTTAATATACATGCTTGCATTACTCTTGAAAAAAATTATCTGGATTACTGGAAACAGTGTGCAACATCATGTAACTCTGCATGGAATAATCTGTTGTGCTCAGAAGGAAGTGAGAATTTTTTTTTTTTCAGATTAATGATGTTTACATGAACAGGACCAGTGAGTCATGGCAGCTGCATGCTATGACTGTCCTGGAGCTGCTAAGAACATAGAACAGATTTCCAGTTCCTCCCAGAGCCATCAGCTATTAGGTGCTCCATGAAGTCATAGAATCACAGAGTAGTTGTAAAGAACCTCTGAAGATCTCTAGTCCAATCTCCAACTCAGAGTAGATTTAACTTAAGGTTTACTGTATGTCTCTCTTAGAAGACATGATCTCCATCTCTGTTGTAATCTCCATCAGGAGTATTGCAGTTAGAGCTCCCTCAGCCTCCTCTTCTCTGAGCTGAACAAGCCCTGTTCCTTCTGTCTTCTGTCTCTCCTTGTGCATCCTGTGCTCCAGTCCCTGTCCATAATCCAGCCCACTATGCAGTTTTCCTCCAGATTCCTGCTGGCTCACATTCAGCTTCCCTGCAAGCACCACAGCTCCTTTTTGCAGCACTTGTGCCTCATCAGTTGGGAATAAACTGCTGTTTATTTAGTTTGGTCGTTGATATTACCCCTGCCAAGGTGTTTAATTTTTAATACCAGTGCTGTGACTGTAAATTGAGTGACCTTTGTCTTCTAGAACACCCTGCTTGGTGACCTGAATCCACGGACAGGAGGACATTAGCAGTATCTAGATTTATCTTTGTAGCACTGATTATCATGTTGGTCCTGGATTCCAAAAGAAATTTTATTAATTGAAAAAAATTGCAGAGAAGTCAAAGCACGGGATGAAGACAAAAATTAAGATGATTTCAAGGGAAATCATCAAAACCCCTCATCTGTTTATCAAGCTTCCTTCAAAGGTGGTTTTGTTGAAGGCTTCTGCAAGTGTGTATTTTAAGGCTTTCGATATTAAACTCTCTAGTTATTTTCTTGTTTCTAAGTTTTTCACTATTGAAATTATGGTTGTTGATGCATAAAGCCCTGTGTCCACAGTCTCATTCCTTCTCAAAACAAACCTATGTGCAACAGTGCCCTTCAAACTTTTAAAACAAGACAGACTCATTTATCTCCCAGGCTCAGTACCACTGTTTTGGATGTACATTTAATATGATGTTTTCTTGTAAAATGTGAAGGTGTTACTGAAACAACTGATATTTTTGCACCTGTTTTTGGCTCTGAAGTTCCTCCCTTCCTTTCATGGAGAGGTCCATTGCAATTACCCGTGGGTGTTCAAAGGTAGATGCAATGTCATGCCTGTAATCCCCTGGTATCACTTGGAATCTGGGACTAGTGTTAGATTTGTTCCATGACCAGGAGAGCTTTGTAAAAGCCCAGTGGTTTCCAAGTGCTTTGGAACAGTTTTCTCCCATGCCTGGATTTAGAGTTATAAAAGGCCAGTTTTTGGGTCTAGCTGCATGTTCTGGAGTGTGGGCGAGCAAACGGATCTGTGGGGCCCGTTTCAGCTTTCAGGATGTGTTGTGCTGAGCAACACGTGGGCGTGATGCCTTTTATCACAGTACAACTTCAATGCTGAATCTCAGGGGTGGCTTGGTGGGCCTACGTGTTTTCATGAATGAGTAATCAAGCTCAAATTAGCTCCAGTCTTTGTTTCCTGTGTGTGAAGGATGTGATCTGATTCCTTGCTTGCTCAGTTCTGCAGAAGAGGATATGTAGTGTAGGGCTGCCTGCTCTTGATCCCCCAGGACTTACACCCCCAATCCTGTTAAAGGGCAACTGGCGTGGCAGCTGCAGTCCTTCAGTTGCAGCAGGACTATGTTAACAGTAGAAGAGAAGATAATGACAGTCTGCTATTACTGCTGCTTGAGAAAATCACTTGATGATAGATTTGTGCCTTGTTTTGGGTGCATGGTCATATTTTAGAAACACATCAAAATAGTCTAAATTAGCCACCATAGTTTAAAACCTGGGTCAGCAGAAGACAAGCTTGGGAGGGGAGGGATAGTCTGATCAGTGTCCTTGCCACAAACACTGCAAACACACAGTGTGCTATTAAGATAAAATGACTGGTTGAATGTCCAGATAATGGTTTGTGTAAGTATAGCCTTCCAATTTGTTTAAATATGTTATTTTGGAATGGGATTGGGGAAATATACACGATAGCAGTATGTGCCAGGAATTTCTCACCTTTCCAAGATAAACAGTGGATAAGTACCGTGATTGTAGGACTTGCCAGTATTTTTGCTTAGAATGGTTTAGAGCATCTTTTCCTTGTGTCCGATATATGTGAGATGAGAACTGTGGATAAGATAAGCCAGAATTATGCGAATATCTTATTTTTGCTCCACTGTCTGAATTGAAAATCAAGAGCTAATCTTTGAGTTGACCAAGGACACGGGGAAAAAAATTAAAAGGTGGGTGAGAGAAAAAGTGGAGTTGTCATTTGACAGTAAATTAAAAGCTCTATTTATGCTTAACTTTGCACTTCTTTCAATTTCAATGGTTTGGATTCTTATCAGTAAAAGAAAATTATTAAATGTTTTGATATTTCAGAAGGACATTACATTCTAAAATTTATTTTCAGAAGTCATCACAATTTTTCAGACACTTCATGTTGAAACTTTTTTTTTTTATGTTGAGCTAGCAGACGGGTTTTTGCCAGCCTCAGAACCATGAATAAAAACAAGCCTGGAAAACCTTCCTAAAGTAAGACCTTCAAAGCACCTTGAACTTTCAGAAAGTACCCAGTACTTTCACTGTCTTCACCTGTGTTTAATGTTCCTCATGCTTCTCTCAATGGATGAAGAGCTGCTGTTCCTTTGAAAAGCAGGTCTTTTAAAGTCATTGTCTCACTGAAGTTAACTTTCTTGTCTAGAATAATTACCTTTCCCCCTTCTTTATTTCAGCAGGAACTCAGGGAATGAGCTGCAAGTGTATTATGCCTCTCCAAGGAGCTATCAAGACTTCTTTGAAGCGATTCGCCGAAGGGAGGATACTTTCTACGTGGTGTCATTCCGCAGAGTAAGTGTAGCGGCTGTGTAACACTGGCCTCTTATTTGTGTCCACAAAATGTGACTTGGTCAAGGTTGAAGCTAAATTTCTTTCTTCTGAAGTGATGCTTCTGTGTACCCTGTACATGGCCAGATCATGGTCTTTGCAAAATATCCCCATCCCAGTTGGAAATGCAAAGAGCTTTGCAGAAAATATCATAGTGCTGGGGCAAGACAGCACAACATGGCATGAACCCTGTGGTTAAACACACATTATAGCTATTTAACAGGTGTATAAGCCTTTTGTGCTTCTTCTCGATATATGAATAAATGTATCCTGTGCACAAATTATTTCTGTTAGCTTAACATAGTATTGTTTCTATCTTCCCCTAGAACTTTTGCATTTGCAGTTTTATGTGTCACATCTTGCAACTGTAGAGGACTGTGTGCAGCAGCACAATTTTTCTGCTGTTTTGTGATTTGTAGGTTGAGACAGATGAGCAGTTCTGCTGTCTGTGCTTTGATACAGCATAGACTTGTGCTGCAGCTTTGTCAGGCATGTCCTCACATCTGCAGTGCAGTTAGTGACAGTAAAAGGTGTTATAAAATGTAATTCCAGGTGTTTGATGACACTTTGTGAACTGCAGACCCCACTGGTATTGAAGCCAGGACAGCTGCAGTAGTGAGAAGCTGCTTGGGATGTGGTGATGGAAATGATCAAGGCAAACAGTGGTTGAAACACCAACTTGGGGTTGGAGGAGTTTATTCCCTCTTTTTTGCAAGGGTCTTGATGAGCCATTAGATAATGTATATAATGCACATTTGTCCCAGGACTGAACCTGGGGTCTTGGCTTGCTGAGCCTCCTACCCTGCCATTTTGCAGCTGGAGTGTTAGATGACCACTGATATATGCATGTTCACACCCAGCCATGGTCCCCCTGGGGCCCTGCAAATCTCCATTTCCTTGTCTTAGGAGTGTTCTGAGAGGGGTCCCAAGGTAGTGGGGGACCAGCAGTGGCCACGACAACAGCTCATCCAGCTATAACCTGTTCTGTGTAAGAGCATACAGATAAGCCTAACTAGTTTTAGCAGTTTCTGTGTTGTCATAACTTTACCAATCTGTAGATGCCGTGGGTACATAGGTCACCTGATACATGGTAACTTTTTTAATTTGTGAGATGCATGTCTTTAGAAAAGGTTCAGGCAAAATAAAACTAGCAGTGCTCTTATTAGGATTAGGGCTTTATGCTGAGTAGAAATGTGAGGTTAGTTTCCAGTCTTGGGATTACTGGGTTGTGTCACAAGGCTGGAATTTTGTTATTAAATGCTTGGCATGTTCTGCTGTTCTTTCAGCTAGCAACACAAATATAGCCAGCACCAGGCTCCACATATCCTGAGGATGAGGAGAAGGGAGTAGAGAATAGAAGGTTTTCTGGAAACTCAGAACAAAAAGCTGAATAGTGTTTGTCTAGGTCTGCATTTTGGGGCCATTGCTCCAGTCCACCTGAATGCATGTGCTTGTACATAGGTCCTGTTTATGCTGTCAGGTTAATGACCTGGAAGTTGTCAGCTCTCATTTCAGCTTGCAGAGCTGTCCTTGAAAACAGTGTGTCTTGTGCCACAGAATCTCTACAGCTTGGCTCTGCTCTGCTGCAGGGAGAGATGCAGAGACTTTTTAAACCCATCTATGAAGTTTATTTGGTAGCAAAGCTGTTGGTATTTCTGTTTTATGAATGAAATGTCCTCAAATCAGAGGCAGTTTTATGCATTACCTCATTTATTATCTTAATGGGGCAAACCTGATCTGGTGGCGAGCTCTGCCCTGAGGCACTTTTAAATTACTTGCTTGGATTCTTTTGTGAGTGCAGAAGAAAGGGCTCCTGCACAGCCCGAGGGGTGCCATCAGCAGGGCCCCAGCAAGGGAGGTGCCCTTTCACCTCCTCCTGAGGACTGCTGACTTCATTTTCTTTGGACCACAATTCCCTTTTCACTGATGATTAGGAGCTGAGTGGGGACTGATTTCCTCAGTTCACTTTTGTTGCTTTCTCTTGTCCAACTTAGGAACCAAGGCCTGGAGATGATAGGTTTTGTTCCTTCTCTGGCTGTTTGCCATGCAGACACTCCCAAACAGTTAATAAGCAGCCAAATAACGTAACAAAAGAACAAGAACCATCTAGTTAAAAGTTCCAGGGAGTGGATGGTTCTGGTATTGGTGATTGTCCTGCTCCGAGTGGGAGGTGGGACTGTGGATGTTCAGAGATCCCTTCCACCTGATGTCACTGGATCCTTTTTCCGTGTGTTTTCTGCTCTGTGTGTAGCACCACATAACCTAGCATTTCTCCTGGATGCATGTGCTAAATTGCAACAGATTTTTTTTATGTGTTCTCACTTGCACTACAGGATCTGTACTCTGAGTTCCTTGGATTTTCTAGAAAATGGCATTTGCTAGGGCTGCCCGAGCCTCTCATCAGCCAGGGCTTCTGAAGGTGCAAGGTTGGAGAGCAAAGCTCTTGTGCACTGTGTCTTCTTCTGGCAGTGCTTAGTACCTGTAAGACTGAGTTTTCCCATGATCTCATAAATTTTATTTTCTTTCCTTGCCTTGGAAGGCTTGCAGGTATGCATATTTACAGTTGAAGTTTGTGTGGGGTTTCTTTTTCTTTTTTAAGGAGGAGAGAGGAAAATAAAGTAGTATTTGGATCAGCTGAATCCATACAAGAAGGAGGGCTTTCACTTTGGGAATCTAGAGAAATTAATTTTCTGCTATTGCCAGGGGAATCTCTAATGTAATTTTTAAACAAGAAGAAATATGCCATTAACAGTGACTAAGGAATTGTTGAACTGAAGCAGTGTTGTCTCCCAGCTCTGCCAGGCATCAGCAGCCAACATCCCTCGTAGGCAAGGCTCTTCACCATTTCTTTCTTCAGATAGTAGCTTGGTCATTTTAATTTTTTTCTTGCTACTTAACTTTTAGGAAGCCGTGGTTTTCAGGAGTCATTTAGCGTTGCAGGGCGCTCTGCTCTCCCCAAGTGCTCCAGCACTCCAAAGTGATGTCTTCGCACTGAGCCTCTAAGTTGCACTGGTTTGGGTTGTCTTTGAGAACACATCCAGAACTGGGAGGTCTGTGCAGTAGGTGCTGAGAACAAGTTGCCTGGTTCTGTGCAAAGAGTGCGGCAGTTTGAGCTCTGCTGGAGCACACTGGAGTCTCCAGTGGGTGTTGAACCTTCCTTTCATTTCTCCCAAGTCTCAGAGGCAGAACGGAGAGCCTGTTGCTCCACCAACACCTTTGATTTCTACCCTGTAAGGTCTGTGATAGCAAGTCTGCTTGATCTGTTGCAAACAAACCCCCAGTGGAGCACGGATACAAAACCCAAGTTAGTTGATCCGAGGTGCTCTGTCTGCAGGGAATAGACACCTGGCTGCTGCTTCAGCTCTCTCTAAGCCTGGCACCCACACAGCTCCCTCCCAGAGCTCACATCTGTTTTGCCACAGAGTATTCAGGCCTTGAGGTTGTTTCTAGAATTACCTGAATAGCTAGCTTAATTTGAAAAGTAATTAAGTAAATCAATGGAGAAAACAAATCCCTTCCAATTTAGTTTGGCCTGTAGTGCTGCTTGGGATCATTCCATTCTTGTGTGGTTGGGATCAGAGTTCCCACAACTTGGAGTGATTAACCAGTTGATTTCCCCATCCTGGAAGGTTCAGTCAGTGACCCTTTGATGACATGGCTGCAGGGCTTATTTAGGGACAGTGACATTTTTTAGGGTAAGAATGTAATTACTGTTTTTAAGGAAAGCATGGTTTAAAGTTTGATTCACTTGGGAAATTCAGAGGACTACTGGCATTTCCTCTTGCTACTTTATCTATTTCAGAGCACAAATGTCTCCTGATATCAAAGTTTGCCACTTGCATTTAATGCAGTGCATATACAGTATCTTACAGTACATTGCAGTAAAAAGTATATATTAAAAGGTGCTTCTGATTATTATTTGTTAGAGTGAGAGTGATGGAGCCCTATGGAAATCAATGGGAAAGCCTTTACCAACTCCAGTAGGAGCAGAATTTCACTTGGTAAATATCTGCTTCAAGTGCCACAAACCATAGAGCTTCAGGGAAACCTCTTATTATGAATGTGAATTTCTGGTCCTTCAAGCCAACATCTGCAATGAGCATTTAAGGGTTTCTCAAGTTCTGCAAACAATTTCTCACTGAAGTGATTAAGCCAAATTTAAATCAGAACTTTTGTTCTTTCTTTGTGTGCTGGGAATAAAAATGTCTAGATTGTGTTGTGCTTCTGTTGGTAATAAGCCTGTGCTGTGCTAATTGTATTTGGGATGATATAATTGTATTTGGAATGATATATTACTTTCAGGAAGCAAAAGATTGTAAAGCCTGGCTTTGACATGCTTGTGTAGCAGTAGGTTGCTGTGCTGCACACACTTCTGGCAATGATAATGTGAATGTATTCAGAGAGCATGAGACAGATTTCAATTCGCTGCACTCCTGATGCCATCTACATCCTGCAGGCAAAACTGCTGGATAAGAAGTTGGCTTAAGATGATGTTTTATAGCCAGAAATTCAGTTCTAACATATACTTTTCTCCTACTTTGTTGCACTTGACAATGGGTGGTTTTTACTGAACATGAAGTTTTCTGCTGTTGACTTTGTTTGCGGATTTCTGTGGACTGGGGTGTGTAATTTGGTCTTTCATTCAGATAAAATGCCCTGATTAGACCCACACAGTCCTGCTGCTCCTAAAGATATAGCAGCTATTTTATATGTGTTCAACTGCTGCAAGTTAATATGCAGATTTTTGAAATATTTTACAAACTCTCCTTTCTCCTGGGGAGCCTGACCTTAGCTATTGAGAGGAAAAAAAGTTACTTTATCCCAGGATCCTAGGATTTTAAGATCTTGTCCTATATTGTATACAGATGCTGAGAATAATATGTGTTGAAAGAACTGAGGCTTAGGGCATGGTATCTGTGATAAAATTGCCTGTCCTTTTCAAAGCAGAGGTCACCCTTTAGCCTGTCTTCTCTGTGAGGCCAACTCTTGCCTCTCTGGGAAAATCTGAGAAAGCAAACAGTGTGTGTGATTGTGCTGCAGCATGCCCTGAAGCTCAGTGAGCCAGCCTCTGTCAAATTACGGCTTCATTTGACTTTCAAATTTGAAAATCCATTATGAAAACCTCCTGTTGCCATCTAAGTGTCGATAGTGAAAATGAAGTCTGGCCTGCTGCATTCTTTGTTACAAATTCCCTATTTTTTGGCTAAACCGTGGATTCTCTCTGTGTCAGAGAGATTTTTCTCCACCCAAATCCCTGATGTCTGTATGAAAACAGTGAAGGAGTTTTGTTTTTGGTCTTTCTCAAACTGTCATCCTTTCTGGTGTGGAAGGGGAGCAGGGAGAGATGACTTTCAAGGGGACTGAGAGGTGGTGAGGAGAAGGGTTCTCTGTGGTCTTCTGGTTACTCAGCTGGAGAAGATGTAGCTTTCGGTAGCATCTTGGAGCTTAGTGTAAAAACCTCCAGAGAGAAATGTAATAGTCTAAAATTAAGTCTAAAAGTGTATATTGGTCTTTAGAGCACAAATGGCCTTACCTCAATCCTGAGATTCTCAAAATACTTGCGGATGAGAAAAACACAACTGCAAGTTTAAAACAAGTTAATTTAGGTTTGCAGCTAAAGGGCCAGCAATTCCTTAAAAAGTGCTTCTATCAATACCTATTAGTATTTTCCAGCAAAACCTATGAGTGTGTCATTATTTCTCACTGTAAGGACATGCTTTTGGGAGGGAAGCAGCGAAGGGCTCTGTGTGTGTGCTGTAGGGAGCGAGCAGACAGCTCAGGAGGATGAGAAGGAGCCAGGCAGTGAGATACCTTGGATGTGTAGGAGTGGAACCCGAAAAGGAGCAGCCAGCAAGTACCAGCTGCAGTGTGTAGCATCTACAGGGCAGGAGCCTGGCTCAGCCAGATGCAAACAGTGGTTAGGAGGGACCAGAACAAGAATGCAAAAAGCATTCTTCGTTACCTCCCTCTGAGAAGGGAGGTAATGCCTGTCACGTCAAGTGGGGTTTTGTTTCTTTTGGATATGTCTGTTCTGTTCCTACCTCCTACTTGGAGAGCTACTCCAAGGTATCTTGGAAGCAAAGTCTTTGTCACTCTGATTTTTATCTCCTTGAGTCCCTTTGAACCCCACTGTCCTCCAAATAAAATTGAGAATGAATGTAGTGTTGAGGACAGATGTGTAAGCAGAGACAGAAAAGTCACTTGAATGTGTCTGGCATGGAGCAAAAGATGCTTTTGGGTTTTGTGTGTATAGTCTTGATTCGTTTGTCTTCTGTATGGTTGTTGGAACTTCATGAATCATATTAATGCCGTCACTGAACTTCTTTCAGCCTTAGATGTCCCAGACCTAACTAATACTTTGTTATTTTTAAACTAGTATTTGGAAGGACAACATACACTGCAGATAATTATAGTGAAAATAAAACATACTGCAAAAAATGTCTCCAAAACCCAAAGTGGTTGCAGACAGACGTGACCAGTAATAGTATACATGTATTTAAAATGTGCTGCATGCTTACAGACAAAGAGTTGTGGGCAAGAAGTAGAGAAGGATTGTTGGGTTTGGAAAACCTCTGTAAAAGACCCACTGCTTATGAAATTGGTGTGGACATAGGCTAGAGAAATATGGGAAGCATGGAAGATGTGATTATAAAGTGGGAATTGTGTCAGTAAAGGAAGTGACAGCAGTATCTCACTTAATAAGAATACAGAACAGACAATTGCTGACAGCAAAGTGAGCAGGAACACAAGTTTATCCACAAACAAGTAATGTGCATTCAGTTAGAGCAGATTGTGGAAATACAACCCTGAAGTAGTTCCCTTCCT
Organism: Manacus candei; assembly: GCF_025592945.1. Lineage (NCBI taxonomy): Eukaryota > Metazoa > Chordata > Aves > Passeriformes > Pipridae > Manacus > Manacus candei. The sequence continues at coordinate 21,220,922 of NW_026138053.1, forward strand.
TTGGGAAATAACCGAAGTTCAATAATGCATTAATAACACTTTAATTATGCCAGATAATAGCGCATCTCTCTTTAGCGATAGCATGATATTCATGGAAGAAAAGTTTGCTCAGATTATTCTGAACATTTCCTATAAGGGAATGATGGGCTCTTGCTTATGATCTGTAGCAGTATTTAATTATGGGATCGATGCTGACTGAGCCTTAACTGTATAAAGACAGAAATTATACCTTTCAGCTCTGGAACTGCAGCAGCCAGTAAGGAATTGATTTGCATTTGGTAGGAATGAGCTGCATGAAAACAAATGACCTTCATGATATTTGATTTGCCTTGAATGATAGTATACACAGAGAGCACTTTGAAATACTGCTGCTTGCTTTCTCAGTTGCACTTCACACTTTCACAGCTTCAGAAGTAAAATGTGAAGAATTGAGATGTTTTTGGTTTCATTAGGTAGTGGTTTTGTCCACAATAGAAATCCTACCTTTTAGCAAATGTTAATCATTATAGTATTACATTTGAGACCATTATTTAAAATCTTAGGCACACTTTTAGAGTTAATTCTGGTCAGATTAAGTTATTTGCTTCCAGTTTGAATTAATCCTTTTGCCAGATTTTTAGCTGGACAGCACACAAAGCTTTTTTTTATGGAGTAAGAGCCCAGGTGTTATGAGTGTGTGCAGATTATCATCTCCTCCCACTGGACCAAACAGAACACTCGTGGCTTCCAGGTTTTATTTTTAAATCACTTACACTCCTAAGACAAGAAGTGCGATAAAATTAACGGTACATTTTTATCTTTTAGCTGGCTTTGAATCTTGTAACTGGCTTTAAAACTGCGTGAAAGTGGAACATAAAACTTGTTTTCTGGGACTCCTGGTTGCTTGTGGCCTATCTACTGGGCTGGCTAATGGAAAGGCAGAGTAGCAGCTGCAGAAATTCACTGGCTTCTCATAAAGGGCTGAGAAACGTTAGGAGACACTTGGGCATGTAAATCTCCTCTCTATAAATACTAGAAAGCAGAAAGACCTTTTTCTCAGAATACAGTTTTTATTTCTTCCCTGTGTTTTATCACTGTATTGGGATGGGTCTGTTGCAGAACAGTATGGCTAAATGCTCTTTTAGAGAATCCTATATAGATGTGTTCTACCTGTATCCATAGCAGCTTCTCACCATTTAATTATTTTAAAATATACTTCCATACCAGCTCCCAGTAGGGTGAACCTCTGTTTTTGATAGTTGAAGGAGAGATACGGGTCTGAGAATGAGCTCATTTTGCTTCATGCCTGTTATGGCTTGTTCCTCACCATGTACTTGGATGAACTCCAGTTTTGCCAGCATAGTTGATAGAAACTGTCCAGCTTTGGGTTAGTGATTAAGAATCTGGAATATGATGAGCTAAGCAGAGGGATCTTTCAGTCTGGAAACCACTGTTCAGGAAATCCTCTTTGTGTTTTGATTGCAAATGCTAAAGTGTGCATGTGAATAATTCTGGCACTTGAAAATACTTCTGTCAAGACAAGGCAAAGCTGTGCAGGAGGGGCACATGCACAACTCTCAAACAGCGTGTGCACCATGAGGGTGCAGGGTAGAAATGGCCTATCTGTTAAATCCCATGGGCCACTGCCCTTGGAGTTGAGTTGGCAAAGTGCCATGAAGCATTGCATTGCAGCAGTGACTATTACTGTTCCTTGGTTTTCTTGACTGTCTGACGTGTCAGCTACCTCAAAGAGGTGTTATATCCAATATGAGGAAAGTGGTCTGAGCTGTGCTCAGAGAGCTTACTGTGTGCGAGGAAGGTACACAGACCTTCTGCTCTTGATCTAAGTCCTGCCAGGCTCCTGTGTCTTAAGCAATGCTCTCTTCTGAGACTCTAGAAGTGGACATTCCCAAGCCATTCTTCAGTGTGGAGATTCCTGGGTTGAGTCACTTGTTAACATCTGGGAGGCCCTTTTTTAATCTCCTTTCTAGGAAACCAGCATGGAGCTCTTCTCCTTTTTCAGAACAGTCCTGAGCACTCGGACCTGGTGTTTTTCATCAGGATCCAGGAACTCAGTAGGTAATCACTGGGCAGGTGATTACTGGAAAATGAGACTGAAAAGGAACCATTTTGCTGTCTCGGGTAGTCTGGGACCAGCATCTGTGGAAGGACATCTCCTTAACATCAGGGAAATAACACTGTGGGTTTCTCTTTTCTTTTGCTAACCCATCTGTTTGGTATTTGCTAACCAGCTGTAAGCTCTAACTCTCCAGCAGGCAGCAGAGGTGCTGCATACAATCTAGGCATGAAGTTTCCTATCTTCTCAGTTTCCGAAGTGCCAGCATAGAGAAACGTGTACAAAAATGAAACAGGACATAAACATGCTGTCATTTGGAGAAAAGGGACAGATGCAGCGGTTTTCTGAGTGTAAAATTTTAACAAAGGCAGTTAACTGCAGCTCTAGGAGAATAAGAAAGTGTAAAGAGCTACATTTACACAAGCAGAAAGAAACTCTTTAGATTCGTGCTAAACACAGGTGTGGTACTACAAATGCTAAGAAAAAAAGGGTGTGAAGCCAGCTGAGTAAACTGCAATGTTGTGACAGGGTATTTCCATTTCAGTGTAGAGTTGGCTAGTGTGGGTTTGGTATGGCAGCCCAGGAAGAGGATATTACCCACAGCATGTGACTTGTCAAAAGGATGTAACAAATGTGCGTATAAGTGTGTGTGTACTTCAGTCTCATTATCTTGCACACATGTGTCTGCAATCAGGAGAGTACAGCTGCAAACCTTGCCAGAGAGAACAACCTGATGTCCTTTAAGTTCCTAAATAGTTAGCATTTAATTCCCTACAGCACTCCCTTCCCTCCTCTACTCCCCTGGCAGTTATAACCATCACCGTCCTGCAGAGTAGAATGTCTTTACATGGATCAAAACTGGCAGTCCTTATGACTTATACAGTCTCTCCAAATCTCGGTGGCTGATTTAAAAATTTACCTGTTTGCTCGTAGAAGTTGCTTCCAGTACCTTAATTCTCATAGGAAAATAGACATCTAAGAACAAGACTGGTGTGGATTAAAAGAAGGAAAATAAACCCAGAACCCTGTACCTTGGCAGTAGTACCTTCTGTCTGATTCTGTTACAGGTCACTTCTATCTGCTTGCGGTGCTTTTTCTGTTTGAAAATGTCCTGACAAAGCCTTGATGCAGCTGCTTTGGCCTGCATAAAGTTACAGTGTTGAATCTGGCCCATCAAATGATGTGTTGCTGTGCTCCTTGTCTGCATTTTCCTCCCAGTAAAGGCATGTGCAGTTGTTACAGGGCTGTGTGTGCTTACAAACAGATTTCTGTGGGATCAGAGGGAGAGGGGGAAATGATTTGGAGCTCAGGGACTGCCTGGAGTTCATGTTGCCTTTGTGCAGGTCAAGGGTAGCTCTGCAGAGCAAGGAGAGGTTCAGAGGGCAAGAGGGAATGAAAATGAAAGGAAGCACATCCAACAGGATGAAGTAGCCTCAGGCTCTTGCTCTTCTGTAAACCTGCACATTGAAGACCTGATGAGATATTTTCATTGATGAATTTGGGTAATAAATAGTGACTACACATATTAAACTGGCTAATGGCAAGCTGATTGGCCCTCCAGCTGTGTTGGAGGAGAGGATTAGGATTGGAGCCTGCAGGGCATCTGATATTTTGCAGAAATTGTGGTGAGTCCAGAATGTTCAATTTTTTTTTTTTGATAGAATTAAAACCAGTACAGTAGTAAGAAAAGATGGGAGGGCTCATATGGGAGCATAGTTTGGGTGATTAAAAAAGTTCCCATGCAACTGATGCTATCCACAGAGTAAAATCAGTTCTTTTGCCATATTATTTTTATCCTCAGTGTCTAAGAGTACACTGATGTACTTACTCATCTAAAAACTTCCATGCATCATTCTTCACATCTTTATCCTAGGATTAGAATTCCAGCAGAGCCTTTCTTTGACCTGAAAGTCCTCTGTATTTTGAAATAATAAAGCTGGAAGCTCCAGTGGCTTGGTGAAATGTTGTCAACGAGGCGTTTCATTTTTAAACCTCATATTTATGAAAACGGAGCTTCTGCGGTTCTCTGATATGGTTGCAGGATGTTTGCAGAAAATGTTGAAATCAGCTTGAGACTTCTTGTTTCATAAGCAAAATACACACAATTAGAATACTTGGAGGCAAAAGCATTTATTGCAGTTCTAGATGTTAGTGGCACATGTCAAGTGAGAAGTGCACAGATAAAGGCAGAGAACTGCACCCATTCGTTACTGGTTGGTCTCACCAGCACCATCTCCCTGTACACCAGAGTTTCTAAATAATCTTTAATGAAAAGGATTTTGTAAAAATCCACTAACAGTCTTCTGCAGTATTGCCATTTTGGTTTTTACTTGCTAACAATTGCAAGATTCTGAATCCTCACAGAATCACAGGAGTGTTTGTTAGAGGGACCTCTGCAGGGCTCTAGTCCAAAGCAGGACCATTGTCAGCACTAGATCAGATCAGCTGTGGCTTGGTCTAGCTGAGTCTTGGGACATTCCAAGGATTGGGAGACCCTGTACCTCTGTGGTGACCCACAGCAAGGCTGCACTGCCAGGCAGGGGAAGAATCCAAATGTCCCAGTCCACCACACGTTGCTGGGGCACCTTGGCACGTCATCCAGCACTGCAGAGTTTGGCTCCATTGTCTCTCTAACTCCCTTCTGGTGGTTGTAGGTTGCTCCTAGATTGACCCCCTTGTCTCCTCTTCAACAGACTGAACCAACCCAGCTCCCTTCAGCTCTCTTCACAGACCACGTGCCCCTGACCATCTTGGTAGCCTCTGCTGGCCTCTTTCCAGTTTCCCCACATCCATCTTTGCCCAGGAGAAGAGAAGGGAACCCAAAACTTTGCATCCTACTTTAGTTATGTCTCACCAATGCTGGAAGGAGGTGACAGAATTTCCTCAGTGGCCTGGTCACACTCCCCAAATTTGGCTTAGGTTTGCTTAATTTGTGGTGTTCCTCTAATACTTACAGTTTTCTTCCTTAACTTCTTTGCATCTGGGTTTTGTTCTTAAATCATTTCACAGGTTACTGTTGCTGCTTTATGGAATACCAGGCACCACAAATTCTCAAGCACCACATGTGAGGCTCCTTCTCCGCTTAATGGGGGCAGAAAAGCTCTTCTCAATTTTTCCCACCTATCCCAAACACCTACCATTGCATGGTCTGAATTTTCTTCCGGCGGTGCCTCTCCTTCCGTGGCTTTTAAAGGGAGCCTAGACAGCTCTGTCAGACAGCTAAAGCTGGAAAAAATTAATCTCACCCTAAGTGGGGAGATGAAAGGCTTCTATTTGCTGGAGCTGTTATGTTTAAATGTGGTTGAGCACTGGCAAGTACTGATAGAAGAAAACATATTGCTCTCCAGGATGAGAGACAGGCCCAGCCTGAGAGCTATAGCCTGATGTGTCTTTTGAGTAGCGTGCAAGGAAGCATCTCTCTACATTTTTATCTTCCCAAAGCTGACCTTTCACTCTCTCTAATCTAATCTGGTGCCTGTGATCTTGCTAATTCAATTGCCGTTGCAGACAGACACTCACGTGCACGCTCATGAGATGGACAAGGAGTGTTCTTGAACCAGTTTATATCCCTTTATCATTTATCAGTCAGTCTTCAGACCAGGATCCAAGTAATCCATTGTCACAAGAGAAGGCTTTTTCTAAGGAAACTGCAGTTTTGATCACAATAAGTGCATACTGCTTTGCCTTCATCACATTGCTGTAAGTTTTGGGGGGTTATGTGAGTTCCCACAGCACTGTAGTACTCTCACAGTGTTCAAAATTGGATGATTTTTTTTCTCTTCCCTAGATACGTGAGCAGATTCCAGCATTTTTTACGGGTGAAGACCAGTGAGTCATTTAAATGGTTTACCACCACCAGAAGGGAGGGTTCCTGTGGTCCAAGTGGGTCCTTGGTTGTGCATACTCTTGTCAGATCCCTCCTGGAGCCATTTTATTGTGTTGGTGGGAAAACAGTCAGAAGAGTTCAGAGGACTCTTAGGAGAGTCTGACAATTGCCAGAGGCTGGTAAAGAAGGTGCCAGGGCTGAGGGAAGGAGAAGGAACCCTCCTGTTTCAGGTGGCCACCTGTAGGCTATGCCCAGCCATTCTGAAGTGCACTTAATGTAGGTTGGGGGTGATTAAGGAAGAATCCTCAACATCAGGCATCCAAAATCCTTTTTGCTACCAAATGTGAGTTAATCATATTCCTTATGTATGCTTCTAAGACCATTTTCCATCAGATTGTTTTCTTGTTTTGGCTTAAGGGGTTTTTTTAGGGGAAAATGTCAAATGTTTATAGTCCTTTTTCCCTCATAAAATGAAGTCTGTTTCTAAAATGGATTTACGTGTTCCTCAGCAGCACTAGAAATTCAAACAGAGCAGACGTTTGGCAAAAAAACTGGACGCAGAATTAAGATTTAGAAGTGAAACTTAGCTACAAATATGGAGAAGGAAGTTCATCAGGATGGGGTAAATATGAGTTCTGCAAAGCAGCAGGCAAAAAAATGAAAGGAAACTTCATGTTCATACTCTCTTAACTGAGATTATTAGTAACAGAGGCAATAACTTCTTTAACATTATTATACTGAATATCTCTTTAATTAGAAGAAACTATTAATAGTTGATGAATCCTTAGCCATACAGATGTCCTGGGTTCTGCAGAATGAGAAACATCTTTCCAACAATTATCTATAATGGAATACACATTGCACAGATTAAAACACTGCTGTCAAATTTGGATTCGGCCCACTGCATCTTAATATTAAAATCTTGTAGTCTGTGAACAGGCATTTTGGGAAAAACAGAAGGCAGCTTGGATTTGGAGCCCCAGCCACGGCCTGAGTGTGCCAGACCACCGTCCAGCCTTCGGCAGCCCAGGAACTTTGCCTGTCCCTGCTGCCAAGGTGTACAGAGACCCACCCAGGTCTGAGCTGAAGTCATTGCAGAGCTCTGGGTAAATCTGGGGCACTCAGGCAAAGATGCAACCCCACTGCTGACTGAGAAGAGTATTTATTTCCGTGTTACCTGGTTGTGTTTCTTTCCTTATCTCTCACGTTGCCTTATTCTTTGTGTTTGACGGTGCCGTTTGCATTGTGGAAATTGTATTTATATGAAGGTAGGCTTTTGTTCAACATTGGCATAGTGTGGAAGGAAGGGGAAACCATTTTCTGTAATGAAATCAGAGGAGGGGAAAATGGCAGATCAGTAGAGAAGGAAGAGCACTCATTTCTTTAGGTTCCATAGGAAGGTGATTTTATTGCCACTTTACCCAACGGGTACTGACAATGCAAATGAGACCTAAATTTTTAAAACCGGGTCAAAGCAGTTTGCTGAAAGTACTGCTTGTATTTATATAACACCTTTCTTCCTGTGTCCTAAAACATCATTTATTGGCACTGCTTGAGAGGTGATTACCTCCATCTCAGTGAAGAGGAATTCACCTCATAGAGGTTAAGAGATATATTCAGCTATCTTGAACATATCAGGCTAAAGGATGGGGGGCAGGAGGAGATCTCCAGGAACTTAACTCAAGGTCAGTTGCTTTTCCCAAGAAGTTGAGGAATAACAAACATTTCTAACACAGACTTTCCACTCCTCTGATGTATGTCTGTGTAACTGATTCAACTTCCACAATTAGGAAAAATTTGTTGCTAATTTCCTGTACATCTGCTGTGCTCTCAGAAGCAGCATCTCTCTGGGTGCAGATGAAAATCAAGCTGCCACTGTCTGCTCTTGGGCAGTGCCATGGTTTAACCCTATCCAGTAACTAAGTAGCACACAGGCCCTTGCTCACCCCCTGTCTCCTCACGGGTGGGGAGGAGAAGTAGGAAAGAAAAGTAAACCTTGATGGTTGAGATAAGAACAGTTTAATAATTGAAATAAAATAAATATGATGATAAAAATAGTAATAATTGTAATGAAAAGGGGAAAGAGAGAAGGGGGAAACACGTGATGTAGATTAAATTGCTCACCACCTGCTGACCAATGCCCAGCCTGTCCCTGAGCAGCGATCGGTGGTTCTTGGCCAACTCTGCACAGTTTATGTACTGAACATGACATCCTGTGGTATGGAATATCCCTTTGGCTAGTTCAGGTCAGCCGTGCAGGCTCCCAGTTCTTGTGCACCTGCCCGCTGGCAGAGCATGGGAAACTGAAAAGGCCTTGATTTAGGGTAAGCACTACTTAGCAACAGCCAAAACATCGGTGTGTTGTCCACATTATTCTTATATAGATTGGAAACAGAGCACTGTACCAGCTACTGAGAAGAAAATTAACTCTATCCCAGCTGAAACCAGGGCAGGCAGGCAAGAACAAACAGCAGCAAGCTGGGAGAATAGAGAGGAGCACCCTGAGTTTGGCTCTCACTAATTTTGGCCTAGAATTTAACTCAGACTATTGCTTTATTCTCTCCTTTTGTTAGCCTTGCTTTCAGTTTATTTGTTTACCCTCCCCGGTGAATATATTGCCAACAAGTTGGCAACAGTCACAGATCAGTGGATGAATCAGGAAAAGGAGAAAGTCACAGTGGCTGTGAGATGTAAGCTGCAGTTGTCCTTTTATTCTCTCAAAGCAGATCTAAATCCAGTACCCGATGTCCTGGCTGCAAAGGACATGTATGTTTTTTGCAGACACTAAAATATGTTTTAAGTTAAATCCCATGCGTTCAAGTAAAGAATGCATCTGCTCACATTAAGTATTTGGGCTAATGAACAGTTTGGTTTCACTGTGCAGTATGATGGATGATGATTTTCAAATAATTGTCAGCTTCTGTAAAATGGAGTTTTGCAGTCTGGTAGTATTTTTATCCAAAACTTTAAATGTACGTGCACCTGTGCACCAGTAATAAATATAATTGTTCTTTGCATGGGAACATGTTTTGAATCCACTTAATGAAAGTTGCCCTTCAGACTAAATCCTGCATCTTAAGATGATGAGTCCGATGCAGCAACAACTGCAGGTGATCTACTTCTTGGCTTGCAGCTGTCTTACATAGGGGGGATTGAATGAGAGATTTAAACAAATTATTTCTATTGCTGCAGAAGGCAAGAAGACAGTAATTTCATACCATGGCTGGATCTTGTGCCAGATGTGTTGCAGGATTGAACACACACTGGGATCAAATTGACTTCAATGAGTTTGAAGTCTTGACTCTACTTAGTTGTTTCTGGTTAGGATTTTAAAGTTCTCTTGTGTTCCCAGCTACCTGCATGTGTGGGCATTTTTGCTCTGCAAGAAAGGATGCTTTCTTCAGCTTTGAAATGAAATTGTTCTGCCAGGAGCGCGTTCAGTCACAGACTGTATGACCTTTCAGGGACTTGTGTAGCTGTTCCTAAATGCTTCTCGTGTGTATGTAGCCCTGATTGCTATCAACATCTTTCTCAAACCGTCTTTTTGTGAGAGGTTAAGGTAGTGAGACCAGGCAGAGGTAAGCTAGAAATATAATCTTGACAGACTTCCAGATTTGAGACCAGGTCCCTATGGATCTTGGAAATGCTGGTTAGAAGAGCCCTCAGGTCCATCCTCCTGTGTGAAGGAAGGCTGTTGCTGACACTGCGTGAGGTTGGCTGTGGCGTTGTCATTGTGGCCCTGAAGACCTCTAAGTATGGAGATCTCACCACAAAGTGAGATCAAAGTGTTCTACTGCTTCACTGTCCTTTGAACTCAGTTGGAAGAGAAAGCAGAGGACAGCTGTATTAGCAAATGGGTTTTGAACCGCAGTGTTATGTTGATCCAGCATTTGGAGAAAGCCTGGCATAAATTTATTTTTACCCATCCAGCTTCTCTTTTATGGAGAATCTGATCTAGAGAGAACATGTTCCACTGTAAGGAGCGTGCCCATGAAACTTCATCATTTTTGTGCCCTGGTTGGTTCTGTGCTGGTCTGACAGGGCTGCAAAAGCAGAACAGCAGAAAAAAAAAGATGTTCACTTGTAATAACATTCCCCAATTTGGTTTGTGTTGTATGTGCTCTTTTGGGGCAGAGTCTCCAGCTGGACAATAATTCTGGGAATCCAGGATTTGTCTTCTGTAGAAGACCTGAGGTCTTGCAGGCAAATATAGAAACTTTGGGTTAATGTTTTGTGAGAGAAGCAAAGAATCTGGATTATATCCTTTTTGGTTTTACTGGACCGTATTCACATGCCCTACCTAAATTACATGTTTTTGCAATTACAGATTGCAGTTGCAAAACTAATAGCCTGCAGATGCTATGCAAAGCCAGAGCTCTGCTGCAGTGAATTAGAGAAGGAGGGGAATTTCTTTTTATGGGTAGTAGTAATAAAACAATTAATTCCTTTTGGGTCTTACAACTTTGTAAAATCTGCAAAGATAATTGACAGACTCAGCTTGGAGTTACAGATGAACATGCATTTCTGTGCTTATATAGCCCCTGGGAAGGACAGAAAATGGCAGAGAAACATAATTTTCAAATAATTTGGAGCAAACTTTTTTTAATTTTATGATGCTGGTTTTGTTGAGAGACCCTTTAGAAGAAAATCTGATCCTTATCAAATGTAATAGGAGGAACTTTTTCACCAGTACAAGCTGGGATTTTTTTTTTCCTTCAGAGAGGCTCCAAACTGAGTTAGCTATTCACACAGACATACCTTTTCCAGTTTGTTTTGAAACTCAGCTAATTTCCACAAGTAACACACACACACACACACACACACACACACAAATTTTCAAAGCATTTTCAAGTCCTTAAAAACCTTCCTATATGATTTTAACCAAAACAGTTTACTTAAACAGAGAATTCTGTTTCTCACATCCTCTTACTTCGCATTTAGGAATTTTTTTTTAATCTGCTGCCAAACCAAAATTACATCATAGCAAATGCATGCATTGTTCTTTACTGTCAGGCCGGCAAAGCAGTTCTGCAGACAAGCCTAATTGGCTGGATTTCTGTCCAGTCTCTGTCTTGTGCCCTCCTTGTTCACATGGCCTTTCTTTTTCTTTCCTATACAAATCAAAAAAGACAAAACTACAAGGAAGCTTATGGTAGAAATAAAGTCCTAATCAGGTGCCTTTACCTCATCCTCCCTTGCATTTAAACTCTCTTTGCCATGCCTCAGTAACGTTTGCACATGCAAGCTTCTGTAATTTCCTGGAGCATTCCTTATCCACTGGGGAAGGATGATGGTGTTTCATGCCTCTAATTTAGGATGTGTTGCAAGTCAAAAGTGGTATTCAAAAAGCTTGGATAGAAATGAGACAGGTTCATCTTGGGTAATTCCAGAAGGAGGGATTTGCAGAGGAATGGGGAGCTTGAGAAGACCTGGTAATTTTGCAGCTCTGGTGTCACTTTGTTAACAGGATGTTTTAGCTGGAGAGGTGGTTGTTGGGCCAGTCTTCTGGAAGTGTGCTCATGTTGCAGTTCCTGAAGGGAGACAGGGTGCCTTCTCAGAGGCCACTGGGTAGAGTGTACTGTTTGGTTAATAGATACTAGTTAGCAGCATATTTCAGTGTTACCTTGAGGCATAACTTGTGTTTTGAATAAAGGGATTGTAAACCATGAAAATTGTAAATTTTAAACCTCAGAAAAACTGAGTATAACAACATTTTCCACCTTTATGTGGCATCTGCTTTACAGCTGCCTTTTGTGCACCTATATAACACTTTGCATTATACTCTGTTGTGTATTAGAAAGCTGTGTTGGTCTTTTCAAACCTTGGTGGTGTCATGAGGTACTCTTGCATTTTTATTCTTACTTTCTCCATTATAACCTTCATCTTCTGCCTTGAGGGAACTGAGTAACATACCAAATGAAACAAAGGGTGGCAAATTAATCTTGGAGGATGTGGGTTCAAACCAAGGAAAGGAATTCATACAATAGAAGTAGGCTTGTGGAACTTCTTGCCAGAATGCATTATAGATGCTCTAAATTTACATGTATTCAGGGGAGGACTGGGAAAGTTCATGGAAGAGAACTCTATTAATACCTGCTAAATATACAGAAGTCACATCTTTGTTAGAAAATCTGTAGAACTGTAACTGAAGAGTGGCTGGTGCTAGTTTCCATCTTAGCAAGATAAATTGGCTTTCCTTGGAGTCAGAGGAGGTCAGCATCAGCTCCCAGGAAGAAGCAGGAGTGCCCGGCCCAGGACAGGCAGGAAGAGGAAATCAGCAGCAACTACAACAGCAATAAAGCTTAATTTGCCTCCAGTCACTGTGAAGCAGGGACCTCTGCTTTTAGCCTGGAGAGATTTTTTTGTTCCAAAGTACAATCGTATGGTGGCTGTTGTTATATTCGGTATCTTTTGGAACTTAAGAGCTACCAGAGAGATGATCTGAATAAATGTCTAAGCCTGAGACACTTGCACTCCATTTGAAAATCTAAACTAGTCACTTTAATCTCACCTCTGCTTTTTAGGTTCCTTCTAGCCTCTAAGGAAATGTAACAAAAATTCAATCCCAAAGGAAAAGGAACAAAAAGTAGTTCTTGCTTTACTGATGTTTGCTGTCTCCATTTGTGAACTTCAGAGACACAGTTCCCAGCAGGTCTTTGTATCCTTAGTAGTCTCCATAACCTTTTTAGTTCTTAATCCAGGAGAGGTCCTTTGCTGCTGGTTCTCCTTTACACTGAGAAAACAATCCAAAACTGAGCCCTGCTCAGCATCAGTGCTGCTATTGCAGCAGAGAGTGGAGGAAACTCCTCCAAAGGAAGCTTGTGACAGAGTGAATTTTCCATTCCTCTGAGGTCTCTGGGATTTTCACAAGGCTCTCTGACTCACAGCGAGGTGCTTTCCAGTTAGTTTAGTTTTGGAGCCCGGACCATATCACATCTGGCAGTAGCACAGTTTACAATAAAAGGCACTAAAGACTTCTTCATTAAAAGGTCTCTCACATGGGAACTAAACTGGATAGCAACTCCCTCTTCTGCAGGGACAATGAGCAGAAAGTGTTCCAGAGTGCAGTTAGGTGTTATTTATAAAAATTTGTCTGAGAATGGCAGAAAGGTGTAGTCTTACACTACAGGACATTGTACTGAATGTGGGATTGAGGTATTTCTGGTAAAACACTTAAATAAAAAACATATCTCATCACTTCATTGCTGTGTGCAAAGTATAGGCTGTAAAAACCACCTGTGCACAGAAACACTGTGATTGGAACAGCATCAGGGTGAAAAGGAACACTTTTGGCAAAAGTAAAAGCACTATTCCCACCACTTTTTGGAGGTTTCTTGTTATGGGACAATCTTCCCCTCCTGCCCCATCCCTCAAAACAGGCTTAAAACATATAAAAGTAATTAAATTCTATGATTAGGAGTTGGGAGTTGAATTCTCAAGTACAGACTCTCTTCTTTAAGTATGCTGCAAAATCAAACTGTATTAATGTATGCTAGCTAACCTCAAGTTTAATATATGTAGAACTGGTACACTTTCAAATTAAGTTAAATGGTTATTGTGAAACCAAAAGTAGTAAAGCTACTGGAGCCTCCCAGGGTGGGCTGTCAAGAGCTGGTGCAGAGAGGCTGAGACCTTGTGAAATTTTATTGTGGGTTTTCTGCGGATTCCTTGCTGTCGTTATCCCATCTCTGACCTGCTCCCATACTCATCTTTGCCTGTCATGGATTCCCTGTAAGGATCCATGATGAGGTGAGTAAATCTGCTTGGATTTATAAGGTCTACCTTAAAAAACCAACCAAACAAAAAACCCCACACGTCAACTTTAAAAACAAGGCAAAGTTCATGGTATAATGAGAAGTGTGGTGGCTATGAGTCACAGTTTGTGTAGAGGTGTTAACTGGTTTCCTCTCTTTTTTCTTCTCTTAAAACCATCCCCATGCTTTTCAGATATAAGGGTCAGACTGAAATGGTTTCAGAGGCACCCTCCCCTCCCCTCTGCAGTCTCTGCCCCATTTAATATCCACTGATAGTGAAGGCAATGTTGCAGCAACTTCAGCATTTTCAGATGGACCAGTGTTGTATCCAGTGTGGTGTAACCTCAGGACACCATATGGTTGCCATCACCCAAACAAATCAATAGTGAAATTATACAGCTATTTCCTCTACAAATTTGTAAACTTTCATACACATCCTCTTCGAACTGACAGAGGAAACCAGAAACAGATACTCCAAGGCCAGATTCCCGTTTACACCCTGATCTGTGCTGTGTGCATTGCAATTTCTCTTCCCTGGAGAACTGCCTCCTTTTGTGTCTGGAAAGCTACTGAAGTCCAGCTCTGGCTGTCCTGAGAATGAAGTTCCACCTTCAGAGGTACCACTTCCCATTTAGAAGCTGTGTGCCAAAGGCTGCAGTGCTGCTCAGGGCAGAGTCAATGGCCTCTGTAGGAGGTCAGGACAGACACATCACATCTCTGGCAACAATTATTTTGAAATTTTTAAAAAGTGTAAGACCTGTGGTTTATGAAAGATCTGTCAACCCAGGGGTTTAAAAAGTCCAGCTCCTCAGAGGATCTGTGTTCTTGAATCAGTCTCTGAAGTGGCATGCAACTTTTTGGGCCTGGGAAAGCACATTTTTGTTTCACATTCTTTGTTATGGCCGAAAACATGCCTCTGTAAAAGGTCCAGTGTCATCTCATTGACTTGAAAGCCCTGAAGATGTTCAGAAAAAATAAGTTGGAAAGACAGTACATGGATTTGATGCACAAATTTTTTTTATGACCAGAAAAAGCACTTGATTTCTATCTGCTTCATCTTGAGATCACTAGATGTGGTCAGGTGGTTAATAGATAAGCTGTTAGGCTGTCAGGAGGTGTTGAACACTACTAGAAGTACTGCTGTTAAAGAAAAATGGTACCCCCAAGAGCTTTGGGAAGCTGCCAGCGCTTCAGTGGGATGTGGGAAGCTCCTCAGCCTGTATTGGCAGCAGTTGTAATGTGGTCCCAGAATCACAGCATGAAGATTCAGGCTGGAAGAGATTGAGGCATGATTCCCTGGGAGACCTCTTAGTCATAAACAGAGATGAAAAATGCCCAGCTACAGTGTTTGTTTACTGTAAGAAGTCCTGTGAAGCTGCTGGACAGGGTGCCCTTTGGCATGCAGAGGCGCCTGGCTATCTGCCCCCATTGCTCTGGCAGTGCCTTTGTTGGTTGCAATATTCTAGCACGTAGCTGGTCTCCAAGGCAATGGTAAAGATCAAATCTCCTCGTCAAGGCAATTGCAAGAACACCACATTAAAGTTTTCCTTTGGTATTTTACTCCAGTCTCCTTGGAGCTTTTATTCCTGTAAAGGAACAAATGTCACTTGTTTTCACAAAGGTTGTCCTTAGTTGGTCAGAGGTGGATCTCTTAACAAAGAGCAGGGCTCATTTGGACCTCTTCACCAAGTCTCTGTGGGAAGTGAGGTAGGGGCTGTCTTACAGGAGTGGAGTCTTGGCTTCCACATGGATTACATCTGTACTTTTCAGGGTACATGCTCCAAACCACTGGGAAGGTCAGGCTTGGTTTGCCCTGCCATAGCATGACAAGCAGTGTTCACACTGGCAGATGTGATAAATGCACTGTAACAAAGGACATCTAAATCAAGTTACGTTAATTATTTTCTGGTCTTTCAATGCTTTTGCTCAAGACCTTAGAAAAGGCTTTTGAAAAATACTTATCCATACCTAAGCACAACAACTAAGAAGGTAAGAAAAATCTAGGGGAATTGATTTGACAGATAGTAACCTCTGGGAGAGGAGGAAAGACAGCTCATGCTGAGAGTGCAGAGCCTTGCAGGGCTGGAAATCTGTTCCTTTGTGTCCTGTGTCACTTGGGTATCCCTCAAATGCATGCACATTCACTCTAAACATTCCCCATAGCTCTGGTAATATTTTCCTCCATCATAGTCATACTGTGAGGATTAATTCCTTCATGTTTCTTTGAAATGGAGGAAGAGCTCAGCAGATTGCCTGCAGGGAGGTGCAGTAGTGCTCCCAGGGAGATGCCTGTAGCTGAGGGGACATGCATTGCAAAAGCCAAACCCAGCAATATTGCCAATTCTATTAATTTAAAAGCCAGGAGTCCAGCTTATGAAATGATGATAGTTTAAGAAACAAAATGAAATCAAAAAGATCCATGAACAGCATGTTTTTTCTCTATTTAATGCAACTTCATTGTATGCAGTGGTGATGTTTTATGTCCTTTAACTATGAGTTAGAAACAATTTTTTTGTTTTTCAAATGCAAGTTAAAATGCCCGTATATTTTCATGTATCTAGGTAGGAGGGACTTTAAGTACCAAACCACATGTCATGAGGGTCAGGCTGAAGCTACAGGAGCAGGCTGTATATTCTAGCACAGTAGAACAGGATTTCCATTGCCTTTTGCCTCTGGGGCTTAGAGATACATGAGGCTCCAAAGCTTAATCCCTGTTAGAGCCCTGATAACACTGATCTTATATGTAAGAAGCCTCAGAATCCTTATTGCAGTTCCATATGTTGGTGAGTCCAGAAGCTGATTAGCAGGCATTGAATTAGCCAGCAGACTAAAGATTCAGTCAGGAAATTCATTCTGTAGGGGTGCCTAATTTCTAAGTGTTTACAGCTCTGATTAACTATATTCTAATGATATTTCTGGATGTTTTGTGGTGACAATGACTTAGTAGATGTGATTATTAATCAGAAGTTTAGCAAGTAACGTCTTCATAATTTATCCCCACGAAAAATGTCCTTCAGTATTCCAACTTATTAAATTAAGGTAATGTATTTGTGGCTGGATTTTTAGTTTCTATGTCTGTATTTATCTATTTGTCCATCAGATATCTGACTTCAGTATCACTGAACTGTAGAGATGATCAAAAGCAAAATGAGAATGCTGAAACGGGGGTCTCATTTGAAATATTGTCTTTCCAGACTGATATTTTTCCAGTCATTCTACCAGAAGTCTCCATCATCTATTTAAATTGTCGTCTAAGTGCAACTCTTGGCCCAAGTCAAGGCCATCTGTTGTTGGGTAATAGTTGTGATTTATTCTGCTCCTGGGCCAGATGCTGACTTGCAAAATTTGCTTTTATTAATTTTCAGTTTTATACCATGTGTTAATATCATTTTAATTTTAGCATTTTAATTTTAGATTTTTTTTTTTGTCTAGTGTTTAAAATTAGGGATGAGTAACAGTATCACGCCCCTCTCTGGAATGCAATTCAGCATACTTGAGAACAGGATAGCACATTTTAGAAATACATTCAAACAACGTTTCTAAATGTCTGCTTTCTTCCTAATCAGTAATCTCTATGCTCATTTCTGTTGCATATAAATAATTAGGTATTGCTTTCAAATAAAAGTTTGGGACTCTTTGAAGATTTTTGGAGTTTGAGAATATTGTGGGTGGCTAACTGCAGTGAAAATATCTGTGATAGTCTGCAGCATAAACTTTGCTTTCAGTGTAGAATGAGGGTAGTTATGAAACTGCAAGTTTGGACTGACTGTCAGAAGGACACCCCTGCATATAAAAGATGAAGGTTATTAGGGAGATGGATAAATTTCCCTAATTCCAGATTTTAAAAAATGGCTCTTTGTAGATGGGCAGCTTCCAGACAGTCTGTGCTTCTTGCACAGTAACTCCTGGTAGCAGTTTGGTTTTAGAGCTAATTGGCTTTTTGTATGTCTGTCTTCTCCAGAGTTGGTGTTGAATCACTGAGGGGCTGTGCAGCAACTCCAAAGCACATTTGAATACAATTGTGAAGCCCTTTTGGTGGTTCTTAATACAATTTTTACATACAGTAAGTAAAAATGCCATTATAAGCAAAGCTAAGCCAGGATAAATTAATGCACCAATCTTCAGATAGGTTAGCAAAAAATAGTTTTTACTTGTAATGATTCTCAGGTGTGCAGTACTTCTATTTTGCTAAGTAATGATGGAGTGGACTCTCAGAAACATTGAAAAAGAAAAATAAAACAGTATAAGCATTTTTAAGCGATGCTAAAAATAGTCATCAAGTCATGACAAGGGCATTGTTACAAAATGCAGTTGTAGACATCTTATCTTTGGCCTGTTCCCTTGGGAACATTGGATTTCAAGAACGGTTTTTATGTAAAGTTCATTGTCGTACTGAATGTTGTCTTAATCTTAGTGGTTCAAAAGTGAAATGGGAATTACATGTGTGATCTGAGATTTATACCAGAGTGGTTTTATAATTTTGGTACCAAGATGTTTTTTACAGACATTCATTTAAGTAATGTTTTCTTCTCATGGTCAGCCATTTGGGTTTTGGGGGGGGGGAAATTTTTGATGGGAAAAAAAGAGAGTGGTATTTCTTCAATTCTGTGTCTACAGAATATCTTGATATGTTTAACACCTAACTGTGTGTAACTCAGTTCCCTGAATCTTACACATAACAATGTAGTGTTTAGATATTAAAATGGCAAAAGTACAGTTACCCTGACATTAATAAATCAATAACTGTGTCCTGAAGGAAGTCTGATTCAATCTACTGAAAAGATCACTTTGGCCAAAAGTATGAGATGTGTGTATGCCTGTTCTTACGTGGGAACATGGAATTTCATCCCATGAAATGGGATGGGCCCATCAAACTTGCTTCTGCTTTTTAATGATGTGTCTGGCTCTTGGAAAGCAAAAGGCAGATGTTCTGTTCTGGTTTTAGGGCAGTTACAAAAACCTCTTAATGAGTTGGTGTCCACATATTTGCGTGGTTACACCTGCCAGCTTTCATTTTTCTCAGGGACACTAGGAATGAATTGCTGGGATTGGGAGAAGGGCAAACACAGGGGCTGGGAAAATAAACCTTTCCATTAATTTTTGGAGACCTGGAAAAGGTACTTAGTGATTGACAGGTTTTCGTTTCACTTAGAGCCTGAGTTATAAATTTAAACTCAATTCGACAGTTATATAAATAACCATTTGTTCCTAATTACTAAGAGAGAGCAAATATACTTCCTTCACAATGCCCACTGCATGCTGAGACAGTGCAGTGAAGCAAAGTTCTGTCAGGGAATCTAAACTTTGAAAGATATGGGAAGCTTCCCTCATCCTTAGTAGTCTTTCTTTGGTCCAGCTAGATCAGCAAAGCACTATAATGTGGGAGATGCCTGGACTGGAGCTTTTAAGTTCTGTTGATAAGGGAAGAACCGTATTTTCCCTTGAGCAATTTGAATTTAGCAACAGCAAAAAAAAACAACCTGAAGAAAGGCTGCATTTTTCCTTGCAGGTCAGGTCTATATCCAGAGTGTTTCCTGCAGATGCAGCTTCCACAGCTCAAACCCAAGGTAGTTAGTTTGAGCGCTGCTGTCTTACGGCAGCACTCAGGCACCTCACAGTTGAGATATGATACTAAAGCACAGCTTTACCATCAAACTTCCCTGGGAGGTTTTGTCAGCAGAGCTCATATTTCACACCCCATCACAACTCTGACCAGTGAGTCCTACTGTGCAGTGCATGTGGTGCAGAGCTTGACAGAGACAGCAAGATGACTTAGAGTAAATGGCACTGCAGGTAAAACTCCAATTCAGCAAGGTCCTTTAACCACATGTTTAAATATTGTTGAGGTCAAGTTAAACTACTTTAATCATATATACGTAAGTACTCAGTTGAATGAGGGCTTAATAGTAGTTTCCATCTCTTTCCCCATGATCAAGGCTTTTTCATATTCCACTGCATGCAATAGAGATTTCTTCTTGGTTACACAGCATGAGCAATTGCTGTGACTTTTGGAAGACTTCCACAACGATATGAATTTTCTAAGCTGTTGTAAATAGTTCTATGTGGAATGCCTGTAACACAAAATGGAAAGGAATTTTCCCAGCTCTGTACTTTCAGAGTAGATTTAACACATCTTTTCCGCTGTTTTCCAGGACCACCTGTTATTGCCAGCCACCACACATAATAAGACCAGAAGGCCAAAGATGTCTATAGTGTTGCCAGCTGTAAACATCAATGGTAAGTCCAAAACATGAAAGAGAATGATAAGAGAACAATTTCAAAGAGATGTGCCTGGAGTGTGCATGGAAAGCAAACTTAGACCAAGTGTCTGTCATTATAGCTTTGCAAAAGAAGTGAAACAGGTCATTACTGGGCCTTAGTTGCCAGGGTCCCCTTTGAATCTGGAGTACTGGCAGATCACCAGTGCCTGGTCACCCAGACTATATATGGGACTTGGCCAGTGGTTCTGCAGTGTCTCATTCTGGCTCCTTCGAGAACAGAGGGGGTGCCATCCAGTCTTGATTTGTACACAGCTGGTTAAGGGTTACATGAACACGATTTAACTTCTCTGACTTGGTGGCTACAGAGATCCCATTGACCGTGGAGACTGTCCTCATCCTCTCATTTGTGTTCCTCCTACGCCTGCCTAGCAGGGCAAATTCCTTGGCCTTGCTAGTTTGTTAGGATGCTGACTGCCTTCCATCAGCTTCCTCAACTGTTTACCACTGTGTTATACAACACTCAGTGTGAGTGGGACCTCTCAGCACTGCATGGTCAAGATTAATAATCATCATGTTACAGTGCTGCAGGACAGCAGGGAAAACAGCTTTGCAGTGGGGCACAGGCTTATTAGTGCACAGAAATGTTCTTGATCCACATTTCAGTCCCACATGAGAGACAGGACATGGCCTGTGCAAATATATCGTTAATTCCTATGGTGAGGAACTGCCAATTTAAGACATGTTTGGGGCACGGGGTCACTGTCACAGTCATCAAATGCATTGTGAACCCTGTAACAGTATGAACTTTACTTTCTGAGTAACTCTGCACATAATGCTTTTTTAAAATGTCTGTGTTTTACAGTACATGAGAATCATAAACCCAAATGTTATTGTTAAATTGGAGCATGCCGAAAACATTATCTGATGATGCGAATTTCCATAAACTAAGGGGAAAAAAATGAGTTCAGACTTTCAGCATTTTGATAATTACACTTTCCCATACAGTACTGTCGAGTGTGATAATCTGTACAGCTGTCTTAGGGGAATTTTTATTAGACATATCAGAATTATTTTTGGCATTTATCTGCCTGAAACTCCCTTCTTATGTCTATTACAAAAATCCTTCTCTGGCTGAGCTGAATTATCACGTGCAAATGGGTACTTTGTCACTTGAAGTACAAATGCTATTTCTAAATAACAAAGTATTTCTTCTTGACAGTTTACTTTGTCTTGTTTTACTTGAAATAATTTTTCAGTTGTTGGAGTAAATATAATTTGGAAAATATGCATCAGAATCCAGTGACAAGTCTTATCCTTCATTTATTATTTCATTATTATGAAACATTGTGAAATATATTTTCTTGAGTTCTTTGGGATTTTTCTTTGGAACATCAGCATAATCCAGGAAATAAAAAAATGTCCAGGGATTTGGGCAGAGATGTCAAAACAGATGAGACACAAGGATAGCATTAAGTAAACAATGGTGTCAAACACTGATTCCTCTGTGACACCCAGCCAGGTATTAGGAACAAAACTATAAGATACACAAGAAACAGTTGGTAACTTGGCTTGATTTTCATTTGACTATTGGTAGATAACCTGAAGGAAACTATTTCCTAGAATGTTCTGTCTGGAGAAGAACCCATTTGTCTCCTTTGAGAATATTGTTTCTCCGCCCTATTCTCCCTCTGTAGGGACTGAGCATGTCCTGAACAAGCATCTGGAAGTTAGCTGTCAACAAGGCTTTCCTCCCAGCTGTCTTAAGTTCTTTTGAACCCACCTTAATTCTTTGTGCACCTGCAGAGAGTTGGCTGATAGAAAACCATGAGTCTCCTTGGGAGAAATTGGCAAAACTTTCACTGAAGGAACTTGTCCCCTCCTGCCTTTTCTTGTGCCTCAGCCAGATCTCTTTGCAAGAAGGGAAACCTTTTCTACTACAACTTCCTTGCCCTTCCTTTTTGCTGCCGCAGCCCTGGCAGAGGAGATGACAGGAATGCAAGTAAAACAGTCTTTTTTGTGAAACTTTTTCAGAACTTCATGACTTACTTTCTTCTGCAGGGTCTTTTTCTGTGTGCTAAAGTTTACTCATGAAACTGTTTCCAAACATGAAACAGTTGACAGTGCAGTTGAGAAGCAACCCTTTGAATTACTTGGACAGCCTTTTCCCATCAGGATACATTCTTTTCTGATCACACTTTGATTGCTCTAGTACTTTCTGAGCTCCACTAGAGACTCTGCCTTTAGCTGACTTGAGCCATTCTCACCACTGACAGAGAGCAAGTACGGACAAAGATCAGAAAGTAGAATGAGTTGTCAGCTCCTGTCCTTCATGGCTCTGCATGGAAGTTCATGACATGGTTCTGCAAGACTGGTCTGGCAGTTTTCACCAGTGTGCAAAGCAGAGTCAAGTTTACAGTCTGAAGAGGTTTCCTGTGAGAGAAGAGTTGGGGTGAGTCTGACCACTGACAGTCCTTGTGCTGTGCAGGTAGTGGCAGATCTTTGTAGTAGACACGTGCATGCACATGTGTGCAGTCAGTAAGATGGAAGTTGAGGAGAATGATATTGTACAAGGCAATAACAGCACATGATTAAATTTCAGGATAAAAACTTGATTTAAAGTATTCAGTTGCCGTATGTTGGGAAAGAGTAAAAATGGCCATTACTTGTAGTTTTCTACCACGTGCTTCTTCTCCCAGTCAACCTGAACCACCCATGCCCCTCTGCAAGCTTGAGGATAAGCTAGACAGATCCTCACTGAGGGCATCTGTGCAGGTGCACAGAAATATATTTGAATATTTAAATATATTTAGTGTGTTAACATATGTTAAATATGTTTAATGTAATTTTTTTTTAAGTATAGGAACTTGTTGCACGTTAGTACATGTTAATCCTCTCCCTCATACTCCCTGTTCCTTCCTCCCACCCTGTTCATAGCTCCTTTCCAAGCTTGCTGGGCCATCCCCCAATTCACAGTCAATACTTGCTGTCAGCTCCTCCATTTCTGCCTCCCTAGATGCTCTTGCAGCCCTTTACCCTTCTCCCATTTCCCTGCTGGCTGCTGTCCCGTGGCACAGCTCTGCCCTTGGCCCCTGCAGCCAGACATGCCCAATTCTGACCCACCTCTGCCCAACATCAGAGCCCCAGCATTTGTGGACACATGTAGTACTTGCAGAAAATCTGCCTGATGGTACCTAGGGACCTTACTGTTGGTAAGCCTGGAGGGAAAAAAGCAGAACTGTGGAGTCCTAGTCCCACTCTACATGGTTTTGGAGGCACCATTGGTCTGCCTTTCGGAGAAGTTATTCCAAGAAGAAATATCTTGCAGTTTCTCATGGGAATGAAAACCAACTGCAATTTACAGTTAAACTCCAGCTTTTATTTTCAAGCAAGCCATGTTTGTTATGCTGGATTGCAACTATTATTTTAGAAATCTAACTATGCACTAGAGACCATTTAAGTCTCCAGTAGGTTTCATTCCTAAATTTGCTTTTATTGTAATTCAGAATCTTGTTGGCTCATTACACCAATACCAAACTGACATATAGGCGGTGCCTTTCTTGAAGTTTAAGTGAAACCATCTGCCATTAGCCTTCTATTTATTTAACTGCTGTAAAAAATGCAGTGGGTTATGACATCGATCTTTGGGTCCAAATAATCTATAGAGTACAGCATAGCTAAACCATTCTTCCTACCCCAAGCACAAGCCTTTTTTTCCCTGCAGAATGCCTGCAGCTTTGCAGCACAGCACACCCCACACTCCTCTCTGCAGCACAGAGAAGTGAGAACATAAATAGAGCCATTCAGTGTTGGAGATTCCATTCAGCATTTGGCCCAAGAGCCCCTTCCATGAACGCATTTCCCCCTAGGATTAGGTGAGGTGCTCTCACAGCTTGCTCTTCCTCTTGGTAGGAGCAGCTGTAAATGTCTGTGCAGGTGTGTACTAACCAGTACAGACTTGTGTGTACTAACCAGGAGTACTGGTGGCCCTAGCAGCAGCAGAAAGACCATAAAGGCCTTTTTTCTTCTTGGGATCCTTATGCAAAACAGTTCCCCGAGTGGGAAAGTCCTTCCATCCTTTGCTCTCTCTAAATTGAAGATTGGTGTCTGCACTCTCAGCCAAACAAAAGTGAGAGACCTGATGGGAAAGCCCCTGGTGCAATCTGAGGCTCGTTTTCTTGGAATTGGCAACCATGACAGAGAGAGTTTAGAATTTTTTACAAATATTCTGGATAGATCCTCAGTCTAATGTAACCCAGCGGGGCTTGTCTTCAATCTGCCTTAGCTGTTTGTGTGCCTGACCTTCTATCACTTGTAGGTTTCTGGGTTCTTAAGGAGCCCTGTTCTTTTAAAGGATACATTTCGTCGTGAAATACAACATCAAAATAATCTTCTAAAGGCAGAAGTAGAATGGGATAGTGAGTTTTGCAAAGTCCATGTGCTCTATCGTGTTGGCCAACTTCTGATTGTGACCACTTCCCTCAGCTTCCCATGTTAGCATCCGTCATCCTACTGATGTAAAAGACTTCAAATGTGCTCTGAAATAACACACATTCTAATTAAAAAGGTGAATTGGTAAGTGGTAAGGCTTTTTGATCAAAACTGGAGTGATTTCTGACATCAAGCTGCGTGATTATTTGCATGCAGCTACAAAGAATGTTCTTTCAACTGACAGCCATGCACAAGCAACTCACAGATGTCCAAGGCTGGTAGCAAACTGTCTGTGAAAAATCCATAAGGCAAACAGAACCCACACGGGCTGAGAAGGAAAATAAAAACTAAAGCTCTTTGGGAAGTGACAATGTTCTGTAAGTTCCCATGTCTTGGGGTTGAATAAATAAAGTCTTCAGCTTCCTCTGCCTTTCAGGGTCAAGCAAACAAAGGATGCCATTTCAGTTTTTCAGAGCAAGAGGCAGAATTCCCAGTCAGTCATTGAGGAAGGTCTAAAACAATACATATCACTGACTGAACAGCAGCTGACTTCCCTCAAGGTTACTGTTTGATGTTTTGGGTAGCCTTCTCTCTCGCTTTGAATAGCCTCAGAGTGGTTTCCAGGAGGGCAATGGCCCCACCTATCTCTAGCTGTTGTTGGTTCATTCTTCTCCTTGTGCTTGAAAGCCAAGTCTTAGTGCCTGTGGCTCCCTCTCACAGCTGCTCTCCTTGTCCCCAGACTGAGAAGCTCATGCCACTCTAGCAGGCACAGAGGACACATCTCTCAGGTACAAAAGCATGATCGATAGAGATACTGCCCTCACTGTTTCTGCTTTTATATCCGGATTTAGCAGAAAATGCTGAGAACTCAGCACAGCCCTACAGGCTACAGTGCATGAGCAGAAAGCTCATTGTGTATGTGGAGTTACAGCCTATCTGTGAGATGAAAGAATGGTGGCTGCTAAGGTTTTGTAGGAAAGTCACTGACAGTCCTTCAAAGCAGCAAGTTCTCTGAACTAGGATGTAGGATGTACACCTGAGAATGTCTCCAATGCGGTAAGACCTTTTGAAATGTTTTGAAACTGCCACTCTTCTGCTTCTTGTGCTGTCAGCTGAGGAATAAAAGTAAATTGGTGAAGTCTGACCAGGGAAAAATCAGAGCCATAGTTAGCTCTTGGTTAGATGTCACTGCAACCGCCAGTCACTGAGCCTAGACTGAGAAAGAGAGAGAATCTTCTGCGTCCTGTATGCAGCATGTCAGGTTACTGTGGTTCTCCTGTTATTAGGATGAATTGCTAATGTCACAGATGTGTTTCTGCTCTCATGCTCATGTAAAGCTGTGCTGCAGAGGTCAGGATTGAAAGGATGGCAGAACATATTTTATTGAGGAATTTTAACGACAGATTTTAGTCATCTTGTAAGATGCTGCTATTCTTACTTCTGTTCTCTTTTAAAAGTGATGTAAAACTGCAGTTTGTCAAAACAGAATACTCCCACAAACTTTCCTGCATTTCTCTGAACATCAGAATTGATCATTGCCGAGACTGAACTTTAAATAGAAGTTTTCAACAGCATTTGTTGTCTTTGAGAGACTACTCTCCTCAGCCATTGTCTGTTAATATATGTTGTCTTTGACAGGAAGGAGAAGATTAAATTATTCAAAAAAGTATGAAAGAAATCATTCAAGAATCTGTGCACAAAAGTAATGGAATCTGTGTCACTTGAGTTCATGTTTATTTAGTTAGACAGGAAACGATCAAGAAATGAAATCATAAAGGCTTATTCCCTAATGACTTTTCATAACGAGCTGTTTACCTAAATTGCTAAATGAGTAATCTATTTTTATGCATTCAAAATAACAGGAAGGTTATTTCAGAGGATCTTCACTGTCTTTTTGCCCCTTAGTTAATATGAGAAAGAATATCTCTTGGGTTTTGATAGAGCAGGCCAAACCCCAGTGTGACTGGTCTTCCCTGTATAGTTAGGATAACTGCTACAGATGGCATTTCCTTGGGAACACACTGTTCATGAAGGGGGTAGAGAATTAGTCATAAATTAATTGGGCTTCATGCTTAGTATTTCCAGTGCCAGTGTTGAGCTCTTACACCAGATTGGTTTTTCCATATAAATGACGCATTTCTGTAAAATTCACAAAGTATCATTAAAAAGAAACCCGTGATGTAGGCTGGCAGTACTGATGCCAGCATGGAGTTGCAGAAGGAGCCAAGTTGGTTTGAACTGAGCGTGAACTGTCTTGCTGCAGAGACCCTGTCTCCTGGGTGTTTGTTATCCCTGGATGCTGATGCTCCTGTGGAGATATGCTCTCCCACCAGGCTTCAGAGAGCACTGTGCTGAGAGCTGTGCAGCGTATCCTAATTCTAGCCTTGAGCCCAGCCAGTCTGCCTTAATGTATTTTCAAATGTTGTAAATTCAAGATGATGTAATTCCTCTTAATGTGAAATTACAGGTGGCAAACACAGTTTTATGTTTGTGATGCATAGAACCAACTCTGGTAGCTCTTTATTTCTGCAGTGGTCTGAAACATAATTATCCATAATGAGTTCACCCTATAAAACCATGAAAAGCTGCAACAGAGCTGGGAGAGGAAGTTCACATTTATGAATTCTGTCTTGAGAACATCACTGGAGTAAACCTAGAGATTAGTGGAAGCACAGCAGTCCCAGACCGTCTGTTTCAGTGTTTGGGTTGCAGTCTCTAAGGATTTTGCTGCCAGTTGGGCCAGGAGGATTTTGCCTGCTCCTCATATTCCATGTCTGTCCTCCATGCTGCAGCTTCCCTTGCCTCTTCATGCAGTCCTCCTTACCTCTGACGCTTCCTAGCATGCTTCTTGGGTGTCCTCTGGGCTTGGAAAGTGTTTGAAAAATACATCCTAAGCATCTGAAGAACATATTTGGTCATTGACCACTTCATTGTAAATCGTCTGCCTCCATCCTGTCTTACTCTGTAGTAGCTCCAGAGGAAGGGACTGTGGCACAAGTGACTTCTGGGTGAATGTGGGTGAAGAAATGACTGTCAGCCCAAGCTGCCCCTCACTGTGGGAAAGGAGGCACCTCTGTTTCAGAGCAGGACTTGTACATTAAAGCTGTAAACCTCCTGTTGCTGTAGCTGGGAGACAGAAGCCTTTGAAAGGGACGTCTCCCTTTATTAGTGTTCTGTGTTCAGACAGGCACTGCAGCAGTTTTATAATTAACTGGCAAATGCATTGAATCAGAGAAGCTCATGTGGAGGAAAGTACTTGCCCCACACAGACAAAAGCTTCACAGAGATGGTGTTAAAAATACTCTTCTGTGAGCAAGAGCTGATTGCAGTATCTAAATAAGTGAGGTAACTTTATGTATCCAAGTGAGACAGGTGGAAAATTCAGCTCACTCTCTGGACACCGTCCAAACTAGAAAGGCATTTTAACTGTAAGTGAATACAGGCTCTTACCAGCCTTCACTCTCAAATCAGTGAGACACATTAACACCAAGATACAAGTGATATTGGGTGATAGAGAAGGTCTATGCCAATGAAAATGTGATACTACCTCTTGAAAAAAAAAATTAAGTCCAATAGTTAAATTAAATTTATCAGTTAGTGCCTACAACTTGAAATGGTGAAGTACATGCTACAGTTCAAAGGTAAGGGCTAAATAAGAATAGGAAAACATATTAAAAGAAAAACAATTGGGATAAAATGCTGGCAAATGTTATGAAGATTGATTAAAGATTAAAAGCTCACTGCAAAAATCTTTAAAAGGACCTGAAAAATACAAAGGGCTTAAGTAACACATTAAAGTCAATTCATAGAAGTAAGAAGATATCTTTTAAACAATAGACATTGTAGCCAAATGAGGAAATAGGAAAAAAAAGAGGATGATTTCTGGCAGACTAAATGTCAAACCATAAGAAGTCAAACCAGAAAAAGATACTAAGAAACAGCATGCCTGAGGCATAAAAAAATAATAAAAACATTTTTCAGAGGAAGCCTGCCAGGGAATCTCTAGGGCCTGTGGAGGACGAAGGTAAAAGAGCACTTAAAGTAGAAGTCAGCACTGCTGAAGGGAGGAGCAAAAAGGTCTTGTGCTGGTGTTAACCACTGAGGTGATATAAATATCAGGGGAACAGCAGGTGACAAAAATGGCAAACTTTTAAAAAATGGGTTAAGGAACTGAAGCTGGCAGAATCTGTGAGAGTTGAGTGTGTCCTGGTACATACAAGAGATTGGGACGAGAGCACAGCTCCTGCAGAGGAAAGTCCTCCTCGGTGCTGGGGAGATGCCACGGCTCCCATACCCACCCCTGCTGCACTCAGGGGGAGAAGCCCCCTTGTCATGGGACAAGCCCTCCAGCCCTGGTTCTTGAAAGAAGCCTTTGCTGGAATGCCTTTCTCCTGTGTGCAGTTTTTTGTGTTGTAAGTGGGTATGTCTGGATTTGCAGGCAGTGTGGGAAGGTTGTTTATTCTTTTTGTGCCTCCCAAGCAGGCATGGGATGGTTCTGACTAAGCACTGCTCTTTCTCCAGCCTCTCTCCTTCACTCCCAAGAGTTTTCTGTGCAGCAAAACTCCTTTGACCCTTGTCGTTCTTTTCTCTTCTGGCTTTTTCCTCTTGTCATTAGCATTACCACAGCTGGTTAGATTTAAGATATAGTCATCCTGCAGCAATGATACCCTGCCAACAACACATATTGCACAGCCAGAGCTGTCAAAAATGTCAGTTTTTCTGAGAAATACTCTGTCTGAGGGAGATTTAAAGTAAGTGCCTTTGAGGGTCAACACTGGTGATCCTGATCTTCTCTTCCTGAGATGACCATCAGCTCTCTCTGCAAAAGAAGAGCAATCACACTAGGTACACACTGGGCCATCTCCTCTGTAGCTCATGTTCTTTCTCTTAGAGGGAAGTGACTGCAGCAGGAAAGAAGTTTGGAAGGGGAGGTGGGCAATCAGGTGGGAAATGGTTCCTGGGAAAAGCTTTCCTTCCCTCTCCCTGAGACCTCCCACTCTGGACCAGGTACTACAAAGCACCATCTGGCACAGGTTGGCCACTGACCACATTGCCCAGAGGTGCTGACCTTTTCCAAAAATCAAGAGTGGTGTAAGCTAAGGGCATGTGATGTTCCTTAGCCACAGCCAGTGCTGATCTCTCCTCTGTCTCATTATTTTCTTAGAAGGCCACAGAGAGCTTGTTTCTTCCAGTTTTCTTGCTTACCTCTCATGCCTGTATATATCTCCCTTGGATATCCCCTGGATATCCCCTGGCATCAGTGTTCCAACAGCTTAGACATGGAGAAAGACCCTGTCTCCTTGCTGTCAGCTCGTGGCTTCTCCAGATTACTTTGATTCTGTGGATCCAGTATTTCAGACCATGGCCCCTGTTCCTACAGCCATATAGACCCTGCAGTGTGGCTCACAGTCTGAGAGGTGGTCAGAGACCTGGAGACCTGAAATGCCCAAGATCTCCCTTCACCTCTGTCAGGGACTGAGGACAGCTGAGTCCGCAGAGGTGAGATCATTGCAACTGCTTTGTTTAGAAATAGTTCCAAGTGGGAATTTGCTTTTAAAAGAGAAGTTATTTGGGTCACAATATAACTTTCTCCCTTGCCTCAGACAGTCCTGTCTAACAAGCAAATCTGTAAATGTTTTAGGAATCCTGCTGCGTTGTTGCAGTGAGCGTATTTTTAGTCCGTAATGCTGCTTCATTTATATACTTATTTGGTAGTGTATATCAACCCTTCAGATGGAAACATTGTCCAGATGTGCTGGGTAGGACAGTCAGGGCTGCTCAGCAGAGATGAGATGGAAGATTGCAGAAGTGACAGTGCAGAGAAAGCCCCCTGAGTTATGTTTGGGGACAGCTGCAGCCTTTCAAAAGGCCAGTGCCAGAGCTGCCACTGCAGCTGGTGCCCTCTTCGTATGAACCCTATACTGCCCTAAACATAAGCTCTTTTTTGGGCCAGGGCAGTATAAATTGTGTAATTTGCTGCTAAATCATTCTTACAACCAGACTTTAGCATCATCAGCTCAGCCCAGCTAGCACAAAGCACCAGGTACTGGAGCATGTCTGGTGGCTCTTTGAAAGCTGCCTTGATTGCTGCTGGTGTGATGGAAGGGGCTCTAAGTGTAAATTAACACTGACACAGACTGTCTTTGGAATCTGGTGTGGCAAAGCAAACTTTCCCATTAGAAGGAATAGTGGAAAGTGTAAAAGGTGTGGGTAGCTGTTCAACAAAGATTTTAAGAGAGTTGGTGGGTGTTTACCATCTTATGCAGAGGTGATTCCCTGACACCTATTTTGACATCAACTAAACTGGTTCCATGGATAGCAAATTCACTGTATGCTATTGTCTATGAGGAGGGGATGATTTTCTAGCCTTAGTGACAAAGACAGGTAGTTAAAGATGAGGCAAGTGATTTCCCTTCCTGTATCTTACCAGAAGTGAGGACATGTGGTCCAGATCTATGTGGTTGACAGTACCTTAAGTGTGTATTTGGTGAGCACAGTAGATACAGAGCTAGGCAGGTTCTGACCTTTTTTACAAGTCACCAACTAGGAAACCACCCAGTAGGTTGTCTACTGCAAAGGCAATAGGGGCCTTAAAAAAGAGTCTGAGGACTGGGGTCATCAGACCCTGAGTATTGGTCCCACGGAATATTTTTTTGTAATCCACTGAGGCACTGCCCAGAGTAAGGTAAAATTTATAGTTGTTCTGGTAGAATAAGGCTCTATAAATGTACCTAAAGTGTGAGTACACCTTCAAAAAGCTGTAAAGCTTTTCCATGGTGTTTGGTTACAGCTTGAAACACTCCAGCGAGCTCAGGTGGCCTTTCAGGGGAGCTCTGTTTCAGCCTCTGTGCAAACTGCAGTTTTCAAAATGAGCATTTTCCTGCAGCTAAACTTTCTTGGGAAAGTGTATGTAAGTGGGAAAGGATAAATTACCAGAATTACATCTTCTGTCCTATGACTGTGTCTGTAGGGCCAAACAGCCCAATGATATGTGTAAAGTTGAAGTCTAGAGAGGCAGTTGACATCACCATTTGTTCTGACTTAGTGCATTACCTGCCTTTCAAGCCCTCTGCCTGTCTTCTGCCTTTCCCTAAGACAGCATTTCTTGTAGAAGTAGATGCCTGATCTCACAGACATTTAAAAGTCAACTGATGGATACATGTCAGTGCTACTGAGGGAAGAAAGGGGACTTTGGTTCTATGGCCTTTCTAATAAGACAGTTTTGAAAATCTAATGCTTCAAATATGAAGACAAATCTTCCATCATCTTCAGTAATTTATAACAGTAGTTAATACCCTCAGCCTTATTTTTTGGTTTTGGTTTGGACCACAGACTTCAGCTTTCATCTGTGGGATCTTACAACATGGGTTTTTATAAGGGGAGTTGCCCTAGACCCTGGGGAGCAGCACTGGGAATTAGGTTTCTGTTCCCTAGACCAAGCTCGTGCTGGGAGTTTGGTACAGCCTGTGAGAGCCAGTGAGGATCTTTGGGAAGGTGCAGTCAGAGCAGCAACGCTTGGCACAACTACCTTTGCTGTTAATTTGAAATAGTCAATCATCTGAAGCATGGCTTTTAAACCTGTTAACAAATAATTAACTGCAATGCGGTCTCTTGGCACAGCAAGGATAGCTTCTTAAGCCTGAGGCTGTACCATGTGAGAAAGTGTATGTTCTGAACTTCAAAGAGGAGCAATAAATCTATTTATAAATCCAGACACCTCTACAGGAGATCCGTTCCTGTGTTTTCACTTACGTAATCCCACAAAACATCAGTCATACGTAATTCAATACAATAAACTTTAGAAATCACTCAGTGTCAGCGTTGCTCTGGGCTGTTAGGCAGCCCTGTGTAATGCACACTGGCAGTGCTGACCTTCCAGCCAGCAAAGAGCAGCAGGCAGCAGCCTGGGGCTGTCAGCCCTGCTTCACAGACACCCCTGTGCCCCCCTGGGAGGTGTGATGGGGGCATGCTCAGGCAGGGCAGTACACACTGATCTGAGCACTGGTTGTGCACACTGACCCCTGCAGAGACGAGCCACACGCAGCTGGTGAGCTCAGCACCCAGCATGGACACTCTGGAAAACCCGCCTTCTGCTCCACTGGTGTCTCCCAGATGTTGGTACTGCTGGATGGCCCCGTGGGAGGGGAAGGAAAGAAAGCCTGACCAGGCTTTTTTAAAACATCTGACAGAGGAATGACCAGGAAAAATTGTCCTATTCTGTGATATTGCCCTCTTGCTCACAAGGGGTTAGAACAGCACAGCTCCAGTCTTGAGCAGGCACCTGCACTCCCAGAAAGGCAGGGTCAGAGACATCAGGAGCAACTTCAAGTATCTGTGCAGAGCAAGGGTTAGGTACCCCATATCTCGATGGGCAGGCAGTCATCCAGTCTTTCCTTAAAAACTGCCAGTTTCAGAGATCCTCTGGTCTCCCAGGGTACTTTCATCCAGGGCTTGTGTTTTGTAATCATCACAAACTTGGTCAAAGTTAAACCTGTTTCTCTTGAGTGGGGCTGATAGTTTCTAGCCCTGTCATGCTGTTGGCTTATGCACAGTGATGCTCTGCAGTCCTCAAGCTTTTTTTGCAGGGCTTCTGCCCAGCCCCATTTTTACTCATGTTTTCCAGTTCTCTTGAGCATTGTGCTTCCCTCTGGCCATGGTTGAAATGCATTCTGAAGATTTTGGACAGCCTCTCTCTTTTATCAAAACTGCAGTCTCATCCAATCCAGCCACTCCAAAATGGTTGAAATCTCTCCAGTTTAGCATCTTCCAGAAATCTTATAAGTGTGTTCTCTGTTCCTCATCCAGATCATGAAACAGTTTAATGGCATCGAACTCAGGACAGAGCCATGTGGAATCATTTTTTGCAATGACATTGAGCTAGTCTTCCCAAACATGAGATTGTGCTACATTCAGGTCACGTTTGCCTGTTGTTTTGCTGAGACCATCACAGCCCATGGATGTTCACAGAGCATCAGCCTCTCCACTCTCTGGACTGGGGTGTGCCAGGCAGGGCTCCCCCATGGAGGCCAGGCATCCCCAGGCTGGCACAATTTCCAGACCACTCCTTGAAACACAGCTGGTCCATGTACCCAGCAGCAGCATCAAGTAACTGCTGTTTCTGCAGAACATCCCACCTCCTCTTCTAAGTCAGTTTGGAGCTAATGGTAATGAGAAAGGCTGCTGGAAATGCCTGTAGTGGGAATTGAGCCATTCCTGCTACTGCCCTCATCCCTGCGAGATTAAATCCTTTGCAGAGGCTCCCTGCAGCAGCTCGTCATCAGCAATACCTTCACCCCAAAAAGGGAAAGAATCAGATGCTTTCTTTAAACCTGCCTGTAACTCCTGGGCTAATTCACAGGCCCAGGGCAGGATTTAGGCACTTTGTGAATGTCTGAGTTGGGGGAGTGTGTCCCCTCCATGCCTGCTGGCCAGAGAGGCTCGTCATGAGCGTGATTATTCCCAACTGTGGTAGCCTAAGAAGACACAGCACCTCTTGCCATGGGGTAGCAGGACTATGGCTTACTTAATCATGGTACAGGTAGTCACAAGAGAGCCTGTGTCAGTGCTGGGAGAAGCGGGATCCCAGCCGTCCAGAATGGGCTGAGCTGGTTCCCTTGCTCCCCTCTGCCACCCACACAGCACAGCTCCCTCTCTTGCATGGGCTGCTCCTGGTGTTGCTGTTCTCTGTCTTGTGCAATACCCAGGAACCTAATGATAGCCTGCTGTGCTGGCTGCTGCCAGCACAGCAGGAAACTCTTCCTGCCTTACCAAGGGGTTTTCCTGGTCTTGGCCGCTGTCCCATCCCACCTCACCCACTTGTGGCTTTGGAGCACTGTTTCTCACATAGCTGGGGTCCCTGGGGTCCTATCGACTGCAGCATGAGGCTGAGGAACTGTGTCTCTAGGGGAACCCATCTGTTCCCATTTGCTCTCTCCAGGCTCTTTGCTTCCCCTCATGCCTCTCTATTCCCCTGTGCAGCCCCCTGTCCTGAGCAGCACCACCAACCCCCTCCGCTCTCTGGTGCTGGGTCTGTTGGGTGGGAACTGAGAGCACATCCCTTTGGGTGTGCTGAGAGAAAGGGTGACCTGGAGGGATGGCCCTCCTGTGGGGGGACCAGCTGGGGGCACAGCACCTGAAGTCCTAGCAGGGCTTTATCAGCAGCACAGCATACAGGAGGGAGGAGGAGCTTGTCAGGGTTTTTGGGTCAGTGGCACAGAGATATGCACAGCTGCTCCTTTCTTCAGTGTCTCAGTGGCACATACAGAGCATTTTCCATTTCATTTCTTGCAGGTGGGAGCTTTGATTTCCCTTGCAGGCTCTCAGCCCCCTTAGCAGGGGTTTGCTCCTGCTTTTCATTTCTATACCAGACATACTTGATCTAATGGCTTCTACAGGTGGCGTGGGGTACAAGAGGGTCCGGCCATGGTTGTCAGCTGTCATCCAAAGTCAGAGTTAATCCAGGAAAACAGTAAAAATTAGTAATGTATATTGCATTCCTCCAATCCATACGCTTTCCATTAGGTGATCTCCCATCCTCCTTAGCACAGGAGGAAAACCCTGCCAATGGCAGTCTTCTGACTCTGAAAGGCAAGGATTAGTCGTGCCTGGAAAGCCAAACTTGCATTCCTGGGCACACTGTCTATGCAGGGAGTAGTCTCCCACCTTTAAATCCAGGCAGCAGATGCTGGCCATGTGCACAGCCTCTGCCTGTAAGCCCAGGAGCTTCTGCAGCAGCAGATGTGCCGGGCCTGGGGCCACACTGGGGTGATGCAGCCAGGGTCCCTTGTGCTGATCTGGGTTTCCCTGTGTCCAGAGGTCTCTCAGTATAGTGGCCTTGCCCAGTGTCACCACATCGCCCAAGAACAACAGCCAGGTCAGGACGGTAACAAGGCACAGTTAATTCTTTTGAGAGATCACATTTTAGCTTTTTTAAATTAATAATCTGATGAAGAAATTCCTCTAGATCATCAGTGTCAAGAGGGTTACACAAAGTGAAACATTCAGCTTTCTTAAATAAACCTTATCTTCAATCACCCCCACACTCTAGTGGCTCAAGAACAACAGTTCTGTAATAAATGTTGTACAGCGCAAACTCCACCGGTAATTATGTGCAGATGAAGGAAGGGAAAATAAAAGACATATTAGTTTCTAAGTGTGGCTGCACATGCTAAGTGTGGCCTGGGCCTTTGAGGTGTCACAAGCAGACTGGGGCCATGTTGTGTGAGATGGAGCTCCATGTGTGGAGCTATATAAAGGAAGGGGGTTCCCCCCTCCAGCTCCTGCTCCAGACAAAAAAAAAGGTCCAGAAAGCTCTGTTTTTGGTGCTTTTGGGTCATTAGCTTGCAGGGCTAACTCTCACCTTATTTTTATCCTTACTTTTGCAGAGAATGTCATCAACGGGCAGGACTATGAGGTGATGATGCAGATTGACTGTGAAGTGATGGACACCAGGATCCTCCACATCAAAAGTTCATCTGTCCCTCCGTACCTCCGAGAGCAGCGCAGAAATCACACCGACACCTTCTACAGCTCGTCCCCCTCCGTCCCAGAGATGCCCCATGCCCTGAGGGCCGTTGTCAAATCCCCGCAGTAGCTCCTGGTTTAGCACACGGCCGGTGCATCCAACATGCAGCAGGTCCTGCCGCCAGACTGAGCCCTTCCTTGGCAGGGCCCTGGGGCTCCTGGCACATGAGCACAGCAGGGGCAGTCCCCCTGAGCCCATTCCTGTGCCTGACCCTACCCAACCACTGCATCCTGTCCAGGGATTATGCAGCTCAGCCCTGGGGGCCCCCTGCAGCAATGCCTGGTGCCAGAGGTGAGGGTGAGGCACCGCTGCAGTCCTGGGGTCGGCATCAGCAGCTACTGCCCAGGGCTGGCGTGGGGGGGACACGGGCCATCCCTGCTACTTATGCATTGTCCAAAACTGTGGGTTGTTTTTAATTTTTGTCCCTGTTAGGCTGCCTCCTGAGGTGGGGTGCTGAACCCTGATGTCCTGCCCAGAGACATCACAGCAGACAGCCAGGCTTGAGATCAGGCTTCTCTCCCTGCAGTGTGCGATGGGCAGCAGCAGGAAGCAGTGTCCAGCTCCCAGCTGCAGGTGCAGGGGTTGCTGCAGCCCTACACCCCATGCTGGGCCAGCCACCCAGCCCTGGCCCTGCACCCCAGGAGCATCCTTCTTCTTCCAGAATGGCTGTGCTGGGCCTGACCGGGCAACCCCACTCCACATCAACCCCAAAGCTGCCCAAATCCCTGCCTGTGCAGCCTCCCTCGCTGGGGAGCCCCGGGATGCTTCCCAGGGTAGCAGTGGTGCTGTGGGGCAGCCCAGCCACTGCCACCCAGGAGGGTGGTGGGACCCTACACTTACAACTAAAGCACCACAGCCCCCACTGACAGGGCAGTGCACACCCCCCACACCTCCTCAAGTCCGTGCACTCTCCTGCACACTGCTGCTGTCTTCCCCAGCCCACGTGGCTGCTTGGCAAAAGGCTGGGGCTTGGCCCAAGGGAGGTGATTTAATGCAGCAGATGCATTTGCAAAGTTTTTGGTTTCTTGGGTTTGGTTTCTTTTTCCTGTTTTTTGTTTGGGTTGTTTTTTGTGTGTGCTATTTAATACTTTTCACTGCTAACAACAGCCTGTGGAGCAGCACTGGCCCCGCTGGGGCAGTTGGGCTGCTTCAGTTCAGAGGGACACAGTCACAGCACCTGAAACCACACACACATGATGCACACTCAGCCCCACACACCCCTCTCTGCCTTCCCAGCACTGACAGCCACCCGCCAGGCAGTGGGGGGTTGTGCTGTTTGCCCCAAACATGGAGCTGCAGCCGACTGCTGCTGTTCCAAAATCAGTGTGGAGCTCTGTTCAGTCTGTCCCCCATTTGCCAGCTGAGCCCCAGGCCGGAGCTGGGCCGAGGAGCTGGGCACTGAGGTGCTCAGCTGGGATGAGAGCCAGCAGAGCATCGGCCTTCCATAATGACTTCAGCATGTTACAGCATTTTTCTTCCCCTTTACAGTTCACACAGAAGATGATGGGCTTCAGTTTGCCAGCCAGCTGCCTTTCCTTCATGATCTGAGCACTGACTGGCTCGTGTGGGGTTTTTAACTATGAATATTATTATTTGTGTGTGTGTGTGTGTGTGTGTGTGGCTGTTAGGAAATAAAAGCTGATCCAGCAGCAAGACAAACAGCTCCAGGGGCAGTGAGGAGGAGGATGAGGAGCAATACACCCCTGTGAAGTATGTGCCTTGCAACACCATGGAAAAACTTTGCCCTTTGCCACGTACTCGGCGCAAGCTGCGCAGGCCCCCCATCCTCGGCGCTCGCGCGGCTGGGAAGCAGCCGGGCTCGGCAAGGGGTTTGGCTGCACTCCTTGCACCAGTTCGTTTTCCTGGCCCCGGCCCCACCTGACTGTGGGCCAGCTCACACAATATTCAAAAATAAAAACCCCGGCGGTGCCCCAGCCAGAGGCACACGGCTCCCCTGCAGTCCCAGGAAGGGATGGCCGACTGCTGTGGGGGGCATTTACTGGGTTGGCACAGCCCAGCACGTTGGGAAGGGCTGCTGGTAGAGGCTGGGGGCTCAGGACTGCTACAGCACTGCATCCTCAGTCAGCACCATGGGCTCCAGTGGTGGAGAGCATCTCTCATCCTGTGTACTTCTGTTCTCTGTGTCCCTGGCACTGAAGGCAATAAAATCCTTCTTTTATTTATTATTAATATTCTTTGTTATTGTGCTTATTAATGCTGTTTTCCTTAGGCAAATGACTAGAAGGCCTGTGCTGTGTCTGCTGTCTCTTGGGCTGCAGCGTGACTCTGCTCAGCGCAGCATTGGCACTGCCCATGGCACATGTACCCAGATCTCTCTCCTGCTCCTGAGAAGGGCACCCTGCATGAGCTCCTCCACTTTGCCAGTGGAGCCTGGCAAAGAGAAGGCCACAAGGGTCTCACTGCAGCCCGAGTGACCCCAGTGCAGCTGACATCACAAAGACAAGCTCTTCTCAGGGCTGGACATGACCATGTCACCTTGGCCCAGTGCCAGTTCCAAGTGGCCTAGAGCTCCCTAGGGTCCCTTCCCCTTTGGTGTGAAAGTTGGGTCTCCCCAAACCAACCAAAACCAATCTAAAACACCCCCATGTATTTCCATGCACCCAAAGGTCTGAACCAGAGCCAAAGAAAGCCCCAAACAGCTGCAAAGGTACTGGATCCTTTATTACTGACAGCAGGTAAATACAAGATGCTGGTAGGCAGGAGGGCAAGGGCTTTGCCTCTGTGAGGGGATCCCGATGGTCAACAGCCAGGACGAGGCTGAGCACGGCAGTAAGAGGCAATGCAGGATTTGGAGCAGCAGGACAAGGGCTCTCCAGCCCTCGGGGCTCCCCCAGCCCCACAGCCCCCTGCCCAGGCAGCCCAGTGCCCAGC
The DNA here is from genome assembly GCF_025592945.1 of Manacus candei. Classification (NCBI taxonomy): domain Eukaryota; kingdom Metazoa; phylum Chordata; class Aves; order Passeriformes; family Pipridae; genus Manacus; species Manacus candei. The sequence goes on from NW_026138053.1 coordinate 21,259,623, forward strand.
TGAACGGAGCCTTTGCCCAGCAAATGCCAAGGGGGACTACTTTAGGTTACAAAATGAACAAACGAAAGCCATCTACACGTATTTACAGCATCCCCCTCCTGCCACCAGCTCACTCCAGCTGTGAATCAGGGCTCAAGGTGCACCTGAACCCCCGAGGGGGTTACAAAGGGCAGAGCCCAAGCTGGAGGGGACAGTCCTTGGCATAAGTGCCAGCACCAGGGGCTGCTGGAGCTGCGCTCACAGCCCCATTGTACAGCAGGATCTCCAAAAGGAAGCTGGGAAGATGGTCCTGAGAGATGGGACATTCCCATGGGACACACAGGTCCTCCACCAGGGCAGGCAGACATCAGCATCCCGCTGGGACCTGGTGCCCGCAGCAGAGAGGCCAGCTTTTTACTGGTTCAGGGTGTCTTGCTGATCATCTTCAGCTAAAAACATCATCAGGAGGACCATGGCCACCTCCTCTTCCCTGGGCAGGAGGGCCCATCTGCCCTTCCGAAGGAGAACCTCCTTCCCCTGGGAAGGAAAATCAGAAGCAAGGATACAGCAAAGACAAAGGGGGTGGTTCTGGCCTGGGGATCGATCTACAATCCACCATAAAAAACCAGCTTGAAACAAAACCCATCATTTACTCTTCGATTTGTACAAAATAATAATAACAATAAAAATAATAATAAAAGGTGCTGGTGGCCCCTGGCTTGCAGTGCCCCACTGTGGTGGGGGGGTCTCAGTAGGCAAAGATGACATGGTAGGTGACTTGGTGGCCATTGTCCCAGGCGTAGAGCAGGCGGTCCTTGGGGTTATAGTCTATCTGCGTGGTGTAGGCGTACTCGTTCTCAAAGAGCAGCCTGGGGATGATCTGCGTGTTGGTGTGCGTGTCAAAGGCGTAGGAGATGTTGGCATTCCTCTTGTTGTAGCTGTCGACCGCGTACAGGACCCCACAGATGACAAAGCAGTTCCCGTAGAAGTTCTTCCGCAGCCCCGTCCTCCACGTGGTCTCCTTCTGGGTGCTGAGGTCGGCTGCGTTCAGCTTGCTCAGCACGATCACCTCCTGGTTGAAGCCCTCGTAGCTGATGGCCGGGTAGATGACCCACAGGCCGTTCTCATCCACAGCAAAGTCCACGTCTGAGTGGCCTCGCCACCGCCACGGGGTGGACTCCTCGTAGGCCACGTCGTGCAGCATGGCCCAGGCGGCCACGTACCGCTGCTTCAGGTCGTACTTGATGATGTTGCGCGTGAAGGCCCGGTTGTAGTAGAAGGAGCCGTTGTAGACAACGTGTCCCGTCCCAATCCAGCTGTATGGGAGCTTGTAGGAGTTGCTCCAGCGACCTGCGGGGCAGAGACACTTTGTTGGTGAAACTCTCCCTCTGCTTTGGGGTGGGTGGCCCTGCTGTCAGCACACTCTGCCCCCAGCTCTGCCTGTGCTCCCTCCACGGCCACTAGCTGCAGCCTGACCTGCCCCATGCTCTGAACCCAGGTATTGGCCCCAGGATGGGGGGGTCCCCAGGCAGGTCACTCCCCCATGATCCAGTATCCCTGGGAAGGAGGGTGCTACTTGGATCAGCCGAGGAGCAGCCAGCGTGGCATCGGAAATGGTGCAAAACCCACCTTGCTTGAAATTGTCGAGATTCCTGAACTCCACCAGCGTGTTCCCATAGTAGTAGTTGGTGACATAGATCCGCTCCTCCCGGGCCAGGGGATCCTTCATCCAGGCTCCCTCATTGCGCCCGTAGGTGTTCTGGGTGGTGGGGCCCGAGATGGTGGACAGTGTGTCCTTGCAGCGCCCTGCATGGAGAGAGAAGGGCTTGTGAGGCCCCAGGCACGGTGGCCACACTCTCCCTGCTCCTGTTGGGGTGAGTATGCCCCCCCTCCAGCCCCTTACCCACCCAGCAGGTACCCCCTGCTACCTCAGCCCAGCTGCAGCCTCACAGGACCCAGTAGCACTGGCCAGATCCTGCAAACATCTCCTCACAGCCTCAGCCATGTCCCTGCCCCAGCTGAGGCTGCTACCTGTCTTGGGTCCATGTCCAGGGAGGCCTTTTTTTGCCCTGCCCAGCCCAGCCCCTAAAACTGGGGGAGACTACAGTAGGTTCCAGAATTAATAAGCAAGTAAGCCCAGCCGGACACGCTGTGGGCACGAGCCAGCCCCCACGTGCACAGCTGGGTCAGTGCAGGACCTGCAGGCACTCACCAATGATGTTCCTGATGTCCTCCTCCTCCAGGCCTTCCTTTGGGGTAGGGGCGCTGACTGGTGTTGGGGGTGTGCCTGCCTGTCCCCAGACTCCTGGGCTGCTCTCCATGTCACTCCAGGCCCCAGCGGTGGAGGTTGGGGGCAAGTTCTCCATGGCTGTGTCCAAGGCTGCCAGTAGCTGTGGGGTCCCCTCCTCCACCAGCCCTGCTGGGGCAGTCACGGTCTCTGGGGTGGGGGTCAGCCAGCTCACAGCGTTGGGGTCTGGCGTGGGGTCCGTGGATGTGGCAGGTGACAGGGGCACCGTGGCCGTCGCAGCAGTGTCAGCAGCTGGGGGGGTGGTGGGAGCACTGCCACGGGTGGGGGGCCATCCCACTGGGGAGGGCTTCCTCACGCCCTCGCCCGCCCTGCTGTTGGGCCTCAGGAGCTGGTCCTCGATCAGCAGGTCCACCGTGTTGTCCCCGCTGAACAGCTCGTCCGCTGCCAAATACAGACACAGGTGTCACCCCACAGTCCCCCACAGCCCCTCCGTGTTGGCCCCTCCACGCTGGCCCCCTGCCCACTTCTGCAGTCTGTCTTGTACCAAGCCCACATGCATTCCCTCTCCCCTTCCAGTCAGAGAAGGGCTGTGTGAACTACAGAGGCTGACGGTGCTCACGGTAGGAGGTCAGTGAGACCCCTTCACAGCCACATCCACCACCCCAGGCAGGGCAGAGCAGGAGGTGATGGAGAGCAAATCTGTCCCAGTTGCATGCCCAGCCAGATCCCATCCACCTGACCTGGGATGCCAAAGGGAGTGCCTCATCCAGGGCACAGGGACCACTGGGCTCCCCAGCCACTGCAGAAACTCTTGGAAAGGTGTTGGCGTTGGGTGTTTTAAACTGAAGCAGTGACCTATTTCTTTAGCTACCAGGGATTTTCCACGGAATGACAATGCTGCATTGCTCCACATACAGGGCTCACAGGCTGCATAGCAGTGAAGTACCAGTCATCCCACCTCCTCCTGCCTCCTCCCCCTGCTGCTCCCACACGCTTTGCCCACACATTCCCAGGGGATGAGGCAGGACTCAGGGGTGGACACTGGTTTTTCCACAGGACACAGCCAGCCATCCCACTGACCGTGGCTGCATACCCAACTCACGTTGCTCCTCGATGTCATTCTCCGACTCGGTGGACTGGGCTTTGTAGTAGGTGACCCCTCGGACAATGGTGGGCTTGGAAGGAGGCCGGGTCCTCACCCTCAGCTTCCTTTGCAAGAGCTGCTCAGGCTTCTTTTCCTCCAGAGAGAGGTGCAGCTCTGGGAGGGACTCAACAGAGTTGATCTGCTGGGATATGGTTTCATCTTTCAGGAATCTTTCTTCATATTTGCCCTGGAAGAGACACAGAATGTTGTTACTGGATAAGCCAGAAATGCAGCATTTTGGGGACAGGGTAGGTCAGGCTGGCCAGTCCTGAATTGGGTAGGAGCTCTGTGCTCCCTCCTTCTTCAGGGTCACCCTCAGTCCCTTCTGACATGGGAAACCCTCCAGGAGACAGAGGGATGGCAGACGAGCATTGCTCCTGCATATCCTTGGTGCCACCCTGCAATTCCAGGACTCAGCACTCAATAAGGCATAGGCTGTGGGATGCAGGACAGGCAGGCAGAGTGAGATCCACTCCCTTGCATGCCAGGGAGCAGTGCTGGCAGCTGATCTGTAGAGAGAGTGCAATGTGCACCGAGCTTTCACGAGGCAGAGAGGCTGAAGGCACCTTCCCAGCAGGACCGGGAACCCCCCCAGAGGCAGGGACCGGGAACACCCCGGGGCAGGGACCAGCTGCAGCAGCTCATGTCTTAAGGATTTCATCTCATTAAAGGAAATCAGAAAGCCAGCCTGAAGGTTGAAGCTGTGCCCATTTGGCTGAGAAGATGGGCCCTGCTGCAATTAACAGTGAGAAAAGGGGCATAATGGGAAATGAGGTCACTCGGGGTAATAAAAGCCCCACACTCCGCTCCCCTTCCTGACTGGGGCTGGCTCCCCTCCAGCAGGCAGCAGCTGCTCAGCTTTCGGCGTGGGGAGCAGGGGGAGCGGGGCTGGGAGCATGGCCGGACATCCCCTGCCTGGGGCACGGCTCTCCGGGGGCAGAGTGTGTTGGCACGGCACGGCTGGGGCCATTTCCCCACCTGCCAACACAAAGTGCAGGTGTGGGAGCCCACCCTTCCCACCAGGGCTTGGGGAGTCCACCCCCACATAGGACCCGCAGCACCTGGGGGGTCAAGTGCAGGCTGTTGCCACCCTTAGGAGCTGAGCACCTCTGTTTGAGCTGGAAATGATGTTTCCCTCCCTAGACACCTTCTGCCCTGCAGCGGTGAGGGTAGGATGCTCCAGGAGTTGCCCAGCAGGGATAAGAGGAGCATGAGGCCATGCTACATCTCACTGCTGAAGCAGCAAATGCATCAGGACACTCTGGACAGACCTTTTCTCAAAACACCCCTCTCACCCCTCTCTGAGGCTGCACAAAAGCTGCTGCCCCAGGCTGAGGTTGTTGCCATGCTGAGCAGACCCCACGGAGACCCCCCCAGTCTGGGGCTGGGTGCCAGAGCCAGGGATGCCCAGCCTCTGCCTGGAGCCTACCAGGCGCAGGGGCTTTCTGTGGAGGGGTAATTGCCTGGGAGGGAGGGAGGGCAGGCGACAGGCTGTCCCTCCACGGAGCCCCAAGCCCTGCTAATCAAAGGCTCTGAGTTTCCCACCGCTTCCCAGCCGGCCCCACAATGACATCACGCTTTCCGAGCAGTTCAGCCGCTGCTGACCTCGAAAACCAACAACCCCGTGGGAAGGGGGGAGGCTCAGGGAGCAACCTCCCTCTGCTCCCACCTACATCCCGCCCCGGCGGCAGCTGGGCTGTGCCGAGAGAAGCAGGCTGGATTGGAGGCACGGAAACAGGGTCATCCGAGCCGAGAAAAAAACCACCGGCCCGGGGCTACATCCAGGAGACACCCCCAGGGCTGGCTGGTGCAGCAGCAGTGACATCGAGCCGTGTTGGGCAGCCGTACCTCTGCGTGTGTGTAGGCAGCCTCCGCATCCCGCTGCAGTGAGCCCTCGATGTCCGTGAGGCTGTTGGTGAGGAGCCTGGAGCAGTTCTCCCTGTCCCTGCCAGAGGGATCCTGCAGAGCCTCTTCCCCACTGGCTCCTGCACGGTGACCTTCCTGTGTGAAGTTCCTGGACATGCCCTAGAGAACCAAGAGAGGAGACTTTACCCCACTTATAGTGAAGGGATGCTCCATGGCCCCCAAACCACAGCCCAGAAGCCAGAAAGCAGCTCTTTGCTACCATCCTGGGTTTACATCTGGGACACTTTAGCTGCTAAGAAGATGCACCCTGACCCTAGTGGGATTCAGAAACCCCATCCCTTGTGTGCACATCCAAGATCTACTCTTTTCCACAGGTCCCCATGGAGCAGGAGAATGGCCGTGAGGTTCTTCAACACCCACCTTCAGCTACGCTTGCTGGGTCATGGAAGAGGAAAAGACAAGCTAAAACACCTAAAGTCTCAGCCTGGTGTCCTTGGCCTGTGGCAACAAGTTCATCTCCCATTTATTAACCTCACTTTCCTAACAGGATGCCATCCTGGCTGGTCACTGCCTGCCTGGCCTTCAAGGGATGTCCTGGAGGTCAGTAACCCGCTGGTCTGGTTTCGGCTGTCCTGGTCCTGCCCTGCTGCCTGGCCACACAGTGCCTGCACTCAGAGACTGCTCTTCCCCATCACCCTTCGCTCCCACAGAAGAGAGCGAGAATGTGGGGACAGGACAAGAGCCAGTGACCCTCAGAGAGCTCTCCTGTGACCAGGAGGGAGCTGGGGCTAGCTGCAGCTCATCAAGCAGGCAAACCCTTCGCCCTTCTCAGTTCCCCAACAATAGGCACATCCTGTACCCAAGGGGTTTGTGCAGTCTCTGCTCATCACTCCTCAGGCTTCTACATCTCAAACAGCAACTGCTTTAAGTAAGGTTGCACATCAATCAGAGCACTTTTGCACAGAGACTGGGGGTGGTTACCCTGATCCTTCATTTTCAGTGTCCTGCCACTAATTTCTCTTAAAACCCACCGTGACCTCCAACTGTGACCTCAAAATCACCAGCTGATGCGACAGCTGTGAGCTAAAGACAAAGCAGAGGATCTGCCTCACTGGATAAGGTGCTGGTTCTGTGGTCTGGGAGTTTGGGGGTTCCTTCCCTTTATGGACATCACTTGAATAAAAGCCCTTTTTATACTGGAAACAACTCACAAAACCTTCTAATCTCTGCAAAAATTCCATCCTGAGCTCAGTTAACCCCCAGCCCCCTCCACGTGCATCTGAATTCCCAGTCTTTATCCAGAAATTGTGAGTCACAGGTTTTGAGGTCGAGTCCAATGACGCAGGGACTTTTCAGCAAGTGTTTTGCTGTAGTAAGCAGGTCTTCTCGTGATGCTCTCCTAGGATCAGCGCAGGAGCAGCTTTTGACACCATCCTCCTTTGGAGAGGATGACTGATTCCAACAGCCTTGTGCCCTTATCATTTATTCTGTGTAATGTTTGGCTTATGACCTGCTTAGGGATAAAATCTGCCTCCCCTTGAGCAGGGAGGCACCACCAAAGCCTGGCCTGTGATGCTGCTGGAGGCCACTCAGTGGCTTTGCTGCAGAGCAGCTGCCAAAAGCACACCCGCCTGGGAGGGCAGTGCTTTGAAGCCGTGCCAGGTTCTTGTTCAGCATCTCAGCTGTCCATTGTGTCAGACCCCGTGGCCGATGCAGGGTGTGATCCTCCTCCACGTCCTCTCAACAGGAATTTCCGTGCTAAGCCGGCAGCAGGAGGCGTTTCACACCTGCTGCCTGCACTGCCCCAGAGCACTGGGCAACCTTCATCTAACCCAGACTCCTCCTGTCTTTCTCCATCCCAGACCAGTGCCTGTAGGCAGCTTCAGCTGCTTTTACATGATTCTGAAGCCCTGTTTCTGGGAAATTAAAGACCCCAACGTGTGAATTCCCTGCTCCTACACTTTTACTGCTCCATCTCTAGCCAAACTACTTCAGCCAGACTGAGCTTTCTGCCTGTCTGCCTCCCTGTGACAGGCTGTGAGCAGAGTGACCAGGCTGCAAGGTCACCCCACGTGCCCAAAGTGCCACCAGCACTGCTGGCTCTGAACCCCCCATACAGGACCCAGCTGGTAAGCAGGGCCACTTTGGCACTGAAGCAGAGTGCAGTGACAACCCCATTTGAAGTAATCCCTTGGCAAACCCAAGTAATCACTGGAGAACACCCTAAACCACAGGAAGAGGGTGGGATTGCAAACAGGAACATTGGTGTTTTGTTATTTTTAGACATCAAAACCCCTTTTCCCCCTTTTGGGTCAATTACTGTGCTTGGAAATCCAGAGCCCCTCAGGCAAGCCTGCTCCTCCCAGCTGTCTTCTTCCTGACCTTGGGATGGAGCATGCCATGCCTTCCCAAAAACACTTTGCAAGTGGAATTTTGGCTTTATAAATCACCGCCTCTCAGCCTCTGGCTGGAGACAAACGGGACTGCTCCACTCCGACAAGAATGTGGAATTACTGTCCCAGATACGGACCACGGGAGAAAACTCCAGTATTTAATCTGGCAACCTGTTGCTACATAGCTGAGCACAGCTTAACAAACTGCAAACCCTAGGCTGTGCTAGCCAAAGAAATATTAAACTATATGGAAGTGAAAGTTATTTCACTGGAAGTCTGCTCTAAAAAGAATGGAAGGTTGAGGGTTCTGCTCTTTTTTAACGCAGGCCAAGATGTAACTTGGTCCCTCAGGAATCTGAGCTCCTTGGCTCCCTGCCGTCCTGGTGAGTGTACCCCAGCACCAGCCCTGAACCTCTCGCCCCCACATCAAACAGCACAAAAGCAGCCTGTTGAGAGCAACCAGCACAGAGGTAAAACTGAGAAGAGGAAAAACTTAACAGCGGGTCCTTCTGACCCCAAGGAGATACCGCTCCTAGTGAGGCCACAGCTGGGATCCCGCACCCAGTTTGGGCCCCAAGGGATGGGGGGAGCTGGAGAGGGTCAGGCAAGGCTGATGGGGTGGTGATGTGCTGGGCACTGCCAGTGAGGAGTGGGGGGGAGTCTAGTCTGGTCTGGTTTAGTTTGAGCCAAATAGTTAATTAACATTTCTTCCAAAAGCAACAAGGTTCTGAATGCACCAAAGGCACCAGGAACGTAACTGGAAGCAATTCCCACCAAAGGCAACAACCTCAAGGGAGAGCAGGATTCATCTTACCTCCTCGAGCTTTTCCACCCGACCCACCAGCTTGGTTGTGACCGAGTGCAGCTTCAGAAGGTCTAAGCCATAAAAGGCACTTTCCAGCATCTCCATGATGGAAGACAGCTGCAAGGCAAAGGGAGCACAGTCAGGCAGCAGCACTTGCTATCGTGTGCCTTGAGTGGTTCCCTCAGCTGAAAAGTCAAGGGCGATGCACCCATCTGAGTACATTTTAAGTTTATTAAAAAGCGAGTTTTCGCTTACACAGCCTTGCTGCATTGCTGTCCCCGTCAGAGCACAGCATGCAGAGCAACGTGCTATACCTCTGCAGAGCTTCAGGGCTTTGGGAGCACATTTTGGGTGCTGGGGATTAGTAGCAGAACAAGGAGAAGCACTGCTCTCTTTGCCAGCTCTAGGCAGGCTCTCCTGCAAGCCCAAAGGATTAGCTACAGTGATGTGACTGCCAGCAAAAGAGGCAACAAGAGAAAGGCAGCTCAAATAAAAGTGAGTTTGAGATCAGACTCTGAGCTCGTGCCATCCTGTGCTTTTTTTCCTGGAACAAGAAGAAACTTGTTAAAAAATTTTTAAAATATTCCCAAACGCAGGAGTGAAGAACCAGATATTCAGTGCCAGCCTGGTAACAGTTTGCTTCCTGGAGAACAACTCTATCAGAGAGATGCTGCCCTCTCCTGCAACCACCCATTTCGGAGACACCCTGTATTTAACTCACCCCTGTCCCACAGCAGGAAGGGTTGTGTCCCCTTGTCCTGCTCATCATCAGCCCTTGCTCACCAGTCCTGGGGATCTGGACAGCAGTACCCTCATTCTGCCTTTTGTCTGGGTCCTGGTGCTCCTCCACAGAGGACAGTGCTGACCATGGCAAGACTGAGGAGAAGCCGGTCCATTCCCTGCCTCAGCTCCCACACATCTCCTCCCTCCAGTCCCATGTGTCCCCACATGTCCACATGGTGCTGCAGACCTTACAGTCCCAATGGCTGAGAAGGATTTTCAGTGCATAGGAATTACTACAGGGCAATGACATTTTCTCCAAGCAGCTACAAACTGGTCAACAGAGCTTCATAAACATGGGAGAATCACAGGCAGCACTGCTGGCAGCACTTGTAGTTTCCACCCCAGCCTCTGCAGTCTCCCTGTGGAGCTGACAGCAAAGGAAAGATTTTTTGGGCCAGATAAAATGGCAGCATTAAGAGACAAGAGCTGTTTTATGGCTATGCATCCACTTTCCACTGAGGGCTGGATGGAGACGACCGATACAATGCACACAGCCTGCCAGACAGCCACTGGAGACATGTGCTTTCCCTCCAGGCTGGATAATTTCCATCAATGTGCAAAGGTTACAGACTTTATTAACCTCCTTTCAAACCATCCTGAATACAGACTCCTTGCACTGACTCTGCACCCGAGACCCCACAACACACGTTGTGCCTACAAGCAGAGGAGCAGCTTGTTGCCATTTCACAAAAACAGATCTTTGATTAAGCTACTCCCTGCCAGCACCATGATGACCCTCCCCGAAAGACCACACTGTTCCTACCAACTCAATGCTTCCTTCCCTTCATCCACTGCAGACTTACACTCCCACTGGTCTGACGGTCCATGAATTCCCATGGGACCTCATTAAAGACACAGGTGGGACTGAAATCTTCAGCTGGGATGCCCAGCACAGCCACTCGACTGAGTTGGGGTGCCCAGACATACGTTCCTGCTGCCTGGACTTTTCTCTCTGTGTTTATCCCTCTTTCTCACCGTTCCCTCAGGGACACATCCTCCAGCCCACTCATCATAATGGAAGGAACTTCCCACAGCTCTCCCACACATGGAGTACCCACAGCTCAGAGCATAAGAAAGTCTGGTAAAACACAACACACACAGAGCATGACCCTGTGCACTTCCCGCTGCTGGACTGAGCAAGGGTGATGCTCCTCGGACCAGCAAAGAGAGCTATACCCCTGGGGCTGACCCGGCCCTGTGCTGAGGAGTGCAGGAGCTGCTCCTCACGAGTCACGTAAGAACTGGAGCTGTGTCCTCTCCTATTCCCAGCTTCTCCCAAGAGAAGTGGCTGTTCCCAGTGAGCCCGACAGCAGGAGGGGCTCTGAGAAAACAGTCCTGCTTCACAGCTCCTGGGGATGGACTTCCACAGCAAAGAAAACCCCTGCGTGTGTATGTTTGGATAAATCTTGTGAAATCGTTTGGCTGCAAATCCTTGTGAAATGAGCAGGGGAGCCGGGGCCAGTTCCTAGAGGACAGGCTTTCACACCACAGCTGGCTGTGAGCAGCTCCCCGGTGGGAAGAGCAGCTGCAGCCAAGGGCGCAGCTCGCCACACCACTCTGCTCCTCCTAGAGGCTGACCAGCCCCAGAGAGGATGGGGAGAGAGCTAGATGTGAGAGAGCCAGAGAGATGTGAGGTGGAGGAGCTCTGCCTGCCTCCTGGCAAGGGACTACAGAGTGTCCCCTCCCCTAACACACAGAGCTCACAACTCCTTATCTAAGACCATGTGTGACATTCTGGCTTCTCCCCCAGACGAAGGACCACCAAACAACTCTAGACTGGGACTCCTCCTTCCCTGAAATGATAGATTGTCTGCCTGTGCCTGTTTATCTTCCCTAGCTGCAGGGGCACTTGGACAAGAAGCTGCTAACTGTCTGCAGTTGGACAAGATGAAACACATCCTGAAGCTCCAAATTAATTAGAACAAGCCCATGGTGGTGGTGGCCTCAGTGGCAGGCTGCCCCACAGCATCTCACACACCACCTGCCTTCCCTCCAAAGCTGGGACAAGCAGGGCTGCCCCTGGGTATATCCCATTGCCACCCACACCAGTGCCACCAGCATTCAGCCTTCTGCTCCAGGGACTCCCCAGGGCTGGACCAAGCCAGTGGCAGTTTCTGCTGCCCTGCACTGGTAGAAAACTTGAAAACTCAGCAGGGCTTGCTGCCAGCTGCTCCACCAGCAAAACCAAGAATCCAGCAGAAGTCAGGAGTATGTAGAACAAACACTGTCATGTTTGGAAAAGAGTTCTATATTACTAGAGAGATAAAATACTAAATAGTAGAGAAGTGTCAGCATTTAAAACAACAAACCCATCCTGCCATCTGCCAGCTGTGCAACACACCCTCACGCTGACGCATCAGCAGCTTTTGGCCCACAGAAGCCAAAACAGCTTTTCTGTATGGGTCTTTGGGAGTCCCTCTGCGCAACAGGAAAAAGACCTGACAGCTGCCGAGCAGAGCAGAGCTGTGCCCCAGGGACATTTGGAGCTGGACAAAGGGCAGGGAGCAGCCCAGCTCCTCCTGGGCTTCCAGCAGAGACAGCCACAGTGGACCCCAGGCAGCATGGGATCAATCGAGTGAATCATCCACTGCAGCTGCTCGAATCAATCCCTTAAGCTGAGCTTGATTTTTATATCAGACATGTGGACATAAAAATAAGTAGGAGATGGTTTAGAAAAAAAAGTTTGGGAAATATTTTTTTTTTTTAGAAAAAGCTCTGAAATAAAAGGCTTCAGAAGACCTCCCACTCCCCAAAGAGTCCCAAGCTCAAGATGCTCTCCTACCTTCAGGTCACTGCTCTCTGCCTCCCGCAGCTTCTTCAGCCTGAAGTCCCCCTCGCAAGGGTTGAGGGCCGAGGGGGGGGCCACGCACGCACACTTGCAGCTGGGTCCTGACGTGATGGTTTCCACCGTGTAAAAATCCTCTGCTCTGAAAGCGCCTTCGTTAATCCTCTGGCAGGCACCGCGGCCCAGGGGTCTGACCAGGCATTTGCACCGGCAGTCGGAGCCTTCAGACACCGCCTTCACCTTGTCGTAGTCACCTAACAGCTGAGCACAGGTCACCGCAGTTAGCCAACCTCCCGTCCTCTGCCTGCACAGCAAGGACAGCCTAGACCTTGAGGTCAAAACGAGGACACTTTGGATACCCCGAACCTCGAGGAAACTGCCCGGCTTTTCCAAAATCTGCCAACCAAGAAGCTTTCTAGAGATTGCAAAGCTTTCTGACCCCTGCCTACAGGGGGAATAAAAACTGGCTTCTTACAACGTGGTATTTTTTATTCCACTGTGTGCAGAATGCTGCTTTGAATTTTAAATACAAAGGATTTTAAATGCGAACACCATCCTGCTGTATTTTAATGCTCCATGTCCAAAAGACCCAATAAGTCACCTGCTTCCCAGAACAAGACTTTTTTACGCAGGCAAACAGGGTAACGGTACACTGGAAGAGTGACTGAAAGCCACCCTATAAGCAGCATAACCTGGTGGTGAAGCAGTATTTCTGATTAGCCCTATACAATGCCAGGAATTTCCTTTACGGAGATCTGCAGACAGCGCTTCTGAAAGCCCAAGCACAAAAATAACTTTGGCGGTACGTTTCCAATAGTCCCTGCGTTAGCCATTTCCGAGGGCAGATAATCACACACCGTCTAATCGGCCAAGTC